>NW_028227269.1:27080000-27680000 GCF_978045245.1 Mus caroli
TAACTAAAAATTCCAGAGGAAAGTTTTATTTCAAAAATTTCAAGTCTCACTAATCATACACACGTGAAAAGATTCAAAGATATATTATATACCAAGAGGAATTCCCCTCGAGCCATGAGTAGGCTCCACCAAACATGTCGTAATGGTGGTGCAGACACAGGATAGGCATTCCTGTTCCAAAGGGGAGGAATAAGGAAGGACAGGAGGGAGAAAGGAAGGGAGAGAGGGAGAGACAGAGGGAGGGAGGGAGGAAAGGGAAAGTTTCAATTTTTAAGGGTCAAAAATAACCTTCTTTGTCTCCATGCTTTAGAGCTTGTGTGTGTGTATGTGTGTGTATACATGTGTGTGTATACATGTATATGTATGTGTGAACATGTGTACATATGATTATGTGTGTGCATGTGTGTGTTTGTGTGTGTTCACATGTGTTGGGGTGGCCCATCCCTCTGGCTTTGCCATGTGAGGATTGAATACCAAGGTACAGATAGCGCAGATCTGCATACATGGTCTTGAACAGTTCCATCTCTCATAGCTGTCATACACACGGGCCTAGGGACTTTCTGCAGAGACTCCATCCTTTTGCTGATTCCCTGCCTGGGTTCCATGATTTAGTGGGAGGTTCCAGGCCTCTGTAACATTGCTGCACAAACTATTTGCCACAACTTCCACAACTGCCTGTCAGCATTGCACCTGCCTGGAGCACCAGACATTTTGTCACAGTCTGGGAGTGACAGCCCCAGGCTGCTGTGACCTTTCTTTCAAATTGTTCTACTCTGCTCCTGGGCCTTCCACTCTGATGGCGCATACTTGACGGATTCCAAGATGCCCTGGGAGTCTCTCTTCCACTGGTTCTGGATGACAGGTCCTGGCTTCTATTTAGATGGGCAAGCCATACTAATCTCTGTGTCATGCGCTCACTTGGCCATATCTGTCCCTGCTGTCTCCTTAGCAGGCTTTCTCAAATTTTCCAATATGGATAAGTTGAGAAATACTCAAAAATGTAGGTTCTACTTGCCTTTTGATGTACAACTCTTGTATTTACATCATTTTTCATGTTCCCCATTTTATTCTAAAGAATAAGCTCTTCACCTGGTTATTGTCTCAGCCAGATGTTCAGTTTAATCAGTCTTGGGTCCTAACATTTTCAACTATCAGCCTGGTTCTGCCAGGGTGTTTGCCACTTCATCAATATCTCAAGAGCATGCTTCTAGCTACCAGCCTCTACTTGACTCCTCATCGGAATGTCCTTACTGCCCTTAATTCTTTTTTTTTTATTAGGTATTTTCCTCAATTACATTTCCAATGCTATCCAAAAAGTCCCCAATACACTCCCCCCCCCCAGTCCCCCACCCACCCACCCCCACCCCTTGGCCCTGGCATTCCCCTGTACTGGGGCATATAAAGTTGGCAAGTCCAATGGGCCTCTCTTTCCAGTGATGGCTGACTAGGCCATCTTTTGATACAAATGCAGCTAGAGTCAAGAGCTCTGGGGAACTGGTTAGTTCATAATAATGTTCCACCTATGGGGTTGCAGTTCCCTTTAGCTCCTTGGGTACTTTCTCTAGCTCCTCCATTGGGGGCCCTGTGATCCATCCAATAGCTGACTGTGAGCATCCACTTCTGTGTTTGCTAGGCCCCGGCATTGTCTCACAAGAGACAGCTATATCTGGGTCCTTTCAGCAAAATCTTGCTAGTGTATGCAATGGTGTCAGCATTTGGAAGCTGATTATGGGATGGATCCCTGGATATGGCAGTCTTTAGATGGTCCATCCTTTCTTCACAGCTCCAAACTTTATCTCTGTAACTCTTTCCATGGGTGTTTTGTTCCCAATTCCAAGAAGGGGCACAGTGTCCACACTTTGGTCTTCGTTCTTCTTGAGTTTCATGCGTTTAACAAATTGTATCTTATATCTTGGGTATCCAAAGTTTTTGGGCTAATATCCACTTATCAGTGAGTACATATTGTGTGAGTTCCTTTGTGAATATGTTACCTCACTCAGGATGATGCCCTCCAGATCCATCCATTTGCCTAGGAATTTCATAAATTCATTCCTTTTAATAGCTACTCCATTGTGTAAATGTACCACCTTTTCTGTATCCATTTTAGTAGTACTCCATTGTGTAAATGTACCACCTTTTCTGTATCCATTCCTCTGTTGAGGGGCATCTGGGTTCTTTCCAGCTTCTGGCTATTATAAATAAGGCTGCTATGAACATAGTGGAGCATGTGTCCTTCTTACCGGTTGGGACATCTTCTGGATATATGCCCAGGAGAGGTATTGCTGGATCCTCTGGTAGTATTATGTCCAATTTTCTGAGGAACCGACAAACTGATTTCCAGAGTGGTTGTACCAGTCTTTTACCCCACCCCCACCATTTAACCACGTAAATGTTCTCTAAGGAAGCTGAGGATTTCTCTATGGCACCCCTTCTCCCCCGAACTCTCACAAACTCATCCAATTCTCCCGATAGCCATCACCCAGTTTCAAAGATGTCTCCATGGTTTTAGGTATCTGCTACAGCAAGACCCATATTTGCATTCCATTTTGTGTGGATTTCAATAACAAATTACCGTAGGTGAAGTGGTTTATAAATGGCAGAAGTTTCTTTTCCATGGCTTGGGAGGCTGGGACGTTTAGGGTAGAGGTCTAGTAGAGTGTGGAGAAGATTCACCGTGTGTCTCATAGATGTCCTCTCATGCTCTTGCATTTTAGATGCGGCAAGAGCTTTCTTGTACCCCCCTTCTTTATAAATGAATTAATTCCCATCATAAAGGTCTTGCTCTAACAATGACCTAATATATGTTGACCCTGCTCCTCTGAACACCATCACCCATGGATTAGGATCTTAACACAGGGATGTCTGGAAAGTAACTGCAGTGGTCTCTCTCATAGACACGTTTAGTTTGAGATTGGGGTAGCCATATGCTCTTCTAATGATAACGTTACAAATCCACTTGGCTTTCTTGGGAATGAATTTGATCTGTAATCGACAGTGTCCTTAAAGCACTTAGTTTCTCCCATGAACATGGGCTGCTGGAGAGGTTCTGGGGTGGAGGGTGGCGGCAGGTATTTTGGTCTTAGCACCCTCTTGCTGGTATCAAATAGTTGGGCCCCAGGCCTACTTAGACCCGAGGGACAAGGTAGATCCAAGGGGGTCTAGTGGACATGTTTCTACTGCTGTGTCTGTGGCATTGCTATTTGTAAGCATTATTTGGCATTTAGACAGCTCAGGGCCTTGAAGGCTTCTAGCTTCTACATGTGTCATTCTAAGGGTAAGTCAAGTTGGGATTTCTGGATAGGCAAATGTCATGTTCAAACCCAACACAGAGAACACTGCATAGTCCGAGGCTGATTTCCTCCACTTCTGGGTTTTCCTCCCATGAACCTTCTTGGACCTGCTTCAGACACCAAGTATCTGTGGCTGCACATACCACAGACAGCACAGGAAGGCCTGAGTGGACCTGTCTATGGGAGTACCCCTGAACCTGTCCCTCATCACACTCCACCCCAGCCTCCAGCAAGTCCCACAGTTCACAGCTGCTCTGCACCAAGCAGCAAACTCAGGGGAGACAGAAATCAGGAGAACCTGTTCACAGTGGGCACAGTCATCTTCTCACTTACTCTTTGGGTCTTGTTCTGTATGTGGGGGTTCTAGCTGGCCACTGTCAGGTGGCTTTGTGTAGGTCTGTTGCCTGTCTTATAGGGGTTGATTCATTGTGGGACTTCAAGAAAATGTTTACACGATCAACAGGGGATGATGGGACTCAGTTTGTGGTGTGAGAAGCAGGTACTTTCTACTAGACACTGACTTAAGTAACCCCTGTCACAGAGTCCTCATTCCTCTTCCCAGAAGACACCCCTGCAGCCTGGCCACAGTAATGTGTGTGTATTAATGTCTAGATCTTGTGGTTTTCAAGGTTTATCTCTAGAGATCTCAAAGGTCACACTAGTATCATACCTGCTCTGTGCAAGAGCTGACATCAGGCCACTTGGTCAGTGCATAGCAGTATCCCTGCGGCTATAACCAAGTCTTTTCTTGAGCAACTCCAAGGTCTTAGGTCAGTGCCTCTCAGGACAGGCATAAACCAGAATGAATTGGAGCATCCTGTATAGGTAGTGAGGTTAGCAGACCACAGCTTTCTTGGGGGTGGGAGTGGAGGTGGGGGTAGGAGTGGGGGCTGGGGTGAGGGCAAGGTTAGGGTAGGATAGGATGGGGCTGCTGCCCTATGTCTATTCTGACAAGGTCCTTGCCCATTCCCACTTGGCCCACACCCGCCCAGCACCATCTGCCTGCTCCCGGCTGGCACTCTGTCAGCTTCACGGCACTGCAATGAGCTTGGAAAGCTGGTGCATGGCTTAGCAGAGAGAGAATCTAAAATCCTTCCTCTGCCCACACGCTCCCCCCCCCCATAGATCCCCCTACTCCCCCTCCTTACTCCCCTCCACAACCAATTTATCTGCCAGTCCAGCCTACAAGCAGAGCTGGGGCCAAGTTGGCTGCTTGCCCATGCTTATCAGACACTGTGACCAGATGGCAGGAGAGCGGCCCATGGCAGGCAGGACAGGGCTGGAAAGTCCCTGTGTGCAGAGAGTGCTCACTGGGGAGGCATGAGGCCAGAAGGTTTTCTAAGTTGCAAAGGAGGTAAGGGGGAGAGGGACACTTTATCCCTGAGGGAGTCAATGAACTGTGGAGTATGTTTATGTAAACACATGGGCACATGTATGCACATATGTGCCCTTATGTGGTTTTATACATTTGGGTGTATGCATGGTACATGTACTTTTGCACACGTGAATTGCTTGTGTATCTATGCACACATGTGTATATTCCTGGTGTTGTAAAGAAAGAGCAGGAGGTGGGACTGGGAATGTCCTGTGCATCTGAAGTCCTAGAGGTGTGCCACTCATGGCCTGCCCTGGCACTGGTGTGCATAGTCGGCTGCAGGCTTGACTGCTTGGCTCGTTTCAGCCAGCTGGACTGGCTACACTGGAGACAGCATGGCCTAAGCAGAGGCCAGCTTCTCTGGCTGGGGAGGGACTCCCAGCTGCTGGCCAGAGGCAGCATGCATATTAATTCATTGATTCATTCCAGATTCTGCAGGTGTTCTCTCCAAGCCCACACCTCTGGAAAGTAGGACACTGAGAACTGAGAGGGGGCTGGCTTGCCATGGTGGTGCAGAGAAAGGGAGTATTCAAGGTCACTTGCAGGAGACTCATTGACTCACTCCTAGATGATCTTTCAGGGGATTGGGTGAGGGAGGCCCAGCTTCCTGGACTCCCTGGTACCACTCTTAGCAGGCTACCCTACCCCATTGATGACTCCAACCCCCAGAGTCTGTTCATGTCCTTTCCACCCTGTGCCAATCCCTGGGTGGTTTTGGCCTCTCCCTGGTAAGTGTTCCATCCTTGCCCAGAGCTCTGCTTTCTCTTCAGATCTCCTAGGCTGTACCCACTGCTCCCCAAGGCCTCTGTGCTGTACACTGGTGGAGATTCACAGACCACCCAAAATTTGCAGCCTGGGCCATTCCCAATTTTCTCCCCTGTTTCTGTATTTGGTCTCTGGAAGTCTAACTCCTTTCCACCAGGCCTCGACTACTGCCCGTGGCACCTGCACCTCATTCTCTGGTCTTCCACAGCCAGGTCCCAGGCTTCAGGTTTTGCTCATCTCCGTGACCCTTTAGGAACCACATTTTATCCATTCTCCAAACTGTCCCAGGTAAGGACTCTTCCTTCTCGCACAGCTAGAATCCGTCTACCTAGTGCTTAAAGCTTGTGCACAGAGCTCCATAACCTTTGTGAACGCCCTGCTCTGAGGCCTCTCAGGCCACTCTCTGACTCCCTCCATGATGCTCACATGCTCCCTTCACTGTGTGGTCCACATGAACCGACCAGGACCCACATTCAGTCCTGCCAGGCTCCCACTGAGCCTCTCACTCAGCCTCAGGACCTCATCCTGCTCCAGCCTTCTTTCACATTACACAGGCTCCCTCCTTGACCTTTACAGGATCAAAATTGTCTTATGTTACCCCCTCTCTGTGTGCTAAGGAATTACAAGGTATTTGTATTTCGACCACAAAAGTGTGCTGCATACTGCTGCCCCTCTACTGCATTCACACAGGTTATACCTGTCCCTGCCCCTCGAACTCAGGCTCAAGGCTCCGCCTGGCCACAGAACTTCCTTCTTCCCCTTGGCCTGTCTCTGACCACTGAACTTCCTGATCTGTCTGAGGCATCATAAAGTACCTCTCTCTGGGAAAGAGAGACACTTGATGTCCATGCTTATGCATTTCTCTCCTGTCCCCTCAACTAGAGGGGATTTGTTCTCTGCTCTACAATAACCCATTACTGGTGTGAACATGCCTAACTTCAGGCTGTTTTCACTGAACTTAAGTTGCCTTAAAATTTCTCTCACCCTGATGTACCTACAGATTCTATATGTTCTATTCAAAATATAGATCCCAGCTGCTTCCGTGTGGGCCGGGGCTTGGGACCCTTCATTCCTAGGAAGCAAAGCATTGTGGGAGGGCAGACATCTTGGATCTTCCCAGGAAGTAGCATACAGTCATTGCTGCTGTTGCAGGACACATAGGTGACTCACACAGGCATCTCATGCTCTGTAGGCTGGGAACTACGAGGAAGGTGAGGCCCTTCTCACAGTGGCCATCATGATGGCGAGACATAAAGCCTGAGTTGGTTTAGCCTGCATCCCAACAGTACTATAAAAGAGAAGGCTTCTACTTGAAAGTGGGAGGGATGGACACTTTCAAGCCATAGCAGACCATCCACCTGCTCCCATGATGCACTGGGAGCTGGCAGTCAGGGTTCTGCATCCTGAAATTTGTTTGTGGAGTGTCCACGCATCATAGGCAGAAAGCTTGGGTCCCAGCAGTACTGTAGGTTCAATGTTGTATGTGAACAAAAGGAGCTTGAAAGAAGCTTTGGATGACATTGAAACCACACACACACACACACACACACATACACACACACACACCCAGATGACAGAGGTACATAGTCCTGCCAGCCCTAGAGGTCATGCCTAGGTCCCTGAGCCTGCAAGATTTAACTGAGATCTCCAGCTGTGATGTACAGCAGATAGCAAAAAGCTGGCTTCAGCCTCACCTTCATGTAGAGAGGATCCCAGGGCCCAGGACCCACCTAGGCCACTGAGGCAGCATGAGAACTCTGAGGCCAAATAGGGGATAGGGCAGGTTGAGATCTGTCTGTATTTAAAGAAATAGGAAAGGAGAGGAAGGAGAGGAGAGGAAGATTCAAGAGGGGGAAGTGAGGAAAGAGGAGAGATAAAGGGAGGACCCAGCTCTGAGACTCATCCACTGGTATTCTTTGACTTGGAGTCCAGTGAGGATGCTGGCTTTTGAATGTGGACTTCTGCTTCCTGGTTAATTGTCTCAGGCCAGTCCAATCTGAAATGAAATATGTGTGGACTCAGTACAGTGTTTTCTCTATCTGCACCTGGCCTTGATTACAGGTACACTCTGAGGCAGGCTTGCTATTTCTTCAGGATCCCAACCAACATGAAGGCTGTGCTGAGCTGTCCCAGCCCAGTAGACACTGCCAGGAAGAGCCATTGAGTCCATTCTTAGTGCCTAGGTGTATTTCCTGGCTGATCTCCTCACCCCCATCTTGTTTCTTCCCTCCCTCCCTCCCTCCCTCCCTCCTTCCCTCCCTCCCTCTTTCTTTGTCCCTCTCTCCTTCCTTCTCTCTCCCTCTCCCCCTCCCTCTCCCTCCCTCCCTCCTTCCCTCCCTCTCTCTCTCTCCCCCTTTCTCCCTCAATCCCTCTATCCCTCCTCTCACCCTCTACTTAATCTCCACCAAACACCAGAGACCTGAGTTTCCTTCCAAGTGTGCTCTCTGAAAGAGGCAGGTTTTGCCCAGTGACCTCTAGATAACCCTTCCTGCTGTCACTGTGGAGCCTCACAATCTCTCCCTCACAACACCTGTCATGCAGGGCATGACTGAAGTCCCCTGGCTTGTCTAAGCAGTATCCCTCACCGCCCCCCCCCCCCCCCGTGGCCTTGTGTTCTTCAAGCTGTTATCAGCCACCTACTTCCACATGGAGTGAAATGGACCAGTTTCCCTCGTAATAATTCTAAACAACAAAGGCCTCAAGTCTCTAACAGACATTCATGGGGGCATTGCCTAAAACAGAAATGAGGTTCAGTGTGATGAAGGCCAAAACCCGTGATTTACCACTGGCTCTTAGAGCTGCTGGTATCCAAGAGGGAAACCAGAGTACCAAGTTTAGCACATAGGTGCAGAGCTCTGAAGGAAATGTTTTGAGAATGATCTCTGATGTTTTGGCTGGCAACCACAGATTCCATCAGACAATGGGGATTTTTTTTGTTTCTGCACTGCTTAGACAAGCCTGTGGACATCAGTCACACCCTGTGTGACAGGTGCTGTGAAGGCGAGATTGTGAACCTCCACAGGAGTGGCATCCCTCACGCACAGAAGGAGGGCGGAGGCTTGGCTGCTGGGAGCACCGTCTCTCTGTCTCTGTGGATGGAGCTGAGCTCTGTGGACAGTTGGACATCCGCCTGAGGCTGCACACGTCTGCGTCTGGACTCTGCCAGCTTCCCGCTGCGGAGAGCAGCTGCCCGGCTCCTGCTCTTAGATGTGGGTAGAATGTGAATCTGCCAAGCTCTGCTCTCACCGATTAAAAAAAGAAACCCAGGCTGCTTTTATGTCTGTTGGAGACAGCCTGCATTCTGAGAGCATGGGGCTTGGTGCTTACAGCCCAAGAAAGTGTCCTAGGCTGACTGCTGGCTTGCTGTCTATCATTTCAGGGCAGAGGGGGATCTTTGGAGACTGGTCTCCACGGAGCTGAGTCCAGGAAAGCAAAGGGACCGGGCAAGTAAACAATTGAGTCCCACGTTTCTCTGAGCCACAGACACGGGAATCCCACTTCCACACTGAGGTGTGCGTGGAACTAGGAGTTGTGGTACTGTCTGTGTGTCTAGGAGGTGAAAGAAGCAAAGAGGGCAGAACGAGGCATGGTACTTTGAGAAAGAACGGTGTCCTGGAGACACTGTGGTTTCTGCCTCTGTGTGAGCATCTGGCAGGGATAGAATACTCAGCCAGGTTGGGGTGGGGGGGGGAGGCAGTTCGCTCATCCCATGTGCCGTGAAGGCAGCTGAAGCTGGTAAATTCTGGGCTTCCCTTCTGTTTTCAGCTCCTGTCATCTCAGTGAAAGGAGTGGGTGGAGGTGGACCAGGGACACAGCAGTGGACATGTGGAGTACATCTCTTCTTCTTTGGCCTCAGTGCGACTCATCCTGCAGCTCTGCATACTACAGGTGTGTGTTTGCAAGGTCAGCCAAGGACAGAAAACCATCTGGTTTAATGAGGCTGTGGCTGTAAGCAGTTTGGTACAGTGCCTGACACGCCTGCCACACCCTGGGGAGAGGATGCTACTGTTGCTGCTGTCTTCTGCTGAGCTTGGGTTTGGTCAGTTGGCTCCATTGTTTAGGATCTTTCTGGAGACCAGAACTGGAACCCTTCTGCCTCTTGTACTATCTTGTGGCTGCCAGCATATCTTGACTTATAGCTGTCTATATCCCTCCAATTTCTGTCATTATGGTCATATAACCTCTTCTGGTCTGTGTCATTCTCCTGCCAGTCTCTTGTGAGAACACTGTGCCTCAGTCAGGGCCCACCTGCTGGACCACAGTACTCTCCCCTGGTCCATCTGCAGAGGCCATTTCCCTTGGTTTCTAGGGACCTAGACCTGCAATGTTTGGAAGCCATAACATAAAGGAAGGTTTGGTATAGGGTAGAAATGGAACTTCCAAAATGGAGACTTGAGCTTGGGGTGACACCACAATCCATGAATTGTGTGTACTCTGAGGAACTGGGTTGGAGAATGGTCCCAGCTGTATGGACAGAGGTTCATTTCTTACTTGTGGGAGCCTCAGTTTATCATTGCTCCACAATGTGGGCATTCTGCTCATAATGCCTGGCTTGTTGAGGCCATGTATGTGAACACTTTGGTACAGTGGCTAGCAGAGACTCCCTGGGGAAGGCTGCTACTGCGGCTGTCCTTGGCTGAGCTGGGTTTGCCTCTGCCAAATTCCTCACTTTCATATCCCACATGGACCTGGTACTCAGTCTCAGATCTTCTGGAGTGAGATTTGCATTGAGAAAATGGGGAGTGGGAGGTAGGGCAATGGCTTGCTGAGTAAAACCCTTTCTGTACAAACCTGAGGACCCACATTTAAATCTCCAGCATTTCCATAAAAAGCTGGGTAAGATTATGCATGCCTGCAAACCCAATTCGGTGGGGGGGGGGGAGGGGGGTAGAGCCAGGAATATTCCTGGCATTGGCTGGTCAGTCACCTCGCTGAAGTGGTAAGCTTTCCATTTAGTGACACACCCATCTCAAGTTTGAGAGTGAATGAGGAAGATGTCCAATGTCCTTTTCTAGCCTCTGCACACTCACGTGCATGCATCCCCACCCCACAGACTTGTGCACGAGCGCACACACGCACTCATACACACACATACACACAAATTAAAAGTAATGAGAAAGTAAAAGTATGAACAGCAAGCTTTGTGAATCTGCCCAGACGTCATGCCTGAGTGAGGAGGGAGCTGAAACCTGGGGGGCCAGGAATGTACAGAGAGGCTGTATATGAGTAGACCTGGCCAGGGACTCTGTGCTACTGAGCCAGCCTCCATCCTGCTGAGTTCTCCTCTGTGGGGACTGGAACCTCAAAAAGCTGCTGTAATGCGCCTGCCTACAGAGCTTAGCTCTCTGCTCTCATCTTCCCATGGTAACTAGTGAAGGGGCCAGGAGAGCAATCTGCAGAGGCGTGGGCGGGTGTCTGCAGGAGAAAAACCAAAGAGCAGCCTGGCTTCTAGCTCAGGGCTCCTCAGCCTGTCTCCGCTACCCGGCAGCTCCTGAAACACCACACATCCTGTCACCAGATCTGTCCTGCGTGGCAGAAGAGGAAACTGAGAAGAAAAGTCTGTGTCTAAAGCTACCAAGCTTATATAGCTGGGAGTGACCCCTAGAACTTTTGATGGGGTGGCCTCTTTGTAGGGAGCTCTGTTGGCTTGAGGTAGCTGAATCTGCATGCCTTGATTGGATTTACCAGGGGCCCTGTTGAAGCCACAAGGCAAAACCGTTGTTATTTGAGTCCCATAGACATCTTTCACATGATAATTCTTGAATATTTGGAGACTCCTCTTGACAGACCCTGGGAGGTTCTGTAGGAGTAGGCATAGCTTTAAGTGTAGCTGTAGGGGTAGGGGTAGGGGTAGGGGTAGGGCTAAGAATAAGAGTAAGTGTAAAGAAAATGGTAAGGATAAGATAAGTGTAAGGGTTAAGGTTAGGGTTAGATTAAGGGTAAGCACAAGGGTAAGGTTTAGGGTTAGGTCTAGGCCATGACACAACAGAAGCATGTAAAAGTGGGGATATCATGGTACCTCTCTGTGTTGATGAAAACTGGAAGTTGGTGGCCAATAGCAAGGCCACCAGTGGTGGTTTGGGGGTCTCCCACTAAGCCATTTACTACTACAAGACAAGCCAGAAAAATGGCAATGGTGATCAGAACAACAGGCTCAGGTCCTCAGACTGGAGCTGCTTTCCCGTTGTTGAGAGAAAGTAAAAGCTCTGGGTTGCTGAGACTCTCATGCTCACGTGACTGTGGGAAAGAGGCAGGTCTACTCTGCCTCCCTCTCCCACCCCCTCTCACTTGTCCTGCTGGCTTTCTGAAAAAGGCTCTCCTCTTCCTCTGAAATATCTTCAAAGTCTAGTGGCTAGTTAGCTGACACCTTTGCTGGTGGATAATTTTTTTATGTTGTTTTGTCTCTTCTCTTCTCTTCTCTTCTCTTCTCTTCTCTTCTCTTCTCTTCTCTTCTCTTCTCTTCTCTTCTCTTCTCTTCTCTTCTCTTCTCTCTTTCTTCCTTCCTTCCTTCCTTCCTTCCTTCCTTTCTTTCTTTCTTTCTTTCTTTCTTTCTTTCTTTCTTTCTTTCTTTCTTCTTTTTTTTGGAGACAAGGCTTCTTATGTAGCCTAGGATGCCTTTGGAGTCACGAGTCTCCTGCATCTGCTCCCTGAGAGATGAGTGTCACCAGCTTTAGTTTCTAAGTTATCTTACACAGCAAAATCCCCCTGCCTCAGAGCTTATGAGTGAGAGGCTCCAGGCCTGACTTGACTGCTAGAGAAACCAAATGAATTAGAGATTGGACTCATCTAGTGGGTTTCAGAGTCCAGGCAAGGCTGAGTATATGAGATGTGTAGGGAGGTAGGCTTCCATTGCCATCCCAGGTCATCCCAGAAGACACACTGGTGCTGGACCCACTAGACACTAGGCAAGGCCAAGTGTGCTTTTCTTCCTGTTGGAAGAGCTTCCCAGGCTGGACAAGTGCTCAGTAAGATGCTTGCTGCCTAAGCACGAGGGCCTGAGTTCAGTTCCCAGAACCCACGTAGAAAAGGCTGGCTACGGCAGCAGGTCCTTGTAATTCCAGCTGCTTGTGGATTTGGTTTGAGAGGAAATGGAGGTAGAAGGATCCCCGAGGCTAGCTGGCCAGCTAGTTTAGTCCAATCAGCAGCTTTTGCATTCAGTGAGAGGCACTGTCACAACTAACTAACTAACTCAAGGCAGAGACAGGCTACTGAGGACAAAGTCCACCATTAGGTCCTGGCTTCCACATACACCACCCACCCATAAAAACCAAAATAAATAAAAAAGCTACTATGTTGTCAGATTGTTCCCCAAAACGAGGGATGAGTCTGAGTTTGCAATAACCTGAAGCCTGGGTAGGTTTTCCCTAAAACTCCATCTGCTATTTAATTAGTTCAGATTTCTTCAAGATTTTTCTACTAATTGCTCATTAATCTTGGTTTTCCGTTCTCTGAGGGTGTCTACGTGAGGAAGCAACTGCAGCTAAGGGAGAGTGCCAGGGCTGGGGCTGCTGATCATAAGCTGCGATAGCCAGATTAGCCAGATGTGATCTTAGGGCTCCTCATAGTTCACTAGCACCTCACAAAGCAAGTAGGGACAAAGAACACTGGTCCCAAACCCTGGACCTTGCCCACTGCAAGGCAGAGGCTATCCTGAGCTATGCTGAGTGGTTGTAGGATATGAGGTCGCTTCCATGGCAGATGAGGTTAGACCCTAGGGTATGAAGTTGCTTCCATGGCAGATGAGGTTAGACCAAGAGCCACACACACCAGTGGAGCGAAGACCCAGATGCTTCCGGTCACTGCCAGTCAGATGCTTGCTGCCCTTACCTCTTGCACGCGAATCTCAGGTTCACCTATCCAACTGTCACACCAGTCACTTGGAGGAGACCATAGGTGGAGGTGATGTGGGATGACATACAAACCAGCTTCTCAGTGTAGGTGCTTTCAAGATGATGGATGCTTTAAGAAAAATCATATATGCAGGTAGCTCATAAAATGAAGTTGTACACATCGGGGAAGCAATGGTCCCCGCTCCTGGAACTACCCACCCTGTGTGTGTGTGTGTGTGTGTGTGTGTGTGTGTGTGTGTATGAGAGAGAGAGAGAGAGAGAGAGAGAGAGACAGAGAGACAGAGAGACAGAGAGACAGAGAGACAGAGAGAGACTGGCTGGCTGTACACATCAGGGGAAGCATAGTCCCCACTCCTGGAACTACCTCCCTCTTGTGTGTGTGTGTGTGTGTGTGTGTGTGTGTGAGAGAGAGAGAGAGAGAGAGAGAGAGAGAGAGAGAGAGAGAGAGAGAGAGAGAGAGAGAGACTGGCTGGCTGTACACATCAGGGGAAGCATAGTCCCTACTCTTGGTAGAGCTCTTAGCATCCTCATTTGCTCCTTTCTCAAGAGAGGCTTGGGACCTGTATGAAGCCTGCCCTTTACTTCCCTCCTTGAGAGTTTCTTGAGGAAGCACATGCTTTGTGTAGGTTCTCTGTGCCCTTCACCTGGGATTTCCCATGCTTCTATCTGGCCCACAATTCTGACTCAGTAGCCACTCTTGCTGGTCCTGACTGCTCACTCTGACACCTAACTGCTAGCATCTATATAGTCCTCAGTTGATTCATAACTCTACCAAGAAAGAACGGTATTATCCTTAAGCTTCCATCAATCCTAATAGTATCAAGTGTAGCATGTTGCATCTCAGTTTGCCAGGAACTGGTCCTGCTTCTTAGAAACCACCACTTTTACTCTCACTCTGCATAAAGTGCATGTGTATATCCATGCCTATGGGAACATACAGACACATATTTATACACATAGCTCACAGATAAAGCATTGTATATAATATATAGCTGTAACTCACATATTCACACACTCATAAGCACATATGAATACAAAAATGCTGGCATGCACACACATAAGCATATATGTGCATGTTAACAACATATGCTCAGGTTCACATGAAACAGACATTTATATGTACATATGTGCACATACCTATGTACATAGAAACATGCAGGTGCCAGTGTATACATATAAACAAATATACACACTTATATACCTGTACATGAACTCATGCACAGATATATATGTAAAACTCTAGTCTATGAATGTGTGTGTTTACATATGCATGCACATGCACACATACAAATACACATGCATGTGCACATGTACAAACATTCAGTCACACACATGCCTCTATACATCTATGCACACTTGAAAACATATGTATATACACACCTGCACACATGCATGTGCACACACAAACAGATGCAAACACAATTACAAACATACATAGCACTAGCAAACATAGAAACATGGACATGTGCATAAATATTCTTGAAGTTCATGCTCATGGACTCATTTAAACACACTCATGTGCATATAACCACATATGTTCTTATAGGTACAAGGTGATAAATATCACGTTCTCATAAATATAAGTGCACAGAAAACCTGAGTATGCACATATTCATGCATGTATGATAACATAAAAGCTACATACATATACATATCAAACAAAATACAAAATGTCCACAGAAGGGCAGATGAGCATATGTGCATAGACATACACACCCAGATGCATGCCCAAAATGTACACATGAACACACTATACACACATGCCTGAATATACATACACACATGTGTGCACATACACATGCCTCCTTCTAGAACTATGAACTAAATTGTGTCCTATTGTAAATTTGTATATTGAGCCCCTAACTCCCAATGTGAGAGTGTTTTGAGACAAGGCTTTTAAGGTTGTAATTAAGGTTAGATGGGAATATTGAGCATTTAGTTAGGGTTTCATTGCTGTGAAGAGACACCATAACCACAGCAAGCCTTATAAAGGAAAACATTTAATTGGGGATGGCTTATAGTTTCAGAGGTTTAGCTCATTATCATCATGGTGGGAAACATGGCAGCAGGCAGGCAGACATGATGCTGCAGGAGCCAAGAGTTCTATATTTTTTTCATTAATATATTTATTTACATTATATCCTGATTACAGCCCTTTCCCCTTTCCTCCCAGTCCTACCCTCCTACCCTCCCCCCCTTTTCCCATTCCATCTTCTCCTTCTTCTTAGAGAAGGAAGTCTCCCCTCCATCCCCAGATGAACCCACCTTGGCACATCAAGTCTCATCAAGATTAAATACATCCTCTCCCACTGAGGCCAGACATGGCAGCCCAGCTAGAAGAAAGAGATCCAGAGGCAGGCATCAGTGTGTGAGTCAGAAACAGCACCCACTTCAATTGTTGGGGGGCCCACATGAAGACTAAGTTGCACATCTGCTACATATGTATAGGGAGCCTAGGTCTATCCCATGTTTTCTCTTTGGTTGGTGGTTTAGTCTCTGTAAGGCCCTATAGGTTAGTTGGCTCTGTAGGTCTTCCTGAGGTGTCCTTGACCCCTTTGGCTTCCTCAATTCTTTCCTCAACTCGTTCACAAGACTCTCTGAGCTTTACTTAATGTTTGACTGTGGGTCTCTTCAACTGTTTCCATCAGTGGCTGGATGAAACCTTTCAGGAGACAGTTATGCTAGGCTACTATCTACAAGTATAGCAGAGTATCATTAATAGTGTCAGGGGCTGGCTTCTCCCAGGGGGTGGATCTCAAGAAAATGTGGTACATTTACCCAATGGAATACTACTCACCTATTAAAAACAAGGACATCATGGAATTTGCAGGCAAATGGATGTATCTAGAAAATATTATCCTGAGTAAGGTAACTCAGGCACCAAAGGACTTGAATGATATGTACTCACTGATAAGTGGCTATTAGCCATAAAGTACAGGATAAGCATGTTATAATCCACAGACCCAAAGGTTAAGCAACAAGGAGGGCCCAAGGGAGGATGCTTGAATCTCACTTAGAAGGGGAAAATAAAATAAAATAGATGGAGAGAGGGAACTAAGTGAGGTGGGGCAGGGAAGGGAAATATGGTGGAGATCATGTATCATTTGGGGAAAGCAGGGGTCAGGGGGTAAGAGGGCTGGGAAAGAGAAGAGAAACTGGTGGGGCATCTCTGGGATAAGCCTGATACCTGGGATGGGGGAGGCTCCTGGGAGGATTGGGGTGACCCTAGATGAGACTCGAGCAGCAGGGAATATGAAGTCTGAAGTGAACAACTTCTATAGCCTTCCAGTAGACTTCCAGTAGACAGAGGGAGACAACCCCCAAAACCTTCCACCCAAAAATTTGCCCTGCCTACAAGATGTGCATGGATAAAGATGGAGCAGAGACTGAGGTCTACATCTTGATTCACAGGCAACAGCAGGACACTGTGTCACTGGACATAGCTTGAACATAGGAGATCCAAGTCCGCCTCCACCTTCACAGTAACCCACTTCCTCCAACAAGGCCACACCTCATAATAGTGCCACTCCCTATGGTCAAGCATTCAAACACATGAATCTATGGGGGCCATCCATTCCTATCAAACTAGCACAATTCCCCTTCCTTAGTACATGCATCTCTTGATGTCTCTTCCTCAGTTGGTAATCTTATTGGATTAGAGCCTCACTCTGTGTGGTAGTTTGAATAGGTATGGCCCCCATAGACTCATAGTTTTGAATGCTTGGTCATAGGAAGTGGCACTTGTTGGAGTACATGTGGCCTTTTTGAAGGAAATGTGTCACTGTGGAGGCAGGCTCCATGGTCTATGTTCAAGCTACGCCCAGTGTGGCCTGTGTCTTCTAGAAACTCCTTAAGTTTCTCCTCCACTGGTATTATATTCTCTTCCTTCCTGCCTTTTATGCTACAGATTCCTGCTTTCTACCATTGCAGGATATGTGATCACATTGTGAACCCTGAAATTGTGCTATTTACTGAAAAAACCTGTTTCTAGGTGTGGTGTGGCTCAGCCCTTAGCACACACCTTTAATCCCTTTGGTTGGGACACAGACACAGATTTAGCACACATCTTTAATCCCAAATGATGAAGGTAAAGTTATTTGGTAGAAGAAAGCACCCATGTTTGAAAGTGATGTCTAACTGAGTGGTAGAAAAAGTGCCGAATCAGAGAAAGATTTGACAAAATAGGATATGCCCAACTTTCATGAGAAGAGAAAGGGAAAAGAAGCTACTTAAGACAGATGAACACAGAAAAGAGAAGAGAGATAAAAAGAAGGAGGCAGGTTTACTGGGAGATTTTTACAGAGACAAGTTGAAGAGAGAACAAGCCAGAGAGTGAGAAAGAGTCAAGGTTAGCACGAGGCCAAGCAGAGCAGTTCAGGAGAAGCAGCTTGGAGAGGGGTTTTGAGCCACAACAACTGAGTTGAACCAGCCAGCCAGAGTTCAGAAAGAGCTAGAATGGGTGAGCTTATTCAGCAGTAAGTGTCAGAGGCTGAAACATTCCAGGCTTTGATTAGATTGTATGGAGGCTAGAAGCTTCCAGGACTAGGCCTAGGTTAGCAGACAGAGGCAGTGAGCCTCCAGGATGCCACCTACTTTTACATTCTCTTAAAAACCTCTCTTATGGTTTAATTAGGGTTTTGAGAGACCAGGGCTTTAAACACCTGTCTTTTCTTGTCACACTCCTTGTGAATTTGTAGGTGATATCTAGTTTCATGGCCAGAAAAGGATGGGCTTGCCAGCCTGTTTCTGAACTAGTTTCTGACCACCCTCTTCTCTCAGGGGTTGGTGGGATTCTAGAGTTTGCTGCTCTGTGCAGGCATAGACACTCATTTCTAAAGGGACCAACCTTTTCCTCAGACAAAGTCTTACACTTGGTGCTTGTATGGAGAGTTGAAGGGTCCTGGGCAGGAATGAGCCAGCAGCCCACAGAGCATGTACTTAAGGCTCTTCTCATGAGAAGGAAAGCTGAGTTGGACCTACCTTCAAATACCAAAGCCTGATCATTCTAATTCCCCATGGGCTATATGGAGTAGGACAAAAGGAAATAGTGTAAGAGTAAATATTACTTCCAGTGAGTGAGTTGATTTTAGAAACTTGCCTTCATTGTGCCTACTGCCCTGGTTTTCCAGAAATGTAGCAGGAGCCCCTCCTGTGCCTCCCCATACTCCCATGACTAGCAGACAGTCCCAGTGCCTCCTCCCCAGTCTTCTCCTTTTCGAGCATTGAAGTGTCTCCTGTTCTCTCTCCAACCCTCTTCTACCCTATTTGACTGGTCCTCAGTTCATGGGAGAGGTCTGAGGTCTCTCCACTCAATATTCTCCTAGCTGGACAATAGCTACTCACAAAAGGAGCCAGGATATTTGTTTCTTAAGGTTACCAAGGCTGTCCAAGGGTTGCAGTAAGCTAAGGTCAGCAGTAGGCTATGGCTGTCTCTGCATCTGACCTATCTAGAGCCCATTTACCTCTCCTTTCTTGAACAGGGGCTTGCACTAGGACTTCCTATCAAAGGGACTTCACTGACAGCTAGTGAGAAGGCAGATAAGCTACTCTGCTAACATGTAGGCCAGGCCAGGCCCTGCATGCTGGGTAATCGCCTTTCTACTTTATGGAAAAGCACTAATCCATTTAGGACCCTGTGCTTTGCTTATTTGGCTCAGATGTGGGTAGAAATGGCTCTCATTTCTCATTTGGATATAGCAGACATGAATATCTTCCCAAGGTTAATCTCTTTATCATAGATGAAGTAGTCAGACTTCTTAGGTATAACATTCAACAGACTAAAATCAAAGGTGACAAGGATGTGTGTGACAACCTGGGGCAGGTGGTGTCTGTTGTTCTAGGACAGCAATAGCATCTACGTCTCTCACTGGGCCATAGGAGTGCAGTTTGTTGAGCCACAGATTTGGATGTCAGCTGTTATTTGCAGCAATTCAGACTATTGTGACTTTTTTCAGTGCATTAAGGGAATGGTTTAGCCCAGGTAAAATTTTCTTTCTCTCCTCTCCTCTCCTCTCCTCTCCTCTCCTCTCCTCTCCTCTCCTCTCCTCTCCTCTCCTCTCCTCTCCTCTCCTCTCCTCTCCTCTCCTCTCCTCTCCTCTCCTCTCCTCTCCTCTCCTCTCCTCTCCTCTCCTCTCCTCTCCTCTCCTCTCCTCTCCTCTCCTCTCCTCTCCTCTCCTCTCCTCTCCTCTCCCCTCCCCTCCCCTCCCCTCCCCTCCCCTCCCCTCCCCTCCCCTCCCCTCCCCTCCCCTCCCCTCCCCTCCCCTCCCCTCCCCTCCCCTCCCCTCCCCTCCCCTCCCCTCCCCTCCCCTCCCCTCCCCTCCCCTCCCCTCTCTTTTAAAACATGGTTTTCAAGTGTTATCCTGGCTGGTCTGGAACTCTGTAGCTTGGGCTGACCCAGAACCTATGATGCTCTTGCCTCAGCCTCTAAAGTGCTGGGGATTATAGGCCTGCATTACCCCACATGGCTTTTCTAGAATCTTGACAAATACCAGCTTATTCTTCAAACCCCACTCTACCCTGGGCACACAGCATTTCCATTATAGCAGGGCCCCTTATTCACCTCTGCATTTCAGTGGCAGGGAACTGATGGCTTCATTTAGGTGTTTTATACCAAAGCCATTGGAAACAGAAGGATATTTTGCTTTGTTTATTTTGTGTTTGTACAGTTGAATTTCTTATGAGAGCTGGGTGGTGCCAAGGAGGGAATGGACACAGAATGTTTATGGATCACACTGGGTCATGGAGACCATGCAAACCCTGCAGCTGTACACCTTGAAATCACAAGAACAGAGGTGATATTGGCCTTTATACAGCTGAAGTTCCAGAGAGGCTCTACGATTCAATGTTGCTAGTGAATACTAATTTCTTTCCCTTGGAGACAGAGTCTAGCTATGTAGCTCTGACTGCCATGAATAGCTAGCAACCCCGTTTCTGCCTCCCAAGCTAGCAATCCCGTTTCTGCCGCCCAAGTTCCAGGACTACATGCCTGTGCTGCCATGTCTGTCTTAGTGAATATTTACTAAAATTAGCTTGGAGAAATTCTTACAATAAGCTGAGGTTTGGGGTTCAACAGTTACCCTTAAGACTACGAGAAGTTATATACTTTCTGGGGTCTTTGAGTCCACCTGTGACAGACTTGGGTTCAAACCTGAAGATATTCAGCCAAGATTAGTCTCAGCATTGCCATATCATATGGACTGAAAGTAATTAGAGGCAGAGATCATTTGTTTTAAAATGATCTCATTTGTGTTTCAAAAGATGCTGGTGTGTTCTCCCTCTGCAGCTTGCAGAGCTC
Organism: Mus caroli; assembly: GCF_978045245.1. NCBI lineage: Eukaryota > Metazoa > Chordata > Mammalia > Rodentia > Muridae > Mus > Mus caroli. The sequence goes on from NW_028227269.1 coordinate 27,100,575, forward strand.
CATGTTCACAGCAGCAGTGAACACTTGTTATTTAGTGAGTACAGCTGTGTAACAAATCACCCCAAAGCTTAGGCTCATAAAACACATGCATTCCAGTTGACTCTTCCGTCACCTCAGTAGGGTTACATCTTGCTAAATGTACCATAAGTTGAAAATCCTGTAAGCTCAAGATGCACTTAGCATGTGTAACCTACCAACACCCTGGCTCAGCAGCCCTGCCTGCATCTTCAGGGTCCTGTTTACTACTCAAGAGTTGGATGGAAGTGAACACTGCCTAGCATCATGAGAGAAGACCATATGTAACACACGCTGTTAGCCTGACAAGTGAAAAGTCCCAAAAGTTGGGTCTTGTTCCCACCAGAAGATGTGATTTTCATTGAAAGCTGAGACATTGCATAAAGGGACAGAGTCAGAGGGCCATCAGAGGCCCAGCGACTCATAGGCTGCTCAGCTGGGTCTTTGGGTTAGAATGATAGAAGACCATTTCAAGACCTTACGTGCTGTCTGTTTGCTCACATCAACCTGCTGCTCTGCTATGTGACCACCTCAAAGCTGACCCAAGATGATGGCAGCTTTCCCTTGGAGGGTTCAGAGGGACAGCATATGGGTGAGAAACACAAAATGTTAAGCTACAAAATCCTCTCACTGTTGATGTGCTCTGTGTTAGAGAAGCCATCAGGCCCAGCCTATCCAGAAGGCCAGGGGAGCATGGTGGACACAGACACTAGAACTGCAAAAAGTGACCAAAACCAGACCTTCAGAGGTATCCACTGCAGTTGAGAGCTAGGACTACAATAACTTGTTCTTGGCCTGTGGGTAAGAAGTGAGTATCAGAAGCAAGTAGATTAGCACATTTACTTAGTGTGAATGTTCTTGTGTGTGTTAGTACATTCATGAGTGTGTCTATACTTACATGTGTACATATGTATGGCATCCAGAGACAATCTAGGGTATTATTCTTTAGACTTGATGCACCTCCCCCACCCCCACCCCTCGCCCCCAACGAGTCTCTCTCTGGCCTGGAACTCTTTCAGTAGGCTAGTCTCACTGGCCAGTGACTCCCAGGGATCCTCCTGACTACATTTTCCTGTGCTGGGATGACAAATATGGACCACCACACCCAGCTCTTTGTTACATGGATTCTGGAAATTGGCCTCAGGTCTTGGTGCATCCCCGGTGCCTTAATGACTTCTCTGTTGCTGTAGTAAAACACCATGACCAAGGCAACTTATATAGGAAAGCATTTAATTGGACTTAAGGGTTCATAGGGTTAGAGTCTATAATGGCAGATCAAAAGCATGAGAGCAGAAATTCCTGAGCGAGCACAAGAGGCACAAACAAGATCAGATTGACACTGGGAATGGTGTGAGCTTTTGAAACCTCCAAGCCTACCCTAGTGACATGCCTCTTGCAGTAAGGACATACCTCCTAATCCTTTCCAAATGGTTCTACCAAGTTGAGACTAAGCATTTTCACATATGAGGCTATAGGGGTCCTTGCCATTCAAACCAGAGCAGCAAGTTAAAGAGGAAAGGTCTTATTTTGGCCTGTAGTTCCAGAGAGGTTACATACAATCCATCAGGGTGGGGGTGACCTGGCGGCAGCAGTGTGAGGCTGCCATGGCAGTCAGGCAGATGAGATCAGCAAGCAGACAAAGGACACAGGAAGTGAGTCAGGTCAATCAAACCTCAAACCCTGCCTCCAGAGGTAGACTTCCTCCCGCAAGTCTTCACCTCCTAAAGGTTCCATATGCTCCCCAAACAGCATCACAGTGACCAAGGGTTCAAACACACGAGCCTATGGGGATAGGGTTTCATATTTAAACCCTGACCTAAGGCAATCACACAACTGCCTGAGCTGGCTCTCCAGCACTCTTTTTATATCTGAACAATATTATGAGCATAGTAACACAAATAAGAATTCTAACAGGATCCAGAGAAGGACTCAACTCCACTGGTAAAGAGTGGAAGGAAGAGCCGGGGAGGGCTTCTCAGAAGAGGTAAAATACGAACTGACATTTGGAAAATAAATAGCCTGTCCCCATCATAGACGCTGGCTCAGCTTAGAGGTTCCTCAGGCTCTATAGGCTCCTTTCCTTCCAGGAGATACCTGCATTTCTCAACAAAATGCCCCTGAGAAGTGGCGAAGCCAGGGTAATTGTTCCTGACTCTGCAGCACCTGCCCCAGCAGTGCTAATATTAAGAGTCAACAGGAATATGGGTTCAACACAGGCCCCAGTCAGCCTGCATTCTGCTCTCACCAGAATAGCCTTGTAAACATCAAATTTTGAGGAAGGGAAGGGAATTAAGTTAATCATGTTCCTGAGAGCACTCAAGCAAAGGGCTGTTTATTGAAAATATTGACAGGATGGAGGAAGTTGTCTGAGTGATCACTTCTGCAGTTTTTTGGGAATGTCACCGTGGGAACGGGAAGCCTCTCCTGGCGGATCATGACATGCTTTGGCAGATGGAAGGTGTGCACAGGTATGTGAAGGGCAGCAGTGAAGGAACTTCTGTCAGCAGATGGGGGAGGCACCTTCAGGGTGTCCCGGCAGATGTTGGTGGAGCTGGCAACGTCACCCTACCCAGGGTAGTGGTGGCTAGGCCTCAGCAGAAAATGATGGACGCCATTCAGATATTCCTCTGACTGTGGGCTTCTGGGAGGTGGATCCTGAAGAGGCCCCTTCAGTCTCAGAGCTGAATCTCCAGGATTTTCTACCACCTACTGGCTCCTTCCAGCTTTACTGAAAGCATTTGCAAACTTGTTCGGGGGGGGGGGGGGGTCCTGAACCCTGGTGATAAAGACTGGACACAGCTCTGTGATGGCTATTCTTGATTGCCAACTTGGCCACCTCTGAAATGAACTAAAACCCAAGAGGTTGTGTACTCCTGTGAAAGATTTTTTTTTCTCCAATTACTTGAAGTGGAAAGTCCCACTTTTAATCCAAATCGTTCAAGCTGGGAAGGTACACCTTAATCTGGGCCACACCTTGTGCCAGAAACCTATATAAAGGACGTGGAGGAAGGAAGATTTTGCTCTTTGCCAGCTTGTCCTTGCTCTAGATGGCAAGTCCATTCCTTCACTGGCATTATAGACTACTTCCTTGGGATTCCATCATATACTGAGAACCAGCTGAGATATCCAGTCTCATGGTTTGAATAACTATTAGATTCTTGGACTTGTCCTTAGTAGACAGCCATTGTTGGACTTGCTGAACCACAACCTGTAAGCTACTATAGTAAATCCCATATATATGTATATGTGTACGTGTGTGTGTGTGTGTGTGTGTGTGTGTGTGTGTGTGTGCATGTGTTTCATTCTATCAGTCTGGTCTTCTAGAGAACCCTGCCTAATACACACTCTAACTATGTGTATGTTGAATGGCCCTGTCAGTTAATACTCAGTGGAGTGTCAAGGAGAGCTTGAGGTCTGTAGCCTGCAATCCACTTTACCTCCAAGGAGAAGGAGAGTGTCTAGAGTCAAGCTTTGCATCTGGGCCTCCTACCTGCCAATGGACATTGCTGCTGTTGGCAGTTGAGAGCATAGCTTTGAGGATGAGCTAGTCTGGATTTGAAACCTGGATTCTGACCTGGGGAGGTGTAGTCATCATGCTAAGACTCCTGGGATGTAAGAGTGGATGGGAGTGAAGGGCACAGGATTGTGGAACTCACTGGCCTGCTGCATGTGGCACTCCATGCTGAATACACGGTGGTTTTCAGTCTGACATCACTAAGTATGCTGTCCATGCAGCAGTTCTTTCATGGCTGGGAAAAGCCTTGAGAAAAGATGGCTGGAGTCAACGTGAGCATGGATGGATTCCCCAGTGGCAGCAAATGCAGGCTACTCAGAGCTGGAGAGTGGAGTGGATGGTAGGAAACTCCTGGACAGATGGCTTCCAAGCTCTTCTGTTTCCCTCTCGTCCTGGTTGGAGTCTGCTTGGTTGCCTTTCTCTGCAGGGCTCTATGTTGCTGTGTGTATAGATAAAGAAAGATGATCCCTGGTCCCAGATTCTTACACCTTTTGGACTTCTATACTGGTCAGAGAATCTAAGGTACCCCTGAAAATCTATGGCCCTCCTGGGTTCAGGCATCAAAGCAGTAGACTTTAAGTTCCTGGCCTTTGGGTCTTGTATCTCTGGACAGATTAAAATGGCTCACAGAGTTAGGGCCTTGCAGAGGACTCTGCTCACAGTCATTTAGATGACTAGAGCCTTGGCTTACATGGTACATCCTATCTCCACTGCAGTGAATTCTCTGGTGTGGTAGTATATACTTGTAATCCTGGAGCTGGGGAAGTGGAGACAGGAGAATCCCATTGACTGACCAGACAGAGTAACCTGCTTGACCAAGGAGCTTCTGATGAAAGACATTCGAGGTTCTCCCCTAACCCCTCCGTGTACATGTGCCTTCTCCTCTGCCCTTCACATACACATATACATGTATATGCACATGTACTCTCCACATGTACATGCACATTTACACACATGTACACACATGTACATATGTACCCATGCATATCTACATGTGCATCCATATACACAAAACACATGTACATGTGGACTCTTATACATGTGCGTACACATATGTACATATACACCCTCATACATGCATGCACATGTTTATGTACACCCATGCACATCTGCATGTACACCCCACACAATGCTCACACACATATACACACACATACACAGATACACATATATACATTTACATATCACAATATATGCATTTGTATCCACACATACACATGTACATGTGTATCTTTCAAACACACATGTGCATGTATACTCCCTCATACACATGTACATGCATGCACAATGCATGTTCACCCATACATGCACACATTCATGTATAGTGCACATGCACACATACTTGTTCACTCATTCACATGTACATATGTGCACATTCATGTACATAGTCACACACATTGACACACATGTTGTAAAAGATCTTTTGAAATCCTCTGTGTGGGAACTTTCTCAAGAGAGACACTTGTGGGAGTTGGCTGACAGAGCTCTTAGGATTTAGGACATATTTATTATTTTGTTCTTGGGATTCTATGTGGAAATCTTCGATGGGAACAAAGGCATCTCAACTTAGCAAAAACTTGGGCAAGCAAACCTGCCTTTGGAACCCAGGCAGGAGAGGTGACACAATGTCCCCTGAGAGCTGGAAGGTTCCTGGGCTAGGGTGAAATCTGATCACTGGCAGCTGTTGTCTGGAGCCCCAGGGCTTGCAGAGCCCACCTCTTTCTGGGAGCTCTCCTCCCAGTGGGGTATCCCTGGGGGCTCGGGGGGGTGGGGGCAGCTCCCCTGAACTAACAGGTCCCTAAGGGTGCAACATGGTTGATAGTTGTTTCCCTACCACACACTGCTGTGGTTCTCTCTGCATTTACAGGACACCCTCCACTTACTCTGGTTAAACCTCGATCCGCTGCCTTTGGGCCAACTGTCCTCTAGCACCTGAATTCTGCTGGACCTGCCAGGCAGCTGCATACTGGAGGCTGAGCCTGACTTAGGCCAGACATCTCTGTTGTACAGGTGCTCTCTGCTGCACCTGCTGATGCTTAGGGACACTCAGGAGTCCAGTAGAGACTATTTGGTGACAGAGTGGAGACAAGGGCTTCTCACCTAGATCTTACAGACTCTGGACTGATTTTCAGAGTTGTTTGTTTTGTTTTACTTTATTATTTTTTTTTTCTTAGCTTTCCACTATGACACAGGACTTGTATTTTGACATTTTGCTGTGTGAGACTCTGTCCCTAGAGCCATCTTTAAGCTGAGTGTCACATAACCCCCTCTCTTTCTTTTGCAACTGCTCTCTGGGGGGGGGGGGGGCTCAACCCCTCACCAAAACAGGAGTAGGCAGGCCCATTAGGCCTGTCTTTGTTGAATGTGCCCTGGGTTTGCCCTACTCTCAGGGACCTCTCCTGGCCTCCCACCAAGCAGCTCCGACTCTGGCAGCAGGTAACATGCTGCGTACAGGTGTGGGCCAGCCCTCTGTAAGCTGCCGGTTCCACTGGAACCCAAGGCTGACAACTTTTCTCAGGTGTCTGTTGCATGGCAGGAAGTATTTGTCACCTTTCTATTTGCCATCTCAATCTTGTCCCCACAATAGAGCTTGTAATTTTATCCCTAGGGAGCTAGGATTCAGAATGATTAATAAGCTATCAGACTTGGAGGGTAGCACATGCTGTGACATGCATAGATAGATAATCGGCGTCCAAAGTTACAGTGCTTAGCATATCTAGCCAACAGGGTACCACCGACTCCCAGTTCTTCAAACAGAAACCAGAGATGTGTTGGTATACCTTGGGTCCCTTCACCCTTGCCCCCTGACCCATCCCATCATCTAAACCCCTTTGCTCCAGAGCTATTGTGATCTAGACACTCCTTGCACTATATTCTCTATACCTGGCTTTTATCCAGCCACATGCTCTCTATGCCTGGCCTTTATCCAGTCGGGACCAGGGCTGGACTGCGATTCTCCCTACATTGACATTTCTGCCTCTTGTAACACGGGTAACATCCCATCTCTTCTCAGCATCAGACCCTTCCTCACTGCTGGCCTAAGGTCACTATGAGCTCTTCAGCACTGTAGGCCCCTCCCCAGCATGTCCAGCTAGTTGCTCCCACCTGGCTTTCCTTCATCTACCAACGCTTAGGCTCCTCAGTGTCCTTTGAATGTTTGCTCTCACTTTCCTTTTCATCTCTTTGCTTTTCTAGCATTTTTCTTGTCTGGCTGAGTCATTGTCTTCATGTCTGTGAGTCTGAATCACTTCCAAAGGACATACCTTCCCATGGCTGTGTTTCCTGGAGAGGTGATGGTCCCGGGAGCCAGTACCAACCTAGAAGTAATTTCCTGCCCAAAGCTGATACCTCAACCCCTGGGGTGATGTCTTTCCAGGGCTTCTGATACCCCCAGGGGTGATATCATCCTAAGGCCAATGTCACCCCTAGAGCTGATGTCACCTCTAGAGAGGATCCTCCCCCAAGTAGATGATATCTGAGAACTTCAGTTCACAAAGAGACAATTAGATTAGGTTATATGAAATTAGGTTGATAGACTTAAAAAGATCAAATCTTGGCAACTTATTGCTGTTGGTCTTAAGATGAATTTGTGTATTAATGTCACTCTCTCCCCTCATATTTCTTCACCTTTCCCCATGCCATTTTGATTACTTTGAGAGTTCTCAGCTGTGAAGCGATCCAAATGTCACCTCAGTTTTTACAGTGAGGGGGATCTGTATAATTAATGCAATTCACTGTTGACCTCAAATAAGCCAGGTTCTGAGGGAAGGAGACGAATGCCAGGTGACAGGGAAGTCCTCTCATGGCTCATTGGGAAAGCACTGGGAGGTGCAGGGGTCCAAATCAGATGAAGGTGGCTTTGGGATTTGGATCTGAGATATCTCCTATGGGTCTGGGCTTGCTCGTTTCCTACATGTAGGGTGACCTTTCCTCCACTCCAGGCCTCTTTTGTTCCTACTTCCCAGAGGCAATTACTAATGATCATCCTTGCTGTCAAGTGTTGTGATTTGGGAAATAAAGTGTTGAGTCGCTTAGCTCCCAGTCTCAGACTTCATCCTGCCTTGTCTCTTCCCCATGTAGGAGGCTGTGCCTCAGTTTATTCAGGCCAGCACTGGAGACTCATGGGAGCCTGTTATTCAGTCTTGTTGGCTGGTGCTGGGGACTTACAGATGATCCCTTTCATGGGGTGAAACCTTCAGAGCTGGAAGGTTCTCCAGTGGAAGGGTGGCTGTTGTGATGGTTAACATTAGATGTCAAGTTGCCTGAATCACTTCAGGGAGAAGCCTCCAGACACATCTAGGTGGAATTGTTAAGATTGGTTTGGCCTCTAGGCATGTCTGTGAGAGGATTTTGATTAGGATAGATGAAGTGGAAACACCTGGAATGCAGGCAACATTTCTTGGGTTGGGGTCTTGAACTGTGTATGTAAGTAGAAGTGAGCTGAGTACCAGCATTCATCTTTCTGCTCCCTGACGTGACATTTCTGCCTCAAGCTCCTGTTGCCATGACTCCCCACCATGATGGACAGCACCCTTGAAGGTAAGCCAAAACAAACCTCCTTAACTTACTTTTCTCTTGATGTCTTATCACGGACAGAGAAAAAATAGCAGTTGACAAACATGTAAAAGGAAGACTGAGAGACCTGGTGTGACCCATGGCTGCAACATTGTATATATGTTGTCAAAATGGCCACCTGGTTCCATGAGGGAGCTTCAAGAAGACATCAGGAAAAGTCTCAACTTTAGGATTTGGGAGAAAGAGAAACAGTGAAAGGCTATGTTTTAGTATGTGTTGATGGTGTGTATGAGACCAAGCAAACGAATATAAATAGAAAAAAAAAAAACCTCTGATAGATATCTGAGATGTCAGATAAGAACCTCTCTCTCTCTCTCTCTCTCTCTCTGTATGTATGTGTGTGTGTGTCTGTCTACCTCTCCCCTCTCCTTCCCTAATCTTCTCTCCCCCTCTCTCCTTCCTCCCACATCTCTTTCACATTCACCTACCTGAATGTAGAGGTTGCTCTGATCATAAACCCTGTCTCCTCTTTGTTTTCTACAGATATTCTACAGATGTTTTTATGTATGTATGTATGTATGTATGTATGTATGTATATACACATTTACTTGTAGATACACTAGGTCTCTATTGCCAGTTCTTATAAACATAAAGGACTGCATAATATTCCAGCTCTCCCTTCCAGATGCTGACCTGTCTGAGGCAATCCTGTGATCAAACACCATACTTCAAAAAATCAGCACGTTATTCTTTGAAGCTCAGGCTCATGGTCTTCCAACACAATTAATTGGAATAAGAGCACAAAAGATGACTAAAAGTGAAGAAAATCCCAGTGGCAAGTGTTAATGTGATAATTAAGCTCACTAATTAGCAATGCCTAAGGACCCAAGCGTCAGTTACTCATTCCAGAGACTGAAAGACAGGGGGGTTTTGAGAGCTGGTGTTCTTGTTACCCAGGTCATCGGTGGGAGTGTGTCTGAAACACTACGAGTTGTACCTCGTGGTTGGCCTTAGCTTAGCCACAGAAGTGTCAACAACCATGAAGACACTACTGGAAAGCAGGTCTTCATGAAAGACCATCTATGTAAGGTTGGCTCATGTTCATGTTTGGGGATTGCCTCTATTGCCTTAATTGATATAGGAAGACCCAACCTGAAAGTGTGTGGGTGTGTTGGGGGGTTACCATTCTGTAATTTTTGACTCTGGACCGCATAAGCATATAGAAAGCTAGCTGAGCACCAGGCATCTACACATGCATTCCTACTTCCAGAGTATAGATGCAAGCTGAGCAGCCAGCTTCCTGCTTCTGCCTGCAGGCTTCCTGCCCTGCTTCCGACCTATTGTCATGGCTTTCCCAATGTGGTGGACTATATCCACCTGGAACTTTAAGCCCAGATCAAACCCTTCCCCCTTACATTGTTTTGGTCAGGGTATTTTATCCCAGCAATGAGAAATAAACCAACCCCCTTAGTGGCCCCTGGCCTAGGTAGCAGTCTGTCCAGGGCTGCATGTTAGCATCCCAAGTCACCCATGGATAAACATGGAAAGTGTGACAGCTTTACAAAAGAGCTTGGCAAGCCTTTCCCATAATGCTCCATACATATAGCAACTGCTCTAGCTGACTCCGGAATGAATCTAATATTCTGCAGCAGTGTGAAACCTGCAGTCCTCATGCATAAGTCCATGGGCTGAGTTTCTGTAGTATGTACACACATAGGCAGAGGTATTACTGTGATGACCTGGGTCTACATGGATGACTAATACTGAGAACTTAAGATGTAATCTAGATAGTGCCCATATGCAAATATACCAATCCTTCCACAATCCTCAGAGAAAATGCATTCACACACACTGACTGGCTACCTATGGTTATCATTTGGTTAATGGCAAAATTAGCTTTCAAGCCTAAGTAGTACACCTACTATCAGAGCTCTGCAAGGCTGTCCACCTTTTGACTCTCTCTCTCTCTCTCTCTCTCTCTCTCTCTCTCTCTCTCTCTCTCTGTGTCTGTCTGTCTGTTTGCTGTCTACCTCTCTCCCTCCTCCTACATCTCTTTCACATACACCCACCTATAGAAGATGTTCTGATCATAGCCCTGTCTCTTCTTTGTTTTCCACAGATATTAGAAGACCTTCATCTTCTTTGGGGCATAAAGCAACAAGTGCAAAGACTTTGTTTCTGATACATCTCCCCACATCAGCAAGAGAGCAATCATCAGTATTTACTGTGTACCAGGCTCTAATCTGGGTAATGTCTACTGTTAAATACCCAGTGTACACTAGCCTCATGGGGCCTTCCAAACCCCAGGTTTCAAGCAGGGACCAGGATCAGAGTGCAGACACGTCCAAAGTTACATTCTTAGTAAGCCATAGAGGTAGAGTTTCAGTCCTGGGCAGATGCCTCTGGGTCGTATGTTTTCCTAGACTGCCCTCTGCAGAGCGTGCCAGAGAGGAGACTGGTAGAACTCTGCTCTGGTCAGTGAGAGCTGTTGGCATTTTTTTTTTCTGTCTAATAACTTCATGCTTCAATCCAATTACTTTGGCATCATTAGGATTGTGACTGCTGTTTTTGTTGGTGCCACTCAGTGCCAATTACTTCTGTTGCTGATATCCATGTTACCCAGGCAAGCCTTGCAGGCTGTACTGCTTGCTGCTGGGGACAAGCTACACTTCCCTGTGTACCTCAGTATTTGCCATAAGAAAAATTACAAGGTGATAAAATGCCTTTGAGGTTTTATTTTTCAGAGCTTATTTAGAGTTAGAATTAATGCACTGAGCAGGTCTGAACACATATGCACACATGTGTACACAAACACAGATGTACACACATGCACACAATTCACATATATGCACACTCATGTATACACAAGCACATGCATACCATCATGGTGACTTTGCTAAAGTGCCAAAGAGTAGGATGCTGACAAAAGAACTCTTAACACAATAGTCATTTCAATGAGAAAGGGACAGAATCAATTCTGTGAGTACATAGGCTGATCAGTGCAACAATGTAGCTGTTCCTGTAACCTTATCCTTACAAAATGGTTGGAGCATGGAAAAAAATGGCCAAAATGCTAATAAAGCCGGATTAGTGATGGCCAGATACCATGAATGACCCTGTCATAGGGCACAAGCAGGGATTCTAAGGTTGGTCCCTGCAGTCAGGAGATGTGGGCTGAGTATCGTGACACTATGCAGGCATGTATACCTGCACTGTGCTTCATGGTTCAATATATAAGCTCCTTTCACTTACAACAAACCCTATATCACTTTATTTCACAGTTGGGGAAACTGAGGTCTAGAAAAGTAGACTGGCTTGTTTCTCTTATTATATCCCAGATTAAACTCCAGGTCCATAATTTGAGTGTAAGTGTTTGGACAGCAACTTTTGTTGTTAACTTTTTATTTGGTCTGATTTGGTTTCTATAAAATGTTATCAGTGTAAATAAAGGTAGAACCAGATGTCTGGGCTGAGTTGGGAAGGTGACTTGGGTCACTGGATAGAATTCAGGATGGCTTTTCTGTGTGCACTGTGCAAATATGGACTCATAGGGATGAGTGTGGCTGAATCAGTTGGTGGGTGCCTCTCTGAAGGTTGGACATTCCTTGAGCTGGGTGGGTGGCTTGTTCTTGCCCAGAGCCTAGGTGATATTTAAGTCATTTATCTCTTTATACCATACTCCCCACTGTGATTCTGGTTTACCCAGCAGTGTGGCTCTAGACTGGGGCCATGCAGCCTGGAAAGAGAAATTGCTTATGAAGTTCTGGGTCAGAGCAGACAGTTTCCAAAAAGAGAGGTGACCTGGGCTTTTCCACAGAGAATCAGGAAGAAGCTAAGGATGTGGTAATAAAATCCACAGTCTTCTGTGGGTCTTCTAAGTACAATCTGTCCCTTTATCTCTTGTCCCTCTGGAGGACACCCACTAGGACTACAGCCATTGGCACTGGGGACAGCTGGAGCTGTTTCCAAGCTTCATCGCTCTTGTGCTGTTGAGCCAAATCTGTTCCTAGATGTTCACACCTCCCCGTTCTCTTACTTGGCGGCAGGTATTCACAGCTCTCCAGGCGCCCTCTCTAGAGGAGCATGGAGTGCCAGCTCTCTCCATCAGCTCTGTGGTAAGGTGGGCCAGCAAGGAGGAGAAACAGCAGATGTCCATGACAAGCATCACCTGCCATACTCAGGTGCTATCTTCCCTGGTCTCTCACCACTGTTGCTACGTGCTTGCTTTTCTGAGCCCAAATGCACCAGGTTTTAAATGTCTTCAGGCACAGAACTAATTATCACATCTTTTTGAGTCTCATTCCTCAGGGACTTGAAAGCTGACACACTGACAGGCATCCATCACACTACCTACATTCTCCACACCAGCAAGGGTCTGCCTTAATGGACCACTAGGTTTTCAAGGCAAGAAGACTATATGAAGATGTTTTCAGTTGGGGGATGAGATGGAAATACTGTTGCAGCAGAGCCTACTGATGCCTCGTGAGCTTCACCTGTATCTCTTCCACATCCATGGAAGCAGTTTGGGGGCCCCAGCTGTCTTGCTTGGGGTGCTCTCTTCTGATCCTTCTCATATTGGGTTTCATCTAGAACAGTGGTTCACAACCTGTGGGTCATGACCCCCTTGAGGGCTGAATGGTCCTTTCACAGTGGTTGCATATTAAATATTCTGCATATCAGATATTTAGATTATGATTTATAACAGTAGCAAAATTACATTTGTGAAATAGCAACAACATAATTTTATGGTTGGAGGTCACCATGAGGAACTAACTATATTAGAGGGTTGCGGCATTAGGAAGGTTGAGAACCACTGACCGTGAATCGCTTGTGCTCAGAACTTGGCTACCTCTGCACAGAAAGGGAGGACACAAGCCTCAAGCCTCAAGCATATTCCTGTCATTTCTTCTGGAAATAGGAACGAGGCTAGGCTGGGGTGCAGAGGAGGAGGAGGAGGTTGGGAGTTCAGACGGGTGCAGCAATGGCCAGGAAGAGCAGCACTAAGTCAGACACAGCAAGGCATTCTATTTTCATTATTCTCCAAATTACACACATGCTCATGCTGTGGTCACCGAACTGTTGGTACTTGGGGAATTGTAGGGCATTATAGGGAGTATTCCAGAGAAACAGGATGGGTAGGATGTGTGCTTAGGCATGTGGTTCATCCTTGGCTTGGGAGGTTCAACTTGATGGGCTCTGGGCTTGAGATGGTATGAAAGTGTTCCCATATCAATGCTTGGATCTTCCTTTTTTTTCTCTGCACACAACTTGAACTGTCAACTTCTTCTTACACCACCAACGTTGTAACTTTCCTCAACTGTAAGCTGAGGTGAGTGTTTTGATTAGGACGGGAAAGGCTAAGATATAAATGGTCAGTAGGTCAGGTGTGTATCACAGATTTTCAGTTTATGATGTTAACAACCTAACAAAGTTTGATTGGGTTGGAAAGCCTCTGCATCTGAAGAGATTTATTCTAGAAATGTGTATACAGATGGGCAATTCCAGAGTGCTCTGAATGGCCTGGTAGAAGGGCCAGGGCTGTGGGCCAGGTCAGGTCATCTGCTGTAGAATTCTTCTTATTTCAGGGACCTATGACTTTGTTCTGTGCAGGTCTTCAATTGTGCCATGATTTGCATCTTAAATTTGTCTTGGAATTTATTTTCTACTGTGAGGTATGGGAAGTGGAATTCACTTCATGGTGGTGTTACATTGCAGCCTTGGGAGTAGGTCATCAGGTTGATGCCTATATTGAATCCTGGTAGTTTTATAGGAAAGGGGAGAGAGACCAGAAGATACACATACGCTCTCAGTTCCTCACCATCCAACACTGTGCCTCCTTGAGACTTTGCCAGCAAGAAGCTGTCACCAGATGACCTTGGATCTTTCACCTCCAGAAGTTGAACCTCTTTTCTTTATTGGGCTACCTAGTCTGTGGTTTTGTGTCACTAAGAGAAGAAATGGACTGTCTGGATGAGGCCTCCCACTTTGGGAAGGGCAATCCCCCTTTACTTGCTATTTGCCAAGTCAATGTTAAGCTCATCTGCCTTAGTCACTCTTCTGGTGGTTGGAACATCCGACAGGGACAGCTTAGGGGAGGGGCTTCTTTTGGCTCACATATAGGAGGTAAGGTTTTTCTGGAAAAAGTGGGACAGTGCAGCCGCATGGCCCTGGAGTTTTATGGCAATGGGTGACCACAATGTATCACAGGAGGAATCTGCCAGCAGAGGACTACATCAGACATAAATCACATATTGGTTGTTGGTGAAAGTACAGGGATCAGAGGCTGGTGCGAATCTGAGGCAGGGAGCTGTGTACACCTACACATTAGCCAGTGGAGCTGTTCTGCAGATATTTTGGTCTAATATTACTTGTGATGCTTCTGTGAGGCAGGTGGTTTGGGTGATGCTGTGGGTTTTATTGTTTTGTTTATTTATTTATTGTTGTATTTGGGTGCAGTATGTATGTATGTATATATGTATGTATGTATGCCCATATCTGTGTTTGTACATATGCACATGCATGTGTGTGTGCACGTATATGAATGCATGTAGAGACCACAGGCTGACACCAGATGTCTTCCTCCATTACATCACTCAGTTGACCTCAGAGCTTACTGATTTGGCTAGTCTTAGCTTGTTACAGGGGCTCCCTTTCTGTTTGCTGATCACTGGCCTCCCATGTGAGCTACCCCTCCTTGCATCTACATAGGTTTTGGGACTCTGACCTTCTGGTCCTCACATTTATTATAAGTAGGTGCTTTACTCCCAGTGGGATCTCCTAGCTCTTCCTCTGGTTTGAATGTGAAATGTCCCCAGAGGCTCATGTGTTTCAACATGCTAGGGCTTGGAGATACCCTAAGGGAGGTTGCAGGGCTGTGTGCAGAACATTGGAGAGGACTGCAGGGTGGTGAAGGGCATAAGGAACAAGCCAAGGACGTATGGAGGTGATGTGTGTAGGTATCCTCTAGGCCTAGGACTGCAGTTCCCAAAAGAAACCAGTTTCTACCCTCTCACCATCTCCTGAGCCTGCAACTACACTTGGGTAGGAACCCATATCCCAAGCCCTCTCTATGGAGTGAGGGCCACATTTCTCTCTCCTCAGTGGTCAGTGCCTGTAGGTTTCTGGTTTTCTTCTATGCATGTGAATGACTGTAGAGTCTTTTTGCTGGTCACTGGCTGCATTTCCTTTCAGAACCATCACTCACATATTTACTAAATGAGACCCTTCTCTCAGAAGGATGACAGTGCCCTGCCATGATGCCAATTGGTGCTTCCTCCTGCAAGGGTAGAGCTTCTAAGCTTCTGCATTCGAATGATCCTCCCAAGGACTGTGGAGGCTTTGTGGCAATTACAGTCCTGACCCTTTGATCCCCTCTGAGCTGTGAGCTGTGCTGAGTTTCAAAATGAACTGCAGCCCATCCCTGACACTGGCCCCTCTGGGGGGGCATTCCTGAGAGAGTGGCTATACTCAACTTGTGTTTGTCATTGTCAGGGTGAGAGGGAATGCTTCCTTCTTCATGTGAACTTGGCTTAGAGTCTGAAGTCTTGCTGGGTCTTTCACCCAGTGTCTTTTTAGTGAGATGCATGCTAAATAACAAGTTATCTATGATTAATTATAACTAAGTTGATCTCTTTCTATCACAGATACTCAACCTAAATATTTACCAAGAATTCTGTTCTAATATGCATTGTCCACATTAATAGTATTTCTTCTTTTAAGAAAAAGTGAGATTGTTTTCATCCAGAATCAGCTATTATGTGAAGTCTGATCAGCATGTGATGTGCATACATATTTCCCATGCTTTGGATGACAGGTAAACTTCTGGTCAGCTGTAGAGAAGACACTTGGTCTTTGTGGAGTGTACCAGAGCCTCTGAGGATGCTGGCCTTTTGTGCCACGCCCGCCCCAGCTTGTGTGCGTGGTCAGAGGAGGCCTCCGGGATCCCAGGGATGTGAGTAGATGCTTTGGCCTCCTATGTGCTCCCATTTGGAACAGAGCTTCCCTGTGCAGCCTGGAAATGTGTGAGCCCTGGAACTCAGTGCTGGCAGGCTTGCTGGGGCTGGTCTCTGAGGCAGAGTGCCAAGCCCATGGCTGCTCTCCTGGTCCTTCTTTGCTCGGGGCACCTTAGTAAGCTCAGCTGTGGCATCAAACCCTCCTATGTGGAAGCTGGGCTCTGGGGAGTCTTTATGCTTTAAGCCAGGTGGAACAGCTCCTTCCCTCTGCCAGGAGTGTCCCCACATGCATTTGTTACACTGGTAAGAGAAGTCAGCTTGACTGGTTTTGGGGGTGTCTGAAAAGGATTCCCCGAAGAATAGAGAAGACAGCCATCCATGTCTTCTTTTTATTCTGCGCTGCCATGAACACACTGCTATCTATGGCTTTGCCATTCTGAGGGTCCTATACACGAGGGCAGATCAGGAGCCAGGCATGGAGAAAAGGCCTGTGTCCTTCAGGACTTGGTTGAGTTCTTCTCTGCTTAATCCCAGGGCTGGGCTGTTCCCTCCCTGAGAATCCCAGCCTGCTCTATAGATTCTGTGGGAGGGCTTCTCTAGCCTACTACCTGATTTCTAGGGCTGGACAGATACTTCTTCACAGTGCCCCACTATCCTACTGGTGGGTGATGCTCATCTGCGGAGCCTGCTCTTTTTATTCACCATATTTACTTATTTATTTTTCATGGAGACACGTATAGGGCTGTATGAGCACACATGCACCAAGTGGGTGCCATGACCAGTAGAGGACATCAGATCCTCTGGAACCGGAGTAAGAGATCCTTGTTAGATACCGGTGGGTGCTGGGAAATAAGAACAATAGGTACTCTTAATATCTGTGGCATCTCTCCAGCCCCTAGGTTTATTCCTTTTTTGTGTGTATAGAGTCCCTGACACTTACCCAAAGAGGTCAGCAGATTTCTGCTTTAAAGCCCAAGAAGCTGCACCTTTAACAATCAGTCCCTGGGATTCTGAAACTGTTCTTTGTTTTGTTGTTGTTTTTGTTTTTGTTTTTGTTTTTGTGTTTTTTTTAATCATTGAAAATATGGAAACTTCCGGCTCAACCCCCTCCTACTGACTGTACCTGAGACCACACGAGCCTTGGCTGTCCAGTACTCCCCCAGACAGGGTAGTCCATAAGAGAACATGACAATTGAGTCATAATGCCGTGACAGCTCCATAACCAAGAGCTCTCCAGGGAAAAGTGCCAGTGATGAGGGGCAAGGTTGACTTTGGACCAAGAGACAGAGAGAACATTGTGCTCTGTGGCCCTACGGAGTGAGAAAGGTGGTGGATGTAGCGACTGGAACCCACTCTCTCTGGGAGCAATGACCTATGCAGCCTGATAACCTTAATGCCCAGTGTGAAGCAGACTGTGGAGAAGCCTTGAGAAAACTTGACATGCACATGGGATAGAAACCATCAGCATGTGCCTGTGGACAGTAGGAATGAGCTGCATCATCATCATCATCATAATAATAAATGATGTTATTATAAATAGACAGTTTAGTTATCAATGTCACATATTCTGTGCAGCATTGGTATGTGGACCCTGGTGATGTAGGAGGCTGTACTGCCTGTACACTCCGTCACACTCTGCACACTAACTGCCCCAGGAGCTGCAGCTCCTCTGAACTGAATGTCATGCTCCTAGCCTGGCCCTTCTGCAGAAACCCTACCTACAGCCTGGATTTCTCTCTTTTTGCTGCTTCCACCATGATGCCCAGGTCTGGGATGGCTTTTTCTCTGGATGAGATCCCTGCAGATTACTCACTATGGGGTCCTGAATCGCGCAGGGTCTCAGGAGCTCTTCCCTGCAGTGGACCTGAGGGATGAACAAGGGGAAGTTCCATCCCTGATAGCCAGGCCCATGCAATGAGGCCCAGAGACTGGTAGAATGTAGGGCTATTCGTGGAGGGGCTTGTTGGGGTGGACTCAGAGTACCAGTTGTCCAGAAATGAGTGAGTAAGGGGTTAGTTAGGTGGTGGCTAAGTGTATGTGTGTCTGTTTCCAGTTTTTCTTTGAGAACAAAGTCTGGCAGATAACAGGTCTGGTTGGCTTGAAAGGCAGGATCTGGCATGGATCTCAGGTGAATGCACCCTTGTTCCTGCTTTGTATCCTATTGACTAAAACACAAGAAAACCACATTTATTCCTGCTGTCCCATGGTCTCCTGGTATCACCACATGGGGTCAGTGAATCACAGATCAGTGGCTCCAGACTCTGCTTTGTACCCACCTTGTTGGCTCTTAGTCTCTCAGAGGGGAGTTTAGCAGACATGATGGACTTACCAAAAAAGAATGGAGTCATCACTTGGGTCTCAGGCGGTTCTGCTGCCTGAATGTTTTCTTCACGAGGGAGTGTTGGAGAGACTTAGACTCAAGCCTGAGGACTACTTAGGTTAGAAAGGAGTATGTTTGCTCAAGCCCCACTGTGGAAATCACAGTCACACTTAGGATGGTGCGACAAGCAAGAACCCTTTCCTGTGTGGAGGGAGAATGGCACGGCATGGCCCTCCTCCTCCCCTCTGTAGCTCTGGTTTTGGTGGGACATGAGGAACTTTAAGTGGTGTCTTGGGACACTGTCTCCAAGTGTGAAGAGAGAACTCAGACTGTCTGAGTAGTGAGTGCTTCCTTGACAACCATAAAAACAACAGCCACATGCTTACACTTTATTATAACGGGGTTAAAATGAACTCTGGCTGCCAGGTGTGGTGGTGTGCCTAAGATCCTTCTGTTTGGGAAGCTGAAGCAGGAGGAATGCTATGAGTTCAGGGCTAGCCTGTGCCATAGAGTGAGACCCTTTTCGGAACAAACAAGCAAACAAGAAACAAATACTTCTTTTTTTAACGTGGAAAAATGTTAAAGCAAAGGAACACTGGGTTTTCATGGCTGCTGTAGGATAGAGAAGAAAGGAACAACACCAGACCCTGTTATATGATGTGGGTCACATTCTTTTGAGTCCTTCTTGTCTAATATGCAGTAGGGCAGAAGGCCATGGAGTACACTGGGACCTGCTGACTCTGTGTCTCCTGACCACAGTATAGCCATTGCTCTTGCTTTGACTGGTGTGAGAGTGGCCATGTTAATGTTTGAAGAGTCCCAGCCTTAGTAGTTTGGAGTCCTGTGATCACCATGTGCTGGGAGGTGACTTCAATAGTTACAGAGCCAGGCTACCCCGGTATTCTCAAGGGATTTCTACTGGTTCCCCGTGAGGACATAGAGGACAAAGCATGCATTCTGTCGCCATGGCCAGTGAATGCTTCTACTGGCAGTGCTCTCCTAAGTGTGGCTATCTGGGGGTCTTACCACCTACAGGCTGCTCAGCGGTGAAAGAGAAGACAGACCTTTCAGTATCATACTCAGCGTGTCTTCTGTGGCTCCAAGTGAACAAGTAGAGGCTAGGCCACTGCTTGCTTTGTATCCGTGTGTCCCCCACTGAACTTGCCTTGCATACCTGAACTTGGCAAGGAGTAGCTGTGTTCTGTGTTCTGGGGCAGGGACAGAGGAGACAGATAGATAGATGGATAGACAGACAGACAGACAGACAGATGAGTGATGTGCATTCTCAGCATAGTACAGTAGAACTCGGCAGAACGGGAGCCTCCTAAGAGAACCAAGGATGCTCCAACCTTTCCTTTTTACCAGTTGTATGACCTTGAGGAAATGACAGGTCTGTCTACGGTAGTGTGGCTCCACTGTCTACAAAATAGGACAAAGCAGGTGCTTCCCCAGTCACTGTGCACAGGACTATACAGAACAGGATGACTAATGGCTGGTGGCACTGCTAAGTTTCCCTGTAATGGCAGTGCCTGTTTACTAAAGACTCCCCTTTGCATTGCATTATCAAAATTCCTGCTCCCCCTTACACAGTTGACAAACAGCCACATTCTTAAAGTGTCTGGCCTCTTTGAAAAAGCTTGCTGATATTTTAAAATTCAGCCTTCTTTAAGAAGTCCCGTTAAGAGTATTAGGGACACGAACTTGAAGAATACTGGGCTCCCACCCTCTGGGAAGTGGTGAGCAGCTCTTGTCCTCAGGATGGCTTCCTGGCAAGCACATTTTCACACAGAGCGCACCTTGCCTGGAGCTATTCTGATTTATCAGACAGCCTTGTGCTCACAGACCTCACGGACGGTGCTTTTCTTTGCTCCATTTCCTTGAGTGGAGAGCAGAGCTCAGCCCATTGCTGATGTTGATAAATAACCACTCACAAGCTCAATTAAAAATGACTGTAAGCAGAAGCCTTTAGAGATGGAGCCCTGGCTGGCGTGGAGCCTCAGCCTCTGACAGTCAGATGCCTTGCTGGGTCCCAGCGCAGCTCATGCCTTGTGCATTTCCTGTAGGAATCCCTGCAGGGAATGAGCATGCCTCTCTCCTGACAGGTCTCTGCAGTTCATGAATCCTGGAATGAACCTCAGACGTCTCTTTCTGGATTTCCAATTGCCCCTCTGGCACACACAGGGCTTCTACTGGAAGGGCATGATGACTATTGGATTCTTGATTTGAATTTCCCAATGTGCCTCTGTGGTCTGCAGCAATCCTTGCCATCTACCTAGCAGTTTCTGTGTGTTGGTGTGTGCCTGACCACAGGGCAGGTACTGGAGGCAGAGGGCTTCCCTGTGCTCTGAGAGCCCCTCAGAAGCACATGACAGGGTGAGACAGAGTCCCATGACAGACAACCCTGTTAAAGAAGGTTATGATAGAGTCAAATGAAGGATCCAATGGTCCACATAGGTGACCTCCTGCAGGGGAAGGGATGTAAGCTTTATCAGAAGATGAAGTTCAGGCTGAATCTTAAGATGGAGCCCAAACCACTGTTTTTTACAGAGAATCCTGGTAGGAAAGAAACTTCCAGGAACCAGGGAGGAGTGGAAGAGAATATTCCAATTGGCTGGCTGGAGGTGCAGAGATGAGAAAGAGAACAGAGGAAGGGTTAGAAAGATATAAACAGTGAGGCTCAGGTGCCTGCAGTAGCGGGTGTGACCAAGGAGTCTGGGGCTGCAGGCTTCAAGTGTTGGGGGAAGGAAATGCTACCCACCTTCAGTCTCACTCTGTGGGTGCAATCTTCACGTAGACTGTGGGTCTGGCTAGAAAGGCAAGAATCAGCCACAGCTCCATTTGCTCCAAGTGAGAGGAGAGATGGAGGGCCAAGAGAGAAGCTCGCAGTGACCCGGTTGGATGCTGCTTGTTCTGCATGACACAGAGAGGCCCAGCTTAAGCATCTGGAGGAATCTGGCTGGTGTGAGAAACAAGGGCCTCATGGGTGCCAAGCGGCAGGACAGAAGGTTCCTGCCAACTGCGCTCTAGGGGAAACACTCCATCTTCCACCCCACCCTGTAAGCATACATGCCACAGAACAAATGCCGCCTGCCTTGGCTGGGAACAAGGAGCCAACGTGCCTTCTGTAAAGCAGCCATCGTCCCTGGTGCCTGAGCACTGCAGTTCTCTGTAACCCTTCCATTCCTTTGCTGGAAGGCTGGGCGGAACCACACTCTCCATTGACACCGGGCCCAAGGTCCTAGGTGAAGTTCTGGAAGATCCCATTCAGACCATCGGCTACTTATTATTGCTCCAGTGTGGGCTTTGCATCTCTGCCTTGGTGACGACTTGATGACAGACCCAGCGAGGCCACCAGCAGTCATTCCCTGAACAGAGAAGTGTGTAAGACTATCAGTAAGTAGTGTTAAAGGGAGATGAGGTTTGATCTTGAGATATTTGCCATCTAATTCCCTCAGACAAACCCAAGGACAGGCTTCCACCGGCAATAGAGGGCATGCTATTAAACAAGACTTACAGGGAGGCCCTGCTGAGAGAACCAAATTCTCTAGAACTGGGTCAATGTCCTGAGGGCCTACTGGGTGCTGCTCAAGAGCTCCTTTCCTGCTCAAGGCACCCAGCAGAGAGCGGTGCTCCCATGCAGGGGAACCTAGCCACCACTTATGACAAATAAATAAATAATAAATAAAATCTCCTGAGGTCTTCCATTTCCTCATTTATTTTTTGATCTAAAAAAATGAGGTGGGAAACTGGTTCATGGTGTAGCTGGCAGAAAATATGTTATCTGTCACGTTCAGATAGGCTGCCCTCCTGTTACTTAGGCTACAAGATTCTATCTCCTAAATAAGGTTAGTCCTACAGGCGAGATTGCATGGGCAGTGCTGGTCTGCAGAGGGAGGCGCAGAGAAACCCGGGCGCTATCGCTGTGCAGGAGGCTGATGAGTCACTTCGATAGAAACACAATTGCTCACTGGAACTCCCACAAATGGAGTTTGGAAAACAGATTAACTGCCTGGGTCATTGTCTGGGGCAGAGGCAGGAGCCTGCTCAGCTGCCCCCCTGGGGCTTCCTACTCTGCTCTGCTCTGCTCCTGGGGGTTGAAGTTGTCTTCTATCTTAGGGAGAGCACTCTGGTTTTGACAGCTCTGCTGTGGGTCTGAAGGTTAACAGTAATTCCTTCCCTTCTAATGCTGAGCCTCCTCTTTCTAAGCTCAGGGTCAGAACAGTAGCATTGAAGCCAGGTGGATCTGCGCCAAGTGCGCCATCCTGAAGACTCTCCTGGTGCAGGAGTTGATGGCTGTGCACACACTCCTCTCTGGCCCTGACCAGCACACAGGCCCTGGATGCTGTATTCATTGTCTAGGCATCCAGGGACTCGCTTGGAGACCAGTTCTTACCTTTTCTCCCTGAAGCTGGGCTTCTATGATGGAGCCATGCAGAGCTTCATCTAGGCCACCAGGTCAAGTTGCTCCTCTTGGGAGCATTGTAAGTGAATCCTATTCAGTGGTACTTTTTTTTTTTTTTTGTGTGTGGGCATTCCTATGTGGTTTTTGGGTTTTTTTTTAAAGAAGCTATGCTTATTATTATCATTTAATATTATTTAATATAATTATTAAATAATAATAATTATTATTATTATTTTGCTGAGGAGGCCTTCTCTGGATCACCCAATCCTAGGCTTCCTGTCATATCCAAGGCCCACACCTGCTTTTCACCACTCAAAGGTCAGCATAGTTTATTTGGGCATCTTCTGCGACAATCACTTGGATGGCTGCTTGGCTCTACCCACAGGGTTATCTTGAGACTCTGAGAGCTAAGCATGTTTAACCAAAGAGGATGCCACAGAACACTAGGCCAGCCCCATGACTCAAACCTCAAATCTGCCACCAACTACGTTCTGACTCTGTGTGGGCTACTTAATTTAGTCCAGGATTCCACTTCTATTATAAAGGAAACCACAATTCCTACCTGCTGTGTTGTCATGGAAACTTCTCTCCTTATTGCCTGTCAGTCACAGAGCAGCAGAACAGGAGTCCTTCACTAGCCTTGGCTCCCCTCACTCCCATGACCTGATTGAGAGACACTCAGAGACATCACATCTTCTGTGTTCATGGAAGACAAGGATGGAGCCTGGGGCTCACCATTTCTGCTATTCACACCCAGCACCAACACCCTTCAGTGACATCCTGCCTCAGAAGGGGCCTTCAGGTTTTTCATCTGTCTCTGAAATGGAATTGGGGCACACAATGAGTAAGAACATAGCTGGTTATAACTCCTGGGCATTCGGAGACAGAGGCTTTGTCAAGAAGGAAGTGTCTCCTTATATTGTAGCAAGTCTTTATAGACTACAAACAATTATGGCAATATAAATAGCCAACACAAAGTGGGTACTTACAATACACTGGGCTAGATGCTTATACTAAATGCTGTGAATGCAGTATTTAATTCAGTCTTCGGGGCGTTTTTCCTCTTCATTCCATAGACTAGAAATTTGAAGTCTAAAGGGGCCGAGTAGCTAGTATGAGATCATATATAAAATGCCTGCAATTGAACTAAATCCAAACCCTTTCTTTCTACTTCGGGCTGTCTAGTTAAATGTATAGAAATGGTCTGTACATTATAGGGTTTTTTTCTATTTTATTTTATTAAATTGTAATCTTTTTGGTATGAAATGAAGTAACAGTGAATTTTGAGTTTGTTTCCACCCAACCCCCATAGGCGATCCTCCCAATGCCATTAGTGTAATAATTCAATTCTTACCCATTGTTTCAGGGTACATTTATTTTTTTTAAAACATATTGAATTCTTAGTTCTGTTAGCATTTCTTTCTTTCCATTGTTATTTCTCACACACTTCTTTCTTTCTCCAAAAGCTACGGCATCCTTTCATCACTGTAGACTGTCACTGGTGGGGATTTGGGACAAGTGTGACGGATGAATCACTCCCCACCCCCTTCACGCAGCCTCAGTTCATCCTCACTTCCCTCTTTATGTTGAACACTGCTGCCGAATGATCAAGGTTTAGGTGCTGACTGGCATCTCATTTAAATGGGGCAGCATCTCTGTGTGGCTATGCCATGCCAACCAGAGGCCACCTAACACACATGGTGACTCATTGTCCAAGGCTACCCAAGCAAGGACCAGAACCTCAACTGGAGCACCAAGTGACAGCCACCAGACCACAAGGCCTTGCTGAAGGTTCTTTGTATCTACTGAAAGTCTGTGTATAATTCTTGTACATTCACAGCTCTCCAGACCTTCTCTCCTCCAGCCAGTGTGACCCTACACTCTTCCTCATGTGTCTTTGCTGGTTGTCTCAACATCATCTGAGATGTGTAAACTGAAAGCCCATCACTCTCAAATGCAAATCCTCCCTCCTTGTCTTTGTCTGCTCCCTTCCAAGATTCCTCTCATCTCCAGAGGTTCAGTGCTCTGACTTGGGGACCCAGGGGTCCTCGAGATTTTTCCCTTCTTTCCTCTTTCTCACCCTTGTCTATTAGCAGGCTTCATCACAACAAGGACACAGGTCTTGCTGTTTTCTCCTGAGAGCACTTCAAGGTGCTCCACCTCCATTGACACCAAGGATCAACTCTTGACTTATGGAGTCAGGTCTCTTCCTGTTACTCAGCTCTTCCGGGGGTTGATCTGAAGACTCTGGGATGCTGGCTCATCACCTGAAGAAGCCTGTCCTCAGTGTCTATCCCCTTCACATACCTAGACCTTACAGCTTCCTAGCATCCGAGATATGGGGCCAAATCATTTGTTTGCTATCTCTGTCTCTCTCGAGTCATTATTCTGATGTCAGTCCTGGGAAGACAAACTCATCTTTTCCACTTCTGCTCCTATATGACTTTTGGTCAAAGGCAATGAATGTGTGAGCAAGGTAGGTGGCCCACTTGGTAGAGGTCTACCTAGTATGTAGTAAGTCCCGAATTACAACCCTAGCACCATGAAAAACCAGGTGTGGTGGTGCATGCCTGTCAACCAAGCACATAAGAGGAAGAAATTGGAGGATTAGATCAAGGTCATCCTTATGTGCATAGTGAGTTACAGGCCAGCCAGGGATACAAGAGACACTGTATTCAACCAACCAACCAAATCAAACCAGAACAACTGGTACGAAAGTGAAGGTGCCTGTCTGCAGTTTTTGGTGGATTTGAAACCTTCAAGGGCCTCAGGTCCCATGTGGAGGCCATTGTGCTCACTTGTAGTGTTTGACTGTGCTTGCCTGGCTCCCTAAAGCCCATCTGCACCAGGAGCTGCAAACAGGTGTATCCTGGGGCCTGTGAGTCAGAGTGGCTTCCTTGTGCATAGGAAATTACTCCAGAGCACATTGTGACTCTGTCTCCTAGGACAGGTTTTGATTGGCAGTTCTCTATGGTCTGGATCACAAGGCTGTGTCTACAAACTGAAATAATGATGACTTGAGAAAGATGCCTTGTTCCCATAACCTGGGCAGCCTAGCTCACTTGGGGCATATCCTGACAGGTCTTTGGAAATGCCCATGAATGTAGACGAGCTCATCTTGGCTTCTGGCAATATTGGGGTCCCCAGATTTAGTGTATACAACTGCATTTACTTTGGAGCCTGAGGTCTCACTGATTGTCGCCAGAAGACTTAGGCTGCTTGGGGGTTTCTCCTCAGATGCCTCCCACAAAGTTTATCAAGCTCGTTAGGAAAATCCCCATCTTGAACTGCCATCTCCCATCAATAGATTATTTTCAATCTCTGCCCTCTCCCACTCCCCATTCTTTGGTGTGTGGGTCCCAAGCTATAGAAAATTCAGATAAAACAGAACAATAGAACTATCATTTAAATATGCATTTTTGATACAACACAGGGTCACTGAAAGCCACGCAGGACCTGAAGAAAAGTAGGCAAATGTGAATTAGAATGGGCGCATAGAGGATGCTATACACAGACCTGGATGGAGGCCACTCAAAATTAGGGCAGAAAAATCATGGCTTGACAGTAGGAGGAGGTAGGCTACTTCCTGATTGAGGGGATACTGTGGGTGAGGTGTGAGCCACAGAGGGAGGCACAGGAAGCCTCCAGTGTTGACCTTGGCTGCTCTTCTGTTTGTTTTGATTTGCCTGGCTGGGAGAGTGATGAGGAAGATGTAGACATCACTAACTTGGGGACCAGGTCTAACTTCTAAAGCTCACATTTATCTGGTATGCTTAATGCCTCCATAACAGAAGAGGGACACACATAGGGGTCATGTCTCTGGCTCTAGTCTCCAGGAAGAGAGCTCAGACCCTGAAGCCCAGAATGATCTTCATGCCCTGTCACTGGGGAGCTGCCAAAGGCATTGCAAAGAGTCTCAGATTGCTCTACTGACCTTTCCTTGTGGTATTATCTGTCCCTCATAAAACAGATTGTTTCCCCCAGCACACACAAGCCTTTGCGCTAATCCACCTTAGGAGATGCAGGCATAAATAGTCCTGGGAGGGGGATGGTGTCCAGTGAGGCCAGTAGAGGCCTCTGTCTAAAAAGTTATGGCAAGTGCCCAAAGGATAGGGCTGCAGGGCAAAGTCACTGAGGGAGAGAAAAGCCAAGGGTGACCAGTGCTTCTGGAACTCAGTGGACCAGAGTGCCTGGGCCCCTGGAACCTCTCTACACTTGAGTCTCCACTCTTTCTCTCCCACCGCTGTGCTGTGTGACTTCAGCTTCTCCACAGGGCATCAGGAGTTCTACTGCTCCCATCCTGCAGCAAACTGAATGCCATCAAGGTTTTATCTCCCGAATCTTAAAAATTCCTTTGGGAGTCATTTGGGGAGGAACCATGGGAATTGTACACCTCTGCTTTGGGGGAACCCCTGCAGAGCCTTCTAGCTACTCAGCTGTGTTTGGCCTCCTCACTTCTCATCTTCTATCTTTGCTCCTGTGCTGGGTCCCTCTGGAAGGACTTACTAATGAGTCATTGGCACACAGGCCTTTCTTCAGGGGCTGCTTCCAGAAAAAATTCCAATATCACACTGAGCCATAGGGGCAATATAGGGTGGATACATGCACGCGTGAATGAACAAATGAATGAATGAATGAATGAATGAATGAATGAATGAGTGAAATGTTTATTTTTGGTAGCTGGACTCCCAATGGGAGAGGAGGCAATGTCACTGCTGTCTGTTTCCTGGAACACCAGGACTCTGATGTACCATCCTACATGTTGGCCCCAGTATGTAGGAAACAGACTCCTTAAGGCAGGTTAGTCCTTAAGGGACACACACACACACACACACACACAGCCCATGCCTACTTATCTGTTAATTGATCATCTCCCTAATCGGCCTTTAGTCCTTTGATTATGTAACCAGTTTCATGTTCTCTGAAGTGAGGCTCTGCATGAAATGTCCTGTCACAGCTCACAGCTGAAGAGGAAGTCAGGGATGGGGAGTGGTAAGATGCAGGTAGGGACCCCTTCACAGCCTGACCATGGAAACCTCATGAGTCCCTGCGAGAGGACCACAGCCTCCAAAGCCCTCCCTGGAGGTGAAGCTGTTTTGAGCAAGAGAAGTAACAAATCTATTTTCCACTGAGCAGGCGAGCTGTGTAATTATTACAGATGATCTTTTTCCCTCTACAGGATAGGGCTTGTCTGGAAATTAAGCAGATTCCATGAGCAACCAAATCTAATGAGTCCTACAGATTGAGGCATAAGCAGCCACATCTCTGATTGTAGCGCATGGCTCATCGGTGGGTGAACTGTGCGCTAATATTAATTGTGTAATCATGGGTGGAATGTGGGGGAAGTCCATAACTAGACCTCCATGTCACTGTGATGTTGCTCTTGGATGATGAGCAGGACACCTGCTGGGATTTGTGGGAGACAGGCTGGGCTGTAGGTGCTGTGGATTCCATGATCCCCCTAACCTCAGAGGGTGGTGGTGTAAATGCAGAGCCTCTTAATGGACTGAGAGCAGCCCCCAAATCACACATTGCTGACAGATGATGAATGAGCCATTCCTCTTGTCCCTACAATACTGCAAAGGGGAGGGGTGGCCTGCTCACTCTGTTCACAAGAGCAACTCTGCTGGAAGAGGTAGAAATAGACAGAAAGCAGGTTTGGGGAGCATAGAGCCCAGTGGGGACAGACATGAGTAACAGCTGCTGGGACTCACCATAGTGACAGGTGCTCCATCCTACATGCTTCAGGGTTGTCTTTCAGGGAAGGCCACAGGCTTCTGGGTTTGGCCAATGGCTCTCATTCTTGTCTACCTTTGAATTCTTGCTCCTTCCTGACTGATCTTAGCCAATGTCAGCAGATGTTTGCACTTTGTTCTCATGTTTAGATATGTAATATGCAACAGAACATGTGTTAACCAGGGTCCCAACCCTCACTTCTCATTGACATCTGATGGGACTCAGGCTATAGAAAGATGGAAGGGGGCTCAGTGGAGAAGCTGGGTCCATAGTGGACTTAATGTGCTGGGGTATTGTAACCCTTCAAAGGATGAATCCTAGGGAAGAGTGGTCAGTGAAGGAGGCAGGGAGAGGCTAAGGGAACAATGCCAGGAGTGGGTGTGTCTGCTAGAAGTGACTAAGGGTCCTCTGGGTACTACCAAGATAGGTGTGATCTGAGACAAAAGTGATCGCATTGTATATCGGGGGACTTGTATAAGGAGAGCTTGCAGAGTAGGCATGTGGTCCAGTTGGGATGGTAAATGGAACTGGGGACAGGCAGGGAGGTTCACGAGTGAAGGGCTTCTAAACCAGGTGGAGGTGTATGTACAAAGCTGGAGTAGAAGCCCATTCAGAAAGAAGTCTGGCTATACGGGGTGTGGACTAAACATGTTGGTGATGGAGGAGAGGCCAAGGGGAGCAGGGTGAGTTGGGAGCAGGTTTCAGCTTTGGTGGCTGGGGCATGGCAAGAGCATGACATGATCTCAGGGGAAGGGGATGCATTTGATTTGGGGACATGAACTCAGTGTACAGGAGACATCCAGATAGACTTGGCTGGTAGACAATGAACTGGACCTCAGTATTACTAGGCACTCCAGGGCCCATCTTCAGAGCTGTGCCATCAGTCCAGCAGGAGATGAATGTTATCAAGGCGAGACCTCTATGGTTCGAGCAAAAGGTAGGAGTGCCAACAGGAGATATTGACAACTTGCAGAAGATACTCTTTGTATGGCCACTGAGTTCTATCCTGCCACTCCTGCTTGCTTCAGTTGCACTGCCCAACGCCATGGTCCATGTGATCCTCCCACCCTGATACACTGGTACCCAGTGTATGGTAGAACATAGAATCTATGTTCTACCAGAAATGGAGATCTGTTGAGCATCTCCAACCTCCTGTATACTCTCTTCCCACAGCCTGTAGTGTCTGTGTTGCTGAGTTTCATAACCTCTAGAAGCCTTTGTTTTCCCTAGGCATGATTTGGAACACAAATATGTCCAGAAATGCTTAAATAATTTCTAGTAGAGCTTCTGCCTAGAATTCATTAGGCTTTGATTTTGATCCACATCACCAGAAAAATTTATCATTCTTTCTGTAAACACCACACACACACACACACACACACACACACACACACACACACACACACACACACACACTCACTCACACATATCTCAGCACCAACGAGGACGTGGGCTGGACAATATGCTAGTCAGTGTTCTCTGGAGGTATAGGACATACAGAATGAACATATATTATAAAAGGTATAATCCAATGATGGTCACGTGTATGCTAGAAAAGTGGAGAGGCTCCATCAGTTCTCAGTCCATGAAGCCAGATATCTTGGCAGTCCTAGTTTGGTGCTAGAGGCCTGGAGGGTTCTTGGAAAGCCATGGTCTGAAGAGTGTGTTGGTATGTGGAAGAAACTGGGTTTTGAAGTCAACAAAGAAAGGACAGGAGCCAAATAGATAAACTCATAACCAAGGGATGAAGCTATACAAGCAAGCAGCATGACTTTCTCCTCAGATTTCTTTGTATCTAGGTCATTTGCCAGAAGGTTCCACTCTCTCTAGGAGAAGATTTTTCCCCAATCAGTTAATTGTTCTTGGCAATGCCTCACAGATCCACCCAGGTACCTATTTATTAGTTGATTTCAGACCCAATCAAGTTGACATCCAAGATTAACCATCAGCATTAAACAAGGAAGCAGTTAGGGAGATTCCAGTCATGAAAGCCATTGATCCAGTTGATTACCATAGGGAGATTCAGGAGAGGAATGTGGCTGCACAGAACTTGATGTCATCAGGATCCAATTAGGCTGTTGTGATTTTAGGGTCACCTATATCATGGGGACATTTTTGTGTCCCCAGTGTCATCTAGGCCATGGGAACATTGGCATCTTCAGTGCTACTATGTCATGGGGACATCCCTGCATCTCTAGTATCAGCTATGACATGAGGACATCTCTGTGTCTTCAGTATAACACTACATTATGGGGCAGCTCTATGTATCCAGGGTCACCTATGTTAGACAGTGTGTTCAGTATATTGCACATACTCCAGAAGGTGTGAGTCTTTCAGGCTTGGAATCTCCATAGCCTTGTCCTGTACACTATTGCCTGCATCCCCTCTACTTTGTAAAACGGACACAAATGTACATGATGCTACATGTCAAACTCTACCAATAGGATGCTGCAGTATCTGCCGAAGCTAGGTAATAAAGTGCCAGGACTCAAATACACAGGTGTAAGCAGTCCAGACAATATGGATTTATGGTTTTTGATTTTCAGCAGTATTTTCTGAATTACTGACGCAACTCAATTCCTACAGTAGCAGCTGACACTTACAGAGCCTTTGAACTCCGCAGTGGGCTATCTTTTGGACACACCAGCTCACCATGGCCCTGTGTAGATGGTACAGAGGAAGACAGAGATCCAGAGGCAAAGGAGCTCACTCAAGGCTACCTGTAAGCAGATGCCTGCCTGAGACTTGAACTCACCTCTGGATTGAGTCTGGTGCTTTACTCAACTCAGTCAGTCCTTCCCTGATGCTTTGTCTCCCTGCCAAAAGTGAAGATGGAGCTAAGACAATTAGAAGCCACCGATGCTGCAATGTAATTAGGTCTGAGAGTAGCAGTTACAGGCAAATGCAGGTTTCTAAGATGTTTTCTTGGGCTTCTCTGTTTGTGGGACCTCTTCTGTGAGCTCCCAGCAGATGGCATTCATGCAAACTCAAATACCACAGCAAACTCCTCCTTCAGATTAATTAGTTTCCATTTATACACCTCACCTCAAACGCTTTACAGTTCTTTGATCTCACAGTTCTGGTCTCCAAAGCCTTCCAATCTCGTCTTTCAAGCATCTTTGTTTTCCTGCAGCGTTTCCTAGAACAAAACCTAGAGACTCCAGACTCCAGAAAGGGCGTGTCTGCCTGCCACCAGAGCCTGCTTTTTTGTTGTTGTTTGTTTGTTTCTGTGCCATGTTCTCAGAAAAAAGACACTAGGAAGCAGAGCAATACCCACTTCTCCTGGGGCATCCCTGGGCCCAGATTGCTCTGTGATATCATGCAGGCCTATTTTATGAAGGATGGAAAGCTTTTGTAGTCCATGAGAACAATGATTACCAAGGGGAAAGGGGGGAATCCTACAAAAACCGCAGCACTAGGCACACTGCCTAGCCCTGTCTCCTAAACCCAGCTGGTAGGCAAATAGTGCTTGTCCCATCTTGACTTTATTTTATCTTTTGCATGTGTGTATCTATGCTAGATGCATTTTCAGATGTTTAAGGTCTGAGTCTTTTTTTCTGTTCTCAAGGCTCTGGTCGTCCTGTAGGAGAGAGGAAGGGAGTGTTGCTATTACCTAGTTTTTTAGGTGCAGCATGGAGAGGTTCATGTTACCCTTTAAGGACAAGGCATTCATTTGAAGGGAGCAGGGAAGGACTTGACCTTGAGAGAGATCAGAATCAGACCTGGAAGAGGGATGCCAGGAGCAGGAAAGCCCAGACTATGATGTTGAAGGACTCTAGGCATGTACTTGAGAAGCTCTAAGAATCTGGTATGGTTATGTTCAGGGGAACTCAAGGGCTGGACCCAGGACTGCTAGACAGACCATTATGTTTGTGCATCATGAGTTCTATCAGGACTTCTATATTTCACGACCTCTGTATAGCATAGCTTCTAAACATCACAGCTTTTATGAATCAAGGCTTGTGTGAACTATAGCTTATGTTCACTGTTGTGGTGGTTTGAATACACTTGGCCCAGGGGGTGGCACTATTTGGAGGCGTAGCCTTGTTGGAGGAAGTGTGTCATTATGAGCATGGACTTTAAGACCCTCATCCTAGCTGCCTGGAAGCCAGACTTCTGTTTCTGTTTGCCTTCAGAACAAGGTTGAATTCTCAGCTCCTCCTGCACCATGCCTGCCTAGATGCTGCCATGCTCCCACCTTGATGATAATTGACTGAACCTCTAAACCTGTAAATCAGCCCTAGTTAAATGTTGTCCTTGTAAGAGTTGCCTTGGTTATGGTATCTATTCACAGCAGTAAACCCCTAACCAAGACCAAGATAACTGTGATTTCCATATATTACGACTTCTGTGTATCAATCAAGTCTTTCATGTGCCAAAACTTCCATGTGTTATGATCTCAGTGCACCATGACATCCATGAATTATGCATTGCGGTTTCATATACAATGACTTCTTTACAGCTTCCATACTTTAGGACATCGATGCTTCATGACTTCTGTGCACTATGACTCTGTATAATATGGCTCCATGCTTGCATGCACTATAACTTATGCCCACCATGACTTCCATACACCATGGCTTCATGACTGCCACACATCACTATGTTCATGAATCATGACTTCTGTTCATCATGACCTATGTGTATTATGATTTCTGTGCACCATAGTTTCTATGCACCATGTCTTCTGTTTACCACGAAATCTATACTTTGCTATTTTCATGACTCGTGACTTTGGTGCCTCATGGCTTCTGTTCATCTTGACTGCTCTTTGTGATGAGTTAGGTGCATTATGATTTCCATATAGTGCCCCATGACTGCTAACACCATGCCTTCTGAACACAACTTGTCTGCTTCATGGCTTGTGAATATCATGTCTTCCGTGGATCATTATTTTCATTATGACTCTGTCACTCACAACTCCGATGCATCACTGCAGATATTCATCTCAACCTCAATGTGCCATGCCTACCATGCACCAAGACTTCTGTGACTCATGCCTGCTGCCTCTATCCCACACATTTCTACTCCATCCCAAGTCCATGGTACTGGTTGCATATGAGAATAAACACAGGGAAAAGACTTTAATTATGACACTCATTTTGTGCCCCATCTCCTTCTCACCCCCATTCTCTCTCACTCAGTGACAGCTGAGGCAAAGCTCACTTTTTAGCTTTTCTTAGCTAAAACTTAGCTCAATTGACAATAACTTTTCTTCTCTCTATGCAGGGCAAATTTCTTCTGGGAACCACAGAATCAGATTTTCCTGCCTGAATTCAAATCCCATGATCTCTCTTCCTCTTCCACATGTTACCAAGGGATCAGTCCCTAAGCAAGATATTTTCCTCTGCATTCGCATGGACCTTAGTGACTAGACCTTCATTAGTCACCACCTAAAAGGAACTCATGAATCTGCCACTAGTCCATTTGAGAACATGATAAATGACATTATTTTAGTGAAATAGCCACCAGATATGAGTGATCCTTCTTCTCAAGCTTAGCCCTGGTGATGGAGTGCTGATGCCATCAGTGCTTTGGTCATAACTGCTTCAGTAGTATCCAGTGCCAAGGATGGGGGCTTCACTTGCCTCTGCCCTGGGTCAGGGTTCTGTGTGGGTTCAGACTCTCTCTGAGTGGATTCCTGGCCTCTCTCTCTCTCTCTCTCTCTCTCTCTCTCTCTCTCTGTCTCTCTCTGTCTCTGTCTCTCTCTCTCTCTTGCTCTCCCTCCTTCCTTCCCTCTCTGCTCTCTCCCTCTTTCTACCCCTTCCCTTCTCTCTCCAGCCTTCCCACCTTCCACTTCTTCCTCCTTCTCTCTGTCTCTCAATCTCCTCTTCCTCCCTCTCTTTCTCTCCCTTCCTACTTTCTCTCTTTTCCTTTCCCTTCCTCCTTCTCTCCCGTCCTCTCTCTCTTCTCCCCTTTCTCCTCCTAAATCCCCCTTTGCCACCTTAGATGCTTCATCTATAGAACATCTATAGAGGACAGTGGTGAGGTTTCAGGAAGAATACAAACTAGAAGCTTGATGTAGGGCTTAGAAGAGAACTCCTTCTCAGGCATTGTTATCAACATGCACATATGTGGTTACTGCCCTCAGGAAGTTGTAGTCAGGAGGGAAAAACCCGAGGTTCAAGTGTGATAAATGCCATTCCTTGTCCCACTAGGAGGAGCATGGGTACAGAGAGCTGGGTGAGTTCTACCTGGATGAGCAGGGAAGCAATCTCATGTGACTCCCCAACTTGGTCAACAAGGCAGTTGAAGGGGTGGGACCAAGGTATTGAATAACCTGGTTGTTAATCTTGTCAACTGAACTATATTTAAAAATCACCATGGAAACACACTCCTGGGGATGTTTGAGAGAGTTCTATGACTAGGTTAACTGGGATTGGAATACCATGTGACCAGTACCATGTCATGGTTTGGGCTCTCAGACTGAATAAAAAGGAGGAAAGAAGTGAAACACCAGTGCCCCTCCCCCAACACCGTTTCCTGTCCACAGACATGGCTCTGTCCTCACACTAAACCTTCCTTACATGATAGGCTGTACCCTTAAACTCTCCTCTCTCTGATTTGCCTTTGTCACATATTTTGTCATACCAATAAGAAAAGAACGAATACAGGTAGAACTGGTTGCCAGTATCTGTCCACCTTCTCCATTTCATCCACTTCTACTCTCCCTATCCTGTCTGTCTCTGCTTCTCCAACCCATCCAGAGGAGATTACCCAGGGATGGGAAAAGAATAAGAGTCTTTTCTTACAGACCCTGGTGACCACAGAACACGATGCTATGACATATTCCAAGGTTATAATAGGATTAGAGACAAGTGTGTTTATTTTAAGTCCAGATGGAAGCTGTATGGAGACAGGCTTCTCTATTGAGAAGTCTGTTTTGCTACCAGGACACTGAAGAACAGAAATCCAACGAACCTTAAGAAGAATGAGTCCCAGTCCTTTCTTCTCAGTTTGCATCTCCAGGGCTCCTGGGGCCAAGCCACTGGGGGAAGGGCATGCCCTACAATCCTTTCCATTTATCTCCCTGAGAATACAGATGCTGTTTATGTGATTTGAACTTCATCACGGGAAATCAGTTGGCATGTGGTGACTTGGGGTTTGGGGAAAGATTTTCTATGGTGTGGCCATGTGTCTGGGAATGGAAGAGGTTTCTTTTTGCCCTGGGTACCATGTAGCCATCTGGACCCATTCAGCATAGCTAATGAAGGACTCCACTTATGGCCTGCTGACAGAAGAGCTCTAAGATACACCTTGTAACCAAAGACAAGAAATCTCAGGTGTGGGTTGAGGTTTGTGATTAAGCTTAGGATTGTGAGATAGCCACTGAACTGCTGTGAGTTGAGGAAGGTGGGCTGAGTCCAACAGGATAGTGTGTGTTGTGAGACTCTACTGACAGACTGCTGGACATAGCACAGAAAAAAGGCGTGCCCTGGAGGAGGCAGGAAATCTAGGGTTCTTAAGGCTGGGTAGGTAGGGCTTGGATCTGAGCCACACACACATGGAAGCACAAATCTCAGCAGTCTCTATTGGATGCTAGCTGAGTGTCCAGAAACTTGTCAGTCCTGGGATAACCTTGGAGTTTGTGTGATTCATAAGGTTAAGACCTAGACCTGCAATACTGCCCTAGTTTCAGACATTGGTTGCAAAGTCAGCTGGCTCTGAGTATGTGGTTTGCCACAGAAGCCGTTGGGTCTGATAATTTGCTAGAACAACTCAAAAAAGTGTACAGAAATGTGGTGCTTCTGATTCTACTGTGACATGAAGGATATAAATAAATAGCTGAGTAAAGAGATGCATGGGGCAAGGTCTAAGCAGCAGACAGAGCCCCCACTGTTTGTGGTCACATCTCCCTCCAGGTCCTTGGATATATTCTCTACCTAGAAGCTTTCCAGATGTCACTGTTGCAGGCTATTCATATGAGGTTGCATTTCTCAGGCAAGGCTGGTTAATCTTTGGCTTTGCATTTTGGAGCAGGCACAGAAAATATCACAGCCATTACCAGTGGATTCCATTCTTCACTTCTCCAAGGAGGGCAGAAGAATGAAGCTGAAGGTCCAAACCTCTGATCATAGACTAGCCTTTTCCATCTGCAGGTTCCCTACCTGAAGCCTCTCCCCAGTCTTTCCCCCACTTTGTCATCTCATTAGCATAAATTCATGTAGAGAGGGGCTAACAATGCATAATGAAGGGTACTCCCATTACCCTGAAATTCCATGAACGTAGGAGGTGTGTGTGTGTACGTATATGTGTATGTATGTGTGTGTATGTGTGTGTATATGCACGTGTGTGTACATGTATGTGTGTATGAATATGTGAATATGTATGTGTGTGTGTGAGAGAGAGAGAGAGACAGAGACAGAGAGAGAGAGAGAGAGAGAGAGAGAGAGAGAGAGAGAGAGCACAAACCTACATTTACTACAATGGGATGGCAAGGTTAAAGGAGACAGAGACTGCTGACCCAATTTCTTACTCAAACCCTGGCCAAATTATGTGTTTGGCTGGAGGCAGCAAATAAAGTTCAGAAAATACCTGAGCCAACTGATGGGGGATTAAAACCACCACCAAGGATAAAAAAGCTCCATGTCTATTTTGCACAATCAAGAAATGGTCATCTCAAAGCTTAGCCCTCACCACAGGAGGATCAACGGCTTATGATTCTTTTTCATTTTGATGTGAGGATAGCCATGAGCCAATTTTCCTGGATTAGAATGAAGATGGGCATCAGGGAGAAGCTGCTTGAACACCTCCCGGGAGACTGGAGGAGGCTGGCAGATGCAGGCCCAGGCGGTTGCAGGGTATGGCTGCAGCAGGTGTTCCCACAACACTCAAAAAACAGGGTACGAGAAAGCAGTGTGACTGGGCCTTGGTGTACAGAACTGTCAACTTGGTCTCACCAGGCAACTGAATAGGGTGCAGCTATCAGGAAAACTGGAGAGAGCTGTTGGTGAAGTGCTTGCCCCGAAAGCAACGGACCCCTTGATTCCTAGAGTCATCAAAGAATAGAACAAAGACAAAAACAGATGACTTCTGACTTCTACATCACAGGCACTTGTGTGCACATATATGTCCTCTCACGTGGGCACCAGCACACAAACAAACATGCACACATGCATATACACTTAAATAAGTACCTCTGTCAAGAATGGTTGTCCTCCAAGTGCTCTGGGTCCCATTGTTTTTCCTGGGACCCTGCTTGATTGGAGGATGTGAGGCTCATGGTACCGGTTAGGCAAGGATTTATGTATGAGGAAGCTGAGGTACAAACACCATGTCTGCATCCTGGCAGCCATGTCTCCTGATGCTTAACCTGATGTTTAACCCTTTGTGGTAAACACCCTTGAGGTTGCTGCCTGACAGTTCCACTATATCAAGAACCAAGGTAACCAGGGCACTTTCCCACATATGTGCCAACAAAGGGTCTGACTCTTCAAAGGTCTGATGTCATTATGATACCTCATGCTTTGCAGGTTTGACACCCACTCTTTTGTGGGGATCAATGAGAAGAAATATTTTAAAAGGGAGATCTGGTCTACCATGATTTGGGAGGGAAAAAAAGTTACCTTACAGCATGAACTTGCTGCCCACTTCAGAAATATTTATAAAATCTCTAGAATCCACAATTCAGCACCTACCTCACTGCTGCCTGCTTTAGGCAGCCTACCTAATCTCTCTTTGGAGTGTTTTCTTTGCTAAATAGATTTCTGTTTAAACTGTATAAGCCACGTCTCTAAATATTTTCCTTCAAAAAGACAAGGATTGAGAGATCCTCCTAACAGTAAGGCTAGGTCTCCAGCTGAGGGTTGGAATCACAGGGTGCCCTGCATGGCTCTTCAGCTAAAGTGATTCTTGGAGGAGTCATGTGACTGGTTTTCTAGGAGTCCATCAAATCCAGCTGATCTAGGTCCATAAACACTGAGCAGGAGATAGAGATGGGAAGCTCCCATTGTCCAGGAACAAGAGGATATTTCAGCCCACCTGTACTTTAAGCTGCTCTCCGCTTGTGAGAGGTGGAAGTACATTATGTGTGCATGAAGTTATATTGAGTCCCAAGCCATTTTCCAG
Source organism: Mus caroli (assembly GCF_978045245.1). NCBI lineage: Eukaryota > Metazoa > Chordata > Mammalia > Rodentia > Muridae > Mus > Mus caroli. The sequence goes on from NW_028227269.1 coordinate 27,139,097, forward strand.
TGTTAGATAAACCCCACTGTGCATGTCACAAGAATCAGTGACTGGAACAGGGGTAGGGGGTCCAAATCCACTTTGGTCAAGCTTCTAACAGACACACAGCTGCACTGGCTCAGACCAATTATAGGCTTTTATAAGACAGATTTTTCCCCCCAATAAAGCCAAAATGCTAATTAGGACTCACCTGTAATTACCTATAAAATCCCCATATTCTGAAGTTATTTAAAGTTATCATCAGCTTTAAGATAAGCAAATGTCACCTTCTCTCTAGTTTATGAAAATAAGACCAAGTATGTACAGGGCAATTTGGTTAAAATGGCAAATGCTTTTTGATAGAATGTGTGTGGTACATGTTCACTTGCATCTGAATTTTTGGGGTAGGTGGGTGGGGAGGTCACAGTGGACCTGTCAAATAATCTTTACCTTTAAGGCAGCCAGAGTGTGAGAAAGTATTGTTTGAATAACAGTGTGGGGCATGCCACATTTCTCCTCAAGTAAATGGAGAAAATATTCCACTTCCGGAGGTGAAAGGATGAGCTGGTCCTTGAAGCTGAGCTCTTGAATGAGCCCAGGGTCATCGTACAGTCATGAGGAAGGTCACATTCACAGGAATAAGTTCATATAGGTGTGGAGGAGGTAGGGCCTCTGATCCTTCAGGGCTCTGCTGAAGTCAGATTCTAAGTGGCATAGTTGAGGTGTGTTGGTCATGCAACTGTGGTCCCAGCTACTCAGAAGTCCAAAAATTGGGGCTGCTTGAGATTATGAGTTCAAAACTAGCATGGGTTAGTGAGACAGAGACTGCCTCTCAAACACACACACACACACACACACACACACACACACACACACACACACGTGCATTGAGAGACACATGGAAGTTCTAAGACCTACATCTGAGTGGAGGGAGGGGCAGGAATACCCACCTGTTCTGAGAGCTCTGGGAAGGAACGGGCAGAGCAGGCTATATGGAATGACCCAGAAGTACACAGTTAGTCCTGTGCAGGACTTAGCTGATTTTTTATTTTTTTAATTGTGAGTCCATTGTGTTTTACCCATAGTGAGGTGGGGTTGTGATGAGAACAGGGCTGTGAGCTGGATAGATATGACCTATTCATCTCTGTTGTCTAACAGCAGTTTCTTTTGGCTGTGGTAGAACGACTAGGAGTTTCCACAAGGAAGGTAACAGAAAACAGGTGTGTTCTAAAGTGGCCAGCTCCTAGGGTAGTCTTCTTTAGGTCCAGGCCTAGCCTCTGTTTCCTTCTGACTAGATCCTAGGCCTGACTTCAAGGGCCTATACTGAGGCTCAGGTGGTGGCAACGGCTTTGTCAGTGCAATGCAGTAATGTCCCTCCCAGTCCCCCATCTCCAGTTCTGCCCAGTTTGAGCCCTGATTAATGAGGGCTGTTAATTACAGCATTCTTCTCAGCTACGGACGTGGCTGGAAGCCAATCTTGGAAGACAGGATTCATCCTTTTGGAGCTGCTGAAGGAAGCTGTATTGATGGGAGAAGCTGAGCTAGAGGAGGAGGCCACCTTTCTCTTCCCTTGTTTCCTGACCATACTATCCCTTGTTCCTCCCTACTTCCCCTTTTAACCTGGCACATCCTCTCTGACTATTGTTTCTACGTCCTACCTGTGGCTATGAGGAAACTACATGGGACACAACTTCATATCAAACTGGGAAGGACTTTGGAAGAGGGAGACAGAAAAGGTGGGAGGAAATGTAAGGGAGAGAAGATGGGGGTCAGGGAGGAAGGATGTATTGAAGGGGAGGTAGAAAGATGGGGGAGGGTGGGAAGAGAGATCCTCAATGGGTAGGTAACCTGAGCAGGGATTGGAGCCTAGAACAGGGAGGAGAGACTTAGTGGGAAGATGTGTTATTAAACTTGGGGGAGTATTAAAGGGGAGGGGAACCAGAAGAGAGAGAATGAGGAAGACCACAGGGGGAGGAGCCCTGAGGAAAGAGTTCCTGGGGGAGCAAAAGCCACAGGTCCAGCATCATAGGGTTGGAAGTCTCTGGGTGGGTCACATGGATCAGTGGCTCAACCTTGACTGCATGTGAGACTCTTACATAGGTAAACATTGTCCAGGTTGCCTCTAATCCAAGGGATCAAGGGCCTCTAGGTCAGGAGTCTATGGCACAACCCACTGAGATCTCCTAAGGATGTAGTGGGCAGTTCAAGTTTGGTCCTGCCTTGACCAAGACCAGGGATGCAAAGCTACCCAAGAGGTGGTCTTCTCTATTGTTTTCAAAGCTACTTCCTATTTGGTGAATCTAAGAGGCTCAAAATATTAAAATGTAAATGGTCCCGGAGACCGGGAATCTCCACTGACATCACATTCTCCCCCTCATTCATTCATCTGTCCTATAAACTGTCACGTATCATGGACTGGGGCAGGGAGCCTTCCCAGAGGAGGCTAGGTGGCAAAGGTCTACAAGGATGCTTCAGGTTACCTAGGCGCTTCATGTTTGCCTGTCAATCAGCATTTCTGTAGGATGAGCCAGCTCATGGTGGTGATATCCTGAGGCTGGATCTGTGGACTTTCAGCAGAGATCTCCTTTCAGAGTTAAAGGAGCCTCTTGTCTGCCATCTTGGAGATCAGACTCTTCATTCTCATAAAGATTACAGACAAAGAGTGATATCCTGGGTGTCAGTGGGAAGGGACTTTGTGGAACGTAAGAGTAACAATGTCACTATGGTTTCTCTCCCTTCCCTTTGTTTCTATTCCCCACAGTGTCCTGTGTAGACACACAGAATCTTTTGAAAGACCAGAGGGATGAGCAGGCATCGACACAGAATATACCTGAGGACTGGGGGAGAAGCAGACATCAACACACAGCATACTGTAGGCCTGCAAAACAAGCCTGGAGAAGACCCTCACTGACTCACCACAGCTAGCCTTCAAAGCTGGTGGGAAGGCTCCTTGCTAGAACTTAACACCCAAAATGTGCTCAGTGCCAGACTAGGACAGGGCTCCCCATCTCCCACCTTCATTTCCTCTGTCCCCTCTTTTAATCTTTCTTTCTTCGTTCCTCACCCTTTCCTCGTTCCTTCCTGTTACACCTTTCTTTTTCTCTCCCCTCTCATCCTCTCTCTCCCTCCTTCTCACATTTCTCCTTCATCCTTTCCCTTCCCCTCCCTCCCAGCTTTTTCCTCAGCCCGCCTCTCTGTCTGTCCTTATTTTTAGAGAGGATATGAGCCCCATAGATCACTTTGAGCTCTTTCATGTGAGATTTTTTTTTCCAGCACAGGCCCAGACCCTGCTCCTTGTTTTTGTCTGGCTGGGGTCAGAGACAAGCGAGACACTGGCAATCTCAGGAAGGCATAGACACTCCCTGCTCTTTGAGGGCCTCCAGACAGGAGGGTCTCCAGCCCCCCCAGGCATGCTGTGCTAACACTGAAATCTCTGAAGTGAGGCCATGCTTGTCTTGTCTGTCATGTTGATGTGGGGACATGCTGTGGGAGCCTGGAGATGTCTCATTCTCTCTCAGCCCCCTGGGCTCTCACTGGCATGGGTGCTCTTCTTAGGGTGAGGGGAGTGAGCCCAGGTGACAGGCTGTCTGGATCATGTTCCCATTTCAAAGACTTCACCCTGTTTCTGGGTAGAGCCATCTGCCTACCTGGTCCCCTCTGGAGATAACTCTGGTGTATGGGAACAATCTGGAAGAAGCACAGGGCTCCCTTGCTCCTGGGTTTTGTTAGACTTGTTCCTCTGCCAGCACATGATGGGAATCCTTTATCCTATCCACAGTCCTCTGGGCCCCTCAACCCAGTATGAATAGCTTGCAGTGCTGCCCTGGGCTCAGGCTTTAGGACTGAAGATGGACACATGTATCCCCCTCCCCCTGGACCTTTGATTTTGTTGTTAGATAATCATAGATTCTTGTAAGAGAAAGATCCCTGGGGTAGGACATTGGTGACCCTAGATGTCAGTACTGTGATTGCCAAGGTTCTAATGAAGCTTTGACCACCTAGAGCCTCAGCTTCCCTATGTGTAATGTGGAGCACAATCATGAATGGACTGGATGAGTTGGTGGAGGGATTCCTGGGTCCTCTTCATGATGGGCAGATGAAACATCATTGTGTCTCCCATGCTGGTGGAGGGGGTGGGATAGGGCTATATTGGGCACTGGACCAAATGGTCACAGAGGCCTGGACATGGATGTCTCTAGGGATTAGAGTTCCCCACCTATTCTATTTAGAAACAAGCTTGGCTTCCCAGGAGGCAGCTCTAGTTTGCTCCCAAAGGTTCTTTCACGGACCCAACTTGCTGTACAATGGACTGACCCTCTGTAGAGGTGACTGTGGGACCCAAGGCCTCAGACCTCCATAGCACATCCACAAAGCGATGGAGTTGGCATCACCATCTGTCCTAGTTTGCTTTCTATTGCTGTGGTAAACACCATGACCAAGGAGGAAAAGATTGAATTTCAGATTAAAGCTTACAGTCCACCACAAAGGAAAGTTAGGGCAAGAACTCAAGGCGGAACTGGAAAGCAAGAACAAAGAGGCCATGGATGAGTGTGCTACTGCTTGACTGGTTTGATCCTCTTGGCTCTCTTAGTTGGCTTTCCTATCCAAAACCAGGGGTAGCATCCCAACAGTGGGCTGGGTCCCCTCAGAGTAATCATTAATCAATAAAATAGCCTACAAACACACCCATAAACCAATCAGATGGAAGCAAATACTTAAATGGTGTTTCCTCTTCCCAGATAACTCCATCTTGTGTCAAGTTGACAAACACTACCCAGAACAGCACCCTAATCCTACAGAGTTGGGCTGCCCAGCTCAGGACCATATTCTCAGCTTCTTTCTGAAGCATCCCTGTTTTATTTATTTTTTTTTTTTAAGATTTTTTTTTATTACATATTTTCCTCAATTACATTTCCAATACTATCCCAAAAGTCCCCCATAGCGCCCCCCACTTCCCTACCCACCCATTCCCATTCTTTTGGCCCTGGCATTCCCCTATATTGGGGCATATAAAGTTTGCAAGTCCAATGGGCCTCTCTTTCCATTGATGGCCGACTAGGCCATCTTTCGATACATATGCAGCTAGAGACAAGAGCTCCGGGATTCTGGTTAGTACATCATGTTGTTCCAACAATAGGGTTGCAGATCCCTTTAGCTCCTTGGGTACTTTCTCTAGCTTCTCCATTGGGAGCCCTGTGATACATCCAATAGCTGACTGTGAACATCCACTCCTGTGTTTGCTAGGCCCCGGCATAGTCTCACAAGAGACAGCTATATTTGGGTCCTTTCAGCAAAATCTTGCTAGTGTATGCAATGGTGTCAGCGTTTAGAAGCTGATTATGGGATGGATCCCTGGATACGGCAGTCTCTAAATGGTCCATCCTTTCATCACAGCTACGAACTTTGTCTCTGTAACTCCTTCCCTGGGTGTTTTGTTCCCAATTCTAAGAAGGTGCACAGTGTCCACACTTTGGTCTTCATTCTTCTTGAGTTTCATGCGTTTAGCAAATTGTATCTTATATCTTGGGTATCCTAAGTTTTGGGCTAATATCCACTTATCAGTGAATACATATTGTGTGAGTTCTTTTGTGATTGTGTTACTTCACTCAAGATGATGCCCTCCAGGTCCATCCATTTGGCTAGGAATTTCATAAATTCATTCTTTTTAATAGCTGAGTAGTACTCCATTGTGTAAATGTACCATAATTTCTGTATCCATTCCTCTGTTGAGGGACATCTGGGTTCTTTCCAGCTTCTGGCTATTATAAATAGGGCTGCTATGAACATAGTGGAGCATGTGTCCTTTTTACCGGTTGGGACATCTTCTGGATATATGCCCAGGAGAGGTATTGCTGGATCCACCGGTACTACTATGTCCAATTTTCTGAGGAACCGCCAGACTGATTTCCAGAGTGGTTGTACAAGCTTACAATCCCACCAACAATGGAGGAGTGTTCCTCTTTCTCCACATCCTCGCCAGCATCTGTGTCACCTGAATTTTTGATCTTAGCCATTCTGACTGGTGTGAGGTGGAATCTCAGGGTTGTTTTGATTTGCATTTCCCTGATGATTAAGGATGTTGAACATTTTTTCAGGTGTTTCTCTGCCATTTGGTATTCCTCAGGTGAGAATTCTTTGTTCAGTTCTGAGCCCCATTTTTTAATGGGGTTATTTGACTTTCTGGAGTCCACCTTCTTGAGTTCTTTATATATATTGGATATTAGTCCCTTATCTGATTTAGGATAGGTGAAGATCCTTTCCCAATCTGTTGGTGGTTTTTTTGTCTTATTGATGGTGTCTTTAGCCTTGCAGAAGCTTTGTAGTTTCATGAGGTCCCACTTGTCAATTCTCGATCTTACAGCACAAGCCATTACTGTTCTATTCAGGAATTTTTCCCCTGTGCCCATATCTTCAAGGCTTTTCCCCACTTTCTCCTCTATAAGTTTCAGTGTCTCTGGTTTTATGTGAAGTTCCTTGATCCACTTAGACTTGACCTTAGTACAAGGAGATAGGAATGGATCGATTCGCATTCTTCTACATGTTAACAACCAGTTGTGCCAGCACCATTTGTTGAAAATGCTGTCTTTCTTCCACTGGATGTTTTTAGCTCCCTTGTCGAAGATCAAGTGACCGTAGGTGTGTGGGTTCATTTCTGGGTCTTCAATTCTATTCCATTGGTCTATTTGTCTGTCACTATACCAGTACTATGCAGTTTTTATCACAATTGCTCTGTAGTAGAGCTTTAGGTCCGGCATGGTGATTCCACCAGAGGTTCTTTTATCCTTGAGAAGAGTTTTTGCTATCCTAGGTTTTTTGTTATTCCAGATGAATTTGCAGATTGCACTTTCTAATTCGTTGAAGAATTGATTTGGAATTTTGATGGGGATTGCATTGAATCTGTAGATTGCTTTTGGCAAGATAGCCATTTTTACAATGTTGATCCTGCCAATCCATGAGCATGGGAGATCTTTCCATCTTCTGAGATCTTCTATAATTTCTTTCTTCAGAGACTTGAAGTTTTTATTATACAGATCTTTCACTTCCTTAGTTAGAGTCACGCCAAGATATTTTATATTATTTGTGACTATTGAGAAGGGTGTTGTTTCCCTAATTTCTTTCTCAGCCTGTTTATTCTTTGTGTAGAGAAAGGCCATTGATTTGTTTGAGTTAATTTTATATCCAGCTACTTCACCGAAGCTGTTTATCAGGCTTAGGAGTTCTCTGGTGGAATTTTTAGGGTCACTTATATATACTATCATATCATTTGCAAAGAGTGATATTTTGACTTCATCTTTTCCAATTTGTATCCCTTTGATCTCCTTTTGTTGTCGAATTGCTCTGGCTAGGACTTCAAGTACAATGTTGAATAGGTATGGAGAATGTGGACAGCCTTGTCTAGTCCCTGATTTTAGAGGGATTGCTTCAAGCTTCTCACCATTTACTTTGATGTTGGCTACTGGTTTGCTGTAGATTGCTTTTATCATGTTTAGGTATGGGCCTTGAATTCCTGATCTTTCCAAGACTTTTATCATGAATGGGTGTTGGATCTTGTCAAATGCTTTTTCCGCATCTAACGAGATGACCATGTGGTTTTTGTCTTTGAGTTTGTTTATATACTGGATTACGTTGATGGATTTCCGTATATTGAACCATCCCTGCATCCCTGGGATGAAACCTACTTGGTCAGGATGGATGATTGTTTTGATGTGTTCTTGGATTCGGTTAGCAAGAACTTTATTGAGGATTTTTGCATCAATATTCATAAGGGATATTGGTCTGAAGTTTTCTATCTTTGTTGGGTCTTTTTGTGGTTTAGGTATCAGAGTAATTGTGGCTTCATAGAATGAGTTGGGTAGAGTACCTTCTGTTTCTATTTTGTGGAATAGTTTGTGAAGAACTGGGATTAGATCTTCTTTGAAGGTCTGATAGAACTCTGCACTAAACCCATCTGGTCCTGGGCTTTTTTTAGTTGGGAGACTATTAATGACTGCTTCTATTTCTTTGGGGGATATAGGGCTGTTTAGATCATTAACCTGATCTTGATTCAACTTTGGTACCTGGTATCTGTCTAGGAACTTCTCCATTTCATCCAGGTTCTCCAGTTTTGTTGAGTATAGCCTTTGGTAGAAGGATCTGATGGTGTTTTGGATGTCTTCAGGATCTGTTGTTATGTCTCCTTTTTCATTTCTGATTTTGTTAATTAGGATGCTTTCCCTGTGCCCTCTAGTGAGTCTGGCTAAGGGTTTATCTATCTTGTTGATTTTCTCAAAGAACCAGCTCCTTGATTGGTTGATTCTTTGAATAGTTTTTCTTGTTTCCACTTGGTTGATTTCACCCCTGAGTTTGATTATTTCCTGCCGTCTACTCCTCTTGGGTGAATTTGCTTCCTTTTGTTCTAGTGCTTTTAGGTGTGTTGTCAAGCTGCTAATGTGTGCTCTCTCTAGTTTCCTTTTGGAGGCACTCAGAGCTATGAGTTTTCCTCTTAGAAATGCTTTCATTGCGTCCCATAAGTTTGGGTATGTTGTGGCTTCATTTTCATTGAACTCTAAAAAGTCCTTAATTTCTTTCTTTATTCCTTCCTTGACCAAGGTATCATTGAGAAGAGTGTTGTTCAGTTTCCACGTGAGGGTTGGCTTTCTATTATTTATTTTGTTATTGAAGATCAGCCTTAGTCCATGGTGATCTGATAGGATGCATGGGACAATTTCAATATTTTTGTATCTGCTGAGGCCTGCTTTGTGACCAATTATGTGGTCAATTTTGGAGAAGGTACCATGAGGTGCTGAGAAGAAGGTATATCCTTTTGTTTTAGGATAGAATGTTCTGTAGATATCTGCCAGATCCATTTGATTCATAATTTCTATTAGTTTCACTGTGTCCCTGTTTAGTTTCTGTTTCCATGATCTGTCCATTGGTGAAAGTGGTGTGTTGAAGTCTCCCACTATTATTGTATGAGGTGCAATGTGTGCTTTGAGATTTACTAAAGTTTCTTTAATGAATGTGGCTGCCTTTGTATTTGGAGCATAGATATTCAGGATTGATAGTTCCTCTTGGAGGATTTTACCTTTGATGAGTATGAAGTGTCCCTCCCTGTCTTTTTTAATGACTTTGGGTTGGAAGTCAATCTTATCAGATATTAGAATGGCTACTCCAGCTTGTTTCTTCATGCCATTTGCTTGGAAAATTGTTTTCCAGCCTTTCATTCTGAGGTAGTGTCTATCCTTTTCTCTGAGATGAGTTTCCTGTAAGCAGCAAAATGTTGGGTCTTGTTTGTGTAGCCAGTTTGTTAGTCTATGTCTTTTTATCGGGGAGTTGAGTCCATTGATATTAAGAGATATTAAGGAAAAGTAATTGTTGTTTCCTGTTATTATTGTTGTTAAAGTTGGCATTCTGTTCTTGTGGCTGTCTTCTTTTAGGTTTGTTGAGGGATTACCTTCTTGTTGTTTCTAGGGCGTGGTTCCTGTTGTTGTATTGGTTTTTTTCTGTTATTATCCTTTGAAGGGCTGGATTCGTGGAGAGAAAATGGGTGAATTTGGTTTTGTCGTGGAATACTTTGGTTTCTCCATCTATGTTAATTGAGAGTTTGGCTGGGTATAGTAGCCTGGGCTGGAATTTGTGTTCTTTTAGTGTCTGTATAACATCCGTCCAGGATCTTCTGGCTTTCATAGTCTCTGGTGAAAAATCTGGTGTAATTCTGATAGGCTTGCCTTTATATGTTACTTGGCCTTTTTCTCTTACTGCTTTTAGTATTCTATCTTTATTTAGTGCATTTGTTGTTCTGATTATTATGTGTCGGGAGGTATTTCTTTTCTGGTCCAGTCTATTTGGAGTTCTGTAGGCTTCTTGTATGTTCATGGGCATCTCTTTCTTTAGATTTGGGAAGTTTTCTTCTATAATTTTGTTGAAGATGTTTGCTGGTCCTTTGAGTTGAAAATCTTCATTCTCATCCACTCCTATTATCCGTAGGTTTGGTCTTCTCATTGTGTCCTGTATTTCTTGGATGTTTTGAGTTAGGATCTTTTTGCATTTTACATTTTCCTTGATTGTTGTGCCGATGTTCTCTATGGAATCTTCTGCACCTGAGATTCTCTCTTCCATCTCTTGTATTCTGTTGCTGATGCTCGTATCTATGGTTCCAGATTTCTTTCCTAGGGTTTCTATCTCCAGCGTTGCCTCATTTTGGGTTTTCTTTATTGTGTCTACTTCCCTTTTTAGGTCTAGTATGGTTTTGGTCATTTCCATCATCTGTTTGGATGTGTTTTCCTGTTTTTCTGTAAGGACTTCTACCTGTTTGATTATGTTATCCTGTTTTTCTTTAAGGATTTGTAACTCTTTAGCTGTGTTCTCCTGCAATTCTTTAAGGGATTTTTGTGCTTCCTCTTTATTGTCTTCTGCCTGTTTAGCAGTGTTCTCCTGCATTTCTTTAAGTGTGTTATTAAAGTCCTTCTTGAAGTCCTCTATCATCATCAGGAGATATGCTTTTAAATCTGTGTCTAGCTTTTCCGGTGTGTTGGGGTGCCCTGGACTGGGCGAAGTGTGGGTGCTGGGTTCTGATGATGGTGAGTGGTCTTGGTTTCTGTTAGTAAGATTATTACGTTTACCTTTCGCCATCTGGTAATCTCTGGGGTTAGTTGTTATCGTTGTCACTGTTTAAAGATTGGAGCAGAAGCTGTGTTCCACTCACCAGCAGTCCCAAAATCCTGCGGCGGGGGTCGTGGGTAGCTGGTGGGTGTCAGGCAACCCTGCGCTCCCGCTACCCCGGCGCTGATCCGGCCGGATGAGGCCTGTGGCCCTACTCAGGCCGGTTTCTGCTTCCCTAACTAATGCAGTCTCAGGTCCCGCGCAATTGGATTGGAGCAGAAGCTGTGTTCCACTCACCAGCAGCCCCAAAATCCTGCATCGGGGGTCGTGGGTAGCTGGCGGGTGTCAGGCAACCCTGCGCTCCCGCTACCCTGGCGCTGATCCGGCTGGATGAGGCCTGTGGTCCTACTCAGGCCGGTTTCTGCTTCCCTAACTAATGCAGTCTCAGGTCCCGCGCCCTGTTTTATTTCTTGTCATGCCTGATTCTATGGTCAAAATGTCCCCAAAGTGCCAGTCTGGGACTATGCAGGTGCCACAAACTCCTGATAGTTTGAATTCTGTGCCTATTGTTTTTTGCAGTGCTGGAATGGGTGCCAAGTCAAGAGCATATTGGGCTAGTATTCTACATAAGCACTGAGCTAGCCTGTAGCACTGGTCAATTTTATTTAAGGGATGGATTCTTGGAACAGTGGAATAGAAATCTCTACTGGAACCACCACCAAGTATCTGGTGTCTTCTCCTAGCACTTTTGCCCATTTTGTGTGAAACAAAGACCACAGCCTAGGCTTGGTTCAGGAGGGAAAGCAGAGAGCAAAGCCTTCCCCAGGATGGAGAATTCTCAGGAGGCAGAGCACACAGGTGTGGGTCTAGCCCAGCAGGGAGGAGGTTTGTTCACATACAAAGTTGGCCCAAACCAGCCACCCACTGTTCTTGGCTTTCAAGGGGAACAGTGTGTGCCTGACATCCAGATGCCCCCTGTGAACAGGAAAGAGGCGCTGATGGATGGCTGTGCCACAATGAGAAATGGATCAATGTATCATCTCACCCAGTATTGGCATTCTCACTGAGAAAAGAGGCACAGCAGAGGTCTTATGGCATAGATTCCAGCTTCTCCTGTTGGGAGGACCTTCCCCCATAGATAAGAGGATCGCAGCCTCACCTCTCTTGGAGTTCCCTCCCATCATAGCATGTGGACAGGGGTAGCATGGGCACACAGTCTGTACATCTTCCCCAGAAGTTGATATCAAAGAGACCATGGGTATCCATTTGAGGCAGCTACTGTGGCAGCCACTTTCTGGGATCCATGTGGTAATGTGTGAAACTCTGACAGCACTGAGGTCTGCCTTTGTAGTCTATAGGATTGTTTTCCTGCATCGATAGGCTGACCTGTGTCCAAGAGCATAGCTCATGCAGCATTCCACTGCTGCTGGGTTCAGCTCAAAGCAGGCCCCACACCACTAGCTAGTGAAACACTATGCCACTGAGATGGGGGAGAATCCCACACAGACAAACTGAAGTCTTGAGAGTGCCTGTTGTTCCTGGGGCTCTCAGAAGAGCCAAGAACCCCTGAGCTCACCTTGGCTCCTGCTTCCAACTCTCACTGGAACCCAGGAACACAGGTCCCTCTAGCCTTGTAGCATTAGCTGGGCCTGTCTGCATCTCTACTTAGGATACTCGTCTGCCTGCAGGTCCATTCGCTCACTACCACAAATACCCACACTCCAAACATAGCCGGTGACGCTTGGTCTTGCCTTTTGCCTATGGGTGGAGCTGGCATCCCACAGCTGCCTTCATCAGTCAGTTCAACATGGATAGCTAGTGAATGCTCCTCCAACCAGAGCCACAACCCCCTTCCCTTTACTTGGCTTCCTGTGACATGTAGCTTATCAGTAGCTAGGTTACATATGTGGCTATACCTCCCCCCAACTCCCACTTCACCCCATCAGCCCATCTACTTTACGTCAAGTACCATGCTGGCAATGGGATGAAGGGAGGCCAGAGTCATTGGGAGCATCCTCATGAAGCCATGTCTTGTGGCCAACAGACCTGGGGTCAGCCGATGGAGAATGCCTTCTTTCCAGCCACATAAAGGTCACACTCCAGAGAAGGGCCTTACAGAAGGGACTTGTTGTTTATTTTTCAGGTCCTGTGACAGGGTACTCCCATACAGCTGCTGGCCTAACTAGACCTGCTAGACACGAGGTTCTGGGGAACAAAAGTAGAGTTTCTCAGTACCAGGGGTAGCTTTCACGTGAGGCTGTCACTTTCTAATGGGGCCTGGAAAGACACTGTAGAGAACAGGGACCCCATTAGAGCTCTTGGTGAGGACCATGATAGACGATCCTGAGTCCAAACTTAAAAGGTTTAGAACTCAAGAGTCTATGCAGGATATAGCATAAAGAAGCATGTTTTAGTCCCATCTGCAACTTTTGGGGATGCTGCCTCCCCAGCTGCATGGGTCCCTTGGCCCTACTGGTCACTCCAGTGGGCATGCCCATTCCTTCTGCCATGTCCTGTGGGGCCATCCTGTTCTGTCTCCAGAAGGTCCCTGTGAATTGAATAAGCTTCCCCTTCTTCAGCTAGTTATCTTCCAAGAGCTCCATCTCACATGCCATAACAAGACAGAACTGTGAGTTCCTGAGGTCCACAGACCCTACATTATGGCTCCCCCGACTCTCACCAGCAATAGTTGTCCCTGCCTCCTCTCCTGAAGTCTTCATCATGGTTCCTCCTTCCAGGTGACCCACAGAGCTGGTATTGAATAAGGCTCATTTTCTTAGGGACTGGCACCACCATGGAGAACCATATAGCACCAGTGAAGGAAGTATGACATCACATGGTATCCCCTTTGGTAAGTGGCTACCAGTGATACATCTGAGAATGATAGGCTTCAGAGTGGGGGAGATAAAAGAAGGCCTTTTGCTTAGGGGATGCAAGCAGTGGTGTTAGTTAAAGGATATGAAATGTTAGGGAGGTTTTTTTTTTTTTTTTTTTTTTTTTTTTGTTCTTGTTTAATTGATCATTTATATTCCATGTGATGAAACTGAGTAGATTTTACTTTGTAGTCAATAAGCCCATTGACATGGCACCAAGATGATTTTGAGCCATGTGTTAAGAATCATTTCAGTTGATGTGATGCTTGATGTTAGAGTAGTACAGCGTCACAGGTCGGATTCAAAGCCCAAGTGGTACAATGTTTTCATGACTGATGGGAATGCTTTTTGCATAGACACTTGGCAAATGTTGCCATCCAGGATAAGCTTCTCCATCGTCGGAGGTGATTAGTCATGGCTTTGACATGCTTTTCTCACTGTAGACAAAAGACGGAGCATGTTTATCTCTCTGTATGCTAATTTGGAAAATGATGGAGTCAATTCCCTGCACTTCTCCAGCTTTTCCAAAGCTCTATTTGCTGTGGTTCCAAGTTGTCCACAGCAGTTGGCATGCAGATGTGAGTAGCCTCTGCCACTGCTTGCACACCTCTGGCTGTGCAGGAGAGGACAGCGAGCTCAGGTCTCCTGTCCAGCCCCACACCTGAGCAGCCCTAGGGTGCCTCTTTGTGATCTTGCACAGAGGAGGCCGGGTCTAACAGATCACAGGAAGATGCCTGGAGCTCAAGCTGTCCCCCAATCCTCTGATGCTGCCTGACCAGGTCTGTGCCCCGCCTTCCAAGTGGGAGGAGCACCTGGGAAGGTGGAGGCAGGGTGGGAGCACCAGCTAGAGCACTATAAGGGTGGCAGCAGCTGAGCAAGGGTTTACCTGGAGATGGTTTGCTTTACCTGGAGATGTCTCCTTTTAGGCTCTGCCATGGGAAGACAAGGGTGGGCTTAGCTACATTCAAGATCAGTGAGGGAATGGCTCTGATCATGCTGACAGCGTTTGTGTACCTACCCAACTCTAGGGATTTGAGATCTTCAGTGGCCCGTGGATCTTCAGTGGCCCGTGGTCTGCCCCACGGCAATGAGAGGCTGATCTGAGCTTGCCCTCTGCTTCTGCCTGGCATCAAGTAGTCCATCAATGAGGCAATGAGTTTCACAGGTCTTTGCTATGAGATATGTTTGAAATTCACAGCATATTGCAAAGGTGAGGAGGTGAACTGCCTTCCACTCCAGAGCAATATTGGGTGGCTTGGGAGGGGGCCGCCACTCCCGCAGAGTGTAATCTGTGTCCCTCCATGGTTTCATGGTTTCTCCATGGTTAGCTGGTTTTGTGTGTGGTATTCCCCTTGATTTTTGTTAAAGTCAGGTTTCTTAAAGTTGGAGTGCTTACCACGTAGATGGTCTGATTCCTATGGCCTCTGGATCTCTTTTAGGAAGTTCTAGGTACTTGGGTGGAAGCTGAGACATGTATGGTTCATACCTCAGGCTTTAAAATCGAAATCATGTGATTTCAGTAGGGAATGTTTTAGCAGGAGGTCTTGTCTTCATCCTACCCCTCCCTCTCTTTCCCTTCCTCCCTTGCTTTCTCCCTCTCCCTCCTTTTCTAGCTCCTCCCCCTACTCCCCATTTTCCCTTTCTTCCTCCTTCCCTCCCTGTGTCCCCTCCTCCTCCTCCTCCTCTTCTTCCCTTCTCCCCACTCACTGAAGAGCAGGCTTATCAAACCAACATCACTATAGTGCTTTCATCTTATATTTATGCTTACACAGGGCAAAGGGCATTGCTGCTCTATTATTTCCTATACACGTGTAATTTAATATATATATTTTAAATTACTCATTATTTGTGTGGGTGTGTGTGAGTGCATGCATGGGGTTGTGTATGTATGTGTGTATGCATGCATGTATTCAACACATGTGCATGCCACAGCATACCTGTGGAGGACAGAGGACAGCTTTTGGAAGTACATTCTCTCTGTTCCCTGTGCGATCTGAGGAGCTACAGGTGAGCCCCAGATCTTTCTTCTGTTTTGCGGGATGTGTTTAGTGCACAGGTCCCATGCTAATCTCCAGCCCTCCTGGGAACTGGGGTTTACTTAGCTTTGTGTCCATGGCTCTGGCATAACTAGGCAGCTCTAGTGTGGGATGCTCCAACCCACTCAGGAAACAATACACTGTAGCTTTTCCTCTGTATGGCTTCAGAACAGACAAGAGACATCTCTGCCAGTCCTACACTGTATGTGAGGTAAAGGATGACCATATAGTACCAGCCCCCACCTCCTGCTCTCCTGTCTTGTTGGGAATCCCTGAGTTCTTGCTCTTTGTTGATCTCAGGACTGGGTTGTGACTGGCCCTCTTAGCCAGCTACTATTAACCACCTACAGTCATCCTTTCCATCCTCCAAGCTTCAATTACAGCTGTGTTCCAGCCACGGGACCTCTGACCCTAGTTCAGATGAATTTGAACTTCTCCCTGGTTCCCCTGGAAGCTTGAACACAGGAGTTCCAGGCCTAATCAAAGAGCTGCTCCCTGCTGGGATGGCCTCTTGAAGGTTGTGATACTATGATTGGGAGATAATCTTGCGTGTGTGTCTCTCTCTGCTTCCCCACTGGTGCCAGACACAGTGACTGTGATGGCCATACTAACCCCTGAAAGATTGCATGGCCACCATGGCCACCCACTGCTTGACTAAGTCCTGTGATAGAGTCAATGGTTGCTTTCTAAAGCCTCCAAGGGATGGGGTCATTTATTAGGCAGTAATAGATAACTGAAGGAATCAACTCAGACAGCCTAAGGGACAATGATCAGGGCCTGGGTATCAGCATGTCCCTATTGGCTATAATGCAGCCTCGGCCATCCCAGGGATGGCCTACTGTGCTAGCCACTGGCCAGCCAGCACTGCCACATGCTGCCTGGCTTTCCAGGGCCTGCCAAGGCCTCTGCCCTGAGGCTGGCAAATTTCATCCATCTTTATCACTTGGAGCACCTGGCTTGGGTGTTGTCACAGTTAAGGCTTCCAGTGATTGTGGCCAGGATGAATGAGAAAAGGAACAGATCCAAGTCTGGAGGTCTGCAAGGGGCTGCAGGCTGCTGCATTGCAGGGAATATTAATTATACAGTACAGAGGTATTTGCTGAGCCAGAACTCTACAGCAAAGGGCATGGTGAGAGAGCAGAGGCAGGTAAGCCAGGCAGAGGGGCAGAGAGGCAGGTGACCAGAGGCTATATTGTGGCTCTGGGGCTGAGGGTGAGGGTCAAGAACCAACTTGAGCATTGGAGTCCAGAAGCCGCAGTGGAAGGGGAATCAGGCAGTTTTCATTAAAATGGCGACTAGAGAGCCCATTGTTATATACCCATTGCTATTGAGGATGAGGCTAGCACACACATGACCAGAGCTTATTTTGTGGAGTATACGGTGGAATCAGTACTGGGGAGACCAAACGGGAACTTTGGGGCTTGGGGCCTGACCTTCAGTTACTACTTTTTGCCATATTCTTTGAGCCAGCCTCCTTTCTAGTAAATACGAAACTCGAGGAAAAGAACGAGAGTTTTGGCTTTGCTGAGGACACAGTTAATATGTGCGCCTGAGGACCAGCATCACATGGGAAAGGTCCTGACCCAGGCAGTGCTGCTGAGCATGGAGGAGGAAGAGGACAGCTGAATGACTGAAAACTGCCTCTTCCCACTGCACAGCAGTATGTCCTTCCTTGCAGAGTCCTTTAATTTATCAATGAAGGTTAGATCCTGCTTAAAGCAATGTTCTTTTAAGTCAACTGATTCACTTCTCAGGGGTGTTTTAAATCTATAGGGAGATGGAGATCAGAGTGCAGAGTTGGATGTAATAGTTACCAATAGTTAACATCTACCATCAGCACTGCTCTTCTTTTGCATGTCTCCATCCGTTTCCAGCGTTCACGATAGGTTCCCTCTGGATTTGGTACATTCCTCAGTATCTGTGGTCATTGGGGACTATGATTCCACCAGGGTCTGTGGGCTGAATCCTCACCTCCAACCTGGTGATTCCATTCTGCCTGTCTGCCTCAACTCTGAGAGCTCACTGTGTGCCAGTGTGGTACTCGACAGGCACCTTCAGGATTTAGAAATATTTCTCAATTCTCCTCCCAGACTTCAGGCTACCCACTTCTGGGGTTTTCCTTTTTGCTGCCGCCTCTGGCTTCTCACTGCTTTCCAGAACACAGCCCACTACTCCAGCCTGAGCCAGGGTAAGATGTGTTCAGCAAGCTTTGGTCACACTTGCTTGGGTATGGCATTAGATAGCTGTCCTTGGCCACTGTCTTTGGTTGATACTCCTGAAACAGAAAGCTATGCAGAATGGTCCCACCTTTGGCAAAATAGGGCTTCAGGTTATTAATAGTCAATTTTCACTCATATTCCGACAGAGGCTGGTGATGGAGATGATGGGGTGAGGCAGGGCAGGTGGCAGGGGTGGGGTGGGGTGGGGAGGGGATCCAGCAAAGCAAAGATAGAATTCTCATTCCGAGTAAACAAGTGCATACAGCCCCAGGACAGCCCCAGGCAAAGTCCACACACTTTGCCACAGTGTCCGAGTACTAACTTGTTTAATTTTAACAGAGGGAATGGAAGCATGGGGGAAGAGGGGTGGGAGAGAGAGGAAGAAAGACAGAGAAGAGGGAGGGCAGGAACACTCTGGCCGTAGGTTTCTTTTTTCTGTATTAGCCTGGTCACCCTAAACCCAGGTCCAGTGGACACTGCAGAAGCTGGTTTGCTTATTGCTTCATCTTTCATGTGTGGGTAATAAAATCTGACTAGTTTCTAGTGGTATTGCCCTCCTGAGATCTGCTGGCTCAACTGGTAAACCCAGTGCGGGTGGAAATTCCAGGGATATTCCTGCAAGCTTCAGGACTTCTGGAAAGGGCCTGTGCTCCACGTTGAGAGGACTTACAACGGGGCTGAAACAATATGTGTGTCTCTCTGTGTGTGTGTGTGTGTGTGTGTGTGTGATAACAGGGAAACAACTGGTGTTTGCTGAATATTGACATCATACTGAGACCTTCTTAGGTACCCAGATGCATTCTATTTTATTCCTCATGATCCCTTGGTAAAGGCACACCTGTCCTATTTTTAAAGGCTGTGGCTCAGGAGTTTGGTGATGGCCCAAGGCTTCCAGCTGACTCAGGCATACTGAGACAGTCACCACTTGAAATAAGATCTGCTTTACAACAAAACAAAACAAAACAACACAACAACAACAACAACAACCATCTTAGGTTATTTCAAGGTAGTATGTCTACTCATTGATTTTTCCAAGAGATCAGTGCTATGTATCAGAGAAGATGTGCACACTGTGTGTTTTTACCAATAGGTTCTATTCCTGGAGCCTTATTTCAGTTGAAGACCTGCTGCCTTAGCCATCTCTGTGGAAATGAGGCCAAGAAGCCCTCCACAGGTGGGCCAGTCTGGGAAGAGTTCAGCTGAGCTACTTCCTGACGAGACCCATCCAGCTGATGGAGGGCTTCCTCCTTCAACTGTCTGTCATTATTTTATATATTTCCAATAATGGTTCCTTAGAAATTCTTAAAGGGATTTACCCTTTAAAGAGGAGAACTTTGGAAAAATGAATACTCACAACAAAAACAGGGACTAGAGTCGGGTCTGGAGCATCTGCACAGCTGAAGGGAAGGGCTCAGAAACACAACAAAGCAGTGGGTGATCTCTTTGTCTCTGTCAGCTGATGAGGAGCTCATTAGCTACATTTTGTCAACTGCCTTGGGGCTTAGGTCCTTGACAATTAAGGGTGCTCTGATAGAGAGGCTACAATGATCAGTGATGGCTCTGAGTGCCACCAGATAGTGCATAAGTATGCAATACATTAATATAAATATATATTCATACATATATACTATATATTATATATGTGTATCTGTGTATGATATATATGTTCATTATGTATATGAATGTGTATGTATATGTGTATGTGTATATCCCTATTTGATGACATGTTCACAGATCCATTTGTCCACACCCATTTATTCATCCTCCATTCATTTATCATCTACCCATTTTATTCATCCATGTATCCATCCATCTATCTCTCCATCATCCATTCAACTAGCCATCCTCCCATCCCCCCACTCCTCCCATCCCCCAGCCACTCAGGTCTCCTTTTGAAGAGGTGCCTTTCAGGTAAGCTTCACCCTCCATTGTTCTTTAGAGCTCCCATTGCTCTCCTGAAGGGCGTTGCTCTCTCCACATTCTTTGCTCAATCTCCTGCATCATAAAATTTCCAGCTCTTGCTGTCTCATTTTCAATGGCAGAAAATGAGATTTACTTAAAAAAAAAAATCTCTCAAAGAACTTCTGTTAGCATCTCTTTATCCTAAAGCTGTCAGCCCAGTTATCTGGTTTGCTTTGGAACAGTGGCTCTTGAGAGTGTAGCCTACATTCTTTAATGCCCACTTCTCTCCCACACTCTCCTGAATACAATCTCCAAACACTTGCTCTTGTTAACATCGCCCATGACCTCTACCATATTGAACTTAATAATAGTCCTGTCTCCATCTTTCCGGGCCCGACATTAACCATAGCAACAGTAGATTTCTCTTTCCTCCTTGAAGCTCTCTTGTTATCTGTCCCTTGGCTTCCATCCTCACTGCCTGCTTTTCCTTCTACCTTCATGGTGACTCCTTCTCTATTGTAAGCCCTAACCCATCTTTCCAAAACCTTAAAATGGGGCGGAGTCTTAGGACATCTGAATTCTACTCTGCTATATTTTATTGTTCCCATCCAGACCTAGATGGTTATAAATATAGTCTATACATTAATGAGTCCTGTCTGATACAACAAGCTAGTGTATCTTCCTGTGAATTTCAGGTCCACTCATCAGGGAATCCAGTTGATGCCCCACTTGATCATAGGAGGCCTAAATACCCCATGCCCAAACTAAACCCCAGGTCTTCCTTGTCCATACCTTGCTTCTCCCTTACACTCCTATTTATAAAATCCCAAGCAATGGCAATGTCATTATTTAAGTCACTCAGCCAAATGCCTGAGTGTCTTACTCTCTTCTTTTAAAGCATCACTCAGCACCAAATCCTGTGGGCCACACTTGTAAACTGCAACCTACATCATTCATTGTGCTGCATCTTCAAGCCAGGATCTCTACAGTGAGAGGATAGATGGCCTCATGGCCATCCTCTCAGTGCTGTTTTGGACCTCAGCCACTTCCTAACATGGAATCAACATGTTTCTACAAAACAGGAATAAGACTAGCTCGCTCCTAAGATTGATAAGGAAATCTTGTGGGCTTAGAGGAAAGGTTTCTGCCGCAAGAGGGTCCTTTGAGATGTGACCTTCATCATCTATCCTACTCCTTTGCATATCACCAACCATGCTCATTTTACAAGTCTCTCTCTCTGTCTCTGTCTCTGTCTCTCCCTCTCTCTTAACCAGACAGGCTCTAGATTCAGAATATTCTACATGTTTTTCTCTGCTTCAGTTATATGTCTGCCCCTTTCCCCCTATTTCCTCCAGGTAACCTCCCACCAGGCCCTCCCTCCTCCCTTAGGTGACTTGCCCCAGCCTCTTCCCTGATCAGGTGATCCTCCTTCATACCCATCCTTCCTCTACTAGGTGACCCTCAATCAGACCCTCCTCTCCCCCGGGTGATCCTCAATCATCTTCTCTTCTCCACTCAGGTGACCCTCCATAGCAACTCCCTCCTCCCACAGGTGACCCTCAGTCATCCACTCTCTCCTCTTTAAGCAAACTTTCCACCAGCCTTCCCCTTAGATGACCCTCTATGAGCACTTTCCTCCAACCCAGATGAACCTACATCCCCCTCCCCCTTTCACCAGGTGACCCTCCACCAGCCCCTATATCCTCTTTATCATTTCCTTTAGGTCTCTTGTTTGGTTTTACCATCTCAGTGAGACTTCCATCAACACCCTATCTAAATTTTATCACACTTATTTTTATCTGCCTTTCATGCTTTTTTTTCCCCCTTTGAGAAAAATTCCAACCCATTATATATTTTTCTATCTCATTATCTTCTGCACTAGAAAAGACAGAGCTGTGGGAAGCAGTGTTTGCCTCCCATCAGAGGCAAACCCTCCCTGCAGCAGCCTCCAGCTCCATCTGCTCCCAACCGGATGTGGGGCCATGGGACAGTGTTGACCTTATGGGCACCCTGCTGTTTTCCAGAACCACTCCTGACCCTTATCCTAACCTGTCAGACTTTCAGCAGATCATCTCTGAAATGCGTCATGAGGATCACCTGAGCTTTGTATTCTGGGCCAGGGGAAGAACCACATTGAATATTTAATGGCTTTTCCTGAGGCTCCTGCAGAGTATTTTCCAGCTGAGGGTCAGTTCAGAGACTCCTTGAGTTCCACTGTCAATGGCTCACTGTCCCTGCCAAGAGTTCAAAGGACACTCAATTTTTGCCTCATTAATATTAACTTCATTGCTGTGGGGGCTTGTCCTGATGACATCTCTTGTTAAATATTCATTGCTGAAGTGAACAGTGCTCTGTAGATTCACTGTTACTGGGGGACATTGCAGCTAATTGTCACAGTTAGTCTCCCTGCCCCTTGAGAGTCAGTGTCCTTGTCAGAAAGGTCTAACCTGGTCTTTTTGGGGGCTTGATAAGTCCCTCAGCTGTCCTTCTTGGGTGCACTAAAGGCCATGTGCCAAGGGGACTGTGTGGGAGAAGCCTGTGTCATATCCTTCACTCAGTGGGCAGGACTCTGCTACCTGTAATTGGACATATCCTTCTTTAGCCTCATCAATAATGGATGTTCATGTAGATGGAACTTTCTAGACCAAGCCCTCATTTTATAGATAAGAACCACATTCAAAGATATGAGGGAATTAACTAGTTATATACAAGCTGAGTTGGGGAGACTGGAGGAAAGCCCGTGACTTTTTCTAGGCTACTTTCTTGTGAAACGAGAGCCAGTCATCTGTAATCAAGTCATGTTCAGATCTCCTAGAGCCCTTTAAAGTCAATCTGCTTACTAAAGTGTTTTCAATAGCAGTCAGTGAGGATTAACTGACCCACCCTTGATAGTGCCCAGCATTGATGGATACATACATATAAGTAAGCACTGAAGAGTGTCCAGCCCAGGTGCGAGGTGTCTAGCCACTATTTATCATTACCACACAGCCAGCCACAGACTTCCAATCTAATCTATTTTGTGTAAGTTCAAGGCACTGCCCACCTCTTAGATCTAGAGGCTCTGCCACACACTGTCTAAGGACTCTCAGTCCTGTTTTCCATCCTGGTGGCACCATGCCATATTCCCATGAACAGAAAACAGCATTCTGATACTTGCTTTATTAACTTCTGGTTTTGATCGTTGGCTTGCAGAAGTGGGGTCGAATCTGGGGCACAATTGTTGCCGGAATATTAACCAATTTATGTCTAGTCTGTGACTGAAAACTCAGAGTTTTGTTGAGCTGGCTTGGAGTCTGATATAGCTAAAAGTTAATTTTAAAAATCTTTGAAAAAATTTAAAAGGACTGATCTACTGTTAAGCATTCTTTTTACAGTAATAAAGAGATAAACAGGGCGGGCACCCAGGGAGCTTGGCTTTGCTCGACATCATTAAATAACTTTCAAAAGATCCATATTTAAAGTTGGCGGTTAGAGGTAAGGTCTAAGATTTTCCCAGATGTTTGATTTTTGCAGCCTGCTTTAATCTATGTCTCATAATCCACAACCTTGAAGAAATGAGACACAGTGATCCCAGACTGCTTTGGGAAAATGCCTTGGCCCTGTGCTGTTGCAAGGTTCAAGCTGTGTGTCTAAGGCTGGTTAAGGGTCTGAGTGGCCCCCAGTACACTTGGAGAGGCAGGCCTGTAAAGTGGCAGTAACAGTGCTGACATAGTCTTGGCTTCCATGTGACCCATAGCTGTTTCTGAGCTTTGGGGTCCATGGAATTAATATGAGACAAAATTTGGGAAGAGGGTTGTCATATATGGAGGGGAGACCCTCTATGTCAGTTCCCTCCTCTATGAGGTGGGGACAGCTTGGGAACCACATGGGAGAGGGTGGCTCAGAGCATGTGTGACTCATTGTTTTGGGTGCATTAGAAAAGACATCCAGTGTGAGTTTCACAGGCTTGAGCCAGCTCTTACATCACCCTGTAGTGAGAACTTGCTTCCAATGAGTCCAAGATGGTCACTACAGTGTGGGGCTGGCTGTGTGTATGTGAAGCTAGCTCAGAGAAGGAAGGGAAAGCAACATCGACAATCCCTCGCACTGTTTTCTCTGAGCCTTTGTCTCTTTCCATCACACTGAATCTCCTTCAAGGGGAGACACAGCCTCGGACAATTCACTCCCATCCCAGGGAGACTCTCACAATGAAGCAGGGTCTCACAGCATACTGGCAATTCTCAGATCTGCTTTAAAAAAAAAATTCAACAAACTCTGCAAAAATAAATGAAATTTTGCAATTAGCTTCTTATTGTCCCTGAACTCAGTAATGAAGGAATTGGGGGTGTTTTCCTTTATCGTTTTCATGTTCCATTGTACACTATAATGAATGGTGCCATTTACTCTCAGGTAACTATGTAGAGTGACACGAGCTAATTGCATACTTTGCAACCTCAAATCAGCAGAATCTCACAATATATCATGATAATGCTCCTGTATTTCACTGAGGAAACGGGCTGTTGAATACCAGGTTAATTATGCATGCATTTAATAGAATCATGGCATGGGGTGGTCGGTGGGGGAGTTGAGAGAGAGAAGATGTGGAGTCAGCTCCCTCACACACACACACCCCAATACTTCTTACTACATAGTTGTCATCCTTTGCCTGAGTGTGTATGTGTATGCATTGATTTTGTACAATTATATATAAAAAGGCCCTTGCAATGCAGTTTGTGCTATGCACAATATATTCGTGGATAGTAGCATATTGCTTCACAAATAAACTTAGGAATTAGTAGGCAAAGGAATATTTCCTGTGATTTTCTTTTTAAATAAATGAAGAAACTGAGGCTCAAAAGGATTGAGTCTTGAAATAGCCATCAGGTTTTATCTATTATAGTCAAGTAGCTGGTCTGAGACTTCATACAGAAGGCAGCACAATAACTCTGCTCTTCTTAGTTCAGACACTGAATTAAGTCTACAGCCACACATGCGGGACTGCCCTCAACCATACACACTTAGGATTTTCACCATTTAAACGATGCCTAAGTCTGCTTACTTGCATCCTTGTCATCTCAAGGGACGATCGGAAGGTCATCATTAGGGGTCTGCATCACTGTGTGAATCTGGGGTGTTCCTGGCATTAGCCTTTCAGAACACCTCCCTCATCTTAAGATGCAGATCATCATTCTCGCTGCACAGACCTCTTCAAGGTCTTGTTTTTCTCCCTTTCTTCTTGTCATCTAGCATTGTGTGCACTGGGCTCTGTAGCCCTGTGTATGACCTTCTGTCATGTGCTCAGGTACCAGCTGGTGACCTGACATTGATGGGGATTTAGAATGCTCTGAGAGTCTCTTCGTGGCTTCAGTTATCTTTTGACTGCTCTCACATCCTGGGTCTCAGCTATGGCTCCCAGAGATGAGATCATTGAACACGGACATTAGACAAGGCCTGTGTTTCTGCCACCACAGAACTATGACTGAATGACAGGAATATCTGCTCATCAAGGGATGGATTCTCACATAGCTGTCTAGTATGGGTACCACTTCCTTAGTTCTCACTGGGACTCCACAGTGAATGGTGTGATGTTCAAAAAGGAAGAGACAGGTAGCTCACAGGGAGAAGTGGCTCTCCTAGGTATCTGAGGAGACTGGAAGGGGTAAGGTAGCTAACATGGTCCTTGATAATTGGGCCCACAAAGTATGATTGTTGGTTTCCAACAGCTATGAATGTTTTGTTGTTCCTGTTGGTCCCTGGCTATGAGCAGATCTCATCCCATATCCTGTTGAAGGTGGAAGATAGAGATCACTAACCTCTCTGCCTTCAAGTTTCAAATAGGGTAATGCTGTATCTAGAATTTTCCTTCTGAGAAGGATCCAGGTTACAGTGCTGCCACTGAGCTATAGAGGGAAGGGTGAGACAGGGCAGTCCTAAACCAGGTATGTACAGGGCTTGAAGAGTACCTGCTGGCAAATTCAAGGGTGTCCACAATGAGTTGTTGGTAGAGATAGGGTAAAGAAAGCTAGTTTCCTTACACAGATATTAAAATATCTTAGTAGAAGCCCTTTGTGGAGTTAGAGAGTAGAAAGCTGCACACATATATATGCTTATGTGCTTACATATATGTTAATTATTTATGTTTTCACTTATTTGCTCTTGTGAATTGTGCTGTAATAAACTTACTGTCATGTGATCCCCATTTCATCCTTGCCACATTATGGTGGAAGTTGTAGATGAGATTCCAGTGAGCGTGCAGGGTAGAACCAGACTCTCTCTATTCCATCAAGCCACACCTTGGCTGGTAGCAGTGTTTCATAGGCTTGGGATTTGCAAATCCTGGGTCGGACTTGCATCTGAGACCCATTAGCAGGTAAGCCTCTGCTCTGAACCCTCCCACCCCAAGCCACTGTTCTCTCTGCTGGTCTGCAAATGACTTTGCTGGCATTGGATAATTTCAAAGGCTGATTGAGGAAACCACATAATTAAAACCACCAAAGACCCGTGGATCCAAGGTTGGCAAATATGAACCAGCCCTGGCTTGGCAGATATAAACAGTATTAAACCAAGGTAGCAGAGCAAATGTAAATTAAGAACAGGGCAGAAAAGAGGAGTGTCAGAGAGAAAACATAGTGCTCTCTCTCTCTCTCTCTCTCTCTCTCTCTCTCTGTGAGTGTGTGTGCATGTGTGTGATATGCATAGTTGTCACGGTATGGGCTGTGTGTCTGGAGATAATGTTCACAGTATATGTATATTTGTGTATTGTGTGGGCACATGTACATCAGCAGTATGTATACATATATGCATCACCATGAGGGGTGCTATGGGGATCTGTTGGCTTTTGTCCCCAGGGCACAGCCACCTTTGAAGTAGCTCTTAAATGCTAGGTATTAGATGTTCCTGACCCAAACTCCTAATAAAATGCCCAGCTTTGCCTGTCTCCACAGAATCTACCTGGCCCCAGGGCTACTCCCAATAGGATCTACAGGGCCACTAACAGGCCCAGAGGATGAGAGCCTGACAATCAGTGGGGTGAAGGTGCCTTGTTTCCAAACACAGGGAAAACCTGCAGCCAGCGTGAGCATGAAGAGGTTTTCTGCTTGGCAGGAAGTGGCTCAGGTAGGAAAGGGCACGCCCATCAACCCCCAGGTCAGGGCACAACAAGAGGAAGAAGGTTGCAAGAGGTGGGGAAGAAAGGCTTGGAAGGTGGACTGGTGCTTGAGAAGTAGGTACCATCTCTAGTCATTTGTCCATTCATCTGTCTGTCCATCCACCCAAGGCTCATCATGTGATGGAGAGATTCTCTCCAGCCTGCTGGGCAGTGTGGAGGCAACCAGGAGATGGTGCTATCTCACACCAGCCTGGAGACCACAGGCTGCTGGCACAGCTTGCTTGCTTCTCACAAAGTCTCAGGTACTGGGTAAAGGTCGTCTTCCTTCCATACCTGCAGAGAGTCTCATCAAGTTCCAGAGCTGTGTAGATGGCACAGTGGCAAGGAGAGCCACGGTTTCAGGTCTAGGTGTGTTATGAGGCCCTGTAGTACAGACAGAGCCCCTTTCTGGCTCTGATCTTATTTCAATACTCTTCTCTGCTTCTCCTCTAAGTGCATCATGAAGGGATTACATCAGCGTGGAGATACCACATGCTTAGGATAATCACATACTGCCAGGCATGCAGGCAAGGTGGCCAGCGTCAGGGTGCTAAGGTCAGTCATCAGGATACCACTGAGACAGACATTCTAAGTTGTGCTGGGACCTTGGGCCTCACCTTGTCTCTGCCTCTTAGCATGCTTAGATCCTCGTTTTCTCTTACTATTTCTGCATCTCTTCTCTATCCGCCTCATATGTATGTTTATGTATATACATGTATATTTTCAAAATTGGCTGTGCATGGATTAGACCACAGAGAAATGGGAGAGGGTGTTTAGGATAGTGTGCTGTGGCCATAATCCAGATAACAGGTGATAGCAGAAAAGCCATTGGCAGAGGGGATGATACACCCACAGAAGGGAAAGGAAGAAATAAAGAATCATTAGGTTTTGCCAAGGAGTCCTGAATGGTACTGTCATTTGTCAATATGGAAATGACAGTGAAGATTGTCTCAGGGATGGAAAAGAGGACTCTACTTTTGAAGCTTAGCTAAGAACGTATGTTAATCAATAAACAGAAGTCCTGTCAAGGGTCAGGTAATATCAGCCTGTGCCAGGAATATTATCTAGATAAGAGGCAGAGATAGCATACCAGTGAGACTCAAAGTTAGGACTCTAGAAGGAGCCACTTTCAGAGTGACACAGAGAAGAGTGTGGGGGCCAAGCCCGAGGCCAGAGATACGGAGGAGCCATGGAAAGAACATCTCCATGGGATGCTGTGATGTGGCAGTGTGCAAATGTGCCATGCATTACTAGAATCAATAAAGGCTGGAAATTGGCTGGGTCGTTGGTTCAGATTTGCTCAAAGGAGCACATCTGTGAAATGCAGTTGCTTTTAGTGAGTGTCACAGGGGTGAGGCCATGGGGAGAAAACAGGTGACAGCCTTATGAGGCAGTGGGATGGCTACTTGAAAGTGACGTGGAAGCTGTAGAGCACCACCACCACCCTTGTTCCTTTTGAATTAGGTAGTTGTTGTTATATTGTATGATGGTACCAATAGGAATAGAAATGGTAGAGGGGAAGCTATTGATACAAAAGAGAGGTTCAGGAGCAGCCATATGAGTGAGTGGGATGGGATGGGATGCAGCCCGTGACGCAGGTTCTCAGCAGAAGTGTAAAAGTTCTGCATGTGGACAGTTATGTCAGTACGGTAGCATAGATAGAAACTGGGAGATGGGTAGAGGCAAGTGAGCACATCGGAGTTATATCTTGATTGCTTCCATTTTAAGATAGTAAGACATGAAGTCATCATATGTGTATGAAGGGAAGGAGGTGAGCTGGGACTTGAGATAGAACAAAACACCTCCACAAGAGGGGAGCGCGTTTTCATTAACACAATGTGATAAGACTGGAAGACCATGAGGAAGGTTCACCTACCTGTAATCCTAAATTGGACATGAGAAAGTCAGTGCAGTTATGTGTCTGCGAGGGTGTATGTAGTACCTGCGAACAGAATGCATATTCTGTTCAGAAGCTGTTATTCAGCCTGGTTGCTTCTGGGTGGAGTGTGCACAGGAGCAAAGCTCCAGAGGTGTGCGAGTTACCTTTTAATCGCTATGATGAGACACCATGGCCAGCACAATTTATGGTAATAGCTGTGAAAGGGTCTGAACAATGGAAAGGTGGTAGGTGGAGACTGGGCAGAGGATGAACTGTACTGGATGATCTAGAGCAGTGGTTCTCAACCTGTGGGTCATGACCCTTCGGGGGGGGTCAAATGACCATTTCACAGGGGTCACCTAAGGCCATTAGAGAACACAGATATTCATACTATGCTTCATAGCAGCAGCAAAAATACAGTTATGAACAAAAATAATGTTATGGTTGTGGGTCCCCTCAACATCAGGGACTGTATTAAAGGGTTATAGCATTAGGAAGGTTGAGAACCACTGCTCTAGAGCAAGTGATATGGAACCATGTAGGGGTCAGAGGATAGGCTTTTGAAGTCAAGACATCGAAAATGACAGCTCTAGGGAATGTGGATTTAACACTTACACATCTCCATAAAGTTTGGCTCCTTCATCTTGTGTGGAGACTGATGCAGAACATATATGTAGGATGGTGGCAAAGGTTAAATGAAGTGATGCGAATTCACTTCCCTTCTTCAGCAGAAATGTGTATCTTGGAGGTTAAGTGATTGTGGGATTTGAATTCCACGATCAACCAGCTTCAGGAATCTTGGAGTGCTCTCCATCCACCAGGAGGTTTATTCCAGGCTTGAGTTAGCATCCCTTTGAAGGTGTGGTCTAGAATAATGGGCTCCAGCCCATGGTTTATGAACATACAGCTGTGATATCACCTGCAGGGCCACAGCAGGGCTGGCAGGGGAGCTTGATAACACCGTATCTGCCTTCTGGATAACAGCACTGTATCTTCAGAGTCTACTTGGTTCTCTGTACCTGCTGTGTGTTTTCATAGCCAGGTTCCTAGATGCTCTAAAGGGTGAAGGGTACAGGAAACCACATTCATATGCAACATGAGCCAAAATAGGCAGAGGGTGAGATGACCTTCAGGATGGGGACTTCAGGCAGGCACTGCACTCTGAAGGGCTTTGGCAATCCATCACCAGCTTAAGACAGCTTTCTAAGAAGCTGCAATGGTACAGAATAATGAGTTAGGGGTGCCAGGTATAGAATGCTCTGGACCCGAGAGAGCAGGCAGTGTTACACAGAATGCTGGAAATCTGAGTGATGACCCTGCCTGCCCCAGCAGATATTTTGTTGGAGCCAAGGTAGTAATTCCCACTATCTGTTAAAATAACTTTGGAAATCCTTAAACATCCTGGTGCACAAGTTGAAGACAGTCAACCCAAAGTCTTGAGTTGAGACTCAGCCCATTTTACTGTGACTGTGGGTTCTACAGTTGAGGTAACACTGAAAGCCTGTACCAGGGAAGGAGGCAGTTAGCCCTGTGGCACGGCCATGGGATATGCTGTGAGTTCACATGGATCTGGAATACAGACAAGCAGCAAGTATCTTGCCCTCTGACATCAGCCCTAATAACTTCTCTCAGA
Source organism: Mus caroli (assembly GCF_978045245.1). Taxonomy (NCBI): domain Eukaryota; kingdom Metazoa; phylum Chordata; class Mammalia; order Rodentia; family Muridae; genus Mus; species Mus caroli. The sequence goes on from NW_028227269.1 coordinate 27,169,316, forward strand.
GGAGGATGACCATGCTTTGTTCCTGTAGGGTATCTATGAGCTGCTGGGAAGGAACTCTGCCTTTCAGTGGTTTCTGCTGTGGACTACCCTCTAAGCCCCATCCCATTCATTCACATGTACAAAGTCCTTTTGGAGCATGTCACACCATCCTAGGATTGGGTAATTTTTCATCTGATCCATTTGCAACCATTTTCCTACCAGCTGACTGTGCTCCTTGGGGCAACTGAAGAGCAGGGCTTATACCTCCCGTACTAGAGTTCAGCATTACTTTCATGGTCTCACTGTGACTACTAAAGAAAAGACAGGTGTTGGGTTATGCATACCAGTCCAATGACTGCCTCCTTCTTGTTTCTAATGGATACCCACTGAACACCTTACACTGCCAGGATCTGTCCCGGAACCGAGTACCAGGTACTTAAAGCGAAGTGCATCTAGAATGTCTTTTATGTGTCTTCTCCACATCTTACATGCTCTTGCCCAAGTTGTTTCAATAGCCTCTGAACCAAGCTTTTCTGTTTCTGGCCTCGTTTTTGCCACTGTGCACCCCAAGGTAATTGGAGCCCTCTGCCGTCACTCCTGGCTTAGTACCAACCAATTCTCTCAGAACCAAGTATCTAAGTTCTCATGGGTCTGAGAACAAATGCCCTCCTTGGCCCGAGGGATGTCTTCTCAGCCATGTCTCAACTCCCTGCTCCCATTTATCTTCTGTTGAAGCCACAACCAATTACTCTCAGTTCATTAAACGAGCCATCTTGCCTCGCACCTCCAGATCACTGCGCATGCTGTTTACTCTGCCTGCAATGGTGTTCTCCCTGACTCTGCATTTTAATTGCCTACTTATAACTCTACCCATGAAGGCAGTAATCAGATGATCGGGTGTGGAGAGCCTTCTGGCATTGCCAGTGCCTAGCATGGTGTACACACACACACACACACACACACACACACACGTAGGAGAATGAAAGATCTTAAAAGAACTAATAAATTCATGTATTAGTTGTGATATTTAATACATATTATATATGTGTGTATATGCACACATATTTATGTATATGTATACACACATGTATATATATATGTATATATATGTGTATATATATATATATATATATATATAGCCAATGACACAAATATCAGCTGTTGTGTCCTGCCAGTGGTACTCTGGATGGCTGTGGAACGCTGTCAGCTTTTCTCCCCTGACCAAATGACCTAGACACCCAGTGACTAGTGAGTGTTCAGAAGGCTCCTTTATCTTCCTCTCTCCAGAGAAGCTGCTTAAAGATTTTATAAAATAGAACCATTGATGCCTTACAAGAAGAAGAAAATGAGTTGAGGAATAAAAGATGTCTTACTTCCTGGTCTTGAGAATAGGATCCCAATACTCATGTCACCCAGTGACTATGAGTTTTAAAATAAGTTGCATCTGTGAAGCTTGGAGCATGGTATGTGCCATGCAGCCATGCAGGAGCCATCTGTCCATCAGGTACTAGATGCCATCCTCAGTGCTCTCCAGAAATCAAGAGTTTACCCAACTTTGTGCTGTTTCTCTCTCTGGCATGGCATCAGTCAACAGTTACAAGTCAAAGTTCTGAGCTGTGCTTCCAGTCTCCCATAGATCCCTATCTGAAGCTCCTGATGGGGAGGATAATGACCCCAGTGTTTTCTCGTCCATCACATTGAGGTAGCAATGTGGGATCGAAGTGTGCTTGAAGCATCAAGCTCTTCTACCAAAGCAAGGACACATCACTCTCATAGGTTGGCCTCTGGAACAATTTTGAATCCCGAATTTTAAGTGAATGGTATCTAGGTCCTGTCCCCCAAATCATCATAAAGTAGCGAGTCTGGCTGGTGCCACTCAAGAATCTTGGACACTTGGAGGAAGGCATTGCTGCCTGATGCATGCTTGCTTTCGGCCCTGTGGCCATCTCACTGCTAGCTCATGGTAGTGGGCTTATGTCCTAATCAGCTTCACGGAAGCTCTGAAGGGCTTTGTAACTGACACTTCATTAAGTCTAAATAAGTTTTTCTTGTTGTTATCTCTACCAGTGCCTAATGCGGCATCGGAAATGCTTCATCTGCCCAACACCGTGGAGCAACAGGACACTACGCAGAACACTTTCTAAAGATGCTAACATTTGCCAACATGAACTGCAAAGCACAGATATGCAGGTCGACTCTGACCGACTCAGAAATACTTTCAAGTGTTTCTTAGGTGGGCTACCCATTTTTCCTTATGCACTGTTTGCAGGACATCTGTAGTGGCTCACTAAAGTCACAGATAGGAGCCGCTGCATGCTACTGACGGGTTCTCTAGGCAGATGTGGGACACTGACAGCTTTTTTTTCCACCACCAAATGACCCAGGCACCCAGTGACCAGTGACTTCTCAGAAGGCTTCTATCTCTTCTTTCCTGAGAAGTTTATGGCCTCCCAGAAAATAGAAAAATATAAATAGAAAAAAAAGTAGAGCTAGTCTTTCTACTTCAGACTCTCTAAGTGAAAATATGAATTGACGTGAATTTCTTTAATGTAAAATCTTTTTTTAAGTGAAAACGTGATAACAGACTAACGTATACTTGGAGAGTAGAGAAGGATCACTTCCGGGAAATATTGAGGGGTTGGAGGGAAAGGGGTGGGTCAGAAAAGATTCTACTAAGGAAGCTGTGTCACTTTTACATTTTTTTTTTCATTTTTCAGACATGAAAAATGGCCTATATGGTATATCCACCCCTCGCTCCCCCATCCATCTCCCCTTAAGATTCTCCATTTCACTTTACCCTCAACGTCATGTTCCTTTACAATTTATTGATTTATTTGTTTCTTTGTTGATAATCCATGCAGTCCAATACGCAACCTGTGGTCATCCCTGAGGCCACAGGGAACCCATTAGTTCTTAAGGAAGTGGCTCTTCCCTGAGCAGCCATTGCTGCTGATAGCCCTCAGCACAGGGTAGGGCCTCCCCTGCCAGTGCTGGAACTGAAAAAAAAAATGTGTATGTTTGTGTGCATGTGTGCTTATATGCTATGTATGTATGTGTGCACGTGTGTACACACACACAGACACACAGACACACACACACACACAGACACACACACACACAGACACACACACACAGACATACACACAAACACACAGACACACACACACACAGACAGACAGACACACACAGACACACAAACACACAGACACACACAGACACACACACAGACACACACACAGACACACAGACACACAGACACATACAGACACACACACACATGCGTGAGCATGAACCTGTGCCTGAAGAAGCCAGAGACATTAGAATCCCTAGAGCAGGAGTTGTAGCAAGCCTCCGGACATGGGACTTGGGTCTTCTCCATTAGCAGTGCACACTAACTGCTGAGCCATTCTCCAGCCCTTATTGTGTGACTCTTAACAGGCTTGGTCTTGTGCAGGTCTTCTGTCGGGGGGGCGGGCGGGGAACCACAGCCTCTGTGAGCTCATTGTGCAACAGCTGCACCAGGTTGAGAGGTCAGCATTTCACAGAACCCTGATTCTTTCAATCTCTCTGCTCCCTCTTCCATGATGTTCCCCAAGTCCTACATCTTCAAAGAATGCAAAGTGTCAACAGATGAGAGATACAGGGTGGTTCCTTGTGGTGGTATGCTGGAGTGGGAGGTGTGGGGTTGTATCTGGAGTGGGTTTCACACTTTGACTGTGTTCCAACCTCGACTCTGTCCCTTACTGGCCATGTGTCCTGGTAAAGATTCACCCTCCTCCTCCACGGACTACAGCCAACACTATCAGATTCCCTGTATAGATTCAGGTTGGACTTGGCTGAGAGATTTTTGATAAGGCATTGGAGCTGCTCAGACCTGCAATACTTTCATTGCAGTGAGTCAATGGGTGTTATCTGTGTCATCAGCCATTTTCTGTTGCTAAGTATACAATGTTACAAATAATAAAGTTATAAAAGAAACTTATTTTGCCTCATGCTTCCTGTACCAGCTGGAGGGCTGCATCCTTCTTGCTGGTGGTGCCCAAAGTCAGTACAGAGCCTCATTAGGACAGGACTGAGAGTGCAATGCATTCTGGTCTCACTTTATCAAGCTCCCATTATCTCTTAATGCCTTTCCCATGCCATTGTTGTAATGTGTACTTCCAGCACATGATACTCAGGGATACACTCAAATTATAGCCAAGCCATAGTTAAATACTGACTTAAGCCATGGTTCTGTTGTGAGCAAGCAGTCTTGGTAAGCTGACTTCTAGCTCGTTTATGTTGGCTTGTAAGACCTCCAAGATCATATGTTTTATGAAATTAGTGATCAGAAAGCCACCAGGTCTGGTGGCACATATGCCTATAATCTTTTCACTTGGGAGGCAGAGACAGGAGGGCCTCAGGTTCAAAGCCAGCCTGGCCTACATGGAAAAGTTGTGTCTTGGATAAAAAATAAGTGTGTCAGTAACCCAAAGCAAGGAATCTATTACTTAGAGATTTGTGCCTAATGCACCTATTATGTTCCTGGCATAAAAAACTGGTCTCATATACGATGTGCTCACAGGTCAGGAATGGTATTCCACACTCCAATGATTCTGCAGAGCAGTGGTTCTTCATTAAAGGAAAGCAGGAATGCAGGGGTGGAGGGCAGCCCAACCTTGGACCTCAATGAGCAGCCAAACTAAAGACGCTATGCTGAGGCTCAGAAGAGACCCCAGTAGGTAAAGGAAAACTGCAGATGAGAAGCGATGACATTTTCCCCTGGAGTGTGCCTCTCTCCCCAGAGAGCTCCCTGCCTTGTCCCCTTGCCTCCCCCACCAGGACACTCCAGGAGGTCCCTCTGCTCCTCTCAAATCCCATTTTCTTGGTTCTTCTTATCTCTGAGGTGACAGGGTGACTTTTGAAAAATCCTTTATAAATTCTACGAGGAAACCAGAAGGGAATGATTACAGGTTAAAAATAGTCAAGTTCTCTAGCCGGAGCCTCTGTCTGCCTGTGTGGCTCCAGTTGGCTCTCTGCAAATGGCCTCCTCTGTTCTCCACACCACCCATGACTGTGGGCAGAGACTCTGCCTCCCTGCAGCCTGGGAACTGTCTCTATGTACCTTTCCAGACAGATGGCTCACCTGTCACTCTGATCTCTGGGGTCCCCCATCTCTCTCTTCTCTTTTTCCCAGAGAGATCTAATCTTTAGCCCTTATCCCTTGAGGTAGGTAGTGGCTCTTCTCTGGCTGCCCTTGCTCCTTAACTTCCTGTCCCTGGGACACACAGTTTTCTCTCAGAATTTTCTGTTTTGAGTTCACAGTGTGGCAACATTTGCTCATAAAGAGGCATCATGTCACAGTGTAGCTTCTTAGTTTCCATCTCACCGTTTATGTTCCTTGGCTACCTATAATGTCACTCAGCTAAATTCGAGTCTTGTACTCTTCAAGGGACAGTCCCCCAGTGTTTCTCCTCTGCCTGAGAGAGACATCCAATCTCCCACCAGTGTTGTCATGATCGATGGGGTTCATAACTCTCTCTCTCTCTCTCTCTCTCTCTCTCTCTCTCTCTCTCTCTCTCTCTCTCTGTGAGTTGTGTGTGTGCGTGTGTGCGCGTGTGTGTTAGTTCTAACACTGAAACAACAGGAAATGAAGCTCCAGGAGAGGCTGTTTTTCCACAGGAAAGGGAGCCTGTGGAAGTCTCTACAGAAGCTTTGCCTCCTGTCTAGCTTGTTACCTGAGCTAGCCATACAGGCGTGAAGCATCCATTTGGCTTCCTGAAGAGTCTTACAGAGTACTTCAGGACATGTGTGTGATAGTTGGGGCCTTCAAGGCTGAAAAATATAAAAGTTTCCTGCCCGTAGGTCTTCCAGCAGCCCAGGAACACAGACAGAAACCCATAGGGTGATGCTTTGGTCATAGGCTCTGGGAGTTAAGTTCTCCCAAGAGTGTGGAGAGCACCTGGGGTGTGGGTTACTGTGTTCTGGAGCAGGCACTGTGCTGAAGGAGTCCCTGAATCAAAGAGGAAGATGCCTAGAGGGGCCAGTAAGGTCTTACAGGCTAGATGGGCCAGTGTGGTCAGCATATCAGGAGGCCTACTAGGGGCGTGGCTGAGTGGGTGAGGGGAGGGGAACAGAAAGGATGGGAGGGGCAATGGAGAAGAGGAGACAGACTAGGAGGACCTGGAGTCCCTAGGAGGCCCTGAGGACTTGGTCATCGAGTCAAGGTGAGATGTGTTAACTGAGGAATTTTGAGACGAGCACTTTGGGATGTGAAAGGGAACCAGCAGAGGGTGAGGAAGGCTGATGGGTGAGCTCCCTAGGAGGGCATGGAGGCTGCCCGGGAGTGAGGAGGGAAAACCAGACCAGGGCTTTGTAGGCCGGATCCCAGAAGAGCTTCCTCCATGGTGTAGGTATCAGTTTCATGAGCACAGTGGGCATGCCACCATCCAGAGGTGGGGGCAGAAAGCAGGGCATGGGAATGTGAACAGGAAGTCTCAAGTGACCACTCAGTGCAATGCTTGAGGTACAGAACCACATGCATTCTGAAGCTTTGCCAGAAAGCGAGTTTGTCCTTGATCCCTGTGTATGTGTGTGTGTGTGGGGGGAGGCTATCATTTTCCACACAGCCCGAGTGTTTTAGGCCAGCTCTCTACAGGGACTGACAGGCACAAGCTGTGTGCAGGACTCTCTGCAACACCCCTATGCACACTAATGACAGGGTACCAGTGATGAAGAGGGAATCACAAATCCGCAAACTCAGTGATTAGGCAGAGATGAAATTGATTGTTCTGGTGATGGCAAGGCTGATGATAGAAAGTGAAGAAATGCTGATCTAGCTCTAGCATTATGGAAATCATAGCATGTGTGTAGTGTACAGTGGTATGTGAATGTGTGGCATCGGATGGTATATGTGCAGATGTAGGGTATGTGTGGTGTATATGTGTGTTTATATGTTTGTAATGTATGTAGTGTGCATGGTATAAGTGTATGTGTGTGTGGTGAGGTATGTGATGTGTATGTATATAGTATATGTACATAGTATGTATTGAGTGTGTATTATATATATTATATATAGTGTATGGTGTGTGGTATATGTGTGTGGTATACATGTATGCATGTATGGTGTATTGTGTGCGGTGGTATATGTGTATGTGGTGTATGCTGGATGTTTCTATGGGATGTGTATATGGTATGGTGTATGTGTGTATATGAGATATATCTAGAGTGTGTATTATGGTATGGAGTATGGTGTATGTGTTGTGTACTTGGCATGTGTGTTTGTGTGTGGTATGTGTCTTTTGACGTGTGTGTGTATATGTGGTATGGAGTGTGATGTGTATATGTGTGGTATATATGGTATGTGTATGGTATGTGTCTGTGTGATGTGTATGGTATGTGTCTGTGTGATGTGTATGTATGGTATATGTGAAATGTGTGGCGTGTGCACTTGTGTGTGGTATATACATTATGTGTGGTATGTGTCTGTGTGATGTATGTACGTGTGCATGTTATGTATTTGTGGGGTGTGTGTGTGTGCTTGCACTATGGTGTGTGTTACTTTGGTCTCTGTGTTTAGCTGCATTTGTGGTGGAAGTTGAGATAGCACTTAGTTCCAACTCCAGGGAAGATGTCTGACTCTAAGCTCCCCAGCACACATCACCTTTAGTGCTGAGTGAAACGTTTTCTTCTAAGCTGAGGCTCTAAGCTGAGAAGCCATCCCCTCCACTGAGTTCAGTGGTTGCCATTTGTCCTGTCTGGCGGTTTGGATTGTCTCATAAGGAACACCGTGAGAACGCACCACCTGGCTCATTCACCACCATGTTCTGCATGGTTTCAGCATAGTTCCTGGGATATTTCTGCTGGTTAGTAAGCATGTGGGCTTGTAGTGAGTGAATGCAACTGTGTGGAAGGCTTCAGTCATTGCTAGTTTGAATCAAAAGTCAGATGAAGAGCTGAAAGGGCATCACAATGAGGCTGTAATGCTGATGCATGTGTGGAGATGTGAAAAGATGCCATGGAAGATAATGTTCAAGGCTGCAGCTCAGTCGGTAGAGCATTTGTCTAGCGTGTACAAAGTCCTGCCTTTGACTCCCAGCACTTGCATAGACCAGGTATTATGGTGCATCCCTGGATCTCTCCCAGTGCTTGGAAGGTTGACACAAGAAAAAAAAATCAAGGTCATCCTCACTTTCATAGCAAATTCAAGGCCAGCTTGGGATGGGCGAGACACTGTGTCTCAATGAGAAAAACAATCACTTTCGGTGCCACAGTCCCATTGGGTCACAGCACTGAAGCACGAGCTCCACTGCCTCTCCTCCTCATGCTGTGTCCCTGATGGCTACAGGGACAGACAGAGCATGCTCCCAGGCATTACCCACGAGGTCCTGTCATATTTGGTTAGACTCCCCCCAGTGGACCACACTGCTGAATATTCAACAGTGGAAGGGAAAGAACAAGGATCCATTGCCTTCTACTGATTGGACCTGGGTTCCCAGCCAAGGCAATTGCCATCATGCTATTTCCTACTGGAAAGCCATTCTCTGAGCTCTAGCATCAGTATTTAAGGCTGTCTTGAACAACACAGTAGGTGTGCTGCTGCTGCTCTCTGTTCTACTATGTTCTTAATTTTATTCTCACTTCCTTCTGGAAACCAGATATGTTGTTCACACAAACTTGAAGATTCTTTGACTCTCTAAGGACGTGCTTCAGTGCATGTCTACTCTGTCAAAGGCTCCTCTGGCGTCTTCCTGTGTATCTGCATCTCTATGTATTCAGTTTGACTCCATCTGAGCTCTTTGTGCTCCCAGCACAGAGTGCTGGATGAGGTTTCATAGACATTCATCAATCTTATGTTAAGGCAAGCAGGTGGCAGGTTTTTCAAGACAGCTCTGGGGTTAATTTATTTTCTTCTTCCTATCTCTCTAACTTCTTAAGTGAATAAAATGTAGTTCATGCCTTTCCTCAGTGGAAGATACTTACTTTGAATTAAATAAGTGCTAGCAGAGGGATGGACTAACATACATTTGAGGACTTGTTGTTTCCTGGGGTGAAGGTGTCTGCTGACCCCAGTGTGTGGTGAGAGGAGATGGGGGCTTATGGTTCTGGCTTTCCAAGAGTTGAAAGCAAGCACTGTGCTCTTGAAATCGGGAACTGGTCCTTCATGGCCTTCAGGGAGATATGGAGCTGGAACCACAGCTGAGAAGAGAGAGTCAGCCAGGAATCAGGACAGTGTGTTCTGAGCAGGGAAAGGATGGGACAGTGTGCCCTAAACAGGAGTTCCCACGCAACCTAGAGATATCCAACGGCAGAGCTATCCAACGGCAGAGCTGGAGGAACAGAGGACCTACACCATGTGGCCTACATCTCAGGGAAAGGGAAAAAGAATGCCACGCTGACCACAGACCCCAGGATGCTTCTGGTATCTTCTAGTTGCATTTGAGCAGAGAGGACTTCAGTACCAGAGTGACAAATGTATAGGAAATTGGTTAGAAGCAGGGTACCAAAGAGAAAAGAAAAGGGCTATGGCTCATGCGAGTGCAGTGGTTGAAGAAGATGCATAGATTTGTTATAAAAAAGCAAACTAAAATAAGCAAAACACAAAACAAAAACTCCCCAAGCAACCCATTAAACAAAACACAACAAACTAAAGTGCAGATCTCATTTCAAAACAAAATAAAAATATAAATGGAAGAAACGGAAAAGACATGTGGACTCTATCATCCCAACCAACTAACCAACCAACCAACCAACCAACCAACCAACCAACCGGAAACAACTCTGAAAAAAAAGTAGTTGACATTTGGACTCTGTCTGAAAATAGAGGGAGAGTAGAGCAGACAGACAGGTGGACAGACAGATTGTCTAGAAGAGCTGGGTCACTGACTAGCAACTGATTGTCATTCTGCCTCAAGCAGCATGAAACAGGAGGAAGCACAAGTCAGGGGCAACTTTCTGATGTCACCAGAGCAGCAGGATGCTAGCCAGGCTGTGGCAAAGGATGAAGGGGCAAAGCATGAAGGGGAAATGGGGAGTGGGTGTGTGTGTGTGCGCGTGTGTGTTGGGGGGCTCTCTGTTCAGTGAAGAGCAATGAGCATACAGAGGAAGAGACTCAGCATATGGGAACAGCTTGAGGAACCTCAAGAGGCTGCTTGGAGAAGGGAGACAGAGAAGGAGAGGACATTGCCACCTTGGACTCCTACAAATCAGGGTGCACTGTCACCCCAGCCTGAAAGAGATGGGTGCTCAAAGAAAACATCTAAAGAGTCATTCATGTTTTTATACAGAGCCTGTATTCAGGTTTTCCAGAGAAAGTCAAAGAATACACAAGTACAACCATGTGTCTAATGCCACCGTAGCTCTAGTCGCAGATTTACCAGTCCCTCCAGGTCCTGCAAGCAGCCCCAGACATCTCTGTCATTTCCTCTGAAGTTCTTTCTGTTCACATGCCACGCGGTGCCTACCAGTTTATCCTTCCCTTTGCCAGTTCTTCACCACTACCTGACCCCTTCCTTGAGTGGAAACTTTAGAAAGCCAAGGAAACAGAAGCCTGCAAATGCTACCATGATGATTAATATTGTCAACCTGACAAGACATAGACTAGGAGACAAGCCAAGGGGTATATCTTCTGCTTCCTGATTGTGACCAGCTGACGTGTACTTTAACTACTGTATGCCATGATGCTCCATGTCCATTCAAAGAATAAAACACTCATAAAGTTGGTTTATGTCCAGCATTTTGTTGCATTGGCAAGATGGATACCAAACCACAGCCTTCTGAGGGCTTCCATGAGGGTTAGTAGAATGATGCACACCAGGCCTTATCCACTACCACTATTCCGCCTCCCTAACATGCACCCTCAGCCTTATGCTGGGAAGCTGGTCTGGCCTCATATTCCCAGAGGCCACAGTTAGGAAAGCAGTGGTGTGCTTGAGTGTGAAGACAAGGATGGATGTTAAGTTGAGGGGGAAGGGTGGCTACATACCCCCGCTTTCAGGGTCTGACGGAAAATTTCGATGTCAACGCACATCTGAGGGGTAGGGATAGCATGTCCATTATCTTGTGAAAAGATATATAACTCACAGAAGCTGGGTGATGAGCCTTAGGCCATAGAGCATGTTCTCAGTGAAACAGCCCTTAGTCATCTGACTCCAAACTGTATAAGTACCCTGTGTATACACGTTTGAAGTGTGTGCCCTTGGCCACACACATATGAGCGCATGTCTCATCTTTATGTACACAAAGCCTACAGATGCATGTCTCTGCACTGCTCTGTGCCCTATAAGCAGCCGTCTACCTTGCATATGTTTGCTGCAATGCCGCAGGACAAAGGTGTACAAGAGGAATTATAAATTCTAGTTAGTCCATATGAGAGACACACAATCTAGGAATTCTATTTACCAGCTGGAAGCCTAGATCAGGCACATTTGGGAGCTATTCTAACTTATATCTCAGCCATGTGTCCCTTGCTCCTTGCTGTTTCTCCTGGCTATGTGCTCACGGTCCATCTCCTCTCATGGTTGCTTGTTCCTCTCTCTGTCTCCTTTCTTCCTCCTCCTCCTCCTCCTCCCCTCCTCTTCGTCCTCCTCCTCGTCCTCCTCGTCATCGTCGTCGTCGTCCTCCTCCTCCTCTTCTTCTTTCCTCTCTACCTGTGACCCGCAGGCAGGTAACTGAAAAGCTGCCTACATCTATCTGCTGCCCAATCCCAGGCTTTAGCCTTTTATTGACCAAGCAACTTGAGGAGCAAGACTTGCACAGCCGACACCTGGGGCAACAGATATTGGGGTATAGAATTTAACATTTGAATACACAGCAACACCAGACCGATCCCCAACGAAGGTGATCTTCTATCCTTATTGGCCAGTTAGGCATTCTACCTAGAACTCACCCTAGGAAAAGAAGGGAGTTTTCCCTCCCACAAAGGGCCAGGAAGGAAGGGACAATAGCACATTGCTTGGTGGCTTTTCTTCCTCTCTGTGCTGAGGTTTTGTCCGTTTAACTAAAATTGGCAAACATTTTAACATATGAAAGTATGTAAAATGTTGAAAACATGTCTTCAGGGGTCACATCTGTGGTATCCATGGTGATTTGGTTCCAGATTGCCCAGGTATACCTGCTACTCTAGACAGTGAAAAAAATAAAGGATTCCAGTATTGGCAAGGCTGAGCTCCCACCCCCACTCTCCAAAATCAATGTGACTTCCTTTGAAGGAGGCTTCAGCTTTCTGTGGATGTTCCTGCCACACATCTCCTCCTGCATGCCAGTGCGGCTGGCAGGCAAATCAATTGGTCCAGCAGCTCTGCCATGCAAAACACAGAGTTGAGCTGACATCTCCCAGAGAGATTCAGCCTGGGCACCTGGGTCTGTTCAGTACAGAGCAACAGGCAGACACTGGGCGTGCTGTCAGCTGAGCAGGGAAAAGGGACAAGCTGCTGTGTCAAAAGTGACACTTCGGCTTCTGCGGGTCTTGCAGAGATATCTGCCTTGATGTGACTGTGGCTGACATCCGGCAACAGAAGTGGCTGGTTTCTGAGCTGGATTGAAATCCATCCAGCTTCCTGCGTTCACAACGATGATTTCTAACGCTAATTCTCAGTGAGCCAGGCATGAAATATATGCACAGGCTCTGCTCATGAGGGCCTTTGGAGTTATTGGAGGTACCTGGGATGAAAACATCTGTGCCATTCGCTTTTGTGAATTTTCCTTTCCTCGGTTTCAATTATGCAGTCAAAGACTCTCTGGGCAAGAGAGAGAAGGCGAGAGTGTGCTGCTATGCCCCTCTCTCCTCTTGATAAGAGCCAGTGCCTGGCCGCTGCCTGATCAGGGAAGCATGAGCAGAGAGGGGTAGCCTTTCATCTTCCCAGAGACACAGCACTCTGCTCATGCAAATGAGATTGTCTAAAAGCATCCCTGCCTCCCACAGAGCTGCCTGGGGTCCCTAAGCCATTCTCTCCACAGGACAAATACAGGGTGAATTTGCTGAGATCATGTCTGTGATCATAAGTAGTTGATAGGGCTGCCAGCTATAGAAAGGATGGAGGTATGGTAATACAGCACAGGGCAGCAGGCTAGAGCTGTGTGGACACTGCATGATTGTAAGTTGGTGTGCAGGTGTGTGTGTGCGCAAGCCTGTGTTTGTATGTGTGTGTGTGTGCTATTCCTATTTCACATCCGCCTCTCACAAAGCTTCAGCTACTCCATGGCAGAGCTCTATTCTCCCCTAGAGAATGTGTGCTAATCACAGAACTTGTGGAGGACATTGACATACGGTCTGACACTCAGAGGTGGGGGCAAGACTGAACCATGGGGTAGAGGCAAGCCAAGAACCCAGTTCTTTTGTTTGCATAGGAAAAAATGCCCCACATGTCTCTTGCCCTTTGGAGGCTTCTTATTTATGACCTGTTGGTTGGTTATCATTTTCTGGGGCTTAGGATGGGGCTCCAAGTGCCCCAAATGCAGTTGCTTCTCTGCCCATTCATCCTCAGCTTTCTCATCTAGCCACACAACATTTTGAAAGGGGTTCAAATTTGATTTGGAATTGCTTTATGTGGCTTAGTTATTAAAAGGAGCACAGAAAGAAACTAATTTCATTATTCTGAAAGTAGAAGCCTGTAGACATGATATGGAAGCTTTGAGGTGGAGACAAAACATCTCTGGGCAAACTCTGGCCTCTTGATCTGTTATCCATTTGAATCAAAGTGTTATCATAGAATGGAGCAAGAGAACAATCCTGAATAAGCCAGCTAGATTCATTCACTCTTAGTTAGCTTACATAACATTTATTTTAAAGAGCATGCAGCTGTATAATATACATGACCAACTTCCTACTAGCTGACTGGAGACAATGCTTTGGACAGGTATGTTAATGACAGCTACAGTTAATGATATCTGCTCTTAGTAAATCCATGATTCCACCAGAGCCTTCAGATGCTGATGCACCAATCTAACAAGACAAGGGGCTTTCACCCCATCTTTATCCAGCTCCTTTGCTCCTTTAAACCTGAGGTCAGACTCTGCTTTTCCTATAGCCATGGTCATCATTTGAAGCTGTTTTGTCTAAGACTCCATCACAGGATGAGCATGGCTTATTGCCTATTTGTGTGAATGTGTATCTCCTCCTGGAGCTTTTTTGACAGCTCCACCATCTACAGTTTCTTTGCCTTGAGAGAAGTCAAACCATGAGACGGGACAGTTATACAAGATGATGTAGAAATTTTAACAGTTTTGGATGACATTAGTACCTGTTAGCCTAGCATGCAGAAGGCTAACATTTTAGTACACGAGAAGAGAAATGTCTTCAAGCTACACATAGCCAATGAATAATTATCAAACTTCTACCTACCCTGAAAAAATAAAAGCATGTTACTGCCTTTGCTTATCTTGGCATGGCTTCAAGATGCTACGATCTTCCTGCCTCAGCCTCTAGAGTGCTGGGAATACAGATGTGTATGACTGCAGGGTCTCTTCCAGTCCAAGCTGAAGCTCTTAGCAAGATAAACTGACTTTGCTCCTATTATGTGGCTTTGTCTAATTTCTACTGTTATAAACACTACTGTCTGATATGGTATGCTAGTCTGGACTACCTCTAATTTGAACACCCATCCCAGTTTTGTCTGAGGACACCTACACAATCCAGATACCATACTCACACATCCTAGGAACTGGGTGTTTTTTGTTCTGCAGAAGCCTCCACCCTTTCCCTTTGGGTCTCTCTCCTGCAGTCTCCTGCCTTCTCTGTGACTTTCTGATGAGACCCTGGGTACTTTTCACAGTCCCTCTAGATGCCCCCAAATTACATGTTCCTAGCAAAGTTCATCTGCCTTTTCCAACACAATGTAGGTGTGTGTGTGTGTGTGTGTGAAAGAGAGAGAGAGAGAGAGAGAGAGAGAGAGAGAGAGAGAGAGAGAGAGAGAGAGAGAGAGAGAGAGAGCTCTGTCCAGTCTTTCCTCCAAGGAGTTCATAAAGCGCTTTTATAAGTGCCTACAGCAATAGGCTAAGGAACCTTGCGCAGAAATCACCCTATCACTTTGTTGGGCACAGGAAGACTGTTCCAAATGCCTCTCTTACTTTGAATAATGGCTGTTTCAGGTCCAATCCATCTCCTGCCTCATCAGCAACAAGAGGGAAGCAGGATGCGGCTTCCTGGGCCATTCCTCTCATTCCTACTGCAGGCCCGATTCTGAGGCAGATGCTAATGGTAGTGTTCAGGCAAGGTTGTCTCTGTCCCTACTTCTTCTTTTGCCTCCCATTGTATATTGCTCAAATTATCTCTTGAATACACGTTCATTTCCCACCCCTGGGCTTTTCTATTTGGTTGTCTTTCTGTAAACCACAGGCTGTGTGAGGGCAGAGTCTGAGGCACTCCGCCCCATAGGCTGTGTGAGGCAGAGGCACCCCTCCTGCCAGTGGGGATGCACAGGGGAGGAAGCCCCAGCTGGAGGGTTGATTGGATGGGTGCCTTCATGAAGATTCCATACTTCCTTCCCTTCTCAGGACCTGGCCTTTTCCTCCTTGGCCTCTCTCCAGCTTCAGGGAAGGGGTGGGGTGGGGTGATGTGGTTGTAGTGACACTATGCTGAAAAGGGGGGCCCACCTTAATGAAGAAAAGACAGGGAAGAGAGAGGACAGCTTCAAGCCAATGACCTGGATGGGGGAGCAAAAGAATCTCAGATCCAGAGGGAATGATATTCAGAAGTGGCAGACCTGTCCTTGGTCGCCCCTCCCCTCCCAGACTTGTTTTCTCAGATTACCATAAGTATCCAACTCACTGCTGCATGTGGCCAACGAGAGCTATGAACGTGGCCCAGGGAAAAAGCATAAATTTACCTGAAACATTGTGAAACTCTGTGAGTTTTGTTTTTGAAACTTCATCACATGGTTCTTGATTATGGTGCTTGCAGATGACACATCTAGTCGCAGTGTCAAAGACTGGACATGAAGATCCTGTGTGCTGGATGTCTCCTGCTTTGGCTACCTGAACTCTGGCTATACATTCCTCCCTCCCCTCAGATGCTCATAGAAAACAGTGAAAAGGGCCAGGGTATGGAGAGGCCTCTGGGAGACCCAGGGGAGAGAAAAGCTGGAATGGGCTCTTTGTATATCAACAGGCAACCTCTGCAGTTCCTTCCTCCCTCCGTCTGTCTCTCCTTTCTTTTCTTTAGTGTCCCAATCTGTAAAATGGGACCATTCAAAACCAGCCTTGAGGGTTGCTTAGAAAAGATACTTAAGGCAGTACCTGTACACAGTCTCTTCCCAAAGCTACAGATTGTTCTGTTGCTGCTGTCTAGGTTCACTAACACAGGGCTGTGTGCACAGAACAAACAGGATTCTGGGAGGGGAAGAGGAATTAGAGCAAGGGAAAAATGACCATTGTCAGCCACACCAGATGCTGCCCCTGCCATACTGCTGGAAAACTACCAGACACAGCTGGGGGCTAATGCAGCATAGAACCTGGATCTTAAAACATTTCTTTTTGAGCAGTACATATGTATGTGTGAGATGCTTTTGTGTTTAATGTTTCTGTGTGTAGTGCCTCTGTGGTGTGTGTGTGTATGTGTGTATGTGTGTGTATGTCTATGTGTCTATAGGTGTACTTTTATATGTGGTGTCTCTATTTATAGTGTGTTTTGTATGTTATCATGGTTGTGCTGTTAATGTCTGTGCCTTTATGTGTATATGTTTGTAAGTTCATTTCTCACCCCTGGGCTTTTGTACTTGGTTGTCTTTCTGTAGACCAAAAGCTGTGTGAGGCAGAGCTTGAAGCACCCTGCCTGCCAGTGGGGAGGCACAGGGGTGGAAACCCTGGCTGGTGTGGTGTTTGTGTGCTAATGGCTATGCATAGGTGTTTGCATGTATGTATTTGTGTTTATAGGTGTGTGTGTGTGTGTGTGCATGTTTATGGGTGTATTGTATATGTTTGTGTAATATTTGTGCATTCATGTATTCATATGTGTATTTGTGTTTTTATGGTATAGTGTTTGTACACATTTGTGTGTAGTGCTTCTGTATATGTGCTGTGTTTATCAGTTTGTGTGCATGTACTGTGTGTGTGTTTGTGTGTATGCATGTGTTGCTTGTGTGTGTGTACTTGAGTGTATGGTGTGGTGTTGTGTGTTTGTGTGTGTGCGTGTGCATGTGTTTGAAAAACAAAAGGCAGCAATTGGGGGTGATAGGGAGCACTGCTCTGGGGCTGTGGAGAGGAGATGGATTTGGGGAGTCTTTCCTTTCTCCTAATTATTTCTGGTCGACTGCTTTTTTCCTCCCCTCCTGTCTCCCCTGCCTCTTTCAAAGTGTCTGTCGATCAATAACAGCTCAGGCTGAGAACCTTGGAGGGAGCCAGCCACCACTTTAGCTGCCAGGCAGGATGGAGTCTGAGGTAGTGGGCAGAAACCCAGGCTGGGTAAATGGACAGCCTGTCAGCCCCAGGCCACCTCCACCACCACATTTGCTCTGCCCACACTCCTGGGACTCAAAGCAATGGTGCTGCACCACTCCAAGGGCCTCTTGCAGCTCCCCACTCGGCAACACGTGACGTGACCTTTCTCAATTCCACACCAGCCTGCCAAAGGATATTGCCTTCCTTACTTGGTGCCTGTGAACAATCAAGGGCTTGGGGCTTGGGGATGAATGCTGGATAAAACTCCAGATCACAAGGGAGAGAACTTTCCAGGCCACATCAGGAAGGGAGGGTCACAGCCCGTTGCAGTAAAAAGCTTGAGTCTGGGATTCTTTCCTGGCTCTGAATTGCAGGTTGTTTTTCAAAGAGAAGCACAGGCCTGAGGCTTATACCCGAGGCTGCTCAGACATCTGCAAGGAGACTGTGGAGATGTGCCCTCTGCTCTCTGGCTTATATACCATCGCCTCTCCCTTGTATGTTACCTTGTGGGGGAAAGGCATTGGTGGGAGAGGTCACTGAAGGTCAGGAGACCATTGGCAGGACTATTGTTAGAACTTCCCTTTGGAATGCTAACTGTGGATTCTAAACTAAGTTAATATGGGCTTTGCTATTCACAGAGAGACACTATTCTGCTACCAATATTAGAAATGAGATCACCTAACATATATGAATATTTTCTTTGTTAATTATAACAATCCATAGTATAAAAAGGAACTGATGAGACCATGCTCCTTCAAGAAACTCACAGCCAGGTGAAGGCTTTCTAGCCGTACCTGCAACCACCGGACATGCCCAAGGAAATGCTTAGAAAGATCCACTGAGTAAGGGCATCATGATGATGGCATATGCCAGTCACCCTCCAAGTCACAATGGGCTTTAAGATGGAAGAAAATAGGACTGGGATCCACAGACTGAGCTGTGCTCCTTTGTGCTCTCAGGGATCTCAGGTTGGATTCTGGTCATGTCCTCAGATTTTAGCAGTTCCTCTTTCTATGATGCATGTGTGTTGGTGCACAGGACACAAGGGCTGCTTCTCCCAACCCCTTCCCATGTGAACAAGAGGTGCGTGTCTCTAGCAAAGAAAAGCAAGAAGCCAAAACATGAAAGGTCTCTGTCTCAAAGCAGCTAGTGAGATTTCCTGTGTTGTTTACTTTGTAGAAGATAAGGCCCCAAGTGGCCCACATAACATGAGTTCCCTGCCAGCCAAGGGGAGGGCATGTGCTCTGAGAAAGGACAGAGCTTGGCCTCCGTGAGTCTTTCTCCAGAGGTTGTGCCCTTGTAACCCCAGGGACCATTAAGTAATTAATTAAAGAGAGCCTGATTCCTACAGGCATGTATTGTCCTGGAGAAGGAAAGATAGGATCCTCAGCCTGTGGCTAGACATGCTGCTTTTCCTTTTTTTTCTAATAAGCAGAATTCTTTTTAAAAGAAAAAGCAGCAGTTTGAGCCAATGAGCTTCTACCAATTCTGCTAACAGTGATTTTTTTTTAATGTGGTATTCTCTGAGCCTGATGTTCTAGCCTTGATGTTTGCATATGAAAACAGGTGTACATCTCAGAATGATGGGATGTTCCATTAGTGATATACCTCTTGGGTGAATCAGTGTCACCTGGACAAACTCTGTTGTGCCTCTGTTTAAACATCTCTTAAATGGACTTGGCCATGAGCTACCAATGTGCCCCAAGCTGTGTGTTTTGTGACAGAGATTTTGGGACAGAGTAGGTTTGTTTCATAAACCATCCAAGTTGTTTCCCTTAAAGACTTCTGCATCTTGCTGCCCCAACCCTTGTCACCTGATCCAGCACGTGTATGCCCAGGGCCCCTCAGTCATGATGGTCCTCTGTGCAGTCCTACAAACAACTTCCTGCCCTCTCCTGGCTGGTATTTACTATATGGCATTTGGTTTGCCCTTGTTTCTTGGGATAGGTGATTAGAGGACTCCAGATGGCTGCCAGGGACTGCTGTACCATCCATTCTGTCTCCAGCTCTGGGCTGGGCTGGCCTAGCATCCTGGCATTTAATAATGCAGAGGCCTTTACCTATTAATTATTAACCATCCTTTCTGCATTTCTAAGGACAGAAAGGAGATGGGTTTTAAGACGGAAGAGAATGAGACTGGGATCCACAGACAGAGCTGTCTTCCTTTGCACTCTGGGATCTCCGGGTTGAATTCTGGCCATGCCCTCAGATTTCGGCAGCACCTCTTTCTGGGTTACATGTGTGCTTGTGCGCAGGGCACAAGGGCTGCTGCATCCTTTCCCCCCCATGTGAACAGGAGGTGTGCATCTCTAGCAAGGAGAAGCTGAGAGCTAAAACATGAAAGGCCTCTCTTGTCTCAAAGCAGCTAGTGAGACTTCCCGAGCTGTTTACTCTGTAGAAGATAAGGCCCCACGTGGCCCAGATCCATGAGTTCCCTGTCAGCTGTGGGGTGGGAACGTGCTCTCCCTGCTAATTGCAACAGCATCTGTGGCTTTACAGCATGCCCACTGCTCTTGCTAGATTGCTGCCTCTGATGCCAGCTAGAGATTTCACATTCACAGGGCCTTGTGCCACAGCAGCTGAAGGGCCATCTCAGGTTGCTTACTTCCTTTCTTTCCTCCAATCCGGCCCTGGCACTGGGCAGCTGCTCATGACCACTGAGACCTGCAGAAGCAGGGAAGGTTGTTGGGAGTCACCCCACACTGGCATATTCAATACCCCTTCCCTGACTCATTCTCTGTCTCCTCTTACCTGGCAGAGGCTCTGCTGCTCCTGAGTAGCATAATATAGTAATAAAAGAAGGTGAAGAATATACGGTTTCCTCCGGTTTTCACTCAAGCACTGAGTGGGGTAGGCATCAGTGTCAACATGTCTGTGTTTGCCTTCAGTGCAGTGGTGTTTGAGGGTGGGTTTCAACAGGCAGATGGGATTCAGTCACCCTAACGACCTACATTCTGTTGAAGTCTGTGGTCACTTACTTGAGTGGCCACCTTCACTGTCTATGAATCAGTCCGACCTTTCTAATGATGAGCTCAGAGGCATCAATAATGTGTAGGTGTCTCATTAAGGAGAAGATGGTAAGAAGCAATTCTCTTTGGTGCAATTTAGCTAACAATGGGCTTGGATTTGCAATTTCTACTTCTCTCTCCCTATGTCTTCTGTAATTTTCTTTCTGGGGTGTGAGTCTGGGTCCGTGCCTGTCTGCATGCTGTCTTGTGAATCTGTCTGTCTCCATCCCCAACAAAGGACTTTGCCCTCTCTTTATCGAACAAGACAGAGAGCATCACATGCAGAGGGAAGGATATGTTACAAAAATCTTTAACAGGTTTTTTTTTCAAGAAATTAAATCACTGACTCCAACTGACCTAGATAAACTAACAAATGCTATTAAGCAATAGCCATATGTTGTCTTGAGGGTACTCACTTTATAAGGCTGCGTTTAACTCATTTTCTGCTATCCACACATGCAATACTTGTGGTTATAGAGTATGGGAGGATATATATATATATATATATATATATATGTATATATATATATATTCAGATTTCAACTATTTATTAACTTAGATCATAAACATTAATATAAAAAACCCAAGGAAGTTAAGGTAGTTGTTATGTTGTTCTCTTAAAGGCAGGTTAAACTAACTGGCTAAGCACACAGTAGGATAGCAGTCTAGAGTAACCTCTAAGTGTATTATCAACTTTCTCTGTGAGTTCTAGCAATAGTTTCAGTCTCTCAGAACGAAAGAGGTATTTTCATACTAATGTGTGGTCACACCTACCTAACCTGTTCTTCCTTTTGTGTCACCCAAGACTTCCTGTCCTCCTTCTCAGGTCAGAACCTCAACTCCCACTCAGTTTCTTCCTAGAATCACATGGACAATGATTTAGAGCAAGGCGGTACCACTAAGATCTGTTCCCTTTTCTAGCCACTAGTCTTCAACCAGCTCAGGACATGGCCTTTTGCTAGAGGGCTGGAGGGGCAGCTCCCTTGGAGGATGCTTCTGTTACTGTTGTCTCAAGTCCATCACAGATGCACGAGGTTGATGTGTCTGTCCATTGCTCCAGGATGGGACATGAACCCCTAGCAGTGTGTGTGGGTTCTTGGTACCTGGTGGTACTTAGGTCCTGTACTTGATCATCTTCACCAAGCTCTGCCCTCACTCCCCTCCATCACTAGGTCCAGACACAGGCTCCTACCCACCTGTGGCTTTCCCAAGGGTCCTCATGTGGGCTCAGCATACCAATTTCACCCAACTACTCAAAGGTTATGATTTTATAGAAGGTTGTCTCAATCCTTTGATTCTGCTGGCTTTGCCTTTCTCTTTCTCCACAATCCTCCCAAGGTCTTGTGCTGCCTCTATAAGCTCTGGCTTTTCCTATCTGAGACTGAGAAAACTATAAGTCTGGATCTGTGTGCTGCAGTGCTCAGGGTGGGGGTGGAGGGTGGGGTCTGGTAACCTGGACCTTGGTCTTCCCTTCTAGTCTGTAATCTGTACCAGTCCTCTGGAGGACTGTGTGCCTCAGATGGATTGTGTGGCTCTGATGGTCCAGATACGATTTACATAAGTCTGATCCCTGGTGAACATGACTCAGTTCAATAACATGTGACTGTATGGATGTCTCTCTGTGAGTATGTGCTGGGATCTGTGTGGCACCAGACCCTATGGAGAAGCAGAAGGGGAGAAGCAGGACTCCAGGCTGGAGAAATAGATCTGAATTTCTCCCTACTAGAGTCAGACGTAATGATGCAGACACTGTTTCTCAGATGAAGTCATTTAGGGACCCCAGAACCTTACATATCAAATTTTGATTCCTAAGGACTTATCTGTGGAGCTGGAGCTGAGCTTGGGAAGGCCCTTATCTGAGCCTTTATCTGAGAAGCCATGTGTAGGCTTTGGGAGTGCTCCTGGAGCCATGTCACCTGTCAGCTGCTGAGCAGGCTTATGTCCTTAGAGGTCTCTACTGTAGCATCCCTTGGAGAGCCTGGCTGGCTGGCAAGAAGCCCTTGCCCTCTTTGTGAACTGTGTCCTGGTACCAGACGTGGCCTAGAGGCTCCTCCCCAAGCCCTATAACTTGGAATGGTTGGTGTAGACAAATCTGAGCATACCATCTCTTCCCCCATAGTCCTGGCCCTGGGTCAGAAACTTGATGGCTTTGCCTTGTCCTTGTCAGGTTTGCAGGATTATCATGTACCATGTGCCCCTGCATGGATGCCTGGGTATGATCTCTGCTTACTATTCACAGAGATTTGGATAACATCCCCGTGTACAGAGGGCTTGAGTCTATTCCAGGCCATCACTGCAAAGGAAGAACACAGCTGGATAGCATGCCCTGCCCACAGAAGGGCTGTTTCATAAGATGGTATGGGCAGTGAACCATCCAAGTGCACAGAATACAGACTGGCTGTTTCAGCACCAGGGGTTCAAGAGAAGCAATGACAATAAGTCATATTAAATGACAATTTGGTGACAAGGGAAGAGGTCATATGAACTGGCAGCCCTGGTTAACAGGAGGCCGTGAGCAGAATCATTATATGTGATATGTGAGGTAAGACACAAGTAATAGGGCGAGTTGGGAGAGAGAAAGTTGGGAAATCAGGAAGAGCAGGTGGTGAACGCTATTGCTCAGAGGGAAGGTGTCCCTGGAGGAGCTGTGGAGCTTCCTGAGATGTGCAAGGCCAGATGAGGCAAAGACATAATATCCCCCAGGGATCAATTCTGCTCTGCAAAGAAGCCATCTCGATGATCGAATGCCTCTCCTGCCTCTGACTTAATGATGAGGTGCACAGCCAGAGAGCAGCGGAGGACTCAGCCTAGGTGGGAGGCTGGGAAATTTTACTGCAAGGATGCTTCCATGCCTTCTGTGTCTCCTGCCCTGTTTTGATTGGGATACTGAGTTCCAGTTAGCCATCAGAGCCAGGTGACTGTTTTCAGAGACTTCACAAAATCAAACGTTTGCTCCAACTACAAAAATCAGTCTTTGCTGGAGAGAGAACAGAAGCTCTGAAATCTGGGCAGGAAGGTTAAGAAGGGGCTACCAGTGTGGTGACAAAGCTCACAGCTACCCCAAGCATGCAATGACTGTAAGGAATGGCAACAAGCACTGTGCTATGGTGTCTAGGTCTCCAAGTGAGAAAGCAGGACATCAAACCCCAAAGGAAATGGGGGAGGCACATGTGACCAATCAGAACTGGCATCCTCACAAGACCGGTACTGTTCAAGATGTAGGCAGGTAGCTACATATAGACCAGGATCTACATACCAGATATGCTCAGAGAGACCTCCATACAGGGAGGAACAGGTCTGATTTTCCCTGGGCTACATACCTGCTGCCACCAGTGATCACCACCACCATCATGGCTTCCAGGAACCCACTCATTACCAAATCCTCGCTGTGCCCCCTGGCTCAGGCTCTCATAAGGTCACTGCTGTGATGTGGAACAGTCTGCTTGTCATCTGGATGCTGAGCCATGCACAGGATACTTCCAACCTTGCTCAGGCTGTGGGCAGAGTCTATTTTCTATTGGTGGCTCCTCAAGTTCGTCTTCCACTTGTTGCCACATAGGCTTTCCCAGCAGAACCTTCCTACTTCAACCATGAAGACAAGCAGAGGAAGTGGGAAGGGGAGAGTGAGAAGGGGAGTGAGAAGAGGAACAGGGTAGAGGGGGAGGGGATGGGAAGGGGGAAGGGAAGAGGAACAGAAGAGAAGGAAGAGGAAGGTGAACAGGAAAGGGGGAAAGGGACAGGGGAGAGAGAGGGGGGATAGAGGAGGGGAATGGAAGAGGAACAGGGAGAGGGAGGGAGGAGGGAAAAGACAGAAAGGGAGAGAGATTGTTTTTTTAATTAATTAACTAATATATTCAGGCAGCTGAGAGCAAGTCCAGGTGTGACACATGTCACATGCCAGTCTCACCTCTGGAATATTCTATTTGTTAGAAGGAAAGGGAATTCCATGAGGGTGTAAGGATCTGGAGGCAAGCTTGTTAAAAGACCCATCTGATAAAGGCTTGGACCCTACGAGGTTGATATTAGGAGGTAGCAGAACCTTTCAGAGATGGGGCCTAGAAAAAGAAAGGTCACAGGGTGTGTGGCCTGGATCTGGGATAATGAGCTGTGAGCTTTGTATGTGGAAGCTGTGCTCATCTCTCAAGGCCTCTTGCAGATATGCACAGATCTGTTGAGTGTGGTGGTTTGAATAGGTTTGGCCCCATAGATTCTTGTGTTTGAATGCTTAACCCAGAGGGAGTGCCACTATTAGGAGGTGTGGCTTTATTGGAGTAGGCATGGCCTTGTTAGAGGAAGCATGCCACTGTGGGGACGGGCTTTGAGGTCTCATACATGATCAAGCTACACCAAATGTGACACACCGTCTCCTGCTGCCTGTGGATCCAGGTGTAGAACTCTTGGCTCCTCCAGCACCATGTATGCCTGCATGCTGCCATGATGCTGACCATGGTGATAATGGACTGAACCTCTGAAATTCTGAACCAGCCCCGATGAAATGTTTGCCTTTATAACAGTTGTCTTGGCCGTGATGTCTCTTCACAGCAATGAAACCCTAACCAAGACAGAGCTTGGTACCAGGAGTGGGTTTTCAAACTGCAGGTGTACGTTTAGAATCTGCTAATGAAGTCTGCAGACACTGGGGTGAGATCAAAGCGACCACGGCGCAGTAAAGCGTCTTCTCCTTCACAGCCCTGGTCCTGCTCATGGCTCACGCCCAGATCCTGTCTTCTTCAAGATGAGGTGCTGCCTGACCCCTGAATATCCCACACACTTCTCAGGGGAGTCCTCCATGTGGACATACTATGTGACCACATCTCACACTGAGCAAGGTGTTGAGGAGAAGGATAGTCTTGATCTACTAACCCTCTGGGCAACTCCTGTCTTTCACAGCTCTCTTTGCCCAGAGAACCATCCCTTTTCTTCTAACCTTTTGTTTCCCTGCTGATAAGTCCTCCACTTTGCCTCCTTCTTCTGATGTTTCTCCATTCCCAGGTCCTGCTAAGCCTTTTGATGCCTCTGTTGAATACAACAGGCACGTATACACCCCGGTCTTCACCTTGCTCTTAGCCTCCTCTGCACTTGACACAGGTGACCTCGGATGCCCTCTATCCTGACATCACCGCTCTAGCTCCTCTGCTCTCTCCATCCTTTACAGCTTTGCACCCTCCCCTCTGGGGGCAGCTGTGGCAGTGTGACAATCTCCATGAATCTGCTGTGGCTTTTATACATCTTTTCACACAATTAGGCGATTGAGTTGCCCATGAGTATGCTAATGCATATCTTCATGTGCACATGTGTCCTTATTTGCAGCTCTGAGAGCCCTGTCATAGAAAATTTGTAATTGCCCCTGAGCTGCCCTCCCCTACCCACAGGTCTCCTTGCCTCCTAAAGCGTCTCCCTGGATACCAGCAGGAAATGCTGTTCTCCCCTGGATCTCCGTGACCTTTTGAACAGGCTGCACTGCATCACTTATCACATTGACCTTGCCTCCTAGTGTTGCTATCTGTGTGAGCTTCCAAAGGTGGTACAGTGCAGGGCTATTCATCTGTGGGCCCCCAAGAGCCTCATAATGACGCTCTCTGCCCTCATCAGCCCTGGAGTCAGTGCCCTGCCTAACTCTCAGCTTCTGAGTGTATTCTGTACAAACACAACACCCACTGCCAGGGTCTGCTGCAGCAGTGAACTACCACATGCAGATTCACTGGTACTG
The DNA here is from genome assembly GCF_978045245.1 of Mus caroli. Classification (NCBI taxonomy): domain Eukaryota; kingdom Metazoa; phylum Chordata; class Mammalia; order Rodentia; family Muridae; genus Mus; species Mus caroli. The sequence continues at coordinate 27,195,365 of NW_028227269.1, forward strand.
TGTCTACTGCTATCTAAATCTCAGATGCAGGAAAGCAGGGATGGATGAAGACATTCCTTGGGATAGAAGGAACCCCACAGGTAAGCAAAACAAGAAACCCAAAAGGGAGCAGGCCAATCAGACAATCAATTGAACTTTCTTTTACCATCTGACTTAAGCCACTGTAAAATGTCCTAAAAGAGTGTATATGTACACTCGTTAGAAGCCCCTCCCCCCAAAGCCTTGCTGTAGACGCCTTCATCTTTTCTACTGCCCTGGAGATGATTTAGGGTCAAGGCTTTTAATGATAGATCTTAGAGATTGGTAAAGCCTTAAAATTGGAATAATTAGAAATTATCCAAATTCTTAGGGTGAGAGAAATATTTTTATCCTGACGAATTTAGATTCAGATCTGGACTTGCAAATTAAAATGGTCCTGGGTGAAATGACTCACACTTTAAAATCTTCTGAGGACAGTCACCTTCCGTGCACTTGGTGACAAGATAGATTTTAAAATGTCCACACAAACCTTTCGCAGAGCCCAGGTGCTTCTCCCCGTGGGAGCGCATCGATGGGTCTATTGATAAGGCTGTCTGCAATCAACACTAAGAGCTGTCACTTCTACATTTTCCTTGTGCTCATCCCTAGAGGCCTAGGCCCATCTTGTTTCTGTTCCCTACCCTCTCTTTTCACAGTCCCACCTCCGAGAGAAGCAACCGGATGGAGATTGCTTCCAGAGAAGCTCACTGGCCCTGATTTAAGTCAGGGCTCCCCCGGCTTCCATTCTTCCAGGCTGCTGATGAGGGTGTGAGAATTCAGAGATGCAAGCCGTATTTTACATCCCCGAGTTTATTACCAAGGTAGCAGCCTGTTGATGTGCACGTCTCCGTGGATCTCCAGAAATGAATTTCCTGACATTTCGCTCTTTTTTAAAAAAAAGTATATGTGTTGCTTGTCAAAAGCAGGGTTATTTATATGTCCCCAAATTCATAGGTTCTTGCAGCTAATCTTCACGAATATTACTTGATGGGACATTATAGGCGAGATTTACTTGATATTTGTCCTTTTTGTAAGCCTGCACATTTATTTAGAATAGCATCCTGAGGAACAGCCTGCAGACCCAGCCGTCCTCTGCCTGGGCCTCTGCCAAGCATTGATTGCTCAAAAGATAATGGCCTCCCCAGCAGCAGTATGGGGAGGGGGGAGGAGAGACACTCTGGTAAGTTAAAAATGAACAAGGAGGACCTGGCTCTCTGCCGAGAAGACCAGAGAAATAGACAAACCAGATGCAGAATGGAAGACGCTTTTTTTTTTTTTTTTTTTTTAAAGTTTGTCTTTGCAACATAGGAAGAAATCCACCATGCCTGTCTGTCTGTCCATCTTCATGGCCTGGGCAAGTGTGCCAGGGTGAGTTGAAGTAGGAAATCTCCTTCCTATTTGACCAAGAAAGAATAGGGCTATGGTGGACCCAAAGGCCTTGGCCATAAGCAACGTTGGAGTTTAGTGATTTCCTCCATCTCTCATGAGAACGCTGAGATAGGTGTCTGCTTGTCACACTTTGGACATGGACCAGGTGACCTGAATCCAGTGGGCAGTGTGTTGGATATTGAGTTCAAAGGAGGCTACTAACTCCCTAGAGTCCCTCCACTGCCTGACATCCAATCCTTTCTACAAGGAAATCGGGGAATCTCAGCATCTGAGATTTTTGTAAGCCATGATACCACATTTTCATTCTCCCAACATATTTCTGACCCACACCCAAAGATGGTACTAGGTACTGGCAGTGCAAAAAAGATGAATCAAACGTGGGAAGGAGAGGCAAGTAAGTAGGGGTGTTTTCCTGAGGAGGGTGTAAGAGGGGACAAGGGCATTAAGCTCTCCCAGGCAGGGATAATGGGGATTTTAGGAGCAGCCTTGGCCAAATGAAGAGGTTGCTCAGTGAATATTCTCCCACAGGGTACTGTGGTTCCAGGGAAGGGCCATGTAGTTCGTAGGATTTCTACCTTCCCTGACCCCACCTGCTGTATTCACCACTGGATTTGGGTATTGAAAGAACCTTTGTTTCCTCTAGTTGTCTCAAGCTTACCAAGAGAGTACTGTAGGACACTGCCTATTATGGAAATTAAATTAGGTTTTCTAGCCATCTGCCTCACCTGCTTGCTCCCGCTCAGTTAGACACCCCTCCCCTCAGAGCCTCAGTCCTCTGTACCCTGGACTGGGTAGCTAGGGCTCCACATTCATAGTCCAAGACCCTGACAAAGGACTGGGGCAAGTAGAGACCCTCTCGCGCTTCTGCTTTGTACCACAAGGGGGCGCAGCAACGGCCGCCATTTTAGAGACAGAGAGCCTTCAGTAGAAGAGATTTTGTGGGCTCATTAATCCTGGATCCCAGAATCCACAGCAAGAAGGCACATGCTTCTGTGTTTACAAACAGCTATGGTGTCTTGTTGTAGCCGCCAATGTAGATCCAGGCAACGGCAATCTTCTGTCCGGCCCATTATTGTGAAGTAGAGTTTCCATAAAAGCTCAGCACATCTGGAGCTGGGATGGCTTTCACCTAGGTTTCCCAGTTTCTTCCCATGGTGTTTAATCTGTAGTCATTGACTGGACTAGGACTCCAGTCTGCTGATGCCTCATAGTCTTCCTGCTACTCTCTCTTTGGCTTCGAGGTCACGGAATCGTCTCATCTCTGCTGCCTCTCAGTTCACTATTTTTCCCCTAATTTCTAGTTCTTCCAACTTCCTTTTTTTCCCCTTTCTTTCTGAGAGTCAGGGTCTCAATACTATATAGCCACAGCTGACTTGATACTCACTATATAGAGCAGGTGGTCTCAAACTCACAAAGATCTGCCTGCGTTTGCCTCCCTAGTACTGGGATTAAAAGTTTGCACCAATTCACCTGCCCTTGAATCTTGACCTTGCAACTTTGGTGGGGCACAAGGCTACACCTTGGTTATTTTTCCTTTGTTTTTAATGTTTCTCCGTGGGAGGGTTCAGTGCCTCACATCTCTAGTTCACAAACATTTCTGGACTCTGCCTGTTCCAGCTTTCCAGATGATATCTTTATCCAGATGTCTGGCAGATAGGATCCACTAGACATCCACTGCCCAATTCTCATCTTTCTCACTGGATGTTCTCCTTCAGCCTTCCTCAACTCAGCCTTGTCCTCATTATTCTCAGGTAAAAGACCACAGCAGTAGCGGAGCCAGCAGCATGCATCTGTAGTCTCAGAACACAGGGGTGGATGCAGGGAGATCTCAAGTTTGAGGTCATCCTGGGTTACATAGACAAGATAGACTGGGCTATATAGTATTTTTTTTTTTTTTTTTGGTTAGGGTTTGTATTGTTGTGATAAAATACCATAACCAAAAGAATTTGGGAGGACAGTGTTTATTTGGGTTACACTCCCACAACACAATCCATTATCTAAGGAAGTCTGAGAAGGAACTCAAAGTAAGACCCTGTAGTCAGGAGCTGAAGGAAGAGCCGTGGAGGGATGCTGCTTACTAACTTGCTCCCCATGGCTTACTTAATGCTTTATTATAGACCCCGGGACCACCAGCTCAGGTTTGGCACCACACACAGTCGACTATTCCCCCATCAATTACAAATTAGAAATAATGTACCACAGGTTTCCCTACAGGCCAATCTGATGGAGGGATTTTTTTCAGCTGTGTTTCCCTTTTCTTGAACAACTCTAGAATGTGTCAGTTGGCATGGTGCGACTGACTCAGTATAAAGACCCAGAGGAAGGGAAAGCAGAGACACCACATCATCTCCCATTCCTCTTCTGATCTCACATGTTGAACTCAGCACTGGTGGAGAGGCTGCTGAGATCTGTCACCAAAGTCCAACCAGTCTTGCCCAGCTATCACTTCTTCCATGGCTGTCTTCTCTCAGCTGGATTTCATTGCTATGATGAGACACGATCACCAAGGCAACTATATTAAAGGGAAACATTTAATTGAGGCTGGTTTACAGTTTTGGAGTGTTAGTCCATTATCATCATAGTAAGAAGCACGAGGGATAAAGCTCAGGCAGGCAGGTAACTGCCCAAGGTTGACATAGGGGCAGTGAGATGAGCTGGAACCTGCTGTGGTCATGAGGCACTGTCTGTGTGATGGATGGAGACAGTGAGCACTTAAGGAATGACATGTTTACCCAAGTCTTTTCTGAGGACTAGGACTCTGTGTCGGGGAGAACTATCATTCCATCCTTCAGCCCTGAAGGATGCAGAGGATTGCCCTCTTCTCCAGGGCCCGTGGACATCATTGAGGTGATCCACTAGGAGACAGCACCTCACACTTCCTGCTCACCCCCTTGGGCAGAAAACACAAGAGAGGAAGGGTGCTTTTCTTTCTGCTGAACTGAGTGTCACACCCCAGGACCAGGGGAAGAAGGTTCCAGTGCCATTCTGTAGCAGATGCAAGACCAAGTTCACTGACCTTCAGCACAATGTCCGTCTCGAGGAAGTTGTCTCTGCTACATCATTCTACCCTGGATTGCGAACCACCTTGGTTGGAACTGAGTAGGATGCATAGAGATGCGTGGAAGGTAAGCCATGGCCTCCATATCTCCTAGATGCTCTTACACAGCATGCTCACATCTCACTGGCCGTGAACACCAATGAGAGTTCAGAATAGTAGGCTCTTCTGCTGGAGAAAGAAGGAGAAAGGGCCTGGCATTTCCCAGCCAGAGCTTACAGGCATGAATGACCAGAAGTATATGGAAAGAATGCAAACGTATAACCCGCTGATTATAGCAGGCTTTGACCATCAGTGCAGACTCGTGAGCAGAGGTCAAGGGCATGGTCAGACACTGGTCACTGAAGACCGAGAGGTTGGCCAATTTCCTTTAAGGCTGTTTGGGATCACTGGGAATTGATTTAAGGACTTGTATGTGGCCACTGTGGCAATAAGGCTGTTCTTTAAAACAAGTCATGGCTCCTCTAGCAAATCTCATAACATTGTCAGTGTCCAGAGCACAACCCAGGGCTTGCTTCTGTGCAAGAAGCTTATTCTTTGTCTGAGCCTGCATGGGTAGTGACTCCAGCCAGCACTCGACTACTCTCTGCCTTCATCGCACTTGTGGCTTCTCTCCAGGTGCTGGTTTTAATCTGGAGCAAGTGACACTCTGGGTGCTCATGCTATATCGTGAAGATGGCCTAAGGTGGGTGCTTGTCCAAACACTGAGATGCCCTAAGAGACGGACAGCCCTCAGGGTGGACCCATACCCTCTCTGGATGCTTCTCCTAGAATCATACTGTAGGACTAGTGCACTCACAGGTCACACAAATCTTCTTAAAGGTCTGCCTTCAGCAATTTCCCAGCTCTGTAAGGAATTGCCTGCCTTGGAGCCTGCCCCTTCTTTAGAGTCACAGCACGTCCAGCTTCTTCCCCATCGCTCAGTGTTGGCCACGTGAGGAGAAAGGAGGACCATATTTCTCATGCCGGCACTAAAGAAAGTTCAAGCTCTGAGACAGGAGGACCACTGGCTGTAGCATAGACACTCCCCCCCACCCCGCTATGTTAACATTCACTGGATATATCTGCCCAGAGGAAGAATAGTCACGGATGGGACGTCTGTTTGTGAAGTCACATGTGGCTAAACATAACGATGACCTCGCATGGTTCTTGTCTTCACTGAGATGCAGAGAAACTGGGATCTGAAACCCAGGAAATGTCACCATTCTTCAGGCCCAAGTCCCTTTCACTTCAGCTGTGACATCAAAACGTATCCTCCTAAACACTGGCTGCGAGTGGCAGGAAGCTGGAGCTGGTATTTCCTGAGAAGTCCCTGTGTGCAGAGCGGCGCTGTTCTAGAAGGGTTGTTTCCCTCTGCATCTCTGGGATGATGCATCTGTGATAGGGAAAGCATCGTCTCCATAGCCCAGTGATTTTGCCCATCAGAGGGCAGACTCATAGCTGACTCTCCTTTGCATTTGACTATGTATGCTCTTTGGGACAGACCAGAAAAATGCAGGTCTATGCCCCATCCATCCAGAGGGCCTTGCAAAGAGGACTCAGGCTTCCCTCTTCTCTTGGCCTTACCTAGAATGTGAATATCAAGGCAGGCCATATTATTCAGAAAGGGATAGTCTCAGGGTATCCAGTCACCTGGGGGCCACTTCTCCACAGAAAGATGCTCATACCCGAGCCTGGATGGGTAGTGACTTCAAGCATCCCTCAGCTGCTTCTCAAGTCTCCTCTGTCAAATGGCTGCTCTCCACGTGGTGATTTTTAATCAGGATCACATGATGTGATCCTGTATGCTTATGACACATTGTAAAGATGGCCTAGAACTAGCTGCTCGCCTAAACACCGAGATGCCATGCAGAACATGTGGGGCTCATGGGTGCGCATGGAGGCTTTGCACCAGTTTTTAATGTAAGACATTAAGAAGAAATGCTGAGATGAAAGCGTGTGTGTATACTTCCTCCTGTTAGGTTCTGAAGCTCTATCCTTCCCTGCAGAATGAGTATAAATGTTTGGAAGGGGGGTATAGGAGGAAGCACTAGTCTTCCCTGCAGAGCAGGGCTGTGCTAAATACCCAAGAACAGCATACCCCTGGGCCGGTCCTGAACACGTTCTTTTATGGGGGTCCATAGCCTGGTCTTCAGGGTAGCCAGCAGGATGCAGGGACACTTCAGGGCTACACAGACCACCCCCTTAAAGGGGAGAGACGTCTCTCCTTTCCCCAGCATCTATATCCAGGTTTTACCAGAGAGCACAATTTAGCATCTATGACTGATGCTCACAAAAGCTCAGGTAGACACTTAGAAGGGGCTTTGCAGGAGGAGTATCACCACGAGGCTTCTCTCTCCTAAAAATGTCACAGGCGTGGATCTGAGTTATACTCCATCTTATTGCCCCGTGGAGAGGAGGTGTTCTTTTTATTTCCAGTGAAAGTAAGCTCGGTATTGTACTTTACAAATAACCAATATTTATTGTCTATTTCCCATGTGTTGGGCACAACGCTAGCGAGACACTGAGGCACTAGGTTGCCGTAGTGCAGAGCCCATCAGCCAGGCTATTCTGAAGTGGGAAGATGAGTTCTTCGGTGTGAGGTGATGACTCTGGTGGAAAGGGTCTGACTCAGATGGAGTTTCTCTTCATTAGGTACCATGAGATTCGGCAGGAATCAGTTCTTTGTTGAGAACAGACTCCCCAGGGATGCTATCATATGAGGGAACTGGAGCTGGGAACTTCTTGAGGAAGGCAGGCTGTGCTGTGGTCCAGGGTGTGCCAGGCATCTGAGCAGTGTGCGTATGTGAAAGAGCCTGTGCTAGCAAAGGTTCAGTGACCGTCCTGTATAGGCAGTGAACAGTGGTACAGAGGCTTCAATAGAGACCTAGAGGCCTGCCAGCATCCAAGCATCACATACAATTGCCTCTTCCACCCCATGCCCCCTCCAGAGAGTGTGGTGGATGCCTGGATTTGCTGTAGACTGGGTGCCCTTCCCCAGATCTCAGAAGCTCAGCTCTACCCTTGGGGGGACCTAGTCTCTCTCTCTCTCAGCTGCTGAGATTTTTACAGGAGGGTTGGGCTCATCCCCAAGGACTCCAAGGCAGAGCAAGGGCTAAAGACACAAATAGATTTACTAAGACAAAGCACATCTGCCCACTTCTGTTCCATTCTGAAGGTTGTGTGTGCATTGGAAGTGTGCCCACAGCACTGAAATAACGTGATAGGGGGAAATCCTTAGAAACAAATAAGCTTTAAGGGATACATTTATTAGAATGATGAAGAACGGAGAAGAAATCTGCCATTTGAGAGCTCACTGGGAGAGCGCTCGAACCTGTCTATTTTTCATCTCATTCACCCTTAGCAGTTACTACTGAAGCTGCCAGAGAGAGAATGGAGTCCTGAGTTTGGGTGGGAGCATGGGAGTGCCTAGCTTCTGCTGGGGCAGAACCAGTCTGGGCCAGATCTCAGGTTCTTTTGCCTGGCTCTGACTCCTGATGCTCTAAATGCCACACAAGGAGATTTCAACTTTTGATAAGACACTGCAAAGTAGAAGTGGAGATTGGGCCCTTCAGTGGGACCAGGAACCTAGCTGATGTCCCCAGAGCTAGAGCGTTGCAGGCTGCTATGTACATTAGCATGAGGAGGCTTAAAACAACAGAGACCGATTCGTTCGCAGCTCTGGCTTCGAAATCCCAAAGCCAGGTGTTGGCAATGCGATGATCCCCCTGAAGCCTCCGAGAGAGTCAGCCCGCGAATCCTACTGTCAATTTGATTGGACCGAGAGAGCGCAGATTAGTAAAGCGCACCCGCTGGGGTGGTGTCTGCGAGGGTGTATCAGGAATGAGTAGATCTGGTGGGCTCAGACCTGATGAACGCCTCAATCCATCTGATGGACTCCAACAGGAGGTAACTAGCAGGGGGCTGTGGGAGTGTGAAAGGTGGGGCGTGGTTGGAGGAAGCCCAGCACTGGTCACATGTGTTCTTGAGGGCCTGGGCCAGTAGGTACATTATCCCTGCACTCTCCTCTGGGTTTATTTGTACCAGGTTTTCCTGCTGAAAAGGAGTGAAGTTTCTGAGGCTGAGCCGTGTAAATCTCCCCTTCCTTCAGTATTCTCCGGGTCACAGTAGTAGTCTAATGAACACAGGAATGACCTGTATTTATTCCAGCTCTGGAGGCTTAAGTGTCCTTTGTTCTGGTCTCACCTCCTAAAACCTCTGCTTCCACGGTCACCCTGCTATCTTCCCTCTGGGCATGCCACTGTATGTCTCTGTGACTGTCTTTAAAGATACTTGGATACAGGGTTATGAGACTCTCATGTTGATAACGTATGCAAAGGTTCTGCAGATAAAACTACTTCCAGAGATCTGGGGATTTTGTCTCGGACAAGCCTTTTGGAGACACAGTTATTATATAGTATAGCTGAGCTCTAGTTCTGAAGATGAATTAGCCTGAGAATCTGGGCAGTGATCAGGAGGGCTGATTGAAATGGATTCATGACAAACAACAGAGACACACGTGATATAGACCAACGGGTGGGCAGGAATACTGTGCCTCATGCTTTCCTTATGACCACATCATCTTCCTGGAGATTTGTAAGAAAGCAGGCTGATGAAGGCATAGGAGCAAGGCAGTAAATAGTGCTCCTCCATGGCCTCTGAAATAATTCCTACCTCCAGGTTCTTGTCCTGTTTGAATTCCTGTTACCTCACTGATGGACTGTGATGTGTGAAGTGAGACTGAAATATACCCTTTCCTTCCAAGTTGCTTTTGTTCACAGCAGTAGTAGCCCTAACTAGGACACTTGGGAATGGAATAGCCTTGTGGGTCTCATAAGTTTTAGGGATTTACTGAGACTTGTGAGTTGTTTACATTTTGGATTCTTCAGAATGGAGGGGTTTGACTCAGAGAAAACTGCTACATAACACATTCACTTTGACTTTGAAACCTGACTACTGCAATCTACCATATCAGTCTCTGCTATGTTGATTCATCAGCCCTAGCAATGAGCTCACCTTCATTAGGGACTATTTTTTTCTGTGTTGGTCCAACATAGTATCTCTTTGGGCCATTGGCCTCACTCCCACCTATTGCCACCAGGGGATGAGTCTCACATGGGCACATAGGCTTTGCTTTCCTACCTTGTCATGGTTAGTGTTAATTGTCAACTGACAGAATTACATGGGAGATGTGCGTCTCAACAAGGTAACATCTTGATTATACCAGTGGATAAAGGAAGACCCATCCTTACTGTGTGCAGGTCCATTGGGTTGGGCAGACAATCCTAGACTGAATAAAATGGAGAATGGAGCTGAGCAGCATGCATGTGCTCATCACTCTCTGCTTCTGACTGGGGGTAGAATGTGATCAGATGCTCCTCCTGCCTTGATGACACCAACAGGACTGACAGCACTTTGACCTGTGAGACAAATAAGCCCCTTCTCACTTAAGTTACATTTGTCAGACATGTCAACGTGCCACAATCCCAGCCACAAGTCCCTAGCCTGCTGGAAATGCACAGTCATTCTAGCAGCCCTGGGGCATCTAGTTCTGTCACCTGTCCTCACTCAGTGTGCCACCTTCTACCTCAGAAGCATTGCAGAAATCAGTTGCCATCAATGATGGTGTCATTAATGTCACTGTCTTTGTGCTTTAGAGTTTGGAAGTCACACACACACACACACATGCTTCAGAGTCTGGAATACAAACATATATATGTGTACATATGTGTGTGTGTATATATATATATACATATACATATACATATACATATATATATATATTCCAAACTGAAAAGTACATATGTATATATATGCACATATATGCAAGCATATATATGTATGCATATATATGTATATATAATATATTCCCTAAGATTATTAATTCTATCTGTCTCGAAATGACTGCATGGATTTATCATGCTAACAATGCCAGTCATCAACTCACTCTTTTCACGTGTCACCTATAAACTTGTGGGCTTCCAAGTCAGTTACCACTACTGTTGCTTTCTTTCCCACCAAGGGTTAATCACATGACATGCATAGTCCCACCACCGGCTGCAGCTGAAGTCTCACTCCATGTCATGTAGCCAGTGCCTTGGAGAAGATAGCGTCTCTGTCTCCTTAGAACAACTCCAGAGCCTGACCTTCTCCAAGGTGCTGTGTTACTGAAATCACCTCCCACACTTGACCCCACAGCTAGCAGCACAGTGAAGTAGACAAGGATCTCTCCAGTGGGCTCGGGGTAAGAGGTTCTAGGGAAGGGGACAGGAGACTCTGGATGGTCAAACATTGATCATGAGGGGTCAGGGGTTCATATAGAAGGGCAGTCAGGGATGTGAAAGACATCTAAGGGCAGAGAGCCTGGAAACATGTTTAATGTGACGATGGCTGTCACTATGGTAACCACCACATGTGTTTTCAGCTGCAGGATAACAAGTCTACTCTAAAGACCCTTTGAGGTAGTTTATTGCCCTTTCCCTTTGAGGCCTGGAAGATGGAGTGGCTCATTGGATGTCAGCATGTCCGGCTAGAAATCAGGCCTCTCTATCCTAAACTTGCTCATGTTCTTTACCTTGGCATGTACTGGCCATATGGGAAGCACACAGGGCTTTCCAGACAGAAAGCACCAGAAGGACTCATTAAGGTCTGATCAGGGCTGGGGTTTGCCTCAGGAGGGGTGATGGGGTGAAGCATTGCCCCAGGGCTAGAGCCCAGCCTCAAAGCAATGGAGGGAGGAGGCTGAAGCTGCAGTAGTTTTATTGAAGGAAGTGCAGATGCCTCCCAGCAGAAACACTAGCTGGGTCGGCATCCTGGAGGGTACAGGAGACTGAGGCTGAGAGGGTCTATACAAGGCACACAGAGTAGAGTACAGTCTGTGGTCTAGTTGCTGTTTCGCTGGGCAGTGTGTCACTGTGAGATTCACATTCTTTATCCTCTGTCAGGAATCTATGAAGATTAAAACCAGCATCCAAGACTCAGCCATTGTTCAGGAGAAAATGGCTGAATGGGACTGCATAATGTAGAGTCCAGCAATGCTGGGCACCAGGAAGGGAAGTAGACTGGCTGACAGCTACTGCAGATGCAGGCATCCCAAGACAACAGCAGAGTCTCTATGGACTGTGTGGATAAGTCTATGGCCAAAGGTCAGAGTACAGACTTCCCACTAACTTCAGGACCTCAAGGTCCCCTTAGTGTGAGGTGCAGAAACAAAGCATGAAGAGTCAGAGGCGAGCTGCAGTGGAGCATCTGTGGAGCAGGCCTTGATTTAGTTGGCAGGTCAGAGGCACAGACTAGCACATATATCTGCAAGATTCCTTATCCCTCTCTCCAGGTCTCCGAATGTTAATTTCTTGTATGCACAGCGTATCACGCAGCTCTTCAAACCACACCTCTCTTTGCCGCTAACTCCAAATGTGTTTCACATTTCCCCTCCAGAGTCATCGATCCTTTCCTTTCTTAAAAAAAAAAAAAAAAAAAAAAAAAAAAAAAAAGCCCGAACCAGTGTTAGGAGCTGCCTCCCTCAAAGTGTTAAACAGCAGCACAGGGCTGGCAGCCTTCCAAAGCACTGAGGCTGCAGGCAGGCGGGCAGGCTGGCTGGCCCCACCAGGGGAGGCATTTGCAACCCTGGTCGATGGAGGCACAGAGGAAAAGGTTGGCCTTTCTGGAGAGGTTTCTCCCAGGCACGGGCTGCCGGCTTCAGATCCATTTTCTCATAAACCCCAGACTCGGCCATGAGAGGCTATAATCTGAGAGTTTAAAAATGCCAAATCCAATCTTGGGGGATGGAGAGCACAAGATGAACTGCTCCCGGGCCTGGGTGTTGGGAGGAGCACAGGACTTCCCTTATCTGTTAGCTGTTAGCCCAGCATCAGCAGTCTCAGGCAAGGGCTTCAGGTTTATCACCTTGCCACCTGGAGGACACAAAAGTCAGGGCCCCTGGTGGGCAGTTGCTGCTCTGTGGGTCAGTTGCCACCTCTGTCAAGGGCAGATAAGAGCCAGCCCCACTCCACTTGGAGGTATGTGGAAGGCAGATGTGATTTACATGGTGTGTGCATTTTATAAATGGAAGCAATCTGAGCAATCAAGGTAATATAAATGCTGCCTATTTGGGGTGTAATGTCTACTCTTGTAACGAGACTGCTTCAGTGTATTTGTTTTTCTTTGAAACCCGTCCTCTCGGTGAACACATTTTTTCATAGCTTCGTTCTTCCTTTCATTTAAGTCTAAAGTGCCGTAGTGTGGCTACTTTTGAAGAGCGCTCTCAATAAGCAGGGAGTGGATGCTCTTTGGAGTTCATGGGCTTGAGCTGAGGCACAGACATTAGCATGAGGGGCCAAAGGGTCCTCAAGTCCCACTTCTGACTCTTGAGCCTCACACAGCACAGCCAACGAGATTTGAGCTTGTTTTCTTGAACAGCATCCAGAGATCTCTGCAGCAACCATTTTGTACAGCAGTAGAGACCTCTGACTGTTCCCCAGCTCTGGCCATGTTTGGCTTTGCTGCTAAGCCTTTATCAGATCTCAGAGGCATACTTACAAGTCACTTAGTAGGGAGAAAGCAAAACCCTTTCATGTGTTTATGTGTTTATTTTTCGCATTAAGTACACACAATCAGGTTGACATTTTGAAAATGCAGGACATGGTTTTGGAAACAAAACACAGCATAATGTGTCATCTCATTCCAGAGAGATGAAGGTTACGATAGGCCTTTGTTCCAATGACTTCTGTCTTCATGTATGGTGTTATTTGTTCTTTTATCTGTATAGAGTGGTGGCCAAACACTTGAGAAAACAACTTAAACAAAGAAGCACTCATTGTATATCATACTTTCAGAAGGTCCAGCCCATAAGTGCTTGGCTTTACTCCCTTGAGCCGAGCGTCATTGTTGGTAAGAGGATATGGTAGAGGAGCCCCTGTACCACAGGGCAGACAGGAACCATAGACACAGAGGTGGAGAGGAGGAACTGGTTCAAAGGCACACCTATTCTTCAGCCTGCTTCCTCCAGTTAGATCCTACACCCTAAAGTTTGCAGGACCCCACAAATAGCACCACCAGGTGGCCCCCAGGGTTCAACACATGAATCTATGAGAGACTTTCATCTCCCACTGTAGCATGTCCCTAGTCCCCAAAGTCTCCTGACCACTCCCATAGTGCCAGATGCATTTAGTCTGCTCCCATGAGTCCAAATCTTTTTGGCTTTTTTAAAAAAATCTTTTAATTCTTGGTTTTTGGCCATTTTACTGGTTATATTTATGAACCATGGTTATATTTATTATATTTACTTATTTTGCCTTCTATTATTTTCCTTTGAACCTCTTATTCCCAAATCCAGCCCCTAGTAGCCATACCTAGAAGAAAATGACACCACCCTTGCTTGGTCCCCCCAACTTCCCACAGCAACCATTAATAGCCAATAGCTCCCCAGAAAGTCTGAGGCCTCAGGGTTACCTCCTCTACTCATCCTAGACTATTGAATACTCAGACCTGGGAGGTTCATGGGCACCTCTGCATGATGGGATGTCAAACAGTCCAACCATGTGCAGGTATCCACAATCACATGCAGGTATGCACAGTCACATGCAGGTATCCACTGCTGCTCTGTGTTCATGACTGCAACAGCTGTGTCATAATTTGGTAGGAAATACTTCATGGCACTCCTCCAGCTCTAAATTCTTTCCCCCATCTTCCTTGATGTTCCCTGGGCTTTAAGAAGAACCTTTTAGGGCTATGTCCTTAACAGTTCCTTATTCTCTCTCAGCACTTTGACCAGATAGGAATCTTTGTGTTAGCTATCACTCTCTGCAAAGACTGAGAGCAGAACTAGTCTACAAACAGCAACATTTAGAAGACAGTTTGACAACATGTCCACTTAGAGAAAAAAACAGTAGTATATTCCACTCTTGGCTCCATGTCTTTGCAGGCAAAGGCTTTTGACTAGGCTTATAGTACCAGATATACATCCCCTCAACCCCCATGGAACTCTGATCCAATCACAAAGTAATTGGTTATCCTGAGATAGGCATGCCACTATTGCTGCAGTGAACACATATTGCTTGGCAGGTCAAAACTGAAGTGCACATGGTCTAAAGCTGTTTGAGAACATTGATGTCTTTCATCCCCCCAGCGGCCTGCATAACCCCTCCCAGTGCTATGAATGCCAGCCAACAAGGAGAGTTTCCAGGTCAGTAACAACTTGATTCAAAGAGTTTAATTTCAATCATTCCTTCATGGTTCAAAAAATTTAACTCCATAACCTTTACCAAGACTCAAGGAAATCTCTTAGGTGTGGTTCCTATAAAACATAATTTACAAACTTCCACCATACAGTAACACAGAGTAGACACCTTCATCATGACAGGAAAGAACAGGAGAATAAGAGGATGGATTGGACCACAGCAACACTGATACTTATAAGGACAAACATTAAGTTCTATATTTCCATGTCTGACATCTGAGTTATATGGTATCTTGATGTGAGTTCCAGCATCCCCGGGGAATCCCATTCCTACATCCCTACCATTCATAGCTAACCTTATCCTGTGCTGACTCCATTTGTGTCCTACAGGTTTTCTCAGCAGGCATTCTACATTTCTGATATCTCCAAATTCCTGGGCTCTCTCCCGCAAATTTACTATCAACGCTTCATGTAACACTATTGTGATGGTTTGTATATTCTTGGACCAGGGAGTGGCACCATTTGGAGCTGTGACCTGGTTGGAGTAGGTGTGTCACTGTGGGTGTGGGCTTAACACTCTCACCCTAGGTGCCTGGAAGTCAGTCTTCCACTAGTGGCCTTTGGATAAAGATGTAGAACTCTCAGCTCTGCCTGTGCCATGCCTGCCTAGATGCTGCCATGCTTCCACCTTGATGGTAATGGACTGAACCTCTGAACATGTAAGCCAGCTCCAGTTAAATGTTGTTTCTTATAAGACTTGCCTTGGTCATGGTGCCTGTTCACAGCAGTAAAACCCTAACTAAGACAACTGTCTATAGGGATTCTGACTCTGTTATGTATTGTCTGACCTTCAAGGTCTTCATTGTAGTTTGGACAGAAATCGTCATGAAATTAAAAGCCTGCACAGTCAGATCACAAAGGCAACATGAAGTCTGCCACCACCTCGAGTGGGAGTTGCCCCCCTTCCCTTGTACTATGGCTGTGGACATCACTGAATGCTTGGGTGGCTGAATGCCCTGCAGTGATTTCTGGAGAAACAACTACCTGAATGATCTTCTGCCAGCAACACACCTAACTCTCTCCTCAAGCGAGTTGAGTTCTTTCAAAAGAGTTTCCTCTTTGATACCCCGGGACCTAAGTGGGGTCCAGTCGATCCCAGAGATTCCCTTAGGCATCTTTGCCGTTGCTCTTTGGAAAAGCATGTGCCTTTTTCACCGAGTGGGTAAGCTTTTCAGCAGCCACACCTTCCCAGGCTTGCTTTCGAGCCAGTCTGTAAGTTTTCCAAACCTTCATATCCTTCCATTTGCTCATAACTACAGTGAAAACATGGCTAAAACCCAGCTAGCGTCAGCCACATCACAGTCGGAATCTAATTATCAATGGAATCTTTATGCCCATCTGAAGCCTTGTGAGTCAGATTTGCAGTGCCTGACTTCTGACTGATAGTCCAGTCTACTGAGATTATACAATAGTCACTGTTAGGCTCTGCTATGATATTCTATGATTTCTCTACTGTGATCTCCAAGGTCTGTCTTTCTTTCTTTCTTTCTTTCTTTCTTTCTTTCTTTCTTTCTTTCTTTCTTTCTTTCTTTCTTTCTTTCTTCCTTCCTTCCTTCCTTCCTTCCTTCCTTCCTTCCTTCCTTCCTTCCTTTCTCTCTCTCTCTCTCTCTCTCTCTCTCTCTCTCTCTCTTTCTTTTCCTCTTTTTAAAAAATTGGATATTTTATTTATTTACATTTCAAATGTTAAATCCCTTTCCTGGTTGTTTTCCCCTCCAGAAACCCCCTATCCCATCGTCCCGCCCCTGCTTCTATGAGAGTGCTCTCCCACCCACTCACTCACTCTTGTCTCCCTGCACTGGCATTCCCCTACAATGGGGCATCAAGCCTTCACAGGACTAAGGGCCTCTTCTCCAATTGATGTCCAACAGGCCATCCTCTGCTACATATGCGGTTGAAGCCATGGGCCGCTCCATTCATACTTTTTGCTTGGTGGTTTAGTCTCTGGGGGCTTTGGGGTGGTCTGGTTGGTTGATGTTGTTGGTCTTCCTATGGGTTGCAAATCCATTCAGCTCCTTCTTTCAACTTCCTCCCACAAACAAGTTCCAAAGGCCTAAGAATCACACACTGAGTTTTAATCTCAGTAGCAGCTGCAATTTAATGCTAGAAGTTTCTGTGCTTAATAACATATTTGGGGTTATTGTCACAAAATAACTGACAGAACAATTTAAAGGGGGACAATATAGAAGGACAGACTCAGCTCCTTAAAACTTTCCTTTCACTCTCACCTGTGGACAATGGCATATGCCTGACCTCCGCCATCATACACGCAAAGAGACAATGATAATAATAGTTAAGATTTTACACCGGGAGGGAATACATTGGCTCATGATTTCAGTGGGGTCAGTACCTTGTATTCTTGGGTATAACATCACGGTGGTGTGAACTTATGGAAAAGGCTGTTCAGTTTGTGGAGCAGAATAAAATACTGGAGGCCACTTCTGTCCATAGTAACCTACTTCCTACAATTAGACTTCCATACTAAAGCAATCTCCCAGCGTATCATCAGTAGTTAGGGACCACACATTCAATGTATGTCTCTGTGGAGTCTGTCTCCTAGTTAGCCCATGGCAGTTACTATGAGTGATTCTATGACAGTCAGGTGTGTAACTACTTTATGAAGTCCTGTAGTGTTTTAAATATCTTACTTTCCCCATTTGCCAAGTATTATTTGTAGCATTATCCCACTATCTGATTAGTATTTCAGCTAAAATAGCATTTTGTTGTCCCATAGAACAGGTAGGGCTCTTTGCCGTGGTCCAGTGTGTTTGGTTGTCTCTGAGTCTTCATCTAAAACAGAAGCTCTGGTGCCCAGGGTTTCCCAGCTGTTCTGTTGTCAGCCTTCCCACAAAGAACACAGCAAGATACACAGTAGCTCATGGATAACAGATACTTGTTGATGATAAATGGACCTTACTGTCCTCTCTTGTATGTTTTAAATGATGATGCAATAAAATGCATGCATATGAATCTCTGAGTGTAGTCTTGCTGCTAATTGAGGGAAAATTCTGTAACCAAGTGTTGATGATCAGAAAGTGTGGGGGTTTATATGACCTTGATAAATTTGCCACATTTTAAACTAGAAATAGCACCAACTTGTGTTCTTATGACCAACACATGAAATAACTATTTATTTTCCTTCTTCCAAAATATTCACTTGCATTTATTTTCCTGTCTATCAATTCTGTAGGTACAAGGATATATAACTTTTAATTTGAACTATATAGCTGTAGTGGATGAGAAAATTTTTGCATATTTATTAACCATTTATATTTTCAGTGGGCTATTCTTTTTCATTATCAGCGATTTTCCCCTTATTTCTTTGTGATATTTCTCTGAGATTTAAGAACACTGATCTGTTACACACAGCAGATACTCATTTGCACTTGTCTAATTTTCCCACAATGCTTTGGATATATAAATTTTTTTTTTACATTTTCCTGGAGTGAAATACAACCTACCTCTTTATGATATGTGAAGTTTTATGGAAGAACATTGGTCTGATTTTTCCCCTAACTTCCAGCTATTGACAACAAGGACTTTCAACTGAGTGTCCCCTTATTACTAAAGGAGCCTGTGAATACTCACTGCAGAGAAGAAGACCCCACTTTTCTTGAGGTGGATGGATTACAGATCAGCTCTGGAGACCTGGGGCCACTTGCAAGGCATATTTGGGTGGGCATCTCACGGAGATGGTCAAGGGGAGTTAGGGCAATGCTCTGGGGTCCAAACACTGGTAAGAGAGGGGAAGGCCACTCAATGCAGCACACCTGTCCTCTCAGAATTTATCTTAATCCCACATTCCTGATGTTTTGCCATCTGTCGACAGGCCTCCCTCCCTGAAATAAGTCAGGGGCTTGAGTTAATTTCTTGCTATGTTTGCTCGCCTGTTCAGTTGTTCCATATGCTCACTGCCTTCGCAGGCAGCCATTCCTCTAAGCCTTGGCTTCCGCCACGGCTCCCCATTCCACTCCCTTTCCTTGGCCTACAGAGTAGGCTTTATTGTCCTTATTAATCCCTCCGCTGATACTACCACAAACACTATTATTTTTCAAGAAAATTAGAGCAATTTTTAAAGACCTCATTATTTTACGTGGGTGAAATACAAAGAGATGTCTTCCAATGGACCATGTCCTTGCCAAATTTATATTTTACGCAAGTCTCACTCCACAAGACTTGGGCTGTTTTCAAAAGCCTGGACTTGTGACTTGCCTCATTAGCAAACAGAACTCCTGCAGGGATCCGAGGGGTTCTCTAGGGTCTTGAATAAGAGCTGAAATGCCAGTACCATCCATTGCTCGTAAGCTTTGATGACAGATTCTTCGTGGGTATCTATGGAGACCCTCATATGTGATTCAGTGAGCTGCTTACAATAAGGGGAGATGCAGAATGTATGCTCCAAATCCACTTGCCATTTGCTGTTTGCTGACATGGATGTCTTGGGTCTTTTCCTGAACCTAAGACAGTCCAAGTTGTGGTCAGGGCAAGAGGCCTGCGAGGAAGGATGATTCACAATCTGTTTACATGAAAACTTCTTGGCATCAAGACCTTGCTGTTGGCTCATCTGCTTTTAACATAGAGAGCTGAGGTTCTGACTTTGGATCAAAGGGCTAAGTATCGTCAGGACCACTGGAAAGCACACCACAGGGATAAGAAAACATTCTGAAGGACTCTAGGGTCGAGATGTACCACTGAATTCTTTTCCTGTTTAGTAATCTGAATGTACCAGAATTTGCTTTTTTAAGCAATTGTATCATGAGCCTTGCTCAGTGAGGTTCTGACTTCATTAGTATCATCATACTTATTGGGCGAAGACTTAATATTTGCCTAGTCATGGGTTACAGTTTGAAGTCATGTAGGCTGCTCTGCAGGAGAGAGTGAACACTGGATTGCTTGGAAACAGTGAGGTCAGACCTTGTGACAGAGAGAGAGAGAGAGAGAGAGAGAGAGAGAGAGAGAGAGAGAGAGAGAGAGAGAGAGAGAGAGAGAGAGAGTCTGGAAGCAACCTATTCAACTAGTGTATTCCTGTCTCAGTGTATTCTCCTGCACTGTAAGGAAATCCCAGTGCTGGGTAGTTTAAAGGAAAGATACTTTACCTAGGGTATTTTGGAGGCCCAAAGTGCAAATAACATAGCACTGGTCCTAGTAAGGCTCCCCTAGCTGCACCATGGTAGCTGGCATCATGGCACAAATATGTGAGAGAGGGGAGGAGACATCACAAGGTGAGAAGCCAGCCAGAGGGTGCATGGAGAGGACGCAGGCTTGCTTCTTCTATGGCAACTTTCTCATGAGAATTAAGTCAGTATCCCAAAAGAACCACTTTCATCCCTCCTAAGGACAGTACATGTGACTCACATGACCTACTTCCTAAATGCCCCTAATCTATGTCATCGCACTGGGGATAAAGACCCCAATTGAATCCCTGGGGGATGCACTCACAGAACATCAGTCCTAGCCTTAGCCTTTTCTCTGGACCCCGTGAAAAAAATGACTTCTGGGAAGTTTGCATTACTAAACAGGGAAAGAATTTAGTGATGCATCTTGGTTCTAGATGGCTAGAAAAGGGATGGCTTTTATTCTTAGCAAAGCCAACATAGACTAAGTCCCTCTGAGCTGAAATGCCTCAAAGACTCGTTGCCAACCCAGCAGTCCTGTCCCATCCCACATTTCTCCTGTGTCAGGGATTCTAGGTGCCGACTGCCGAAGCATCCTCTTTGCCCCGAAGATGGAGGGACAGAAAGGATGTAGAGGGACCAGGTGGGACCTTGGAGGTCTTGCTTTGGGGCTGATCAGGCTCAGGTTAGCACAGGTGATATTGCTAAACTTGCCTAGCTTCTCTGAGGTGGGTACAGAGTGAGGCAGTAAGATTGACTCCTAGACTAGAAAAGGGACAGTATCTGAGGTGTCAGAGATAAGGTCCCAGACCATGTGTGGTTCTCTTTCCTTCGACCTTCCCTTCTTTCTCTGGAATGGTTACAGTTCTCATTTTTGCAACAGAATGGGGTTGAGTGGTTGCTAAGAGGCCCTTTTGGTTTCTAACCCCCAGAGGACAGTCGGCATAGCCTGATTGCCCATGGTTCTGTTCATGCCAACTTCTCCTATAAGAACCTGCCTCACAGGAGGCTCTGATGATCAGTTAGTGCCACTTACCTAAGTCCCAAGTCCAAGCAACAGGGCCAGTCTTATTTTGCTGCTAGGCTTCCAAGCATCAGCAGCATAAGAAAGCAGGAAGAAGGCCACCTGAGGCACAGATTGGAACTGTGGAGGACAGGGACACTAGTGTTCTACTAAGTCCTTCAGGGCTTGAGACAGGGAGGCTGATCTTAAGGCGGCACCTACAAGTTGCATAGCCAGGCCTCAGATTGGAAAGAATCTTATAGAATTGTCTAACAGTAACCATTCAATAACAAGGGGCCTGCCTGTATATGCTCCTGTGGATCCATGTGTGTGCGTGTGTTTTCTGTACATCTACACATACAGGGGCACGCACGCACACACACACACACACACACATGCACATACATACTTGCACACTCTACAAAAACCTCTTACTATCTCTGCTCTTCTCACAGATCAGCCCATCTTCCTTGCCTTCATCTTCCTCCACAAATAGCCGAACTTTCCTCCTTGTCAATTTTTCTGCTCTCCTTTTCTGCAAAAGCTGCCCTAGACTTTGAGCTAGGCCCCACCAAACTTGTATCCTATCTCCACAGTTCTCCAATGACCATTCTTTCTCTAAGGTATGACCTAGATCTGAGAGAAAGGCAGGCAAGTAGAAACCACAGGACAATATTCAAAGACTCCGTTCTTGACAAGGCTCTATTTCCCCACTGACCCTATTCCAAAGCTCTAGTTCTTCTCTGCAGTCTAACCTCTGCCTGCATCAGTGAAGGGGAGGCCATAACTTGGCTGTGAAAACCAGGCTGGCCTCAAATGAATAACAGAGACAAGGTTAGAAGGTGCTCTGGTCTTAATTCTGGCTGCTACACAAGTGGGATTTGGGGTCTGATGCCAACCTTCTTAATAACTGAGAAAAGGGAGCACGTGGAGAGGGTGCAGGTGGGAACCTGAGAGGGGAGGCAGGCATGAAGATGTGCTGGGCTGATTAACCTTGACACAAAGGCAAGGTCTTTGTTCTGGAATCGGGATGGGGGAATCAAATCAATCACTCTTCCTGCACTTGAGAAGAGAGAGAGATAATTTACTAGAATCATCTTTTCCTGTTTGTAGTCTAGTGATTTGCTAATGCAGTGTTTAATAGTACACAGGAAAAGGCGAGGCGTTTCAAGATTGTAAGCCGCTGCCTACTCTCCGAAGACCTGAGACAGCTCTCCTTAGGGGAGGTGTTCATTTATTTATACTCATTTTGTTTTGTGGCTGTAGGATGTTGACTCTGCACGATGCTAGGTGTGAGCTGATGACCTGAAGAGTCTCAGGGTCTTTCTCTTGGATTTCTATTGTCCCTGCTGTAGTCAGATTTTCACCTGACATTTTACACATATATATATATATATATACACATATACATATATATATATTACACATTTATATTTATATATGTGTGTGTGCACCTTCCTTAAGTGTAAGGTCTTACTTGAACATCTGGTCCTCTAAAATAAGGATAGATTTCATTACTTTATAGCTAAGAGTGACTAGGGAAAAAGGCAGTGGTTCTAGTAGGCATAAGCAGAAGGTTCAAGTCTAACCTCCAGGCAGTGCAGCTTTAATGGTGACAGCACATAGGTCTCAGTTGGCTTCCTCCTTCCTCTTGGTCAGAACATGTAAGTTACAGTTCTAAGTCACATGAGGGCAATAGTAACATGTGTGTGTGGAGGAAACAGAGTCTCTGATATATGTGAAGCCAGTGGTTTAGAATTAGCCATCAAATTTCTGAATTTACCTTATTTTGGATAAATTGTAAATAGTACCTTATCTTACCTAGGCATTTGCAATGTTCCCTGTGTTGCACACCAGACAGGCTTTCCACGTGGAAATGCTAGAAAGCAATTTTCAAAGCAAATGGCTATACGTCACAGTTTGAGTTTAAAATATCTCCCATTATACAGAGAAACCCTGTCTTGAAAAAAAAAAACAAAATAAAAACAAAACAAAAAACAAACAAAAAAACAAATATTAATTGCCCCTTACTCACTTATATGCTTCAACACTTAGATTCCAGCTCATGGCATTCCTTGTGGAAGGTTGTGTCACCACTGACACAGGCGATGTGGCTGACAGAACTGGGTGTATTCCTGGGGAACAGCCTTCAGGGGTTGAAGCCTGAAACTATGGCTTTCTGAACTGTGAGAGGCTGTGCTACACACTTCAACCAGCATGGAGAGAGCGGCCCCTGCCACCTCGCGTTTTCTACACCACAGGCTGTATTCCTGAGACACGGGGCTCTTCTTCCTGTTTCTGTCACTTGTTTTTGTTTGTTTGTTTGTTTTTTTGTTTGTTTTTTCTTTTTTTTTCTTTCTTTTTTTTTAATTTTTAATATTTTTATTACATATTTTCCTCAATTACATTTCCAATGCTATCCCAAAAGTCCCCCATAGCGCCCCCCACTTCCCTACCCACCCATTCCCATTCTTTTGGCCCTGGCATTCCCCTATATTGGGGCATATAAAGTTTGCAAGTCCAATGGGCCTCTCTTTCCATTGATGGCCGACTAGGCCATCTTTCCATACATATACCGCTAGAGACAAGAGCTCCGGGGTTCTGGTTAGTACATCATGTTGTTCCAACATAGGGTTGCAGATCCCTTTAGCTCCTTGGTTACTTTCTCTAGCTTCTCTATTGGGAGCCCTGTGATACATCCAAAAGCTGACTGTGAACATCCACTCCTGTGTTTGCTAGGCCCCAGCATCATCTCACAAGAGACAGCTATATTTGGGACCTTTCAGCAAAATATTGCTAGTGTATGCAATGGTGTCAGTGTTTAGAAGCTGATTATGGGATGGATCCCTGGATACAGCAGTCTCTAAATGGTCCATCCTTTCATCACAGCTACGAACTTTGTCTCTGTAACTCCTTCCCTGGGTGTTTTGTTCCCAATTCTAAGAAGGTGCACAGTGTCCACACTTTGGTCTTCATTCTTCTTGAGTTTCATGTGTTTAGCAAATTATATCTTATATCTTGGGTATCCTAAGTTTTGGGCTAATATCCACTTATCAGTGAATACATATTGTGTGAGTTCTTTTGTGATTGTGTTACTTCACTCAAGATGATGCCCTCCAGGTCCATCCATTTGGCTAGGAATTTCATAAATTCATTCTTTTTAATAGCTGAGTAGTACTCCATTGTGTAAATGTACCATAATTTCTGTATCCACTCCTCTGTTGAGGGACATCTGGGTTCTTTCCAGCTTCTGGCTATTATAAATAGGGCTGCTATGAACATAGTGGAGCATGTGTCCTTTTTACCGGTTGGGACATCTTCTGGATATATGCCCAGGAGAGGTATTGCTGGATCCTCCGGTAGTACTATGTCCAATTTTCTGAGGAACCGCCAGACTGATTTCCAGAGTGGTTGTACAAGCTTGCAATCCCACCAACAATGGAGGAGTGTTCCTCTTTCTCCACATCCTCGCCAGGATCTGCTGTCACCTGAATTTTTGATCTTAGCCATTCTGACTGGTGTGAGGTGGAATCTCAGGGTTGTTTTGATTTGCATTTCCCTGATGATTAAGGATGTTGAACATTTTTTCAGGTGCTTCTCTGCCATTCGGTATTCCTCAGGTGAGAATTCTTTGTTCAGTTCTGAGCCCCATTTTTTAATGGGATTATTTGACTTTCTGGAGTCCACCTTCTTGAGTTCTTTATATATATTGGATATTAGTCCCTTATCTGATTTAGGATAGGTGAAGATCCTATCCCAATCTGTTGGTGTTTTTTTTTGTCTTATTGATGGTGTCTTTAGCCTTGCAGAAGCTTTGTAGTTTCATGAGGTCCCACTTGTCAATTCTCGATCTTACAGCACAAGCCATTACTGTTCTATTCAGGAATTTTTCCCCTGTGCCGATATCTTCAAGGCTTTTCCCCACTTTCTCCTCTATAAGTTTCAGTGTCTCTGGTTTTATGTGAAGTTCCTTGATCCACTTAGACTTGACCTTAGTACAAGGAGATAGGAATGGATCGATTCGCATTCTTCTACATGTTAACAACCAGTTGTACCAGCACCATTTGTTGAAAATGCTGTCTTTCTTCCACTGGATGTTTTTAGCTCCCTTGTCGAAGATCAAGTGACCGTAGGTGTGTGGGTTCATTTCTGGGTCTTCAATTCTATTCCATTGGTCTATTTGTCTGTCACTATACCAGTACCATGCAGTTTTTATCACAATTGCTCTGTAGTAGAGCTTTAGGTCCGGCATGGTGATTCCACCAGAGGTTCTTTTATCCTTGAGAAGAGTTTTTGCTATCCTAGGTTTTTTGTTATTCCAGATGAATTTGCAGATTGCACTTTCTAATTCGTTGAAGAATTGATTTGGAATTTTGATGGGGATTGCATTGAATCTGTAGATTGCTTTTGGCAAGATAGCCATTTTTACAATGTTGATCCTGCCAATCCATGAGCATGGGAGATCTTTCCATCTTCTGAGATCTTCTAGAATTTCTTTCTTCAGAGACTTGAAGTTTTTATTATACAGATCTTTCACTTCCTTAGTTAGAGTCACGCCAAGATATTTAATATTATTTGTGACTATTGAGAAGGGTGTTGTTTCCCTAATTTCTTTCTCAGCCTGTTTATTCTTTGTGTAGAGAAAGGCCATTGATTTGTTTGAGGTAATTTTATATCCAGCTACTTCACCGAAGCTGTTTATCAGGCTTAGGAGTTCTCTGGTGGAATTTTTTTTTTTTTAATATTTTTATTACATAATTTCCTCAATTACATTTCCAATACTATCCCAAAAGTCCCCCATAGCGCCCCCCACTTCCCTACCCACCCATTCCCATTCTTTTGGCCCTGGCATTCCCCTATATTGGGGCATATAAAGTTTGCAAGTCCAATGGGCCTCTCTTTCCATTGATGGCCGACTAGGCCATCTTTCGATACATATGCAGCTAGAGACAAGAGCTCCAGGGTTCCGGTTAGTACATCATGTTGTTCCAACAATAGGGTTGCAGATCCCTTTAGCTCCTTGGGTACTTTCTCTAGCTTCTCCATTGGGAGCCCTGTGATACATCCAATAGCTGACTGTGAACATCCACTCCTGTGTTTGCTAGGCCCCGGCATCGTCTCACAAGAGACAGCTATATTTGGGTCCTTTCAGCAAGATCTTGCTAGTGTATGCAATGGTGTCAGCGTTTAGAAGCTGATTATGGGACGGATCCCTGGATACAGCAGTCTCTAGATGGTCCATCCTTTCATCACAGCTACGAACTTTGTCTCTGTAGCTCCTTCCCTGGGTGTTTTGTTCCCAATTCTAAGAAGGTGCACAGTGTCCACACTTTGGTCTTCATTCTTCTTGAGTTTCATGCGTTTAGCAAATTGTATCTTATATCTTGGGTATCCTAAGTTTTGGGCTAATATCCACTTATCAATGAATACATATTGTGTGAGTTCTTTTGTGATTGTGTTACTTCACTCAAGATGATGCCCTCCAGGTCCATCCATTTGGCTAGGAATTTCATAAATTCATTCTTTTTAATAGCTGAGTAGTACTCCATTGTGTAAATGTACCATAATTTCTGTATCCATTCCTCTGTTGAGGGACATCTGGGTTCTTTCCAGCTTCTGGCTATTATAAATAGGGCTGCTATGAACATAGTGGAGCATGTGTCCTTTTTACCGGTTGGGACATCTTCTGGATATATGCCCAGGAGAGGTATTGCTGGATCCTCCGGTAGTACTATGTCCAATTTTCTGAGGAATCGCCAGACTGATTTCCAGAGTGGTTGTACAAGCTTGCAATCCCACCAACAATGGAGGAGTGTTCCTCTTTCTCCACATCCTCGCCAGCATCTGCTGTCACCTGAATTTTTGATCTTAGCCATTCTGACTGGTGTGAGGTGGAATCTCAGGGTTGTTTTGATTTGCATTTCCCTGATGATTAAGGATGTTGAACATTTTTTCAGGTGCTTCTCTGCCATTCGGTATTCCTCAGGTGAGAATTCTTTGTTCAGTTCTGAGCCCCATTTTTTAATGGGGTTATTTGACTTTCTGGAGTCCACCTTCTTGAGTTCTTTATATATATTGGATATTAGTCCCTTATCTGATTTAGGATAGGTGAAGATCCTTTCCCAATCTGTTGGTGTTTTTTTTGTCTTATTGATGGTGTCTTTAGCCTTGCAGAAGCTTTGTAGTTTCATGAGGTCCCACTTGTCAATTCTCGATCTTACAGCACAAGCCATTACTGTTCTATTCAGGAATTTTTCCCCTGTGCCGATATCTTCAAGGCTTTTCCCCACTTTCTCCTCTATAAGTTTCAGTGTCTCTGGTTTTATGTGAAGTTCCTTGATCCACTTAGACTTGACCTTAGTACAAGGAGATAGGAATGGATCGATTCGCATTCTTCTACATGTTAACAACCAGTTGTGCCAGCACCATTTGTTGAAAATGCTGTCTTTCTTCCACTGGATGTTTTTAGCTCCCTTGTCGAAGATCAAGTGACCATAGGTGTGTGGGTTCATTTCTGGGTCTTCAATTCTGTTCCATTGGTCTATTTGTCTGTCACTATACCAGTACCATGCAGTTTTTATCACAATTGCTCTGTAGTAGAGCTTTAGGTCCGGCATGGTGATTCCACCAGAGGTTCTTTTATCCTTGAGAAGAGTTTTTGCTATCCTAGGTTTTTTGTTATTCCAGATGAATTTGCAGATTGCACTTTCTAATTCGTTGAAGAATTGATTTGGAATTTTGATGGGGATTGCATTGAATCTGTAGATTGCTTTTGGCAAGATAGCCATTTTTACAATGTTGATCCTGCCAATCCATGAGCATGGGAGATCTTTCCATCTTCTGAGATCTTCTAGAATTTCTTTCTTCAGAGACTTGAAGTTTTTATTATACAGATCTTTCACTTCCTTAGTTAGAGTCACGCCAAGATATTTTATATTATTTGTGACTATTGAGAAGGGTGTTGTTTCCCTAATTTCTTTCTCAGCCTGTTTATTCTTTGTGTAGAGAAAGGCCATTGATTTGTTTGAGTTAATTTTATATCCAGCTACTTCACCGAAGCTGTTTATCAGGCTTAGGAGTTCTCTGGTGGAATTTTTAGGGTCACTTATATATACTATCATATCATCTGCAAAAAGTGATATTTTGACTTCATCTTTTCCAATTTGTATCCCTTTGATCTCCTTTTGTTGTCGAATTTCTCTGGCTAGGACTTCAAGTACAATGTTGAATAGGTATGGAGAAAGTGGACAGCCTTGTCTAGTCCCTGATTTTAGAGGGATTGCTTCAAGCTTCTCACCATTTACTTTGATGTTGGCTACTGGTTTGCTGTAGATTGCTTTTATCATGTTTAGGTATGGGCCTTGAATTCCTGATCTTTCCAAGACTTTTATCATGAATGGGTGTTGGATCTTGTCAAATGCTTTTTCCGCATCTAACGAGATGACCATGTGGTTTTTGTCTTTGAGTTTGTTTATATACTGGATTACGTTGATGGATTTCCGTATATTGAACCATCCCTGCATCCCTGGGATGAAACCTACTTGGTCAGGATGGATGATTGTTTTGATGTGTTCTTGGATTCGGTTAGCAAGAACTTTATTGAGGATTTTTGCATCAATATTCATAAGGGATATTGGTCTGAAGTTTTCTATCTTTGTTGGGTCTTTTTGTGGTTTAGGTATCAGAGTAATTGTGGCTTCATAGAATGAGTTGGGTAGAGTACCTTCTGTTTCTATTTTGTGGAATAGTTTGTGAAGAACTGGGATTAGATCTTCTTTGAAGGTCTGATAGAACTCTGCACTAAACCCATCTGGTCCTGGGCTTTTTTTAGTTGGGAGACTATTAATGACTGCTTCTATTTCTTTGGGGGATATAGGGCTGTTTAGATCATTAACCTGATCTTGATTCAACTTTGGTACCTGGTATCTGTCTAGGAACTTCTCCATTTCATCCAGGTTCTCCAGTTTTGTTGAGTATAGCCTTTGGTAGAAGGATCTGATGGTGTTTTGGATGTCTTCAGGATCTGTGGTTATGTCTCCTTTTTCATTTCTGATTTTGTTAATTAGGATGCTTTCCCTGTGCCCTCTAGTGAGTCTGGCTAAGGGTTTATCTATCTTGTTGATTTTCTCAAAGAACCAGCTCCTTGATTGGTTGATTCTTTGAATAGTTTTTCTTGTTTCCACTTGGTTGATTTCACCCCTGAGTTTGATTATTTCCTGCCGTCTACTCCTCTTGGGTGAATTTGCTTCCTTTTGTTCTAGTGCTTTTAGGTGTGTTGTCAAGCTGCTAATGTGTGCTCTCTCTAGTTTCCTTTTGGAGGCACTCAGAGCTATGAGTTTTCCTCTTAGAAATGCTTTCATTGCGTCCCATAAGTTTGGGTATGTTGTGGCTTCATTTTCATTGAACTCTAAAAAGTCCTTAATTTCTTTCTTTATTCTTTCCTTGATCAAGGTATCATTGAGAAGAGTGTTGTTCAGTTTCCACGTGAAGGTTGGCTTTCTATTATTTATTTTGTTATTGAAGATCAGCCTTAGTCCATGGTGATCTGATAGGATGCATGGGACAATTTCAATATTTTTGTATCTGTTGAGGCCTGTTTTGTGACCAATTATGTGGTCAATTTTGGAGAAGGTACCATGAGGTGCTGAGAAGAAGGTATATCCTTTTGTTTTAGGATAGAATGTTCTGTAGATATCTGCCAGATCCATTTGATTCATAATTTCTGTTAGTTTCACTGTGTCCCTGTTTAGTTTCTGTTTCCATGATCTGTCCATTGGTGAAAGTGGTGTGTTGAAGTCTCCCACTATTATTGTATGAGGTGCAATGTGTGCTTTGAGATTTACTAAAGTTTCTTTAATGAATGTGGCTGCCTTTGTATTTGGAGCATAGATATTCAGGATTGATAGTTCCTCTTGGAGGATTTTACCTTTGATGAGTATGAAGTGTCCCTCCCTGTCTTTTTTAATGACTTTGGGTTGGAAGTCAATCTTATCAGATATTAGAATGGCTACTCCAGCTTGTTTCTTCATGCCATTTGCTTGGAAAATTGTTTTCCAGCCTTTCATTCTGAGGTAGTGTCTATCCTTTTCTCTGAGATGAGTTTCCTGTAAGCAGCAAAATGTTGGGTCTTGTTTGTGTAGCCAGTTTGTTAGTCTATGTCTTTTTATTGGGGAGTTGAGTCCATTGATATTAAGAGATATTAAGGAAAAGTAATTGTTGTTTCCTGTTATTATTGTTGTTAAAGTTGGCATTCTGTTCTTGTGGCTGTCTTCTTTTAGGTTTGTTGAGGGATTACCTTCTTGTTGTTTCTAGGGCGTGGTTCCTGTCCTTGTATTGGTTTTTTTCTGTTATTATCCTTTGAAGGGCTGGATTCGTGGAGAGATAATGTGTGAATTTGGTTTTGTCGTGGAATACTTTGGTTTCTCCATCTATGTTAATTGAGAGTTTGGCTGGGTATAGTAGCCTGGGCTGGAATTTGTGTTCTTTTAGTGTCTGTATAACATCCGTCCAGGATCTTCTGGCTTTCATAGTCTCTGGTGAAAAATCTGGTGTAATTCTGATAGGCTTGCCTTTATATGTTACTTGGCCTTTTTCTCTTATTGCTTTTAGTATTCTATCTTTATTTAGAGCATTTGTTGTTCTGATTATAATGTGTCGGGAGGTATTTCTTTTCTGGTCCAGTCTATTTGGAGTTCTGTAGGCTTCTTGTATGTTCATGGGCATCTCTTTCTTTAGATTTGGGAAGTTTTCTTCTATAATTTTGTTGAAGATGTTTGCTGGTCCTTTGAGTTGAAAATCTTCATTCTCATCCACTCCTATTATCCGTAGGTTTGGTCTTCTCATTGCGTCCTGTATTTCTTGGATGTTTTGAGTTAGGATCTTTTTGCATTTTACATTTTCCTTGATTGTTGTGCCGATGTTCTCTATGGAATCTTCTGCACCTGAGATTCTCTCTTCCATCTCTTGTATTCTGTTGCTGATGCTCATATCTATGGTTCCAGATTTCTTTCCTAGGGTTTCTATCTCCAGCGTTGCCTCATTTTGGGTTTTCTTTATTGTGTCTACTTCCCTTTTTAGGTCTAGTATGGTTTTGTTCATTTCCGTCATCTGTTTGGATGTGTTTTCCTGTTTTTCTGTAAGGACTTCTACCTGTTTGATTATGTTATCCTGTTTTTCTTTAAGGATTTGTAACTCTTTAGCTGTGTTCTCCTGCAATTCTTTAAGGGATTTTTGTGCTTCCTCTTTATTGTCTTCTGCCTGTTTAGCAGTGTTCTCCTGCATTTCTTTAAGTGTGTTATTAAAGTCCTTCTTGAAGTCCTCTATCATCATCAGGAGATATGCTTTTAAATCTGTGTCTAGCTTTTCCGGTGTGTTGGGGTGCCCTGGACTGGGCGAAGTGGGGATGCTGGGTTCTGATGATGGTGAGTGGTCTTGGTTTCTGTTAGTAAGATTATTACGTTTACCTTTCACCATCTGGTAATCTCTGGGGTTAGTTGTTATCGTTGTCACTGTTTCAAGATTGGAGCAGAAGCTGTGTTCCACTCACCAGCAGTCCCAAAATCCTGCGGCGGGGGTCGTGGGTACCTGGCGGGTGTCAGGCAACCCTGCTCTCCTGCTACCCAGGTGCTGATCTGGCCGGATGAGGCCTGTGGCCCTACTCAGGCCGGTTTCTGCTTCCCTAACTAATGCAGTCTCAGGTCCCGAGCACTTGGATTGGAGCAGAAGCTGTGCTCCACTCACCAGAAGTCTTAAGATCCTGTGGCGGGTGTTGTGGGTAGCTGGCGAGTGTCAGCAGACCCTGCGCCCCATCTGCCCCGGTGCTTTTCTGACCGGAAGAGGGTTGTGGCCCTATGTAGGCCGGATTCCTCTCTCCCCAACCAGAGCAGTCTCAGGTCCCGCGTGATTGGACTGGAGCAGAAGCTGTGTTCCACTCACCAGCAGTCCCAAAATCCTGCGGCGGGGGTCGTGGGTAGCTGGCGGGTGTCAGGCAACCCTGCGCTCCTGCTACCCCGGTGCTGATCCGGCTGGATGAGGCCTGTGGCCCTACTCAGGCCGGTTTCTGCTTCCCTAACTAATGCAGTCTCAGGTCCCGAGCACTTGGATTGGAGCAGAAGCTGTGCTCCACTCACCAGAAGTCTTAAGATCCTGTGGCGGGTGTTGTGGGTAGCTGGCGAGTGTCAGCAGACCCTGCGCCCCAGCTGCCCTCTATTTTGTTTTTTTGTTTTTGTCTCAATGATGACAGAAAAGTAACAAAGCCAGAAAATTTGTACCCAACCCAGAGTTGTTGCTGTAATAAATCTATGAGTTTCTTAGGCCTGTGGAACTGGTTTGCTGTGTCTTATGGGTCATTGTGGGAATGTGGAAGGCCAGAATGTAATAGAAACGAGAAACTAAAGATGGCTGTGCTGGTGAAGTTTCAGACAAAAAACAAGAGCTCTGTTGGGAGGTGGGCTAGAGGCCACTCACATTACATCTTGTCAAGGTAATTTAGCTACATTCTGCTGTTGTCCTGAAATCTTGTCTGGAGCTCAATTCAAAAGTAATATACTATCACTTTTTCGGGGGTAGGGTGGTGGCGGTGTCGAAACAAATCTCAAGACAACATAGGAGTCAGGCTGTGGCATGGTTACTGATTATTGCATCTAGCCAGATTTGTGTCAAGACTGCAGAGCCCGAACAGAGCAGAAATGTGCAATAACAACAAAAAAATGTGTAGTTTGGTAAAGAAAGGCATGCAGGGCACTCAAGCTGTAGACAAAGTGGCTGTAATTGGTAAGTGGCCAGAATTAATGCTATTAAAGAGAAATTATACACCCAGTGGTTTTTGGGTGAGACTTAACTACCTGCAGGAAGTTCCATGGTACAAAATGTGAGCCCATTTGATAAAAGCTTCCTTTAAAAGGTAGTAACTAATAAAATAGAGTCTTGCTCAAAAAGGGACCACTAGGGTAATATTTTCCATGTTCAGGCTCTAAGGCACCCATTCAAAAGCTCCTCCAATCAGGGTCCACACACCTGAATTTGGCATCATCTATGAGGTGTTGCTTTTCATGGCATGCAGAATGCAAGGGGTACGGAGTAATTGAGGCTGGCACCAATGTTCCAGAGAATGACTGTTAACATTGGTTATCACGTTAACATACTTGAAAAGGGAGAACCTCAGATTGGCCTGTGGAATATTTTCTAAGTTGTTGACTGGTGTAGGAGGGCCCAGCCCACTCTGAGTGGTATCATTTCCTAGCAGAAAGAAGCTAGCTGAACAAGCCAGTATGCAGTTCCTCCATGAGCTCTGCTTTGGGCTTATTCTCTGAGTTCCTGCCTTGGCTGTGGCTTTTCTATTCTATTTTTTGCTCTGAGCATTTTGTTACAGGAACAGAAAAAAAAAAAAAAACTAGAGCACAGAGATAGGTGATGTCTTACAAGCCACACAGGGGTCTTGAGGATCCCCTGAGAACTGTAAATAAACCACGAAGGTAAAGCTTCTGTCTCAGGAAAGACCCCGGGATGTTGGCGGTGTCAGGAACATCAGACTTCCTCCAAGGAAAGCTGCATGTGCTAAATAGGTCCAGCCCGAGAGAGGCACTGCCCGAGCTGCTGGTGGAAGGGTTCTAAAAGTGGACCCAAGCCTGTTGGAGCCCACATGATCCTAGCATATGCCAGATGTGGGGCAGTAAGGTTTGATGCTCTCTTGCTTAGCTTTGGTCTTGTCTTGGTCCATGTTTTCCTTTTATCCTCCCCTCCCCTCCTCTTTGGGGAAGGGAGTGTTTACTTTCTGCCATCTTAAATTAAAAATACGTGACTTGGTTTTTGTTTTTAATTTTACAGGGGTTCACAATTCATAGAATCCCTGCGTTCCCATGGAGGGCTAGGAGTATGGAGACTTTTGAAGTTGCATTGAATGCTTCTTTTGTTATGAAATGCTGGTGAGACTGTGAGGGCTGGAATGGAATAACAGCTTGAGTCTTATGTGGTCTCCTCAGGGTCATGTCACGACACATTGTTTACTAGCTGATAAAACTGTTTCAAGAAGCCCTAGAATGTTTGCAGCAGGGAGCATGTTTATAGAGGTATGTCACTGGGGAGGTCAGACCTCCAGGATTATAACCCAGCTCTGCTTCTGGCCTGATCTCTCTGTTTGGTATGGCTATGGGCAAGGTATGGACAGCCATGCTGCAAGTTCCTATTCCAACAGACTAAGGCCCTCCAACTGTCTCTGCCCCTCGGATCTATAGTGTCTCAACCTTCCTCCTTGAAGCTGTTTCTGTTAGGTGTTTGGTCTCAGCGATATAGAAGTAATGACTCCAGTACGTTATCAGAACTGGGTCATTGATGACTATCTTGTGGTGATGTGGTAGAGGGGATCACATGAGAGACTGCCAGAGAAGATCTTCTGTCATTGGGATGGATAAGAGAGAGAATAAACAGAAAATTACAAAGAAAAGCAAGGGAGTCCCAAGGAGAGCAGACATCATGATCAACACCATCCAGGAGTCAGGATACAGGGTACAGTTGTGAGGATGTCTTTTGGCAGAATGTTGTTAGAACATACTGAGGATGTATGGATTCCTTGTAGGAGCTGATGGTCTACTCTCAGTTGTGCTCATCTCATGCAGTTTCTCTAAGAAGGGCAGGAAAGGCCTGAGAGGAGCTGTGTGGTCTTTATAACGATGCTCTTCTCAGAGCCCCACATCTTCAGAGCAGTTTCTCCTAAGGACTGGTGCCCTAGGTATCCCAACTACCCTGTGCTCTAGGGATAGAATTTTTACACACAGAGAGGAGATGCCCTTCACAAAGAATTTTAAACTTCCATAATATTCTGTGAATATGTCTCTCTTGAAAAGTCCCCACACCAACTGAAGATGTGAGAAACAAGAAGAAAAGGAGAGCCCGTGTGTTTATATCTCTATATCAGACTGATGAGGTGAGAGAAGGGAGCACAGACTGAGAGAGGGGGCAGTGTATGTAGACAGAGGGCGGGCCCAGGGGAGGAGTGATTCTGGAAGGAGAATACTCAGAGTGGGGAAGAAGGAATGAGGGAGGAGAACACTCAGGGGATGTGGGGATGAGCTGAGGAAGTTTGGCAATCTAAGAGAAGAGAGAGCAGCCTAAGGAAGGATAAAGGATGACTAAGAGAGTAGGGCAGAAGATGATTGGAGGGAGGAACGCATTCCAAGAGGCAAAACGATGACCTGAAGGAGGGAACAATTGTGATAGCAGAGGATGGCCCTTTAGATAACATTTTATCTCAGACTTCCTAGTTGTTCAATAGTAACTCACCATGTGTCTTGACAGAAGTTCAGTAACAGGTTAGACACGTGTCATTGAAATGGCAGCCCCCAAATCAGCTCTGTACTGACCCTTGCAGTGACTGTGGTACAATGTAGGGTGACATGATGCAGGAGGTGTGATGATGGAGGGTGGTGTGATGATGCAGGGTGGTGTGATGGTGCAAGGTGATGAGAAGATGCAGATGGTATGATGGTACAGGGTGTTGTGATTGTGCAGGTGGTTTGATGTAGGTTGATGATGCAGCTGGTGTAACGATGCAGAAGGATAATGCGGGTGCCATGAGAATGCAGGGTGGCGTGATGCATCTATACAAGAGCACATGGTAAAGTGGTATTCTTATAAACAACCTAGAAACAGAACTTTATGAATATAACTTTATGGAAAAGAAAAGTGAATGTTGGAGAAGCTGCATCGAGGGTTCAAATTCAATGGTTTGAAGCCGTCCTCCAGCCACCTCCGCAAACTCGCGAGGATGTGAGTAGGTGTGACAAGCTTTATGCCATGTCCTTCTTCCATGCCTTAATTAAAGCTGGGCGCGTTAATTTTTCTCTAACTTTTTAACTCAAGGGTCATTCATAGCTCTTTGACAATAGAAATCCAACAGATTTTTTTCCCAAAGTAAACAATAATTAGCCAAACTAACACTTAATTTGATAAACATAATTTGCAGAAAGCCTGCATCCCACATTAACACAGGGATTATCCACTCAACATTTTCTTGAGAAATCCATGATGTGAGGTGGGGGTTCCAGGAGAGGCTTGTGTAGTTATTCACAAGCTAGCTTGGTCTACCCTGCCTGGCACCCGGTTCCCTGTGGGGCTCCTGCTTTGTTCTCAGTTCCCTGGCTTAGAAAAAAAAAACCATAAAGCTTTAAAGTATAGGCTCTTCAATTTGAAGGCAGAAATATTAATTTACCCATATTTATCAAGACAGGTGTGATGGTTTATATATGCTTGGTCCAGGGAGTGGCACTGTAAGGTGTGGCCCTGTTGAAGTAGGTGTGGCCTTATAGGAGTAGGTGTGTCACTGTGGGCGTGGGTTATATGTGCCTCATCTTGGCTGCCTGGGAGTCAGTATTCTGCTAGCAGCTGTCAGATGAAGATGTAGGACTCTCAGCTCCTCCTGCACCATGCCTGCCTGGATGCTGCCATGTTCCTGCCTTGATGATAATGGACTGAACCTCTGACCTTGTAAGCCAGTCCCAACTAAATATTGTCATTTATAAGGCTTGCCTTGGTCATGGTGTCTGTTCACAGCAGTAAAACCCTAACTAAGATAGGTTAATCTACCACCCTACTCACCTGCTCCCATTTCAGGCTCTCAGAACTGCTGACATCTCTTTCTCACTGGACCAAGGACCCTACAGACACCAAGTTCCAGGTGCAGAACTGAGGCCCTAGGTTGCACTGTAGGTCATGGAGGAACACCTGCTTGAACTGCTCACTAAGGTGAATCTTCTCCACCTTAGTCTCTTGTCTCGGGGGAGGATATAGACTAGCAGAGCTCTGATACACACTATCATCTAGGATCCAGGTCTTTCCATGTTGTGAGCTCCCTGAGGGTTTCCAGAGCCTCTGCAGTCAGCCATCTTGGGGAGCTAAGAGGCATTCTTAGCCTGAGCCTGGAAGAAGCATGAGACCATGGCTCACTTCTAACTGTCCAGAGCTCATATTTTCCAGATGACTGAGAATGGGTCCAGCTGTGTCTGGAGAAAAAGCCAAGTCCCATGGCATCTGAGTCATGACTTCCTCCAAAGGCTGATGGCATAATGGAGGCCTTCTGACATTGTCTGTTTCTTATGAGGTTGTGTGGGAATCAGGAGGACTATCTATGACATGTCCTTTCTCCTGTGGTTATATGAAATCACAGAGACTGCTGGGTATTTACTCTCCCTTTCAGAGTCAACAGGGATGAGAGCCATCTAGAACATTCCTCACATGGTCTGAGGGAATAGCTGAGGCCATCTGGCATGTGCCCTTCCTCGTAAGGATGTATGGGAATGAAGGAGGCCAGGTATGAAGACAGTTTTCAAATGTTACAGCATTGCTAATCTGTTTACCTGTGTCAATTTCTATGTGTGTGTGTGTGTGGGGGGGGGGTGCAGAATGGACCGAGTCATAGCTGTGATCTGTGAATACAGACCAGGCCTCCTGGGGGACCTAGGAGGACAGAGAGCGGGCAGAGAGGTGAGGTCCCACTGCATATGGTTATAGTGTTGACTCAAGCTTGACCAGCCTCGCAGCCTTCTCTCTCAAGCCTCAGCTATTCTGAGCGTGCCCCACCTTCTCCCCACTCCTTGTAGGATCAGCTGCAGAGTCTCTGCATGTATTCCCTCACATTTTTTTCTTGATTCCACTTTACAAAGTCCTGGCCTGGCCAAGCCATCAGGAATTGCGCTGGAAGATGAAGGAGGGGCGAGTTCCTGGGCCAAGCAAGAGCTGCTAGAAACTAGAGGGAAATATGATGTCAGCTAAGCCTGGCAGATGCTGTGGTCGTGAGAGTGTCTGTGCTCTCTCACTGTCAGAGACATCAGAGTGAAACAGTAAACTAGGGATGCCACTGAGACAGGTCATCCTCAGAGAATGTGGGACAGAGAATGAGGGGAGACAAGTATTCACAGTGAGACCTGGGCCCAATCTGGCTTCCAAGGAAATCCTCTGTGGGGCCAGGTGCATAGCTATCAGTTTTGAGTCAGACAAGCAGAAACAGCAATGATTGAGAACTGTCCAGAGCAAGAAGCCCCGATTTTCCTGCTGAACCTGGCATGCATTGGGGCTGTGGGACTAAAGTAGAAAAGTGTAGAGAAGCTGGAGTGATGGATATGATGCCTGCAGCCTGAACTCTCTGGGTGTTACCCTGAGAATTCCAGGAAGAAACTGGACCTGGGCCTTGGCACCCTCCCAGGCTCAGAAGGAAGGACAAACTTCAGGGCACATCCAGTGCCCTCATGTGAAGGTCTAGGAGCAGACACACACATGGGTCTAGTGAGTGGAGATCAGTCTCAGGGAAGCTAGGAGATAAACACCTTGGAGCCTGATGCTGTGCTGATGTGGTGGTTCGGGGACCCTTATGAATTCAAGTTTTCCCCCTAAGAGCTAGACTTCAGCTTCTGTTGCAGTCTCGTTCAATATAAAGGCCCCATGGCCCTGCTGTGCCCCCCAGGATGAGGGTCGATGTCACTTGCTCAGTATCCCAGCACTGGTTGTCACATCTCAGGCTGGGTCTCTGGTCTCTTGCCTGCTAGGCTTCCCCAAAGCCACTGAGATGCTATTTCTAAGTGGCTGGGCTAGAACTCTAATACTTGGTATTAGATTCCAAGTCTCCTGGTCACATACACAGTACATGGCGACTCATTCAAGGACAGGTAGGTGGTCACATTGTCTAGATGCATTCACACAGCACTCTGCCCATTTCCCCTTGCTTGCTTACGTAAATATTTTCCCAATACAATTTGTAAACTTGAGCGAAAGAGAAAGCGTCATTGGAAATGTCTTAGGCTTATGTGAAACCGTTTGTACCAAGAGTGTCTTAGGAGGTAATGTTCCCACCATTATTACTGGCTGGGTTTAAATTGCATATAAATTAAGATCCTGAAATGAGGATAAATGTAGCCTAATAAGTTGTAAGTTTTATTCCCTGTAACTGTACAGAAAATATTTTAATTTAAAAGTTCCCCTAGTTAAATCCTGCTCTAAAGGCATCATCTCAGAAATTAACACATCATCATTGCTTTCTCTTTCTTTTTGAAATAAAAATTTCATCAAAATTTCCATGTATGTTGTGTTTGGTTTGGAAGCACATAGAATAACATATCCATGTATGATTTTCAAGTTCTTTCTAGACAATTTCTCTCTCTCTCTGGCTTTGAGACATGCACTGTGATTTAGCCTATTCAGATAGTTCAGCCTCAGAGAGCCACTGTGACATTGGCTCTAAGAGTGAGAATCATCATCTGGTGTTTATTGTTGTCCCGGCAGGCCTGCGGAGGATGGCGGATGGCTAGAGAGAGCCAATGGCAACTGAAGGGAAAGTGGGAGACTGGTGTGCAACCCCGAGTCCTAATCACCCGGCTCAGAGCCCCTGTGAGCAGACATGGTACTATAGCGAGCCCTAAGGTGCAGCTCTGGGTTCCCTGTGAGGAGACACTTTGTAAGGCTCTAACATGCTACCCTGTGTTCCCTATAAGTATACACTATACAGAACCCTAGTATCCCACCCTGGGGTCCCCTATGAGGGTATAGTGTACATAATACTGAACCCCGATTCAGAAAAAGCTGCTTCTTTATGACATCATACTTTATGACATCATACTTTATGACATCATACTTTATGACATCATACTTTATGACATCATACTTTATGACATCATACTGAGACTGAAGCAAAACCACTTCTGAGATCATTCCTGAGTATAACAAAGCCAAGTCCACAGCAGCCACAATGTGGCAGATGCCACTCCCCTGGCTCATTTGATGGCCAGAAGCTCTGACCAGAAGGCCTGCTGCCTTCCTCAGGCTTCCTAACAGAGACTCCTACCCTGGCAAAGACCTTATCAGGGTCCCAGTGGGCCTTTGTCTTAGTTATAGTTTCTACTGCTTATCATGAACAAAAGCAACTTTTCATCCTACAGCTTGTAGTCCACCATCTAGGGAACTCAGGGAAGGAACTCAGGGCAGACACTGATGCATAGACCATGGAAGAGTGCTTGCTCACTTATAACTTGTTCACCATTTCTTACACCACCAATGACTACCTGTCCAAGGTTGTCAACTCCTATGGCAAGCTGGATCCAATCATCAACCATCAATCAAGAAAAGGCACCACACACTTACCTGTAGACCAGTCTTGTTAGGAGCATTTTCTCAATTCAGATTCCCTCTTCCAAAATGGCTATAGTTTGGGTCGAGTTGGCAAAAATCTAGCCAACACAGACTTGGCATCTGTATTCCTACTTCCCTACCACAAACCTATCTCAGCTGTCCTGTGTCTGTCTCTTATGTTACATTCACTACGTCCCAGAATTTTCTTGAGTGTGCCCTGGATCAGCACAGGTGGAAGGGTATCCTCTGTGTCCTGAGTTGGGATAGCACTGCAGGGCTTAGGGCTGTTGGCAAGGAGGGGCATGCACACAGACTGTGAGGACTGACAATTCAGCATGGTGGATGGGAGAAAATGCAGCTGCCTTTGTGGGGACTATCTACCCCAAACAATAATTTCCATAGTAACCAGGAATGTGAGTGGGTACTAAAGCCCAGAACACGAAGCATCTTTTATTCCTAGATATCCCAAAAGAAACCTGATCCCATCCCAGATGGCTTTAGTGGAGCCCTTTCTATGGCTCTGTGTCTTCAGCTTCTGCCTTCACAGGTAGGGATCAGAAAGGAGAATAGTGAAGTAAACGCTTCCTTATTTAGCCAGCCCTGGGTGAGCATGCTGTGCTGGCTGGGTTTATGTGCCAACTTGACACAAACTGGAGTTATCACAGAGAAATGCCTCCATGAGATCCAGCTGTAAGGCATTTTCTCAATTAGTGATCAAGTGGGGAGGGCCCAGCCCATTGTGGGTGGTGCCATCCCTAGGCTGGTAGTCCTGGGTTCTGTAAGAAAGCAAGCTGAGCAAGCCAGAGGAAACAAGTCAGGAAGCAGCATTCCTCCATGGCCTCTGCATCAGTTCCTGCCTCCAGGTTCCTGCCCTGTGTGAGTTCCTGTCCCGACTTTCTTTAGTGATGAGCTGCAATGTGGAAGTGTAAGCTGAATAAACCCTTTCCTCCCCAACTTGCTTCTTGGTCATGATGTTTTGTGCAGGAATAGAAACCCTGACTAAGACACATGCCCAACAGCTAGCCAGGCTAGGACTGCCAGCAATGCCACCATGTTTCCCTTCTTAGGGTGTGCAGTGAAGGCTACTGGTGTAATCAGGACCAAGAATGGTGCTGCATGGTGCAGGGAGCATATGAGTGAGCGTTTGCAAGTGTCACACCTATGAAAATGCAGCATGCTGGGAAATAGCACAGTACAATTGGCATGAAAGGTTTCTACTAGGTGGAAGGGCTCCTGGGTGCTGATGGGTTTCCTTGGCAGGTGAGTCACAGCCTTCAAACTGTTCCTATAATCCCCTTTCTTCTCACTCCAACCCCCACACTCCCTTTCTCAAATGACCCTGAATGTCATGGCCCACTTCAGTTCATCTTCCCATCTCCGGATCTGCAATGCAATCACACCTGCAAAGTCTCCTTTGCTACTGACAGACACATTCAAAGCGCACAGGGCTGAGAACCAGGGCATCATTGGGAGCTGTTATTCTGCTCCAGGGATGAATACAGGTGGGATTCTCATGTCACCCCAAGTTTAGAGAGTGAGGTGCCTGTTTGTGCAGTCTCTTGTTCTCTCCCCAAGCTATTGCGGATTTCACAGAAACAGAACAATGGCTGTCACATGCTGCTGAGGGAGCACAGCATCCTCTCTTCAAGATCAGA
The DNA here is from genome assembly GCF_978045245.1 of Mus caroli. Taxonomy (NCBI): domain Eukaryota; kingdom Metazoa; phylum Chordata; class Mammalia; order Rodentia; family Muridae; genus Mus; species Mus caroli. Next base: position 27,236,922 of record NW_028227269.1, read on the forward strand.
GGAATGTAGCAGGGATGCACTGTGGGTACCTCCTGCACACTGTGACATCAAGGTCGCTGTGATCCAGGGACATTGTGGTGACAGTGACATGCTCAAGGTCGCTGAGCCCAGTGTGAGGCTAGGAGGAAAACCCCCTCCTTCCTGGGGAGCAACGCTCATGAAAGGCATGCATTTTGCTCTTAGATTTTAAAGCTCCCTTTACCTGCTGTGACACGTAGTCATGGGCCAGGAAGAGCTCTGTGTTTCTAGCCGTTTCCATGCTGTGACATCGGGACGTGCCCACCTTGCTAATTGGGGAGGATTAAATGGAGCGGGCGATCACAGAGCCGGCAGCAGCACTCTATTCTAGAGCAGGAGCTGACAGCAGCCTTCCTCTTCCTGCAGGCATGGCCCCGCGGAGCCTGCCTCCCTCACAAAGGCAAGAGGCCACACTGCTGAGGAATGGTGTCTTCCCACCTGCAGATTTCTGCTTCTCCCAGCCCGGAATAGCTCAAGTAGGCTGTGACCTCGGCAAGCACCCTTGAGAGAGTCTCGAGGCGCCTTGAGAAATTGCACAAGAGGCGCTCTGCATCTGGGCTGGATCTATTATTCATGCAAGCATGTTTCAGCTAGCTGGGTAATTTAGAGTCTCTAGGAGAGTGCTCTCTGCAGCAGCCATAAACCACGTTTCCAGTGCTCCAGGGGAAAATTACCTTTCCATTGCTCCAGCTAGGGGTCATATCAGAGACTTCACCCAGGGAAGTGAGGGCTGAGGAGGGGCTGAGACAGTCCAAGGCTCAAGGGCCCTCCAGAGCCTACACTTGGGACATCTCCACCTGTCACTTCCCAGATGACCCCTGGAGCTTCAGCTCTCTCACTGCGAAATGAATGCTGACTGCAGATGCCTAGCAGCCAGGCTTGTGCAGGCAGAGCCCAGCCCCCACCCCTCTACTCTGAGCTGCAACTGATCTGCAGCCTCTGGCATTAGCTCCATAGGGGTCATGGATACCTGTCTTCCTGACTAGGAACCCAGGAGGCTGGAGGTGCACTGTGCTAGGCACACAGAAGTAGGCACCCACTGTATGCATATTTCTCTCATCTCCACAAAGCTGCAGTCTTTGTTGTCTTCAGAAACTACACTAAATACAGATGCACAGATTCTCCCCCCAACCCCCAGAAAGCAGAGCACGGACATCAACACACAGCATTCACACATACTGAGGAGGAGGGATGCATGCACGCAAAGAGGAGAGCAACAACATCCGTTTTCAGACTCTAGACACATGACGAGAACCCGAGGCCAGGGCTGACTACAGACATTATTTTTAGCCATGAGATTGTGGCACATGTGGTGTGAATGCTTCCCTCTCTCCACTGCAGAGACACTCTCAGTTCATCCCACAGAGCCTGGCTGTTCTACAGGGCAGCATCTCAGCCACTCCACCCAGCTGCTGGGCAGGAGCCTGGGTTCCCTGGGTCTGTGGCAGTCCCTGCTCTCCACCGATGCATTGCTGGCATGACTTGGGTTCCCCAGGGCATTCCTCATTCAGTAGGTCTGGCTGCTTGCATTTCATCTCATTCCTCCGAGCCCGGATGTGACACTTCCTCAGGCTCTCCTGTGCTCATGGTTGTCGGCTGGTGACAAGGGCATCTGTGTGGATGCAGACCCCGAGGTGAGAGGAAAGATGGCTGTGAGCTGAACACCTGCAGTCCCAAAGGGCCAGCGCTGCCACCTTAGGTGTCAAATGGAGTTGGGGATGCCAGTCAGAGGCTGACATGGAGTTGGGCTCTCGCTGAGTTCCTGCCAGCTTCATGGCCCCCCAAATCATAGTCCTGTCACTGTGGGGATGGTGATGTTCCCCAGGGGAGGGGGACAGAGTGACAACCCAAATCTCATCCTTTAATTTCTTGGGGCTTTTGTTTTCTCCTGTCTATAAAAAATAAGTAAAGAACCCATCTGGTCAGACAATTTTGTGAATGTACTAAACACTACCAAATTGTTCACCTTGAAAGAGTGAATTTCATGTCAATAAAGGAAAAGATGTGTGGCTTAGTGTGTAGAGTACCTGGCTAGCATGCTGAAAGCCCGGGGTTCAATTCTCAGCACTGTACAGACTGGACATGGTGGTGCAAACCTATGATCCCAGCACTTGGGGGTCACTGGAAGGAAATCAGAAGTACAAGGTTATCTTTGGCTACTTACTGAGTTTGAGGTTAGTTTGGGCTATGTAAGACTCTGTCTTCAATAAGATAAAATAAAACCAAAAAGAAGAAAAAGAATATGTAAAACACACACCTCAGACCTTGCAATCTTTAGAGCTGTGCAGGACTTTAGAGACCATCTGGGCAAATGCCCTCAGCTGCAAATGGAGAGCTGAGACCACACCAAGGATCATGGGAGAATGCTGAAGCCCATTGTCTGTGTGTCAGCAGCAGGACCACACCCTTGCATGTTCCATGTTCTTCTTCTGAAGCGTAAGTGTCTAAACCAAGGAGACAGGATCCTGGTTGGCTGCTTTCTTTGCTGCTCATTGACCCTCTAGACTAGGTACTGGGACTAAGTATCCTTACCTGAGAACTACTGTTTGTGGGAATTCCACTCTGACAAAATGCCCTGATCCCTGGGGTATCCCTGTCCCTGGGATTCCTTGATCATGACAAGCAGCTGTGTGTGTGTGTGTGTGGGGGGGGTGACCCCTGACTCTTCTCTGGTTGCTTCTGTGGCCAGGGGTCCTGAGCCATGAGGGTTTGGTCTAAGGATCCCATGGTGGCTCAGTGCTTCTCTCAGAGAGCAGAGAGGGTGGTCCAGCAACTGAAAAGGGAGTAGGGCTTGTGAGGGAGACTCCAGGGGACTGACTCTAGAGGAACCTCATAAGACTCTTCTCTCCAGTCCCTGGGAGTTTCACAGCAGGACTTCTGATAGCAGCAGGGAGGACTGTGTACTGTTGTCCTCAGGCTGGGCCAGCAGCTGACCTCCTTACGCCACAAAATTTTAGTGAGGTCACTGTGGCTCAGGTTGCACTGGGAGCACTCCTTGTGCTCTGGATTCTTTGAGGAAAAGCTGAGATGGCCCAGTCCTGTGGCTGCTGGCCAGGAGCCACTAGTTGTCATGGCATCCCAGGAGCAGGTGCACAGGTTCTCCTGGGGTATCAAGAGATGAGGGTATATCTGGGATATGCCATGATTTCTGCTAGCTCAGGACTCGAGTGTCCCCAGGAAGATGGCCTCCGTGTTCTTAGAAGTCAGACAAATAGCAGAGGTGGGGTGTAATAAAAGGGTGAGCCTCCTTGATAGTGTGCACAAATGATCTCATTGCCTGGGAATCAGGGCCCTTCCCTGGATTTTTTATTTCTTTCCCTGTTCCCACCATTAACTGGCAATTTATAACTTTGATGTTAATTGGCATATTTAGTCCACACCAGGCAATTGCTTCTCCCTTCAGGTAAGTATTGGTCAAGGACCCACCCTTGATAGGTATATGATATTGTAAAGTTGAAAGGGAATTGCTAATAAATGAGGAAGGCCCACTAAAGGAGCAGAGGGTCCTTGTGGGCGTGGTATAAATCCACAACACCCACATAAGAAAAGAACCTACGTGCCCAGCAGAGGATCAGTGGGCAGTGAAAGTGTCGGGCATTGAGAGTTTTGGTTTGGAACTTAAGAGGGACACTGAGGCAGATTGTCCTTTTGGGTAATAAACAGATCTAGGTAAGAAGTTACTAATGCTACAGATAGACAGACCAACAAACAGCATGATTGAGACTCTAAGGAGAGCCAGGTCCCCATGGCACAGTAGAAATCCCTTATAGGCTTTCAGAGGAAGGAAGATGATCTGCGCCACAGATTGATGAGTGATGCATAGTTTGTGCGTGCAGGCGTGCCGGGACTGAGTCAGACATGAATGGGGAGGACAAACGTCTAGAAAAACCTGCTATTTTAGTTCTGGAAACCAAGTTACTATGATTCCAGGAATTTTCCCAGTTTGATCAAAATGGAGAATCTTTATGAGAGTATAGCCCTTGCTAACACTGTGTGCGTGTGCCTGCATGTGCGTGTACACCCAGGCCATGGAACAGTATTCAACCTCAAAAAGAAAGGGAGCCAAGTATAGGGTGGAGGTACACGGTACTATGCTGTGTGACATTGTATCATCTTACCCGTGGAGCTGAGAGAATGATACACTGAAGCTGTGGTGTGGAGCAGACAGCAGTTTTTACCCTAAGATGGATGAGGATGCAGGTACAGCTAAGGTACCAATGAATGAGGGCTGTGTTGAGAAACTAGTGCCTGTGTTACTTGTATCACATCACCACACTTCACGCTTTGAATATGCACAGTCACTGTCAATTATTTTGAAATTAAAAAAGAAATGGGGTTCCTCATGAGTAAAACACAAGGATAGCCAGGTCACAGCAGGATAATATTTAAAAACACAACTAAAATTAGTAGGAAACTACGGAGGATAAATAAAGGGAGAGGGAGACTTGTGAGGTCAAGTTATCATACGGGGCCTAAATACGGGTGGGTAGAGAGGCCTGGACTTTGCTCCACAGCCCCCTTGACTGGATAGACAAATCTGTGGACAGAGTGTAAAGCTTAGGCATGAATAGCTCAAGTCAGGCTTGCCCCTCAGTCCACAGAGAAAGATACTAACCATCCAAGGGTCTTCCCAAGGTAATATAGCAATTTGTGGCTGAGCGGAAGAATCTGTAGACTTGAAGGTCAATGGGATTCTGCAATAACACATTGTATGAGCTACCTAGGACAGCCTCCTGGCCCTGAGCCATGCTCATAGCACTGCATAGACAAATAAAGACATTCTTCTGTCGACAGAAGATTCACACTTTGTACCACATCTCTGTTCATTTTTTCCCCTCCCTTTCTGATGTTTTGGTTGGGAGCCTAGACTGTAAAGGCTAAGATGTCTCTCTAGCCACGCCCACTCCTTTCTGAGCATCTTTTACCATGGTGCTCAGCATCCTTGAGGATGTCAAGTGAGGGTCTGTACACAATGGCACCGCAGATAATAAATTTCTTGTATGTCTTTGTTGTTGGCCGGGGTTTCTCAGGATGGTTTATCAAACCCTTGTGAACTTTTCTTCCAGCTCTTTATCAAAGGCTACAGAAAGGCAGTCTATTTGCATGTTAAGATGAGGAAAAAGAACAACCACTTTAAAAGATAAGGGTTGGAATTTATAAGCCTTTACAAACTGTTATTTCTTTCACTGAGGGAAAATAAAAATGGGAGATAGTAAGAAGGCAGGGTATTGCAGATAACATCATTTAGAGGATTTTGAAACCTGGTATAATTTATCATCATATAAGATGCTTTGGTCTGCAAGATCAAAGCGACTGGCGTTATCTATCTACATACAGCCAATTGAATTGCCTCTTCAGAGTCCCAGACAAACATTTCATTAGTTGCCATTCATCAGGAAATTGGGATGAAACTCCACAACACTTCTTTAAAAAAAGCTGGATTGCATTTCCTACACGTGGTGCTTTAAAAACAATCATCTGTATGGCACTTCTCTTCTGAGTGCTCAAACCATGTCGCTTCCCAAATATTTGTAGTCTTCCTGACCCTCCATTCTACTCATGAGCTTTATTCTCCTCGTTTCCCAAGCAGAGGGGGAAAGACACAAGCTATTCCAACCCATCAAGGCAGTCTGGATCGAGGCAAGAAAACCATGATGTCATTAAAAAGCTATTGAATTCCAACAACAGCTGTGTCACTTCGCTTGGCAGTCATCTTCATCAGAAATCTCTAAGTGGGACAGGAAGGTGACACAGGCTTGTGTTTATAGACCTTGAGGGGTTGTGTTGAGGCAACCCTTGAGGTGGCAAGGTGGAGGGAGGCAGTAGAGTTATGGTTAGTTAGGAATGCTGTCAGCGGACTGTAAACTGTACTTGGTGAACTATGAGTCTGAGGTTCCACATCTTAGGTGAGGTGATTGCGGCAATGAGGATGTCCAGATATCCCAGGTCAGCTGCCAACAGCTCATGTGATCTTTTCCCTTCCAAAACCACACCTGGGACTTGTTTGATACAAACATGGAAGAGCAAGATACCTCACCAAGAACATATAGAGTAAGTCCAATGAAATGTTCATCTGAAGACACCAGAGAGCTGCCCAGGCATTCCAGGATTGAAGGAAGCCCTCCCAGACAGAGACTCACTGGGGTTCTTTCTCTCAGTGCTAGAGAAAACAAGCCTGCAAGGTGGACTGAGCCACACAGGGCAGAAAAGTCAATGCCAATCCTAAGGTTTAGACCTCAAAAGCACATAGGAAAGGAAGATACACGGTATCTTGGTCATCTCCGGATACCATGGCAGAATGTCACAGACAGGGTACCTTATAGATTGCTACCTCTTCTCAGTCCTGGCAGTGGGAAGCCTAAGGTTGAACTTCAGCAATGGTCAAGTCTAGATGAGGCTCTGCCTAGCCATAGACATTGCCTTCTCATGGGTAGCACTCTAGTGGCCTGCACCTCTTACAAGGGCATTAACTGTAGTGTGATGAACCCCCCCACACACACACACCTGCATGGCTTTGTTAAGCCTAATTTTCTCCTAGATCACCTTCAAATATCAATATATTGTTTTCCCAAGGAGGAAGAGGAAAAACTTGAAAGTTAACACAATATAAGTATGCACCTGCCTTCTGCCATTGCAGCAAAACACCTGAATTAATTTAAAGGAAGACTCATTCTGGTATAAGAACTAGAGGTTTCGTTCCAGACACAAGGCCTTTGAAGCTTTGGCAGAATATGGGGGCAGATGGTTGTATCATTCATTTAATGGTGGAAAAGAGGTTGGGGGTGAATCAGGGGCAAAATCCATCCTTCAAAGATACCCTCAGTGACCGACTTTTCCCACCATGCTCCACCTCTTGCTGCTCCATCAAGCTGTGTCAGGATTAACCCATAGCATCCCTGTGATCCCATCACCAGCTGGGTACTAAGCCATAGGCACACACACCTTTGAGGGAGCACATTGTATCTAAAGCATAACAAAAACATAACCACCAGTTTCACGTGAGGAGCCCATGTTCTTCCTTGTCTCTCTCTAGCAAGACTTCACCCCCAGATACACACTTATTCTGCCCTGAGGAGCCTTGAAGGTCAGCAGAAAGGGTGCACTAGAGCTTCATGATGTGTTGTGGACATCAGAGGATCTTTCTGTATGTGGGCAGTGGGTAAAGTGGCCATCTTGTCCTGTGCACAGAACGGGTGTCTTCTGTGACACACCTGCTGTGTCTTCCAATGGGTGAGCTTCCCATTGATATTGCCAACTCTGGCTTAGTGCCTAGGGCGGATAGCTTCCTTAACAACCCAGGTTACAAACATTTAAAAGCTATTATAGGGTTGGGGAGATGGTTCAGTAGACAGCCTGACAGCCAGAGTCGGATCACCAAGACCTCACATAAATGCCATATGGCTTAGTGGTTCATTTTTAATGCCAGACTTACGTAATAGAAACTGGAGACCCTCGGATTTATATCAGAAAGCTCTGGACTTGATTAAAGAGTCATGAGGAATAATTGCAGACATAAATGTCAAGCCTCTACATACATGTACATACATGTATATAGTACACAGGCATGCTCACATGTATCCACATGCACACACACACACACATGAAAATGAAAATACATTGTAGAGGTATACTTGATTTTATGAAGTTATGTTCAGTTTACTGATAGATACAAAACCACAAATCCTCAGTCATCTGTTGGACTTACTCCCATGATTTGTCTGCCACCCCACTACAGGACCTTGACATGTGTCTGTTGTCTCACAGCTGTGAACACGAATGTCACAGCTTTTGTGTGGACACTTGGAGGGTCATGTTTAGCATTTGTACCTGAGTAAATTTCTAGCAGTAGAACTTATGAGGTGAAACCAGGCGCATTTAATGTTTCTAATTTCTGCTGCATAATCATCTCCTGGAAGTTGTAGAGGTGACTGGGTTTAAGTGAGACTGCTTGTAATTTCCAGCATAAAAGCCACCACCCCTGACTTTAAGGTTAGGACCACTCTCACCACACTCTCAATTGTCCTATAAATTCACTGACCCCACACACTTTCTGTCTTTTCCATTACCATGCCATCTTTTCTAGCTCCAGGGATAAGAAAAAAAAAACAACACCAAAATCTTCTTAATTATTGCATCTTCATACATTTTTATAATAGAAGGACTATTCCCTATTACATTTTTAATTAAACTACTTTTATATATTTATATATAATATATATTTTTGTTTTTTATTTAATTAAATTATTTCCTAATGAAATTTAGAACTATTTTGAGTTTTCTACCCAGTCGTAACTTTTCTCTAAAGATATTTACATGGAGACCTTAATTTGCAAAGAAGTAGCATTTCTACCCCAGTTAACTCCTGACCCAGGGCTCTGGTCTCTCTTATTCTCTTTGGTTAGGTTGAGCAATTCCCTTAACGTGGGTTCTCTTCTGCTCCCTGCTCACTTCTTCCTTATGCGCTCTATCTCTGTCCACCCAGTGTTCCTGCCTCAGACCATTCCCTTCGTCACAAATGAGACACCTCCTTCATCATTTAGCTCAGGATGAATCTATCACACACTTGCTTCAAGATTCTAAGGTGGAATCATCCCCGCCCCCCCCCCCCCCCCCCCCAGTGCACAATCGATGCTCTCCAAGTGTCTTCCAGCTCTTCATGTCTGAGAAAGTGGCTGTCATTTTTTCTAACATTGCTGTGGAAAGTCCTACGGGTTTCTCTTTCTTGCTTTCATGATTGTTCTTAAGATTTCTAATTTATCCTTAGCTGTCAGTAGCTTACCAGTGCTGCTCTTTTGTCTGTCTCTGATCTGCTCCAGCACTCACGCAGGTTCTTGCACTGAAATCCCAGCTATTGTTGTTGTTGCTGTTTTTCTCTAGTAATCCTTGTGCATCCCTCTCCTACTTTGTCTTAGTTTTAATTTTCTTCCATCCTTGGACGACTCTCAATCTGTCTTAATTCCTCTGCCCTTCCCTTCTGTGGGTCCATTCTGCTGTTAATCCTGCGCTGTGTCTTGAATTTTTAATCTGACATTGTTTTTAGTTCCAGGGATTCCACTTTGCTACCGTTTCCTTCCCTCTTTGCTACAGTAAAACAAACACAGGGTATGACAAGTCTGTCTTTGTCACAGGTTGCTGTGAGTGATCACCACCATCCATTTCCTGAACCTCTCAGATTCCCACACCAGCCTGTTGTTCCTTTTAGACCCAAGCTTCCCACTGCTGGGTTATTTTTAACTTGACAAAATCTAGAGTCAGCTGGGGGAAGGAAGAATTGCCTAGCTCAGACTGGCCTGTGGTCATGTCTGTGAGGAACTATCCTGACTGATGACCGATATGAGAAGGCCCAGCCAACTGTGGGTGGCACCATCCCTACAAAGGTGGTCTGATGCTGTCTGAGAGAGCTAGCCAAGCATGAGTCTGTGTCAGCCAGAGCCCAAGCTGGCAATCCGCATTCCTCCATCATACACTGACCTGCAAGTGTAAACTGAAGTGACTTCCTCCCCTTTTGGCCAGAATGTTTTGTCACAGCAACAGAAAGCAAAGAATGGCAGCTTACAGAAGAGCAGGGGGGATCTGTTGTAGCTTTCAGATGATCTCAGATGAGAGTTTGAGAGTCAATGGAGGCTGTGTTCCTTTAACACTTTCTCAAAGGGTCCTGCTTGATCCGATGACAGCAGGTTGTCCAGCAAACCCGAGATAATTTGACCACAGATCTGTAACCTTCTAACTCTGTACAGTCATAGAGTTCTGGTCAGTCTTGTGGAATCTTTAACATGGCTGTGCCCTTAATTTCTGCTGAGAACTTCGGTTCTTCACTTACATTCATAGATGAGGAAACTGTTAAGGAGTGCAAGGGGACCTTGGTACCTGCATGCTTGGAAATGCTGAAATCACCTTGACCTAGAACCACATGGAAACAGAATTCTTACCTCCGGAGATCAGGGAGGCTTCAGGCTCCCTAGTTGGTCTATCTTCCTCCAGACAAGGTCTGTATAGTAAGAACAAGAGGGCAAGGGAAAGCAAGAAGGACTGGGAGATCAGCCTATTCCAGGAGGTAATCCTGAGCTACAGGACTACCCCCTAGAATAATCCTTTTCTTTTCAAAAGGGTTTTACAGTTAAAATATCGTTGGAAGCTTTCCCCACTACTAGTTTTCCTGTCTTACCAAGGCACACAGGAAGACATATTCTCTGTAAGCTCGAATTGTGAGGTAGGTACATGACTTGTGAGGCCCCATGCAAAACAAAAACGCATGCCCTCTATTTGACAGTTAGCGGCAGAGGAGCTAAGCTGGACGCTTTCTGAGCTCAAGTTCACCCTGTATCTGAAACTCGTTAGTGTCTAGCAGGGGCCTTCACAATTTATTCCAGCTATGAAACCCAGGATGCACCGTCACTAGGCAGAATTGGCGGCTGCACACCTCTTCCCTCTCTTCATGTGGAATTTAGTTTTATAGTTGTGTTTTCCTCAGACTTGTGTTTTTGCATCCAAACTAGAATCAAGCGCAGGCACACAATCCCAGCTTGCCGCAGATTCGGGAGTGGGGACTGGGGAGGGGGTGGTTTCAGAAGAACAGGTCGACATGACCCTAGCTCTGTTTTGTACTAGCAGATGGAGCTTCTTCAGGTAAAACCAACAGAAAGAAGCAGGAGGCAGCCGCTTCAGTTGGGGCACCTCAGGTTGCTAGGGAGGGCAGGTGCTGCACCTGGATCTTATACAGAACTCACAGGTACTGATCAGAAACCCGAAGCAGGAACCAGCCAGGCAAAGGTTATGGCTGAGTGGACCAGAACTGTCGTTTCAGACAAGCCTAGGAATGGATGCAGTCTTGTACAACCCACTAATCTAGAAAATCTACTGCAAACAATAAGGGATTCTTTTCCGGAAAGGAACTACTCAAGCTGCAGTTACCCTCGAGCCCTGCACTCACACCCTGCATACAGATGCACAGAATGCATCCTCCGTCCAAAATCAAAGGCGACCGTTTTGAAATAACAGCTGTCCAGCTGCCCTTGAGCTCCAACACAGACTTCTCGTCATGCATGGTTACTATATGAGAATTCTTGGTTGTGCTGTGCTGACCAAGCCGTGTTTAAAATGCACGCTCTGCGTCTTTATTTAAACAATCGGGACCTCTGCATGCCACAACAGTCAGCCTCAGGCACAGAATGAGAGGAGCTAACGGCCGCCTCCTATCATACACAGCCCTCCTGCAACTCTGCCCTAGTAGGGAACTGCCTAGGCCGCAGGGCATGCCGGGGCAATGTGCTGCATGCCGGGCACTGCAGTCTTCTGCTTCACGGCTCCCTGGCGGGGCTCCTGTGCAATGCATACTGGGAATTGTAGTTTAAGGGGCTCCTTTTCAGACCGGCAACGCCCTGGAGCAGTGCATGCTGGGAAGTGTACTCCATAATTCCTCTAGTAGAAGCCGCCTTGGTCCATGTGCAGGACTCGCAGGTCTGAGACCATTTCTTTCATCAAAAAACTGGCCTGCTGCCTTGCCTGCTGGGAAATGTATTTCCTCAGTGCCGGAGGCTAGAAGCCCGGATGTAGTCTTGCTGGGCATTTCCTTGTAGTCTTCCCTGGCATCCTCTCCCAATCCCCTAAAACCCCGAATTTTGGCTGAAAACCTGGGAACCTGATCAATCCTGTCACAAAAAGCCAAAATCAAACCGAAACAAAACCACCTGCCTTTCCACAAAGTTAGCTAGCACTAGGATAAAAATCCAAGGTCAGCCTGAGGAAATATTAATCAAAATAAGAAATTTACAAATAATAAGAATAAAAAACTATGACGTTAATTAAGATACAGCTGGCTGAGCAGTGGTAGCACATGCCTTTAATCTCAGCACTTGGGAGGCAGAGGCAGGAAGATTTCTGAGTTCGAGACCAGCCTGGTCTACAGAGTGAGTTCCAGAACAGCCAGGGGTATACAGAGAAACAAAACAAACAAATATAGATGAACGAAGACCCTGTATCTCTAAATAAATAAATAAATAAATAAATAAATAAATAAAATAGCTGAACGAAGACGACATAGTCAAAACTTCAAGGAGCTCCGGTCATCTGAGAATTAATTCCAAACTTGAAATATACAATCTGAAAAATCATCCTTTGAAATTTAATTTTGTACGTGTGTGTGTGTGTGTGTAACTATGCACTCTTCTTACTGAACTATTTCCCCAGTCCTGCTTCTGTTTTTTAATTAAAATTTAATTATTTTTTTCAGTGCTGACGATCAAATCAAGTTCTTGCACATATGCAAAGCAAGCACTTTCCCACTGAGCTAATCCAAGTCTTGGAATTGTAATTTTAAATAATACATTTTGTGTATGTATTTATGGTATGCACATGGTGTCTTGATATATACATACATTAGGAAATGTGTTGGTTAAGAAACTAGCATGTCCACTATCATACATTTTAAAAGTGATTAGGAATTAACTTAAATATCTATCAATAGATGAATGGATAGCAAATGTGATGTATATACACGCTGAATTATTATTTAGCCTTAGTAAAAGAGGGGATTCTATAACCAGCAATGACATAGATGAATCTTTGGGGTGCTTTGTCTTAAGTAGAATGAGCCAGACACAGAAAGACAAGTATTGCATGTGCTTGCTAATGTGTGGGGTCCAAAGAAGTACAACCCATGGTATTAAAGAACAGTAATTGTGGTTTCGACGGCCAGGAACAGAGGTGGGAAGTTGGAGAGAGGGAGGTCAGGGGATAATTCAATTGGAAAGGTGAAATAATATCAGCCGTACTATATAGCATTGTAATTAAGGCTAATTGCAATGATATAACAAACATGGCTCACAGTTATAATTTTGATGCATTGATTTATGGATCAGAATCCAGCATACACATACACCTCAGGATATATATCCACTAGTGTGACCGTAACCTTTTGGAGAACCGCCGCACTCATTTTTGGCTGTTGTGAGGGTCAGTCTTGGTTGTTAACTTGATGCACCTGGGAAGAGTGAACTTGAGGTGAGTAGTCATCTTCATCAGATCCAGCTGTGGCCATGCCTGTGGGGAATTTTCTTGATTGCTGATTAATTTAGGAGGGTCTAGCCCAACGTGGGCAGTGCCTGGATTGTGTGAGAAAGGAAGCTGCGTGAGCTCAGGGGCGTAAGTCAGTAAGCACCAGTGGTCCTGTTGCTTCTTCCTTCGTGTGGCCTTTGCTTCCGTTTCTGCCTTGGCTTCCCTCAATGGTGGACCGTATTCTGAAAGTTGAAACAAACCCTTTCTTCCTCAAGTTGCTTTTGGTCAGTGTTTTATCACAACACCCCAAAGCAAACTAATATAGTTGCACTAATTAGCATTCCTGTTACCAATGCACCGGGGTTCCTTTAAGTCCACATCTTTGGCAATACAGGCTGTGTTTTGTCCTTTTGCTGTTATCTGAGCAGTTCTCAACCTGGGAGGGGGGGTCGCCTAAGACCATCAGAAAACACACATATTTAAACCACAGTTCATTACACTAGCAAAATTACAGCCATGAAGTGGCAACAAAAGTAATCGTATGCTTGGGTGGGGGTGAGGGGGTGTCATCACAACATGAGGAACTGTATTCAAGGGTCACAGCTTAGAAAGGTTGAGAATCATTGGGATATCCGTTCGTGACTGGACGAGGAAAAAATCATCTCATGGTTTTAATTTGCACCATGATTTTATGATGTTGAACAGTTTTTATGTGCCCATTGGCCCTTTGTGTGTCTTCTCTTGAGAAATGACTCTTTAGTTCCTTTCTGCTCTCTTTTCATTAGTGCTACTAGCTTGCTTGCTGATGAGTTGAAATCTACCTATTTTGAATAGTAGCCCCTAACCCTTAGTAGACATAGGATTCATAATTACTCTCATTGTATATGTTGTCTCATCTCTATTGATGGCTTCTTTTGTACTGCAGAAAAACTTGAATGTGGCTTGATCCCATTTTTCTTTGAATAATGTGATGCAGTCCCACTTGTGTATTTGTGCTTCTGTTGTCTGTGCCATGGAGTTCATATCTGAATTAGCTTTTCTTAGAGCAGTGTTACTAAGCATTCCCCTTTTGTTTGCCTGGGTTTATAGTTTTACACTTTACGTTTCAGTCTTCACCCTGTTTTGTGTTGGCTTGTGTGTGGTGTAGTGAAAGGTCTGATTTCATTTTTCTGTGCGTCTGGTCCCCATTTATTGAAGAGACTGTTGCTTTTCCAGTTGTGTCCCTGGAATTTTGGCTACTGAGCACAATGCACAATTTTCCACTCATTCAGTTGGTCTGTATGTGCATTGTGCCAGGACCACCCTCTTGTTGCTAAAGTTTTGTGGCATATTTGGAGGCCAAGTAGCAAAGATAACTATAGCTTGATTATTTTTGCTCATCCTGCTTTGATGACTAAAGATCTTTTGAGGAACTGCATTTTAGGAGTGATTTTTACTTTGGTGAAGACACAATTTGGATTCTATTAGCAACTTCACTTGACTCTAGACCATCCTGGGATGTGCGTGCATCTTAACAATATTCATTCTTTTAATTCATTAACACAGAATGTCTTTCCACCCTTGTGTTATCCATTTTTTCCACCAGTATTCCACTCAGAAATCCCATGTGATTCAATTCTTGGACCTTGTTGTGACAAATATCATTTGATTGTTACATGGCCATCTTAATGTGATGTTGAATTTTGTTTGCCAATATTTCATTGAGGACTTTTGTATCTATTTCCATCTGGAATGTGGTTTTGTAATTTTTTTTTTACAATGTTTCTTTCTCATCAGATAAGTAGAGGTGCTTGTGGATAAGCAGGACTGATGGCCATGGGGAACACAAAAGCCAAGGCAGGGAGACACAGGTTAAGAAGATGAGAGATGAGAAGGTGGACATGTATCTTATTCTCAGAGTATTTCACAGTCTTCGTTCAGGACAGCAGGCAGAGCCATGGTGCAGAGCAGCCCACAGCCATATGCTTCCCCAAAGGCCCAGGTATGCAGGTCAAGTGTACTCACACCTGTGGGATAGACATGCTCAAAGAAACTGCACAGATTCAGTCACGTGAGTCATTAAAGAGAAACAGCATGCTTTGCACATAGATAGTAGTAAAGAGGCCTGGAGTTTGAGGTTCTTATACACTGTAGGCTCCTGGATATAAAATTGAAAACTAATTTGGTTCAAAGAGCCCAGAACATCATGAGATAGCAGAAGAGCCTGGTGCTGTCCATATGGTACTGTTCTTACATTTGTACAGAATGCAAGGGATGTGGGTCACTGTGATTTGCACCAAGATTCAAGATAAAAGCCTATTTGTTCGGATCACGTGTTGAGAGATCAGTTCCCTCAATTGAGCCTCCTAGAGTTTGATGTTTAGTGCATGAAAGCAGAGCCCAACTAGCATGGAAATTCCAGGGTGATGGAGATGCCAGGGATGTGGCTTTCTGCCAGGAGAGCTTCAGACGCCATTGTCTAAGTCAGGGTTTCTATTCCTGGACAAAACATCACAACCAAGAAACAAGTGGGGAGGAAAGGGTTTATTCTGCTTACACTTCCATACTGCTGTTCAGCACCAAGGAAGTCAGGACTGGAACTCAAGCAGGGCAGGAAGCAGGAGCTGATGCAGAGGCCATGGAGGGATGTTCCTTACTGGCTGGCTTGCTCAGCCTGCTCTCTTATAGAACCAAGACTACCAGTCCAGAGATGGTACCACCCACAAGGGGACCTTCCCCCTTGATCACTAATTAAGAAAATGCCTTACAGCTGGATCTCGTGGAGGCATTTCCCTAACTGAAGCTCCTTTCTCTGTGATAAATCCAGCCTGTGTCAAGTTGACACAAAACTAGCCAGTACAGTCATCATGGCAGGAGGACATAGAAGCAAGGACATGAGGCAGCAGGTCACATTGCATCCAGTCAGGAAGCAGGGTAGAGGAAGGCTGATGCTCGCCTCACCTTCCCCTTTTTATTCAGCCCAGGATCTTGTCCCACATTTAGAGTGGCTCCTCCCCTTCACGACAACCTAATCTAGAAACTATCTCACAGGCATGCCCAGAAATTTGTCTCCTAGGTGACCTTCCATCCTGCTAAGATGACAATCGATATCTGTCATGTGCCACCTGAAACATGAAAACAGTGGCCAGCTGTGGTTGACATTACTCTTTAACTTTTGTGTAAAGTTTATATTACATTGTTATGATTTGATGGTGAAGTGTTCTACACAGGAACAATCGTCCCCAAATGATGGCGCAGTTTATGGGTGATTGTGAAACCTGTGGGACACAGGACTGACTGGCAGGTGTGGGCCATTAGGATCTTAATGGTAACACTTGATTCCTGAACTGCCCTAGATCTCTTCCTCTTTGACACCACAATGTGACCAGCTGCTAACAGCTCCCACTGCTACAGCTGGGGCATTTCTAGCTGCTATGCCTTCTCCACTGTGATGAACTACACACTCTAATCTATAAGCCAAAATAAGCCCTCTTTCCTTACATTGCTTCTGTCTGGTATTCTGTCACAGCAATGGGAAAAGAGCTCAACACATAAGTAATTACTCAGCACATCTCTCACAGTGGGGAGAGTGGGAATCCTCCTGTCCAGCTGTAGGCCACCATGACCAAGAGGGACTTCCAATTCATCTAGGGTACCCAGTCTCTGGGGGGCGGGGGGGGGGAAGCTATTCCAAGAGAAATGACCTTGAGAGGAACAGCGGAACAGCCAATTGCCTCATTGTTCATACTAACTAGAAAGTTTATAGGCTCTTTGGAAGCAGGAAAGTGGGGTGTGAATGCAGGAACTGGGGAAGATATGTTGCATTTGGGGTATAAGGGAAGGGGACGTGGGGTAGATATGAGGAATGTGTTTAGTATGTCATCGCTGTTGATGTGTCCCCTAGTCCAGACTGTAGATTCTGTTTTTTTTTTTTTTTTTTTTTGGTTTTTCGAGACAGGGTTTCTCTGTGTAGTCGTGGCTGTCCTGGAACTCACTTTGTAGACCAGGCTGGCCTCGAACTCAGAAATCCGCCTGCCTCTGCCTCCCAAGTGCTGGGATTAAAGGCGTGCGCCACCACGCCCGGCCCAGACTGTAGATTCTGAATGGAAACCTTCTTCCTACAGAGGAGACTCAGGAACGTGATAAATACAAATGTAAATTAGCTGTCAACATAATTTCCATTATTCTTAATAGTCATTCATGATAGAGTTTACCATCCCCAATAACGGAAGACTCGGAGGCTCAGTGGAGGTGAGATGTTGATAAGTGGACTCCAGTCATCTGAAGACCACGATGTGCACATATGTATCGGAATGAAAAGTGTTGTCTCTCCCTTGTCACCTAGAAGAACCCTCGAGGGAAGTGACCTCTGACCATAGATGATGCTCTTATTTATTTCTTCCCTAAGTATTTCAGGGTGAATCAAACCACAGATCTGTGATAATGCATTTAATTCAAGTAAAATTCACATTTAAAATTAAACCAGGTTGTTTTGAGATAATAAGGAATCAAAGCTCTCTTTGCTATATTATGAACCACATCTTGCTATAATGTCCATTACCTAGAACAAGAGATACATTTTGGGCTCCCTTTTGTCCTTAAATTAACTTCAGCCCTATTGCTTGTGTGTGAGCCTGTGCATGTTTCCTCGAAGATGAACGTTCTTAAGGAGATGACATATGATGATTGTTCCAGAGTCAACTTTGGGGAAGAGTGTCTGGGAATGTCTGTGAGGGATTACCTACATTAATTGAGGTAAGAAGACATACACTAACTTCAGACACCACCATCCCATGGGCATGTGTTTCAGATTGATTTATAAAAAGGACGAAGTGAGCTGAGGACCTGTATTCACCTCTCTGCTGCCTGGCTTTGAATGCCATGTGCTTCCTGCTCCTGCTGCCTTGGCTTTCGTCCCCAAGTTGTTTTTGTTAAGTATTTTGTTGCAGCCATGAGATGAGTAACTAAATACTCACTGAACTAGTCCTGAGGGTAGAAACATACTGGATAGAGAGGTCAGGGCGGTCTGGAGACATGTTACATTGTTTCTCTGTACTTTGTCTTGTCTTAGACGCCCTTGTGCTGGGACACCTGCCTGGGTCCAGACCGTAGATTCTGAATGGAAACCTTCTTCCTACAGAGGAGACTCAGGAACGTGATAAATACAAATGTAAATTAGCTGTCAACTAGATATTAAAATGGATTTTTAAGAAGAATTTATCTACTTTAAAAGCAAGTAGAGATGATCCTTCTGCTAAATGATTTGAGAGCGTAATTGGCTGATGAAGGGTTAGAGAAACGGCGATGAGAGGAAAGTGCATTTAATTCCAGCCTGTCACTTCCAGCTTTATAAATTGGTTTATTCCAAATGAATACTCAGTTTTCAATATTAAATTACGCCTTTTTTATTTATTTAATTTTTTCCCCTTCTCCAGCCATTTATGTGACTCCTTAAATATACCCGCTGGCGGACAAGAGCATACAACATGAGTTTTCTGGGTGTGTTTTAAAGTCTGCTGAAGTGTAGCATTGCTATCAAAGGAAATTGTACTATTAGCTTCAACTTGCAAACTTGGTAAAATGTCTGGAACTGGGTGTGTCTTCCTTAGTTAAACAAACATTTTGTTCAGAGGAATGTGTGTTGATGTGACTATATCTTATTTATTGCTATCGTGGCCATTTTAACCATGTGCAAAGTAACCTGATTCCCCTACCACATTTCTCTTCATCACCAGTCTAATAAGCTGTGTCCATCTGGTTGTGATACCACAAAGCTCCTGGGATCCATGTGTTTCTGTTTTGCACTGGATCCTCCCAACCTAGTAAAACAGAAAAGCCAACCAGGTGTGCTTAGATGTGACAGTGCCATGTCCTGCTGACACACACATGCTGAGTGTAACCACTCATGGGTCCCTAGGAAGGGCAAAGGAAGGGACGTACAGTTCTTAAGGCAGAGCCCTCAGACCAGCTGCTGTAGCACTACTTTGGAATCTCATTAGAAGCACATTCATAGTCTCCCAGCTTATACCTATGACCTGTTGATCTGAGCAGATAGCCTTCCACAGGCATGAAGGAAAGGGGACATTCCAACACCTTGACTCAGCCACAGAGTTCATTCAGAGCCACTTCTCAAACTTCTTCAATCAACTGTGAGTGTCAGGGAACAGGCCAAGACAGGAGACATAAGATTGTTTGTGAATGCTGTTGCATGTCTCTAATCATGGTGAGAGGTGGTTCACGGAGTCCTATATATCCCCTCTACTGATGTGTGAATCAAAATGTGCTGTATTGAGATGGGTTTGCAGTCCCCAGAGTTAGTGGACACTAGGGTTCAGCATGCCATGTCATGTGGAGGGGACCATAGTGGGTGTCTGGGAAGGAGCAAATCTGGAGGAGAAACAAACACCAAAACCACTGCCATTTCTATGATCTGGGGGAGGATGGAAGAGAGGAGGGAAGGGAGGAGGAAAGGGAGGTGGGAGGGGAGGAGAGGAAAGAGCAGAGGAGGGAGGGGAGGATGGAAGGGAAGAGGGAGGAGAGGAGGGAAGAGAGGAGGGAGGGAAGGAGGGAGGAGAGGAGAGGAAGGAGCAGAGGAGGGAGGGGAGGGTGGAGAGGAGAAGCTTCTGGTATGACACCAAGCGCACAACCTCAATGTCTGCTGTTCACATTCTAGTTTCTGAGCTGAGCCTGTAGTCTAAATGATTGTGATATTGCCTGTTAACCCAAAATCGAGTAAACTAGTTACATATGTCTTCAAATTTTCCTTAAGAAAAATTATTAAAAATATCTGTGAGGCCATAGATAGACCACAAAAGGTGTGTGGAAAGACTGGCACAAAAGCATAATCACAGCCCACACGCCCCTCAGAGGTGGGACTATTAACTTGATCAGAAAAACATTTTGACTCATTCAGAATCAGTAAGGTCTTTTTTTTTTTGTTGTTAGCTTTGATAGGTCTAAGTAGAAAGTCACATCTATCAAAACGCAACATTCTGATGAACACTAGTATGAATCAGTATAGACTTCTGCCAGAAAGTCCTTTGGGAGAGGGGAAGGGGGAAGTGGGAAGAGAGGGAGAGGGAAAGGGAGAAGTTTGGGAACAGGAAAGGGAAGAGAGGGGAAGGAGCGGAACGTGTGTGTGTGTGTGTTCATGTGTGCACATGTATGTGAGAGTATGCATGCATGTGGAAGCATATCTTGGGTATTCTTCCCAACCTGTGACCTTGTGGATTTCAACCTTGAGTGTGTTATTCCCCAGACTGCCTCCTCCCCCTTTCCTCCCCCTTCTTCTCCTTCTCCCTCCTCTCCTCTTTGTGACACAAGTTTCTTACTTTGTCCAGAGATGACAAAAAAGGCTAGACTGTCATGTGAGCCCTTGAGGTCTACCTATCTCTGTCTCTCCAGTACTAGAATGGAGTATGTACCACCATGTACAACTGGTTTTAAGACCTTAGGAATTAAACGCAGGTCCTCATGCTTGTAAGACAAGGACTTTATGACTAAACGATTGTCCCATCCCAAAGTTGGGGTCTTTCATGACAGTGTCAAGTGATTTCTAATCACTTTTGTCAGATGGTGATGCTCTAACAGGTCAGCAGAGGTGCAGGATGGAGAAGTGGGTTCCAGGACACAGGATCACGGGAAGCCATGGAAACATCAGACTCAGTAAAACAGACCACGCGTTTCAGGAAGATGTACTGAGAGCAGATGATTCATGACTAGGACATGACCAAATTGTCCACTCTCAGCCTAACCTATTTATTTTACAAAATAGTTAACAGAGAACAGTTGTCCAACGGGGTCTTTCTTTGGCTTTGCACTGCTTCCTGATAACTTAAGGATGCGGTTGGTTCAGATGTAGTTTACTAAATAGACAAGACAGGTGAGTGACATGAGAGAGCTGCAGAGCAGGAAGGCCCTGGCCAGGCCCCAGGGATTAAGTCACTACTGCAACACCTCTCGAACCTGTGCGAGTGACAACAGCTGGCTCACGGTTCTGGTTCTGACTCCAGAATCTCACCTGCTCTGCACTTGCAACTCATTTCCTGTACTTCTCTGCTTCAAGGGTGTGGCCCTTCTCTCTGAGTCCCACTGCCTACCTGCATCTGACACAGCAGTGGTCCCGAATGAGGCCAAAGTCAGTGTGATCTAACATGATGGATACTCAAAGTCAGAGACAGGACCAAGGTCAGAACAGAGTGAATCCCTGAGTCTCATCCCTCCTTGCTCCCTCCACAATGCCCAGAGGCTCTTCCCAGATTTAGCTCAGCCATCTTTCCACATCCCCAGTCAGCCCTCCCTGATGCTTCTCTTTCCAGGGCAAATCTTGACATTTCTAGAAGTGTTCAAAGTAGTACCAGAAGGGCTCAGGAGGCCCATGGAGCTGGGAGAGGCTGCTCATGCTGTGGTCTGTCTCTTAACAATTTCTTTCTGTAACTATTTCCCTTTCCCTAGAGCCCATGGTCTAGACACTGGGCTCGCTCTGTCCACATTTGCCTCTACTTGAGTGATCGGGGGTCATTGTCTACTTTCTTCAGATAATGAGCTAAGAAGGCTGAGGGTAAAACCTTGTGCCATATCATGCCATGAAGACTGGGCCACCTTCAGTAGCAGAACTTTGGGGTCCTTTGAATGAAGGAAATGGAGCCTCTATCTACCTCTTCCGACCACAAGGATATTATTACTAAGGCATAGGATCCAGGTATACAAAGGATGTTCACACTGCATGCTAGATGACAGACTTCAGATGTGACTTTGATGAAGTCCTAGGTGTTGAGGGCCAGGGATGACCAGGAGTAGTGTCAGCCCCTGAGAACTGTTAGTATTTAAAGTGAGATGGCTGGTCAGAGGCTGGGTCAGACTGAATACTGTTAACCTCTGGGTGTTGTTAGGAGTGAGGGCTTCACTTATCATTCTTGCCAACTTCCTTTCAATTCTGATGTTTTAGTTCTCTAGGGTTGATTCCCTGTCAGTCTGTGGAAGTAGGAGAGTTTGAAGGCTTCATTTTCCAGTATCTGGGTGGTACACTGGTTTCCTCTGTGTTTCTGTAACACTGAAGGAAAAGGGGGAAAGGCTCTGCCAAGGTCTTCTGGCAGACAGCTCTTGAGAGAAAACTTGCAGTCTGCACTTGGTGCAGTCTTAGGGACCTGAGAAGCAGCTGCCTGGCCCCTGGGGTCTAGATCCCAGGTATTGGTTTACAAACACATGGGCCTGAGCTCCTTGATAAATGGAAACAATAGGGTAATGGTTGGTTCTCACTGATTCATATCCAAGAAGGCTATAAAAATGGTAATGTGTGTATTCATAATTAACACCCTAGCTATAAATCATCTCAGAACCAAATTATGAAAGCTTAGGAGTCACACATACTGCTATTGGGGTGAAAATTCATTTGTACCAAAACAGGAAGACAGAACTGGACGTGAGAAGCAGACTTAGTGCACTGGAGATGCAAGCACCCTTGACCCTTGACCCCATAGGAAGTCTCTATGATGGAGAGGCCCCAGCTTGATTTCGATGATGTAGCTCCTAGAGCAATTTCCTACAGATTGAAGCACTTGCCTCTGAAGTGGGGAGGGGGCTCATGAGACTCAGGAAGTTCCTGAAACTAACCAGATTACAAGACCCTTCACCCAAGTTTTCGAAGCAATAAACAACTTGGTGAGGAGGCTCTCGGGCCTGATAAGCTGCTTTAGAAGACTCTTCAACCTATCTTCATGATTCGTACAGAGATGTCTGGCAATGCAGCTTCCATGCGTTGATACCCAGGTTGGGGTGGACTCTTCAGTGATGCTGCTGCCTTTGGGGTTATCCATGTTCTTTCACCTGGATCAACTGTGGATTGCCAGTCTGAACTTTGTTGCAATGGTTATTTTGGTCTGTCATCATTTCCTTTACTGGTATGAACAGGTAATTGCCCTCATCTCCCCAGAAAAAGTCTCACACAATGTAAGAACACTCTAGAACACAGCAGACTGACCCCAGTGGGATTCTATGACTGTCAGGGCATCAGTTGGCAGCCTAGAGTTTATTCAGAGAATCACAACCAAAGCTATGGATTCCCTCAGCTATGGCGCTCACCCATGGCATGTTCATCACCAGGGCTGTGTCTGTGCTGGGACCTTTGTATTTAGTTCCTATCTTGATAGACGCAAGATCACAGCTGTGTGTATCAAGCAGGGATCTCTAGGGGAATAGAAGCAATAGTGTGTGTCCATGATGCTTCACTTGCTTAGCCCATGCAACAGGCTGAGCCATCTAACAGCAGTCACTACTCTCTAGAAAGGCTGGAAGCCCAGTGGCTGCTCAGTCCTTTCCTATGGATGTCTCGGCAGTCCTAATCTGGTGGGGGTGCGGAAGGCCTGGAAGATTCCTAGAGAGTCATTAGTTTTCAGTCTACACTGGGATGCTGAAGAAGCTAGGTTCTAGCATTAACAAAGGATGGGAGCTATAGCTGCCACCTGCTGGAAGGTGGGGGAGGGTCCTCATTCTTGACTAATCCTTCCTGAGAACACAAGCTGTCAGTCAAGGTCTGCCATCACAGGTAGTGAGAGGCCAGACCAGACTGAAAGATTCCTAGAGTGACAAGGAGAGCTGGGTTCTACTTCCTGCGAGGACACTGTCCTAGTTTAGGTTTCTTTTCTGCTTCTGTGATTAAACACTGACCAAAAGCAACTTGGGGAGAAAGGGTCTATTTATATTACAGTTTATAGTCCATCATGAAGGGGAAGTCGGGGTGAGAACCTGGAGGCAGGAGCCGAAGCAGAGACCATGGAGGAGCCGCTTTCGGACCTGCTTTTTATACAACTCAGAGCTACCTTGCCCAGGATGGTGCCATTTATAATGGGATGAGCCCTCCTATGTGAGACAATTAAAAAATGCGCCCCCTAGACTTGGTGTATGCTAATCTGATGGGGGATTTTCTCAGTTGAGGTTCCCTGTTCCTAGACAACCCTGGCTGGTGGTAAATGGTCAAATAGCTAAGCTATGCCGGTGTTTTGCTCAGCAATGGGCTAGCTGGCTCCTCTCTGCAGAGCTGTGTATGGGAGAACCTCAGGACCAGAGCATTTCTGACCTGGATGCAAGTAGGACTGGCCGTGACCCACAGAGTCCTGCCCAGATTTCCTGGGTCTAAATTAGGCCAAGGACAGACTGCCAACAGTAATATTCTCTGGGTAGCTGATGCAAAGGATGTTTTTCCTGGTGCAGTTGAAGTTTTTAAGAGTCACAGAATAGAGGATTCCTGGGCCAGACATGCTCCATAGGTAGTTTTCTTAATAGAGGAGCAGAAAATTACTCTGAGAATTTGTCATCCCTATTTCTGAGGATCTTTCCTCATTGTGGGCAAGCTTGATGAAACTCATGCTTTCTTACACACAAGCACACACACTCACACTCAGTCTAACATCCAGCATTCTGCATCTAATACAGGTCTTAGGATGTGTCACACACACACACACACACACACACACACACACCTACTTCCTGCGAGGACACTGTCCTAGTTTAGGTTTCTTTTCTGCTTCTGTGATTAAACACTGACCAAAAGCAACTTGGGGAGAAAGGGTCTATTTATATTACAGTTTACACACACACCTATATGCGTATGCACACACAGACACACACACAGATACACACATATGATTATGAAGTTTTGTTTCAATGCCAGTTACAGTATTATGCTCATTCTGCCACACTTTCCTTACCTTGGTTGGGATATAATCATCTGGTGTTAAGCTTTTGCTGTATACAATCCAAAGATCAAGCAGGGATTTTTGCGGGCAGCTCAAATCTCAGAAGAAAGATTTGAGTTGAATACCTGCATTCTAAATGTATCTCCTTTCAACCTCTGAAAATATATGGAATAAAACCAGGCTATTATGATTTAAGTAGCCAGGTAAAATCAGAGCCAAGAGGAGACACCCAGGGAAGCCAGATGCCACTGGAAACCTGGGTACGAAGCAGACATTATCCTCAGACTCCACTGAGCTCTGCTAAGTAAGCTTCCGCTTCCTCTTCCTCTTCCTCTTCCACTTCCTCTTCCAAGAACTGAGTCGAGATTCTGCAACTCATTCAAGGGCATGTGAGGCTGAGATCTGCCTCTCAGGTGCTCGTGTTCCTACAGCTCTGCAAGGCCGTTAGCTGGTATGCCCTCTCAGTTGGTATGCCAAAGATCAGGAAGATGCTCCTCTGTGGAAGAAGACAGATAGGATTCGCCCGGCCCCACCCCACCCACCCCACCCCACCCCGCCCACCCCACCCCACCCACCCCCAATTCCCCACTTTGTAACTAACTGCATTCAAATCATGATGCCATGCGGTCACCCATGAAAATACTCTGAAAGGGCCACAGAAATGTAAGACTTTTAAAACCTTTGTTAGCCATTAGAAGTCATGGAGATGGGTTTAGCTGGGTAAACTAGCAAATACTTCGATGAAGCCCATTGGAACGTCTTCCAAAAATGTGAGTCAAAGAGGAACTGGCTCAGGTAGAGACGTTAAGCTCTACCACAATCTGGTCTGGACCACCTGCAAAGAAGGATGAAGGATGGTCAGGAGGCAGGTGTTGATAAGGTAGCATAGGCTTATTCTGGTGAGGGTGGACTCTGTTTCCCCGGCTAGGCAGCAGCCTTAGCTTTCTTCACTGTGTGTAGGGCAGTAGAGGGAGAACAGGAAGCTAGACCCTGTGCATCCAGTGGTGGTACCTCTTTTAACCAAGGTTGGGTACAATTATGGGACTATCTGATTTTTGCATCTTGCTAGCTTCGTGCTTGGAAATCACCTCCCAGGTACTGATGTCTGTCCAGCTAAGGCCTCAAAATCTTTCTGTAAGATAAGGAAATTGTTTTCATAACAACATGAGGGGTTCTCATGGAGACCGCATCTGATAATGCATCCAAATGTTGGTTCAGAGTGGTACAGTGCAGTGGGGTCTTTGACCTCAGTGAACAAGCACAGGAACACAGTGTTTGCTGGGAGCTTCCCAGTATCTTTACCCACACACTCTGGGGTGCAGATGGGTTGCACATTGATCAGCTTTTAAAGCACTACGCTACTGTGTTTCTGTTGTATCTCAGATAGGCTGTACATTTCCCCCATCAGGGAGAATTCCACAATGCAATGCAAGCATTCAGGGTGTAACCCTGCCCAGCTAAACTAGAAACTGGGGAAACGGGCAAGTGTCAGCCTCTCCTAAGGGTGTATCTAATAGATCACCAAGCCTGAGAAGTGATGTGCTAGGGGGTTGTGCTGCAAGGAAGAGTTTAAAGCCACACAGATGCCTCAACAGAGAAGTAGTTATGGGAAGGACGTGCTCCCTCCATTGCCCAGGAATACTGTGCCACCTGAGACACTGAGGTAAAGAAAGGACTTCTTTGAAGAGAGTGGGCTTCTTCAGCAAGAAGGAGAGAAGAGTAAGAAAAGCAACTGAAATTTCTAGAAAGTCTAGTTACTAGGAGACAAACAATCACCACAGGTGAAGAGCAACATCCCTTGAAGGTGGAAACAGCAGTGTGTGACAGCTTCCTGGTTCTGAGTAACCAACCTGGTGCTCTGGTTAATTCAGTCGACTGCATCTTTTGAGCATGGAAGAATCACTCTGGGCGAGACTGGAACACTGTGCTAGGAGCAGGGTTGGCTGCATCTACTCATGCTGCATCTCTATGGACTCAGGAAATCAGCCTCAGAGCCTGCCTGCCCCACCTTTCTTCCAGGAGAGCCTGGTTCAGAAGTAAAATGTCTAGAGTTTGGTCTAGCACATCCAAATGACAGAGGGGCTCTAACAAAATGGCAGAGGCCCTTTGACTCCCAGCTGAGAGATGGTTCCATTTGGATAACAGAAAGCTCATGAAACACCTGCATTTGCCTAGGGTGGGCAGTGAGCTCGGGGTATGAGCCCAGGAGCTCTCATACCAGCTCTTTCTGTAGCCAGGTGCCTCACTGCCCTTTCCATGAGTGATACTCCTTTTTTCACTTTAAAAATTTCAATCATTTAAACATGGGACCTTTCCAAATATGTTCTGTGAGTACATTTAATATTACATCCACATCAGCCTTCTGTAAATAATTTATTGCAAATGAATGTCCTAGATAGTTACACATTTGCATGACTTGAATAAACAGGTAAGGACAGAAAAAAAACCCAACAAAACAACAATGACAAAAACAACCAAAACGGCTCAATACTGAACTGTATCTCTAATCTCTATCAGCTATTAGAAATTACTTGAAAGTCACGCTGATTTAAACCGTGCCCTTCCATGTCCCCTGACATAGAGTTCACTGTTCCTCACCGTTGACTTCTCCTTCAACATGTTTGCTGGACTGTACGTTGCCCCTGTGCTTGGGGCTTTAGGAGGTCTAAGTGAGGAGCACTCATCCAAAACAATTCGGGAAAAGTGTACAGAGAAGGAAGAGGAGGCAGACAAGCCCTCCCCGTGACCTGTTAGGGCAGCAGGGCAGGTCTACAGCTGCTCTATGGGACTGGGTCCTAAGTAGAGCCCATGGCCCCTGGGGGTGAGAATGACAATGATGTCATTCTCATGACATCACATGACATGCCAACATGAGTTGGCCTGTCTGCACTGGCAACACTGTACTGTTTGGTGTTGCTGACATTGGTTCAGAAATTAATGTTGATGAGATTTAGATGTGATGTGCTTATTCTACATTGAAGAAGGTTTATCCCACTCCAGCCATGGCAGAGATAGAAGTCCAGTGCTTGCTTCCCTTTGCTCATGGAATAATATACAAGCTCTGAGGAAACTCGATGAGAAATGCCATGAGCGGTCGATATAGACAGCAGAGGACCTTGGTGTAGCTAATCTGGGAGTGAGGCAGACATTGGGTCTCCCTTCCATAGACCCAGTAGGCTATAGGCATTGGTCTCTACAAGCCTAGAGGAAGGACGACAGCGGACCCAGTGAAGGTCAGAGAGATTTTGGATCGGGGAGGAGAGTGGCGAAAGGCAGCTGTGTGTCCTGTCATGGAGCCTGAAGTTACTAATGTATCTCTTTTGGCATACAATTTAGTAAGAACTCTAAAGAGCCTTCATTTTAAATGATTTTAGGATAGCTCAGAGCTTCCAGAAAGACAGCAGAGGCCCAGGATTTACCTTGCTAACTCCTGAAAATGATGGCTTATGATCTAACAGGGAGCATATATCAATAGTGGGAAACTGATGCCCTGAAATAGGTGTAGGCTTATTCAGATTTGCCAGCCTTTGTAGATGTGTTTTCCTCTCTGGGAAGAGGGGAGGTAGATGATTCTCTGAGATTTTGCTACACAGGTCAGAGAACTTCCCTTCCTCCAATACTGTCACTATGGTCACGGCCTCTCCCCACTGCTGAACCCTGAACACCAGTATCTGTCTTCCTTCAGGGAAATTCTGTCATCTAGAGAATATCCAGCAAATTGGCTTTTGCCAGTGGTCAGTGAGGTCAAATACATTCATGGGTTCCTAATCTTCTCTGGCAAAGGGTTTGGTAGGCCTTGGTCCATTTTGGAATTGGACAGCCTATTTCTTTCTTTTGAGCTTGAGAATTGATCGTATGTTCTGAATACAGAATTCTTGTTGAGTTTGTAGCTTGCAAAAACCTTTGGCTATGTCTAAGAAACGTCACGCAAATTTTTCTCCTTCCCTTTCTTCAAAAGGCTACAACCCCTCCAGCCGATGTTGGAACAAGGAGTCTGGAGGTTGCAGTTTCAGGATGGAAGGTGGAAGGCTTTAGCATCAAAGGAGAACATCATAGGGCCTCAGGCTATCCGACAGCTCATATTACAGTGCATGCATACATGCATGCCTTTACAAACACAGGTATGAGTATGGATGTGTAGGTACACATGTTCCCACATATTTGTGATCACCCAGGAATGTGTCTTGTATTCTTGCTTTGTTACTTACTTTTATGGATGTGCCATGGCGTGTATGTGGAGGTCAGAGGACAACTTGTGGAAGTCACTTCTTCCTTTACCTGTGTAGGTTCCAGAAACAAAACTCAAGTCACTTGGCCTTAAGTGTCCTTTCCTGCTGAGCTATCTAGCCAGCCCCACAGCTTGCTCTTTATCTTATTCATTCATTTCTGTAACAAGAGATAGCTTCCTCCTCTGCTCTTTTCCGCTCTGCTGTGAGTTTCAGGGAGACCAAGCCAAGAGCCTGTGTGCTTTCCCAGGCATACCAGGAAGGAGGCAGACCAGAACTTCCTGCAGCAGGCCCTGCTGAGCCTTTGCTGGAGCACCCTAGAAACCAGGGTCTGGAGCAGTGAAGTCACTAAGCCATGGACTGTGGCAGTGGATGCCATTTTTGAGGCAATACTTTTTGCTATGTACCATGGTCTCTCTTGTCACTCACAGCTAAGGTCCCTTAGGTCAAGCTTCCTTCAGTCTGGTATTGGGAGACTGATGCTGTCAGAACACAGCTTCAGGCCTTGGGTACAGACCTCGCAAGATGTTGGAAGGATACTTCTTTACCTTGGTGGTAGCTGAGGAAGTCAGGGTTGGCTCCCTGAGGAGAACGATCCTCCTTTATTCCACAGAGGACATTGTGTAAAACACTTAGTATCTCTATCACATACACCTGTCATATACATCAACTTTCAGGGTCTTAAAACTATAGAGTGAGCTACTTAGGGGAGAAAGACTAACTTCTTAATTATCTTGTGTGCATTCTGTGTCAGGTGAGTTTCCAGCACATACCTGCTCCTTAATAGCCAATTGCCATTAACTAAACCAATTAATCAGTGAGTTGAATAAATGTCGGGCTGGTAAATGCTGTCCCATTTGCCCTTGTCTGTGGTCTAAATGCTGCCATTATGACCAATTTCAGGCTACTAGTTTGCTATCTATCATTCAGTTCACAGAACGACTGACAACAGAGCAATTGGCACTCATCAACCAGCCCAAGCCAGGAGCCGAGCTCTTTGGTGCACCGAGATAGAGTTCACTGTGTGCATATGGGTAGAATTCAGGCCTAGGTTAGCTCAAGTTGTTCTGCTAGGCTGCAGGTACTTCATGGTCTCCTGTTCCTCAACTCCCTCGGAGTTCTCTGGCCTGCACGTCACCATATAGCATGGCCACACTCACCCTCCCAGGCTATAAAAGTCTGTGGGGAATTTCCTTGCCAAGAATGATCGTCTCCAGAGAACAAACTCTCATCACCCTTGGGTAAGCTATGAGAGGACTCAGGATGAGGGATGCCCCTGGGCAACACAGGCTGGGTGGAGAGAAAATGGGATCAAGGTTGGGAGGGAAGACAGGGAGAAGAGCATCCCAGGAAAAACTGGGCCTGGAGCAGGAACACAATGCTGTCCTTGTCCAGAAGAGGAGGGATGCCTTCAGTGCCAAGGAGGCCTTAGCAGCAGAGCCTCTGACAAGCAGCCAGGACCACAGAAAGGCTCCTCAGTCAAGACCTGCTCTGTCTCTTCATAACATGATGGGCCGGGTAGCAGCAGCTTAGATTAAAACTGGAGAGAGAGTTTGAAAAGTTTCTGGGGGAGGTCCAGTGACTGGTTCCTTTGATGGCCAAGACTCCAGGAGTCAGGCTCAGTAGAGCCTCATTTTGACACTAGACTGAGAGGTGTCTATCATATTCCATTCAGACTCCTAAGCTAGGCTCTGACCACTGAGCAACTCCACCCAAGTGCTCACATTTGCTCTGAGTGGTCCCTTACCACCCAGTGGCCTGCTAGGACTAGGTAAACGTTCCACCTATAGCCCAGACTACCTAGCAGGTACCTGAACTGGTCTCAGATCCTAGGTTTGAGGCTAGCCCCTGTGCCCAGACAGCCCTGGGTAGAGGACAAGCCTCATGTAACTCAGGACCTGAGTATATTATGTTCAGCCTATATCTGTTATCTTCCAGTTGGGAGCATTTTCCACAAGAGCACCCAGGAAGAGCCGCAGCCTACTAAGAAGAGAGGCTTCAGTATACTGAGCAAAGGCGATTTTGGTTAACCTATACATCCATGGTCCATGATTCTGAGGTTATGCACATCCATCTGCAGACACACACAGAAACAGTGTCCTCAGTGTAGAATGGCATACTTCAGTGTCTAGGTTTTTGAAGGAAATGTTACCCACTTCAACATTATTTTTCTGGGTGGAACGTTCTAATGTGGTTTAATGTGTCTTATTGTGTGTATAGGGAGGGGTAGGACTGTATAACACATTTGTGTGTTTACTGTATGGCTGCCTATATGTGGTGGCATTGTCTCTTTGTGTGAGGTATTGTCTCTGCCTACATGTTGTCTTTGTGAGGGTTGTGCTCTCTCTGTGTGTGGTGTATACTGTCTGTGTGTATTAGGGGTGTTGCTGTCTCTGTGTAAGGGATATGCTGTGTCTGTGTATTAGGGGTGCTCTGCCTGTGTATTAAGGGTGTGCTGTCTGTGGATATTAGGGATGTGCTGTCTCTAGGTAAGAAATATCCTGTCTCTGTATATTAGGAGTGTGATGTCTGTGTGTATTTAGGGTATACTGGCTGTGTGCATTAGGGATACACTGTGTGTATTAGGGGTGCACTGTCTATATGTATTGGGACATAGCATCTCTGTATATTAGGGGTATACTGTGTATCGGTGATATGCTGTCTCTATGTATTAGGGGTGTGCTGTCTCTCTGTGTATTTTATTTTCTCCAATGATGGGAAAAGCCTGACAATCAAATTACTTAGAAGACTTTTCAAATTGACTTTGCCTCTCTTATAAAAATGAGCCATTTAGTGTCTTTGAGGCCATTACTGAGTCTTTCAGAAGGAGAGTGAGGCGAATCAGAAGTAAAACCCACACACTCTCACTAATGGTGTTAATCTCATTTGCTGTCACCATTCAATACTCATTGAAACTCTTGTCCCTCTACCCCTGGGATAGAAACCCTGGAAGAGAAGCTGCCAGAGTAGGCAGGCTGCAGTCAGGCCCACGAGGTAGGTCTCACATATCCAGGAAGGGTGTGGTTGTCATGGTTCATACTGAAGGTCAGTCTGTAAAGAGTAAGACAGGACAGACATACAGACCTGGGCATTGCTGCTTGCTAGGGAAAACAGCACTCCACATATTAGCACATCTGTCCTATCTTCCACATATTAGCACATCTGCCCTATCCCACTTTTCATAGCAAAAAGCACCTTATTCACTCGTGCCTGTGGGTCAGAAACACCGGTCTGAACCTGGGAAAGGAGAGTAAAGATGATGTATATGTTGCACTCTTTTGAGTGACCCTTAGTGACAAGCCCAGGTCTCTGGGGGCATCAGGCGATTTCTGGCCCCAGAAAATCTGCAAAAAAAAATTCTGAGCTTTGTAAGTGGGGGCCAGACACCCCATCTGCCAGTACATGAAGAATGAGTAGACCTTTCTGAGCCTATACAAGTTTTACTCAATAGAGGGGTACTGAGACCTCCTCTCTGGTTTTGGATGAGTGGGGCTCAAGGAGCCCAGTTAAGGGTGCCAGGTGTCCAGCAGAGCTAATCTGTTTCCAGGACAGAATGATGACTACTGCTGGCCAGAGATAAATCCATAGAAACAAGATGAGAAGGTAAAATTCTGTTGAGAGAAAGAACAGCCTGTGGAAGTCACACACACACACACACACACCACACACACACACACACACACACACAGAGAGAGGGAGAGAGAGAGAGAGAGAGAGAGAGAGAGAGAGAGAGAGAGAGAGAGAGAGAGAGAGAGAGAGAGAGAGAGAGAGTTTGAAGGCATTAGCAGGAGAACTGGGAACCAGCTCATGAGGGAGTCATTTGACTCAGAGAAGCCAGAGGAAGCACCAGGGCAAGAGATGGCCTCTAGTGGAACAGGCTCTGCTCTGGCTCTGGCTACTTCTATATATCTACAGTACCACACTGCTCAGGCCAGGCATGTGTGCTTGATTAAATCTGAGGGACTGTTAGTAAGTCAAGGTAGCTGGCTGCACAGGGTCAGTGTGGAGCAGTTTGTAAATCAAATGGAGAAAGGCAAGCTATGGGCATGACAAGGCTATTTAGGGAACAGCTGGGTGTGGCAGATGATTGCTCTGAGAGCAGGGAGTTGAAGTAATGGAACCTGTAGGGACTATGACCTTACTGGCCAGGGAGGGGAGGGGGTAGATATGCACAAAGCCTTGTTGGAAGGGAAAGCAGCCTTCGAAAAGCTGATGAGAGACACAAGGGCCAAAAGCACTCAGGGATGCCAAGTGGAGACGGTGCTAGACTAGGAACACACTGGGCCAAAATCTAGTAGAGCTGTGAAGAAAGCCTGCCATGCTCCCCACTATGCAAGGTGCTGTTGCATATACCATAGGCAAGCTGGCTGAACCCTGGGCCTGTCTGTGGTGGAGAGTACAAGACAGAGCAAGTCAGTACACAGCTAACCAGGAGGATGGTGGCTGTCATGAGTTTCCTGCATAGGTGAGTTGCATGGTAGTGCACAGGATGATATGAGACTAGACAGGTCTGGGAATTGGAAGGAGGTGTGCACAAGCAGAAAGCCAGCACATCCCAGGCTCCAGGATGAGTCAGGTATAGGCCCAGGTTCTGGGGATAGAACAGTCTTGGAGGCCCTGTACTTGTTCAGAACTTCAGGATCAGCTAAGTAGAGTACACGGTTGAACCTGACAGCAGACTGGTGTTCGCTGAAACACACCCTTAGTTCTCTCTGTGGCCTGCCTTGTCTGGGCCTCAGCATCTCTGATCTCCTGAGTCCTCACAGTCCAGAGACTGCACTGTCAGGTGGTACTGGCATGGAGGCTTGGATATTTCCTGTCATCTATTCAGACCCCACTCTGCAGCTAGCATCTACCCAGGAAACAGTGATTCTCATGGGGTCCTTCCTTCTTTTCCTCTTTCCCTTTTTCCCTCTTTCCCTCTCTCCTTCCTTCCTTCCTTCCTTCCTTCCTTCCTTCCTTCCTTCCTTCCTTCCTTCCTTCCTCCCTCCCTCCCTCCCTCCCTCCCTCCCTCTCTTCCTCCCTCCCTCCCTCTCTTGGCAGCACCAGTGGATGCAGGGATGATGTTCTGGGCAGCCCACGGCCATCATGCCACAGCTTTCCAGAGGGGCCATCCACAGTCTTCTGAGTGGCAGTGATGGCATGGACCATGGTCATGAGCCCTTCCACAATGCCAAAGTTGTCATGGATAACCTTGGCCAGTGTGTGTGGGGGGTTAAGCAGTTGGTGGTGCAAGATGCATTGCTGACAATCTTGAGTGAGTTGTTATATTTCTCATGATTCACACCCATCACAAACATGGGGGCATCAGCAGAGGGGGCAGAGATGATGACCCTTTTGGCCCCACTCTTCAAGTGGGCCCCAACCTTCTCCATGGTGGTGAAGACACCAGTAGACTCCAGGACATACTCAGCACCAGCACCACTTCATTTGATGTTAGCAGGATCTCACTCCTGGGAGATGGTGATGGGCTTCCTGTTGGTGACAAGCTTCCCATTCTCGGCCTTGACTGTGCCATTGAATTTGCCGTGGGTGGAGTCATACTGGAACCTGTAGACCATGTCATTGAGGTCAATGAAGGGGTCATTGATGGCAACAATCTCTACTTTGCCACGTGGAGAGCAGATGGCAGCCCTAGTAACCAGGTGCCCAATACGGCCCAATCTGTTCACACCGACCTCCTCCATTTTGTCTACAGGATGAGGCTAGCACTGCACAAGAAGATGCGGCTGTCTCTGGAACAGGGAGGAGCAGAGAGCCTCACAGCATCTTCTTATGAACAGACATTTGAGTTTCCTCTAATGGCTCTGGAGAGCCATTGCTTTTGTCCTCAACACTATCACATAGCATAAGTACAGCGCCCATCATCAACTCCCCCACAGATGACATATGATTTGCTTCCAAGGTTTGGAAACCAGAAAAGCAAGTTCAGGGTTTAGTTTCAATAAAAGTTGTTGCTTTTGTTGGGAAAGTATTAAGGGGATTAACTGCTAGATTCTATGAACTGTGAATATGTATATGTATGTATATCAGATTGTCAATCAAAGCTGGCTGCAGTTTGTATGTGTATGCATGTGAGGGTGTTTGTGTGAGCACATGTGCAATAGTGTGTACAGAAATG
Organism: Mus caroli; assembly: GCF_978045245.1. NCBI lineage: Eukaryota > Metazoa > Chordata > Mammalia > Rodentia > Muridae > Mus > Mus caroli. The sequence continues at coordinate 27,271,952 of NW_028227269.1, forward strand.
TGTGTGTATGTTCATGTGAAGGCCACATGTCATCTTCAGGTGCTGCTCCTTAGACTCTATTTCACCTCATTTTTGAGAGAGTCTCAGAGTCTTTTTGGCTGGGAATGTGCAGGTTAAACTACTAGCCAGAGAGTCCAGGATCTGCCTGACTTCTTTTTGTTAGCACTAGTATTACCTAAGTGCGCCACCAGACCTTGATTTTTTTGTATGTGGGTTCTGGCAATTGGCATCAGGTGGCCATGCTTGGGAGACAAGCACTTGACTAAGCGAGCCACATATTGCCCGCTTCTGCATTTCTTGCCATGGTGACGGAGAACCCCTGTTGTTCTTCATGGTGCTCTCTGTTCCTGCTACCCTGGGGAGGGTGGACAGGTAACTGCTTTCCATGAGCATTTCCCTGAAGAGTGCTGAGGACATTCTCACAGTCTGCTAGCTTTCCATCTATCTCGGCGAATTGTTAAGGTCTTTGTGACTAGTTTAATCCCTTCATTTCCTTGTTGAAGAGTTCTTTTCATAGTTCGGATAACAGGTGAACTTTTTGGAAATAGCTCCACCTAATCCGTGGCTTGTCTTATTATTCTTTTACTATCGTCTTTCATAGAGAAGAAGTTTTTACTTTTTATGGAAATCTAGCTTATCGCTTTTTCCAAGGCCTTTGCTGCTGCAGGTAAAAATGTCATTTTCACGTTTAAGGTCATGGGAACATTTCTCCTCGTTACCCTCCAGGAGTGTTAGAGTTACACATTTTACGTCAGTCTATGATTCATTCTGAGTTAGTTTTTTATTTTTTTTAACAGATGCATGCTCTGTCTCTATTTTATTTTATTTTATTTCATTTTATTTATTTAATGTGTTATTTATCCGTGTCTTATAGATGCCCAGTTATTCTACGGCCATTTGTTACAAACGCCATCTTTGCTTCATCGTGTGGCCTTGCCTGTCTATAAAGGTGTATTTCTGGGCCCTCTGTTCTTTTCCAACCTTCTGCTTGTCTCCTTTACTTTTTTTTTTTTTTTTATTACATATTTTCCTCAATTACATTTCCAATACTATCCCAAAAGTCCCCCATAGCGCCCCCCACTTCCCTACCCACCCATTCCCATTCTTTTGGCCCTGGCATTCCCCTATATTGGGGCATATAAAGTTTGCAAGTCCAATGGGCCTCTCTTTCCATTGATGGCCGACTAGGCCATCTTTCGATACATATGCAGCTAGAGACAAGAGCTCCAGGGTTCTGGTTAGTACATCATGTTGTTCCAACAATAGGGTTGCAGATCCCTTTAGCTCCTTGGGTACTTTCTCTAGCTTCTCCATTGGGAGCCCTGTGATACATCCAATAGCTGACTGTGAACATCCACTCCTGTGTTTGCTAGGCCCCGGCATCGTCTCACAAGAGACAGCTATATTTGGGTCCTTTCAGCAAAATCTTGCTAGTGTATGCAATGGTGTCAGCGTTTAGAAGCTGATTATGGGACGGATCCCTGGATACAGCAGTCTCTAAATGGTCCATCCTTTCATCCCAGCTACGAACTTTGTCTCTGTAACTCCTTCCCTGGGTGTTTTGTTCCCAATTCTAAGAAGGTGCACAGTGTCCACACTTTGGTCTTCATTCTTCTTGAGTTTCATGCGTTTAGCAAATTGTATCTTATATCTTGGGTATCCTAAGTTTTGGGCTAATATCCACTTATCAATGAATACATATTGTGTGAGTTCTTTTGTGATTGTGTTACTTCACTCAAGATGATGCCCTCCAGGTCCATCCATTTGGCTAGGAATTTCATAAATTCATTCTTTTTAATAGCTGAGTAGTACTCCATTGTGTAAATGTACCATAATTTCTGTATCCATTCCTCTGTTGAGGGACATCTGGGTTCTTTCCAGCTTCTGGCTATTATAAATAGGGCTGCTATGAACATAGTGGAGCATGTGTCCTTTTTACTGGTTGGGACATCTTCTGGATATATGCCCAGGAGAGGTATTGCTGGATCCTCCGGTAGTACTATGTCCAATTTTCTGAGGAACCGCCAAACTGATTTCCAGAGTGGTTGTACAAGCTTGCAATCCCACCAACAATGGAGGAGTGTTCCTCTTTCTCCACATCCTCGCCAGCATCTGCTGTCACCTGAATTTTTGATCTTAGCCATTCTGACTGGTGTGAGGTGGAATCTCAGGGTTGTTTTGATTTGCATTTCCCTGATGATTAAGGATGTTGAACATTTTTTCAGGTGCTTCTCTGCCATTCGGTATTCCTCAGGTGAGAATTCTTTGTTCAGTTCTGAGCCCCATTTTTTAATGGGGTTATTTGACTTTCTGGAGTCCACCTTCTTGAGTTCTTTATATATATTGGATATTAGTCCCTTATCTGATTTAGGATAGGTGAAGATCCTTTCCCAATCTGTTGGTGGTTTTTTTGTCTTATTGATGGTGTCTTTAGCCTTGCAGAAGCTTTGTAGTTTCATGAGGTCCCACTTGTCAATTCTCGATCTTACAGCACAAGCCATTACTGTTCTATTCAGGAATTTTTCCCCTGTGCCCATATCTTCAAGGCTTTTCCCCACTTTCTCCTCTATAAGTTTCAGTGTCTCTGGTTTTATGTGAAGTTCCTTGATCCACTTAGACTTGACCTTAGTACAAGGAGATAGGAATGGATCGATTCGCATTCTTCTACATGTTAACAACCAGTTGTGCCAGCACCATTTGTTGAAAATGCTGTCTTTCTTCCACTGGATGTTTTTAGCTCCCTTGTCGAAGATCAAGTGACCATAGGTGTGTGGGTTCATTTCTGGGTCTTCAATTCTATTCCATTGGTCTATTTGTCTGTCACTATACCAGTACCATGCAGTTTTTATCACAATTGCTCTGTAGTAGAGCTTTAGGTCCGGCATGGTGATTCCACCAGAGGTTCTTTTATCCTTGAGAAGAGTTTTTGCTATCCTAGGTTTTTTGTTATTCCAGATGAATTTGCAGATTGCACTTTCTAATTCGTTGAAGAATTGATTTGGAATTTTGATGGGGATTGCATTGAATCTATAGATTGCTTTTGGCAAGATAGCCATTTTTACAATGTTGATCCTGCCAATCCATGAGCATGGGAGATCTTTCCATCTTCTGAGATCTTCTATAATTTCTTTCTTCAGAGACTTGAAGTTTTTATTATACAGATCTTTCACTTCCTTAGTTAGAGTCACGCCAAGATATTTTATATTATTTGTGACTATTGAGAAGGGTGTTGTTTCCCTAATTTCTTTCTCAGCCTGTTTATTCTTTGTGTAGAGAAAGGCCATTGATTTGTTTGAGTTAATTTTATATCCAGCTACTTCACCGAAGCTGTTTATCAGGCTTAGGAGTTCTCTGGTGGAATTTTTAGGGTCCCTTATATATACTATCATATCATCTGCAAAAAGTGATATTTTGACTTCATCTTTTCCAATTTGTATCCCTTTGATCTCCTTTTGTTGTCGAATTGCTCTGGCTAGGACTTCAAGTACAATGTTGAATAGGTATGGAGAAAGTGGACAGCCTTGTCTAGTCCCTGATTTTAGAGGGATTGCTTCAAGCTTCTCACCATTTACTTTGATGTTGGCTACTGGTTTGCTGTAGATTGCTTTTATCATTTTTAGGTATGGGCCTTGAATTCCTGATCTTTCCAAGACTTTTATCATGAATGGGTGTTGGATCTTGTCAAATGCTTTTTCCGCATCTAACGAGATGACCATGTGGTTTTTGTCTTTGAGTTTGTTTATATACTGGATTACGTTGATGGATTTCCGTATATTGAACCATCCCTGCATCCCTGGGATGAAACCTACTTGGTCAGGATGGATGATTGTTTTGATGTGTTCTTGGATTCGGTTAGCAAGAACTTTATTGAGGATTTTTGCATCAATATTCATAAGGGATATTGGTCTGAAGTTTTCTATCTTTGTTGGGTCTTTTTGTGGTTTAGGTATCAGAGTAATTGTGGCTTCATAGAATGAGTTGGGTAGAGTACCTTCTGTTTCTATTTTGTAGAATAGTTTGTGAAGAACTGGGATTAGATCTTCTTTGAAGGTCTGATAGAACTCTGCACTAAACCCATCTGGTCCTGGGCTTTTTTTAGTTGGGAGACTATTAATGACTGCTTCTATTTCTTTGGGGGATATAGGGCTGTTTAGATCATTAACCTGATCTTGATTCAACTTTGGTACCTGGTATCTGTCTAGGAACTTCTCCATTTCATCCAGGTTCTCCAGTTTTGTTGAGTATAGCCTTTGGTAGAAGGATCTGATGGTGTTTTGGATGTCTTCAGGATCTGTTGTTATGTCTCCTTTTTCATTTCTGATTTTGTTAATTAGGATGCTTTCCCTGTGCCCTCTAGTGAGTCTGGCTAAGGGTTTATCTATCTTGTTGATTTTCTCAAAGAACCAGCTCCTTGATTGGTTGATTCTTTGAATAGTTTTTCTTGTTTCCACTTGGTTGATTTCACCCCTGAGTTTGATTATTTCCTGCCGTCTACTCCTCTTGGGTAAATTTGCTTCCTTTTGTTCTAGTGCTTTTAGGTGTTTTGTCAAGCTGCTAATGTGTGCTCTCTCTAGTTTCCTTTTGGAGGCACTCAGTCTCCTTTACTTTTACCAAACTGTCTTGGTGGCTGTAGCATCATGGTGGACCTTTAGGTCTGTGTACATGTTACTGTGTTTCTTCCCTTCAGTGTTGGGTTGAGTAACCTGGCCTATGGCCGCTACACATATGTGAGTATGTCTGCCACTGTCACAGTTATTAGTGACTTTCCTTGGAATGATGTTGAATTCTCAGAGCTATCATTTTTACAACACTGAATCATCCAACCCATGACGATGGGACATCCCTTCGCCCGATCAGGTCTTCCTTTATTTCATTCACAAGAATTTTATACTTAAACTAGGTCTATTTTATTAGAAGTATACAGCGAATTTGACTTAGGTTTGGGAAACATAAATGGTAATCATGTGATTGGCTACAAACCCAGTTTCTCCTTGCTGCCATAGAGAGATGTGACAGGCTTCCCTATATCCTGTTGTTGCCCAAACTGCTTGTTCCTGGTGTCTTTTAATTACGCTGGATTTTATTTATGACCAACCATGACACTTGCAAATAGATTTCTCTCTTTCAACTCCTATGTATTTTGTCTTATGTATTTTATTGACTATAGCTTCCAGTAGGTTGACTAGAAATAATGAGGGGAAATCTGGGTCTTGAACTTGGCCACAATGGGAGAGAGCATCAGTTTCTCACAGGAACTAAGATGCTAGACACAAGATATTTCAGTAGGTTTTTCTCTCAGTCAGCGGAAAGGTCCCCTCTGTTCCTAGTATATTCAGTTTTTAATAATTAATAAGGGCTTAATTTTGCCAAGTGTTTTTTCTGTCTATTTATAGTACCACACAATTTCTTTTATGTATCTGCATGTTTGCATGCATATATGTAGTATGCCGTGTGCATGCATCTGCATGTTTGCATGCATGCGTGTAGTGTGCCGTGTGCATGCATCTGCATGCTTGCATGCATGTAGTGTGCCGTGTGCATGCATCTGATGTTTGCATGCACGTATGTAGTGTGCTGTGTGTATGCAGTGCATGCAGAGTCCAGAAAAGGGCATTGGATCCACTCCTCTGAAGTTGCAGGCCATTGTGAGCCACCATGTGGGTGCTCTGCTGCAAGAGAAGCAAGAGCTCTTAAGCACTGAACCAGCTCCTCAGCCCCCACATGGCCGTGTTATTGTTTAGCCTATTTATGAGATGGTTACACCAGTATTTTTGAGATAGGGTCCCACTAAGTAGCCTGTTTTCACACTAGTCAAAAGCTAAGCTTTAAGTTGTGATTTTCCTCCCTCCACCTCTAGAATGTTGACTCTATAGGCACACGTGACTGATTCATATTTACTAATGTTTTAGTGTGAGCTGACCCCAGGCATCTGGCCTAGGCTCATTGCTTTAAACCCCGTACCTACATACGTGTGTTAGTTCATTTTCTGTCTCTGTACCATAATGCCACCGTGGGATAACTTTATGAAGCAATGAGGTTTATATAGCTCAGCTTTCTCTAGAGGTCTAAGGACTTGGTACCAGCTTCTGCTCAGCTCTGGTGAAGGACTTATTGGAGATATTATCACAACAGTGAGGGCATGTGTGGGAGCGATGGGTCATATCATGGGACCAAAGGCCCAAGTGAGGGAAGGGATAGCTCTCCTTCCAAAGCAGCTCACTCATAGTAGCTAGAAAGGCTCCCCCCAAAATATTAAATCCCTCTAGGCCATTATCACTAGTGAAGTCCTACTGGACTCCCCCTCTTAAAAATTCTTCCAACTCACAACATAACCATATTGTAGGGCTAGAGAGATGGCTCAGAGAGGTTAAGAGTAACGGCTGCTCTTCCAGAGGTCCAGAGTTCAATTCTCAGCCACCATGTGGTGGCTCATTACCATCTATAGTGAGATGCCCTCTTGTGGCCTGTGGGCAAATATGTGTACCAAGCATTGTATACATAGTAAATAAATCTTAAAAAAAAAAAAAGAAAAAAGAAAAACATACCCACATTGTACACCAAGTTCCTCCTACCTGGCCTCTTGGGAGGCAGATCTCCTCCAAACCACAATACTAAAGAAAGCAGAACAGTCTTCAAGGCAGCCTCCCTGCCCTCAAAGTGTTCTCTCTAGATCAGACACATAGGTATGAGTAGATCTCTTAATATGTACTACATAGACCAAACACTGAATTAATGAGGTTGGTCACAGGGATTCCTGGGTGACAAGGTAAATTTTGTCTGAGAAGGAAGTGTCCACACTGAATTTCAGCTGAGTCCTCCGATCGACAGCTTCCCAGAGGAGTCATGTGATTGATGCCACGTAGCTCCCGATCACTGGTACCTTGCCTCTGGACATTTCGCCTGGGAACTCCAGGCATGTCTGGTTCATCTTTGTTCTCCAAGTCTACCCGCTGCTCCCTAGCCTAGCTCATACATATTTCCAGTTTCCTACATAGAGCCAACCATACATCATTGTCTTCCAGTTCCAGCATAAACTCTACCACCAGCAGAACTTGGTGGAGCTCCACTCTCCAAATTCCTTCCAACAACACTTTACCTAGGAAGTGTTGGTTCTGGGCATGTGCCTTGGTGAGTCTTATTTTCTGTACAGACTGACTGGGCCTTCACTGTGGCCTCCTGCCAAAGCCATCTGATCCCTCCTCCTTCCTCATAGTATGTGGTTAGCATCTCAACATGCAAATCCCAGCAGCTGTGCATGTTCCTGGAAGCCCATTTGCCTGTTGTCAGCCATCCTGCCACAGAGACAATGGCACTTGGGGTTTTGAGACCACATCTAATCCCTAATGCTATTTCCTGTAAAATTCCTCTTAATTGTTATCGCTTCTCCATCTACGGGTCCCTAGAACATTCTGGTGGTAATATTATGACCACACTTCAGAGCCCTTCTCCTCTTTAAATCATGCCTTTGGTCCATCTTGCAAAGCTGGACAAGCCAGTCTCTGTGGTTGCTGGAGGGAGCCAGCCCTGAGCAGCCACTCTTCCTCTTGAGACCCTCCCCTTGAATGACAAAGCAGAGCTGTATGGCTCTGAAGTAGGAGTGTGTCCTGTATGCCTCAAGCTACCTTCCTCCTCCCAGGAAAACATCCACCTTTGTGTGTGTTGGTTGGGGTGAAGGTGTGCTATGCTATTCTCCCATAGAGAACTTCCTGAAAAGACGATACCACGTCTGATTTGAGATCTGGGTTGTCCTGTCTCTGACTGTGGAATGACCTAGAAGGCTGTATTGGTGGCAACTTGGTGATTTTTCTCTTGGATCTCACATTGGAAATGGCTGCACTCTACAGATTATAATGCCTCTGTGTCTTGTTCCAAACTTGGCATGCCACATCTGAGATTCTAAGAACTGCATTCACTCTAGATGAGAATTTGATACGTACTGGGAGCCATGACCTCCTAATTCTAACATAGCTGCTCTCCTGGCCAAGGCTAGCACCCTATCCTTAGCGCAGGGCAGCGGTACTTACCACCCAGGTTTCCTTCAGCTCCCCAGCGATTTTCCTCCGACTTCCTGAAGTATGTCCCTTGAGGCCTTTGGACACACTCATCTGGCAGTATAGCTGGGGGGGGGGGGGGGTGCAGGCATGCCAGGGAACTCACCTCAGAGAGTCAGCACAAGTTCTTGGCTGACATGATCTTCCCAAGTTGTGAGTCTCCAGATCGAGTGTTGCTGTGGTCTTATGGACCATGTTGTAAGTGGACAAATGGACCATGGGGTGAGATGTCATACCCTCCCATCCTATTGTGATATCCACACCAACACTACTGTTCTATCTCTCAGGCTCTGTTTTTTTTTTTTTTTCTCCTGGTGTGTCCTGAACTTGGCAGTTTTCATAACAGGCAGTGATGAGAACATAGACCTCCCCTGATTCCTCTCTCCCTCCTCCTCCTCCTCTTTCTCCTCCTCTTCCTCTCCCTCCTCTTCTTCCTCCTCCTTTTCTTTCTCCCAATTATTCCCTTCTTTCTCATCTTCCCATTTTCCTCATCCTCCTCCTTTTCCTGTTTCTCTTCTTCTCTTCTCCTTTTCCTCCATTTCCTCTTCCTTCTCTTCTTTCTCCTTCTCATTCTCCTCTTCTTCCTCTGTCTCCCCATATTCTCCTTCCTCCTCTCCTGACCCTTCTTCCCTCTCCCATCTCTCTCCCCTTTTCTTCCTCCCCTTCATTCTGTGAGGTTAGCCCAGCATTCTACAGCATTTCCTAGGTCATCCCGTGGTCTGGACCTGGAGTTGCCCCAGTCTTCCCTTAGATGCTAGCTTCTTAGGTTCATTCACTTAGCAACTTCTCCATGCCTGTCTCCTTTCTGGACACTTCTATTCCCTGGGGCAGGGCTTGCCTTTAGGAAGGGTCAGCTAGTCTCTTTCCTTCCTTTGATTGAAAAAATGCACAATTCAGTGTGGGGGAACCCGAGGTTCTAGGAAAAAAAAAACTAGAGACAATAATCCACTTTCAAAAAGCACACTTTATTTCCTGTCAGAATTGTGCCCAGAAGCTAATCTCTTTTGTGGCACTTTCCTGCATGGGTCTTACCTCTGCTCACCTGGATGGCCACTGGGTGCCTTGTACATACCTGCCCAGTCTCATGATTTGTCCATTTGTCACTTGCCACCAGCCACAAGGCCATCAACATGGCCACCCAGATCACTGCAGCCTGAACTTTGCCCAGCTGTCTCCTCAGCTTGCTCTCTGTGCAGATTTCCTTCAAGGCTGTCGGGCTCTAGACAGAAGCACGCTCCCCGGAGAACTCCTTCATGTCTACATTTAAACAGAGGACTTATCTTCATCCCAGCACTTCCTGGACCTTACTCTTTTCCTTTATCTTTACTCTGCTCTGTCCCATTAGTGAGCCACGTGGAGGCAATTGTCTGACACTAGGCTGCTAGTACATTCACACAGTCCTTGCCAGACAGTTTCAGGCCTGTGTAGGGTCCCCGAACAGAGGGCTGTGATGGCTATGTTTCAATGTAGCTCCACCCACATGGTTCTCAGAGATGGTAGAAAGGATGACCAAGCAGAGTTCGGCTCCTAGTGGAGAGCAAGGCAGGTGCCAGGGGCAAGCCATGGGTAGGCTCACTTCCTAACAGAGTACAGTTCAGCCCCTGTTACATGCTCCCCTGTTTGCCCTTGGCTGCTTCCTTCACCACCAGCTCCCCAAAATTGCCATCGCTATCCCTATCATTCCACGGGCCCCAGCGAGAAGCAGGCAGAGACAGTGCCCTATGGCAATGGGTTAAAAATCACACTGTCAGGAGGAATAGAGGGATTGCAGAGAGCTCAGCTGAAAAGCACTGACTTCTTCACAGATGCATGGTAACTCCCAGAACAGAGATGAAGGGGCCGCTTGCTGCATCTTATGGTACCCTGCGCCTGCCTCAGTGGCACCGATGTTTGCTTCTGTAAAGAGCTTGGCTGGCATATGCTTTACCAGTGAAAAAAGAGTAAGAGAAAAAGCAGTAAGCTCATGCATAGTGAACCAGTGATCGGACTGAGGTAGGTCCAGAGAGAAAAACCACATGCAACATAAAGGAAAACCCAACAGCAGATCATAAGAGTACAATAAAATACAGAAAAGGTTACTGTGCCCACTAGGGCAATTCACGAAGTTCCCAGAGGTCACAGCAAAGTGAGAGCAGTGTTTGGTTTCAGACCCTGGGACTAGGGACTGAGGTGTGCATTTTATATGTCAAGGCAGACCTGGCCTCCAGGTTCTCCCAGCATCTCTCAGTCCCTACCTGGCATAGCCTGCCCCCAACCCTGAATCCCAACCCTGAACTGCTCTTTCCCCAGAGGCTCTTTCCTATACAACCTAGAAATCTGGTGTTCTCTCTCTCTCTCTCTCTCTCTCTCTCTCTCTCTCTCTCTCCCTTCCTCCTTTCCTCCCTCCTCTCCTCCCTCCCTCTCTCTTGTTTTTTTCTTCTTTCCTCTTTCTTCCCCACCCCTCCCTCTGACATGACTTCCCTGGCCTGGGTTCTTGGGGCCAGTGAACTTGCCCAAGAGCAGCTTCCTAATAAACCTGCCTTTAATATATTCTAATCTGGCTTGAATTGGCTCATGTCACCAGTGGAGAAATAAGCTGCCAATCAGTTCCCTGACTCCTACTCCCCAAGTTTGTCTGAGAAAATCTGGAGCCCGAAGACTTGCTCCAAGGTAGATGTGCCTAGGGCTGATTTAGTCACCAAACTCTCCTTCAGTTGAGCTATACCACAGTCCTTTCCCAACAGAGTGCTGATCAGCCAAGCATTCCATTTGCATCGGACTAACTGTACCCTCCCCAAAACAAGACAATTGCTCATTCTGGGCAGGGTGCCTTAGCAACCCTTAATAACCTTAGTAACTCCTTTCTTTGGTGGTTAAGCACATCCTACCATTAAGGGAAATGGGTTTATCCAGGCTGGACTTAGAAATTTGCCTTCTACATGAACTTCTAAGGGGAAAGCAATTTCTACTTATCATCTTATGCCTATGCGTGATTAGGTGTGCATATGATTAAAATCAGATGCATACCAAGAAAGGACATCTACAATTAGCAAAGACTAAAACAAACCTGTCAATCAAAACAAGACCAAAAAATACCCACACTCCAACCCTAGCAACCATTTCCCCTGTCTCTTGGAACCACCTAGGCAGTCACAGGTTTTAGAGCTGCATGCTAGCTCTGGGCCTGCTGCTTCTTGCAGTGTGACCACTCTAAATCACTTTGCTTGTGAATACAACCTCACTACTATGCTATTTTTGTGTTATCGCTCAATTCTTTGACCAAGATGTGAAGAATGGTGAGAAGTCTGGTCCAGAGACATTGGTGACACTTCTGTGATCACTGAATTGGCGATGATCTGGCTGAGCCCCAGCTTGTGCTCAGCTTTCTTCCCTCCACTAAGGTCATGACACCCCTTATACCTGAGAACACAGGCCTGGATGATCTTGCTTGCTCTCCAATGCCTTTTAAGAACTGAGTGAGGTAACCCAATCACAAAAGAACTCACATGATATGTACTCACTGATAAGTGGATATTAACCCAGAAACAGAATACCCAAGATACAAGATACAATCTGCAAAACCCATGAAACTCAAGAAGAACGAAGACCAAAATGTGGACACTTTGCCCCTTCTTAGAATTGGGAACAAAACACACATGGAAGGAGTTACAGAGACAAAGTTTGGAGCTGAGACGAAAGGATGGACCTTCTAGAGACTGCCATACCCGGGGATTCATCCCATAATCAGCCTCCAAACACTGACACCATTGCATACACTAGCAAGATTTTGCTGAAAGGACCCAGATATAGCTGTCTCTTGTGAGGCTATGCCGGGGCCTAGCAAACATAGAAGTGGATGCTCACAGTCAGCTATTGGATGGATCACAGGGCCCCCAATGGAGGAGCTAGAGAAAGTACCCAAGGAGCTAAAGGGATCTGCAACTCTATAGGTGGAACAACAATATGAACTAACCAGTACCCCCAGAGCTCGTGTTTCTAGCTGCATATGTATCAGAAGATGGCCTAGTCAGCCATCATTGGGAAGAGAAAGAGGCCCATGGGTCTTGCAAACTTTATATGCCTCAGTACAGGGGAACGCCAGGGCCAAGAAGTGGGAGTGGGTGAATAGGGGAGTAGCGGGGGGTGGGGGAGGGTATGGGGGGACTTTTGGGATAGCATTGGAAATGTAAATGAAGAAAATACCTAATTAAAAAAATAAACAACAACAAAAAAAGAACTGATCAAGAGCAGCACGTTAATAATAATGACAAGGTTATGTTTCAGGTAGCTCAGTGTCAAGTTCATGTGATGAGGATCTTTTACTGTCAGGAAAGTTTACCCCTTCTGTTCTTCTGGGGCCAGTGTATATCCTGCCTGGATCCCTCATCAGCAGAGTGACTAAATGTCACTGGGCATCCTGATACCAACTGAGGTAGGATCTAGACTGCATGTGTGAAGATCTCCAGAGTAGCTCGGAAGCCTGAAGCCAACAACTTTAGGGCCCTTGGGGGAGAGAGAACCTATCACCCATGTCATGGGTGACTGCAGAGACACCCCCATATGCCTTATTCTTTGTCCTTCTCTTTTCCTCCACTCCACTCCCCCCCCCCCACACACACACACTGAGAGTTCATTATGAATTACAGAATGGTATACATGACAAATACGAAGCTTCATAGAAAGAACCATGCCAGCTTATTTATAAATAAGCTGAAAATTGGCAGGAAAGTTGAGCCCGATACTTGTTCCTGATTCTCATCTGTGCATAAACAAAAAGGCTTACCACCCCCCACCCATACTGCCTTTGATAAAATAGCAGGGGTTCAAAAAATTATTAAAAATAACCCGAATGTTGAATTAATGACTGAAAACTTTAAAACTAATTTGAATAAAACATAGTTTTTTTTTTTAAGTTTTTTTGGGGGTAATAATTCTTATTCCTAACTCCTTATAAAGATGTAAAAGCTCCCTACTAACAATCTTCCCCATGAGCAGGTGCTCTCTGAACAGGGTTGCCTGTAGCCCAGCACTGTTGTGAGGCCTGAGACTTTCACAGAAGACCCTGTACTCCAGCCAGGCATGAAACACCCTGTGATGGTTTGTATATCCTTGGACCAGGGAGTGGCACCATCTGGAGGTGTGGCCTTGTTGGAATAGGTGTGACCTGGTTGGAATGGGTGTGTCACTGTGGGTGTGGGTATAAGATCCTCACCCTAGTTGCCTGGAAGTCAGTCTTCCACTAGCAGCCTTTGGATGAAGACATAGAACTCTCAGCTCCTCCTGAACCATGCCTGCCTGGATACTGCCATGCTCCCACCTTGATGATAATGGACTGAACCTCTGAACCTGTAAGCCAGCCCCAATTAAATGTTGTTTTTTATAAGACTTGCCTTGGTCATGGTGTCTGTTCACAGCAGTAAAACCCTAACTAAGACACATCCCAAAGTGCCCTTCACAGCCCAACCCTGTTCCAGGTCTTCTACTTCCAAGTGACCTCTGAGATCCCTGAGAGGATATCTGTTGTTGGTTGTCCCGGTGCTGTTTGTATTGTGACGTTAGTGTTGCTTCCTCAGGAGGGGCTGCCCGGATGAGGAGTGGATCACATACTCAGGTGATTTCATGTGAACCTTCTCCCCATTTTAACTGGTCAAATAAAGGCTAGAGCTTGTGATTGGGCAGTAGAAGGGAAAGGTGGGGCTGGAGGTTTTAGAGAGAGGGGTAAGAGAGGAAGAAGATGGAGGAAGAGGAGATGAAAGGAAGATGGAGCAGAACCACAAGGCCTGGAGAAGCGACAAGTAGCAAGTGATCGCATAGCTGGGGAATAGCGTATTACAGCGTTAAATCTGCCCAATCTAGGTATGCAGATTATAAATACTGTAACTGAACTGTGTATTTTGCATGGGCTTATTGGGGTTGGAGATTTACTACAACAGATATCAATGGCCCATCACCTTCAGGAAAGTCATACACACTGCCTGCCTGCTTTCTCTGAGACCTTGCTTATCTTCTGGCTGTATTAATTTATTTCCTTACTATTGTGACAAAAATACCCAGCAAGAGCAACTTGAGGATGGAAGAGGTTAGTCTGGCTTCATCTCAAGGTTATACAGTCATCATGGTGAGGAAGACATGGCGACCAGAACTGGAGTCACTGATGACATAGCATATGGCTCAGCCAGGAAGCAGAGTGGGATGGGAACTAGCGCTCGGCTCGCTTTGTCCTTTCCACTCAGTCTGGAACTCCAACCCTTGGGGATGGTGCCACATACACTTAGGGTAGATCTTTCCACATCAGATAACCCATCTAGGCATTCCCTCACAGACATGTCTTATAGTTCATCTCCCAGATCTTGTCCAGTTGACAATAATATTCACTATCACACTCAGCAGCTCAGCTATCAACTGCTCAGGTCTTGTCCATCTGAGCTTCTAGTTTCTCAGAGACTATGGAAGCCTCTGCACTGGATCAAATATGCCCCTTCAGGTGGAGGCATGGCTTCCTCCAACCAGCTGCCTTGAGCTGGACAGTGTGTTGTGCTCTGTCCACATCTCAGCCCAGGTAAGCAACCTCCCTCTTCTTAGCTCAACCTGCCAGCATGCTCCACCGGCCAGGTAGCTCAAACAGTAGGCAGGACCTTTTCTAATACTCAGAGGATGGAAATCCAAATGAAAGGTGCTGGCAGGAGGAGCTCCCTGGAGGCTTCCCTGTGGCTCCCAGATGGCACGTGTACTTTATGTGTCTTTCATGGCGCCTTATGCTCTATCCCTTCCTCTGTAAAGAGCTGTTTATACTGGATCAGGGTCATGCCATGACCCCATTTAACCTCAGTCTCCATAGCCAGCCACATCAGGGACGAGCATTTCAGGATATGAATTGAGGGACACAGTTCAGTCCACAACACCCCCTGTCTGACATCACATCACAGAACACTTCTGAGTATGTGCGTATCTCACCTGCAAACGGCAGTGTTTGTGTTTATATGTGTTTGAGTCTCTTTGCTTATCCATGTATAGTCCTATCTGTGCATACACGAGTGGTATTCTTGTTTGCTTAAAAGTCTGTCACCTCACGTAGTAGGTGGAGAAACTTCTCAGGCAGGAATGCATCTTATCAGGCATGTAAATAGTCAACACATTTGCACCCTAGCTCCAGGGCTGTGGGAGAGGAGGTGAAGGGGGTAAGAGGGGAAGGCACAGTGTGGGGAGCAGTCAGCACCAATCACTGACTGGCACTCCCTAACTGTGCAGCCCACAACCCAGTTACCATCCAGGTGCGGCTGCAGCTTAGCAGCTAGCACAGTGAATTCAGCTCTAAAATTGAAACGCCAGTGCTGCTTGTGTTTGGGCTGCCCCAAGTGTCCTGCTTAATGTGTGCCTGCTCTTTGCTCTCTCTTCATCCCGGGCAGTAAAGAGATGGCAGAGCACAGGAATCAGTAAATACCCTATCAGGCTCTTTCTGATTCCTTTTTTTCCCTAGTCCATGTGAGAACAGAAAAAATGCAGAGAATATAGTGAGAGGGAGAAAGAATTGGCCATTCAAAAGTGATGCTAAATGGAAGGCAGTCAGAACTCTGGAATGGTGCCCCCTGATTTGACTAACCCTAATCTTGGACATGAGTTGGAACAATATGGATCCAGAGAACCTCACCTGACTGTACATGGTGCCCCTGGGGGAATGAAAAGCCGTGTGGGACACTGGGCTCCTCTGGCTGCTCTTCTCTGGCACAGAACCCCCTAGAATGCCATGGTGATTTCACTAGTGAGGCACATAGGTGGGACTGAATGAATTTCCCTAAAGTCCATGCTGTGCACCTGAAGATGATGGAGTAAGGTCTCCAAGTGAAGCATCCTCTTGCGGGCACTGCCACTGGAGGTCCTGCCTGTTGAGCAGCTTCAACTGAGACTCCCAAGGCCTCTGCAGCCACTTGTATCCATGGGAAAGGCCAGACGTCTGAAGCGTCTGCTTAGCATTTACCCAGCCTCCGTTCTTCCTGCCTGCTGCCTCTAGACATCCTTTAGTTGGCGGGATCTCTGCTGCTAAGTCCTGCTGGTACAGACTTATTGGGGAGGTGACAGGTCAGCTTAAGGTAGTCTAGTCAGCCTCACCTGTCCTGCTTAGTGACCTCCCAGGTGAGTTGGGATAGCCACCGGCTACATTGGTGCATTGTAGAAAGAGCCTCTCTTTTGGCTGAGCACACAGCAGCAGGCTCTACACAGCAAATGGCAAGTATTCACAAGCATTGTCCAAAGTGGACCCCTGAACATGAGAGGTAAAGACCCTCCAGGTGCCTGGGACAAGGTTTATTCATTTGCCATATGGCCTGGCACCCAAGTGGATAGCCCTCCATGCCTGTTAAGGTCTCTTCCAGTCCCCTGCATATGGTAGCTGAGAAGTTCCACCTTTCAGACAGTCCACAAGGTCACAGCTCTGCAGCCAAAGAGGTTACCTGGGAAAGCATTGCCTGACACTTGAGCCAGCAGGACATGAGAGGAAGCATAGAGGGATCCCCTCAGCTCCCTGCTGATTAGATTTTAAGCTCTTGTGTTGTAGCCTATCTCCTCTCTGTTCAGCTTAGTGTTTTGTAACACAGACTTGCCCTTGACCAAGGAGATTTTTTTTTTTTAAGTATAAAAATGTACCTCTCACTCTTAAGTTGCAGTCAGACCCTCTGTCCACCATCCTGGCCCTGCTCAGTGCTCTAGAAACCCCCAGTTCCAGAACTGACAAAGGTTGTAGAGCCATAATGGGAACTGTGTAAAAGAGGAGACAGGACAAGTGCTGCTTGCTCTATGCCGGGCAGGGTCATGCTTTGCTGTGACGGAGGGAGGTACCATGTCCTGGGAGGCCCTTTTGGTGACAGGCATAAAGCTTGGTTGACCATCTTGGTGAGACCTGCAGTTTCTGTTGCTGAAGGGACAAGGCTGTAGCATCTAATCCACCTGGATTTTTATTGAGCATCTACTTTTGTGCCAGCTGAAAAAATGGGAACTCCAGGCCATCAATGTGAGCATTACATTTGTCCACTCCGGGAAATCAGTAGTTTCTCTGTGCTCTGTTTCCCTGTCATAGTGTCCAGGTTTGGTTGGATGGACCAGTCCTTAGCTCTGAGGCAGAGATAATGGGGACCAGCAGGAAAGTGTCAGACATATGCTGTCTAATTAAGGAAGTGAAATGGGATAGTGACGATAGGGAAGGGGCATGAAATTATAAGGCCGGGGGAGGGGTACAACAGGATTCTGGGCGTGCCGGTGGCTGTCTAGGAGCTCGTGTGGCCTCCTCTGTGTGTAGCATAGCTCACATGAAGAAGAAAGCTCAGGAGTACATTGTGCTTCGGTGAGACAAGTACGTTATTCTTTTGCTGTCTGAACACTCAAGGAGCTGACCCCAAACTGTCAGAATGCATCAAAAAACCTATGATCTCAAGACAGCACTTAGGAGGGAAGGGACTACCTAGTCTGTGTGTGTGTGTGTGTGCATGTGCATGTGTGTGTGAATGCATGTGTGGTATTTTTATATAGTGTATGTATAATAATGTGTGTCTTGGATGTGTATAGTATGCATATGTGATATATGTATGTATGTGTATGTGTGTGTGTGTGTGTGTGTGGTGTTAGGGGAGAATTTATCCCAGTACATTATGCAATCTAAGCTGTACTGGTCTCCTGGAGTAGCATCCCTTAGTCACTAGGAGAAGTAGATATCAGAGAAAAACAATCTCAACCTAGGGCCACAGAACAGCTGTGGGCTGGACTAAATGTCAACCTACAGTTGGCAAATCCCAAATAGGATGTGGGCAAAGCAAGGTGTACATGCATCCTTGAGTCTTGATGGTGCTGGAGTTCTCATATAGACTCTTTCACACACACACACACACACACACACATATATATATATATATCCCTTTAATAAAAAGTGAAATTGAAAAGATGAACAGCTGATAGAAACTTGCATGTACATCTAAAAGTAAAAATACATGCACATACATTAAAAGAGAGCTACCATTTGACCTAGAAATCTTACTCCTGGGTGATTAAAGGAAATGGCATTCCCCCTTGCTCCCATATTCATTTTAGAATTATTTGCAGAAGCAAAAAGGTGTGAATAACTTAATGTCCACCCACAGGTGAATAGATAAAAAAAATTTCGGTGTAACTACACAATGAGCTGTCACTCGATCTTAAAAAGAGGACATTCTACCTGTGTAAGAGCTAGCAGCATGGCATAGAGTGGAGGGCACATGAGAAACACAAGGCAGACAGGACGATAGGTAGGGCATCAGCTCACACATGAAAGCTAAAACAAGCTCAGAGAGATTCAACAAACCCAGTCTTGAAACCCCTCACAGACAAGCCCAGGTCTCCTGGGTAGTTCTGGGGCCTATCTAGTTGACAACCAATAGTAACTGCCACACCAGGAAAGACATGCTTCAACCAACAGTAACCACCACACCAGGAAAGATATACTTTTCACACTGAACTATTCTACCTGGAAAACCTCCCCACCTCTGGGCCTCAGCACAAGAATATGCTGGCATGATGTTAAAACCCAAATTATGACGCAAGATGTATAAGATTGGGCCCATGATTCTGCAGGTCTAACCTCCTGGCTCAGGATTCCACATCCAACATGACCCTAAAGGAAGGTGGAACGCTCCAGTCAGGCTGTGTGGGGGAGCACCACAGTGCATTTTGCAAAGAGACTTCTCTGTAACACTCACACACCGTACACTGAGAAGTACTGCTTTGAGATCAGCAGCTAAGTACAGATTTGTGGAGGAAGGATGCTCATCTCTCAGACAAAGCAATGAGCCAGCTCTGGCCATCTCACCACCACCACCACCACAGGTAGAACGACAATTGCTCCCCACATTTTGAAAGGAAGCAGCATGTGCCATGGAGGGGAACCCCTAACTGTGCTGAGAAGATCTGTCTGAAAGTCTGGAAGAAACAATTATGTTGAAGGGGAAGAAGTAATGAGCTTTGATTGTAAGACATAAAAATGAATGCATAGTTTCTAACTTGGAGTAGTTGGTATCCGAAGAGCTACTTTCCCACTGAAAGGTACATAAGGATGCTGCCAATTGGAAGATCAAGGGGGACCCAGAGGAGCCAAAGCTGGGATTCAGACATCACCTGGATCAATGGAAAAGGGCTAAGAGCCTCCTCTCTGAGACTCTTGGGTGAATACTAAGTATCTGTAGATGGCAGAAATACCTAGAGGAGTCACTGGCAGTTCCAAGTCTGTGAACTTTTCTTTTTTCTAAAGAGCAGCCTGGAGAGTGGCGATCTCAAGGGGGGAAACTCATTCAACACAGTGCCTGAGTTTGAGTAACAACCAGAAAGGATGGTGTGAGGGAACGGACCCAAGGCAAGCCCTTGAGCTACCTACCATACATTGTCTAGAGAGAAGGTAGGTGCATCCAGGGCACACCCCATGATGGCCAAAGGAAGTAGACAATCAGAAATCACAGAAATGGATCAGAGAGAACTGTAATTATAGCAGATAAGGCTGGCTTGGGACTGGAGACCTCTTGAGAGAGAAAATGTCAGCAGATACTGCCTCTGCACCAAGTTGATAGTGACCTCTGACCCATGTCAGGATTTTGACACAATAATTTATACTCCTGGTGTCCTTGACTCAACTGTATTCCAGGATGTGGGGTGTCCTGAGGCAGGCTAGGGAGGGAGAGAGAACCCCTGATCTGTGCTTTCACCCCAAAACCTACTTATTAGATGGGCTTGAGTTACTTTTACTACTGGGAGGTTCCTCTGCCAATCTGCATGGATAAGTTTTAGAGAAGAGGATCGTTCATATCTTTTCAAATCCCCGTTCAGACTTATATTTTGAACCAAACTGCTTGAGAGTCACAACTGGTTCATGCTACCTTCTCCTCCACAAACTACCATCATGAAGAAAGAGAAAAACTCTTCTATTCTGGGTATATAAGGGTTGGCCTATAATGTGACATCCCTTTAGAATGTCAGTACCAAGTAGGACCCCTGCCAGGTACCAGGTTGAGCCTTTGAGGGTGTGACTGTTCATGGGAGTTCACGTGGACTCCTAGAGTCTCTCAGACAAACCTGCAGACAAGTCAGTGTCAGATTTGACCATATGGCTTCTTTGTGCTTTGTTTTTTATTCATCTGTAAAATATAGACACTGCTACTTTCTTTGGTAGCTGTTGGGGTTAAAATGGCCGATAAACACCAATGTTTATCTGTCCACCTACGGTAGGACTTATGTATCTGTGGGTAGATAAACCCATGTGACTGACAATCCACTCTCTACCCTCTGTGACTCCAGGATAGTCACTGAGTGCCTGCCTTGTGCCAATGGCAATCAATCTGTTCACTAACCTATTTCCTCCTTCTAACCCTGATGACATCCAGGCCCTGACCCTCACCCTGTTTTCTGTCTCAAAAGCGATGACATAAGTTTAGAATGAAATTAGTTACAGAGACAAAGCCCCTCTCATCACCTGGGGAGGTCCCATTCTAAGGCCACATACACAATAGTCCACCACCTATAACCACTCCAGGTCTCTCTGAGAAGAACACACCCTGCTGAGACATCAACATTTGGATATGGAGTCTCTCTTGATTGCAGCAGCCTGAAGAAAATAGTCTCTTCGTTGTAATTGTTCAGTTATTCCCAAAATTTAATCTTTTTGTTATTGGCTGGATACTTGCTTGACTTTGCAATGAGGGAGAGTGAAGCCTAGAGTGTGTTGTCAACACTATCCTTCAGATGTGGTCCTCTGACAATGAATATTAGTGCCATCTAGGACAGAAGGCAGGTGATTGTTGTCATGAATGGCCAGACTATAAAGACTGGATTATTCGTGAGTCACAAAAGGCCTACTCTGTGGTACCCCACCTCCTTCTCCAAACCTTGAAGACATGAAATTGTTCCTAGATCACTGTTTGAGGGCTGGGCTTGGTGCTTTGAATGCTCTAGTGGGATGAGGAGTCCTGAGCCAGAAGAATAGACATGAAAAGTCATAGGCCCAATCTTACACATCTCAGGTCAGAATTTGGGTTTTAACAGCTTCCCCAGGATATCCCTGTGCATAAAGTTGGATAAGCAAGTGACTCAGCCATGTGAACCGAGTAGGGCTGCTGCTTATAGTTTTGGTTCTTAAGTTGATTTTATTGAGATATTTAATGCCTCCCTTGCTACGGTCTATATATGGTCTGATGTATGGTACAAAGCCCTTTACAAACCACAAAGACATAAAGCTGGATATTTTGTCTTTCTGTGAACAATTCACAGGATCTAAGAATATACAGGCTGAGAAATGTCTCCTCTGTTCTCTAAGAGCAATGGAAATCTGGTGACCTGCTGTGTTCAACTGACCCGGAAATAACTTTGCACTTAATTTTAATTTGCTAGGGGTGGTAACAGTGTTCTTTTTCTGTCGGAAAAAAAAAAGGCAGCAAGCACTCATGTGGGTGAAGGGCTGCATCTGTGATTGATGGCAGAGAATGTAGGGAAAGGGCAGGCAGGGCCCGCAGAGCCAGCTGCCATCTTTCTGAGCAGCAGGAGGGCACTTCCCTCAGTGTGTCTCTCCAGAGGCTCCTGAATGAGCTCTGTCATGTGGGGGGATGCCCTGGCCAGAGCCTGCTGCTGCCCTGGTTCCGACTCCCAGAATGTCTGAGCACTCTCTAAACAGGGAACAGGAAAGGATTGGAAAGGATTGGAAAGGAAAGGAAAGGAAAGGAAAAGAAAAGAAAGGAAAGGAAAGGAAAGGAAAGGAAAGGAAAGGAAAGGAAAGGAAAGGAAAGGAAAGGAAAGGAAAGGAAAGGAAAGGAAAGGAAAGGAATTCCTAGTTAACCCTTGGGGAGATAATTGCTATTTCTACAATTATGTAGAAGGTCCTTGGAGTGCTGAGGGTCTGAACCCCACCTGGAATTCCCTCCTGAAAACTTCAGCTTCTCCTTTGTGCCGTGACCTTGGAACAGGAGCTATCTGTGGTCTTCCTCCAGCTCCTAAATCTGTAATGCCGCTCTGGAAGCTCCTCCAGGTCAACACTCTTCTTTTGCCCTTCCTCCTGTTCTCTGGGGTTTGAGTGGGATGTAAAGATGCTGCTGTCAGGCTGCCTGTTCCCATGGTACCAGGTAGACAGAAGGGAAGGCTTGACCCCTCTTCCCTTCTGCAGGGCTGCTGGCTGGCTTTGTGTAGTCATACAACTTAGTGCTGCCTTCTCTGTGAAGCACAGCTGAAGAGTCAAGGCCCTTGTGAGAATCTGGATAAAGCATGTATCCAGGGTGACTGACTCTCAGCCCCTGGTGGGATCCTGGACCATAGATCATGAGCTTCCAAGACTCAGGAACTTCAGAGAGAGTTCTGAGGGCACTCACAGTGCTCCTTACCAAGCAAACAGCCTCTGACAGTGCTCTAAGAGGTGATGGTCTAATGTATCCGGAAGGACGTCAAGTTATCCCTGGTTGCCTGCCTTTCATTTCCTGGAGTCAAGAGAACAAATGACCTCTTGGCAAGGTGTCCTTCTAAGGATCCCCATCAGTTTCCCCTTTTCCCTACTTCTCTGTGCTTGATGAGTCTTCACATCCCTTCTGATATGAGCCCCGCAGTATCCCCACAGGGGTACAAACCTTCCCCCTACACCAGTGGCCTTAAAACACCTGCCTTTTCTTTATTCTCTTCCCATATCCACATGTACATGTTTCTTCTCAGTAAGTCATGTCCAGAGAGCAACACCAGGGCGACTCTAGCTGAGTCAGTGTATCAGTAAGAATTAAAGGTCAGGGATATTTGCATTAGGCAATCTGACTGGAGGGCATCAGCTCCTGATATGAGAAATCAGGCCAGAGGCGTTGGTGGAGCATGGAAGACATTTGGGGTTGGCTTTGTAGTTAGTTGCTTGAAAATGCATTTGCTGACCACATTTTCTGCCCATAATTAGACCTAAATCTAATTGGGCTTCTGAGAGAGCCATCGCTATTCAGTCTGAGTCCTGTGGCAGTTTTCTGTGCTGTGGAGATGAATGTGTACAATGGCTCCTGGCCACTCAGATTTCCCCACCCACTGGATGCATTTCCTATAATGCCCTGTGCCTTGAGTTTTCTATGACACTGATATGGACCAGGTCAGAGAGTCTCAGAAGCATATATCAACACAGGTGTTGGGCCTGGGATGACAT
This sequence comes from Mus caroli, assembly GCF_978045245.1. Taxonomy (NCBI): domain Eukaryota; kingdom Metazoa; phylum Chordata; class Mammalia; order Rodentia; family Muridae; genus Mus; species Mus caroli. Next base: position 27,295,142 of record NW_028227269.1, read on the forward strand.
TTATACAGTCAGCATTCTTGCTAGCCTCTTTCTCAAGGCAGCTGACTATGGGAAATGGAAGGCAGCTTCAGGGCAGTGAGTCTGGCTGCCCACCCAGCACATGCCACCTTAGGCAAACAAACTACTAAAACCTATTGGCTTAAGTCCCCTCACTTGTATGTACCCATGCCTGTTAGAAAGGTGTTGCTAAGTTTCAATTAGGTGACATTAATAAACTCCCAGGACATCACCCAGTCATGATAAGTAGAATCGTTGGTCGCTGTAAGAGCATGTCTTTTCCCTTCCTCCTGTGCCTGGCAGGTTATTCCTCTCCTTCCCTCTATCCCTCATAGTGGTCCTTCTTCTCCACATTCCTGTTGCACTTGGAAGGTTCTCAATGAGGACCTCCCCCACCCCCACCCCCCATGGGAAACTCTAGTAAACTAATAGGATAGCAGTATTTTATTTTGTTTTTATAGCAGGGTCTTGCTGTGTAGTCCACACTAGCCTCAAACACACTTTGTAATTACACTGCCTTCAGATTCTCACAAGGGCTTTGACTCTTCAGCTGTGCTTCACAGAGAAGCTAGCACTAAATCGTATGACTACACAAAGCCTAGAATTCATGACCCTCCTGCATCATCCTCCCAAATGAGAAGTGTCACTTTTCTGAAGGGATATAGTACAGAAGATTCTAAAGATGTAGTTTGGGCTAGAGATAAAGAGAAAGAATGGAAATTAAGGGCAATGGTGGGAAGAAAAGGAGGGAGGCTACCTGAATGCAGTTATTCTCTCTCTCTCTCACGCACACACACACACACACACACACATACACACAGAGAAAGAGAGAGAGAGAGAGAGAGAGAGAGAGAGAGAGAGAGAGAGAGAGAGAGAGAGAGAGAGAGAGAGAGAGAGAAGCAAGAGACCAGATTTCCACAGAGAAACACAGGATCCCACAATGGACATAGCACTTTAGAAAGAAAGACCGAGAATGTGCTCACAGAGGAGACAAAGGAAGCTGCCAGACTGGTGGCTGAAATGACCTGGGACTCTGTGCTTGCTCAGATGGGTAGGAAGAAGATATTATGGTTTGTGGGTTTGAGGCACATACTCCTATGTCTCTGTTTGGTTTGGTCCAGCAGGCATGGACTTGGGGACAAGTTAGTATTTCGTTGGGTTTAGTTTTGTTATTTATTGTGTATGTGTTCATGTATGCATATGTGTATAGGTGTGTGTTGTAACACATAGATGGGGGTCAGGACAACTTGTAGGAGGTGATTCTTTCACACAACCATGTGAGTCCTAGGAACTAAACTAAAGTTGCTGTTGCTTAACGGAAAGTACCTTTATCTGCTAAGACATCTCACTGACCTTGTTTTTTTTTTTTTTTTTTTTGTCATGGGGTCTCACTATACAGCTCAGGCTGACATTAAATCCTTTCAGTGCTCCGACCCCAGCCTCCTGAGCACTGAGGTTGCAGGTGTAAACCAGCACACTCGGTACTTTTTACAGATGAAAGCATAAATAGGCAAGACGGAAATCCATGTCTCACTCAAGGTCCATCTTGACCTACCAATCTTTTTGGAATGAATTCCAACAGCTCTGAAACAAGGATACATTTCCTAGGCTCCCAGGCTGTGCAGTTATACCTAGAGCACTGCTTTAGCCTAATAGCCTGCTCCAGTAGGAGCATTTGCAGGATTGTCTTAAATGTTCTGCAAAGGCTCACACATTTACATACTGAGTCCCCAGCTGGTGGCACTGTTTGGGAAGATTTTAGAACCTACAGGATGTGATGTGGTACCTTGATGGAGGATGTGGAACCCTGGGGTCTTGTCTTGAGGGTTTAGGGCCAGCTGGTTTCTCCCTGTTTCCTAAGTAATGCAGCCAGCCTCCTGTTGTAGCTGCCATCCCTGCCCTGCCACATCTTCCTGACGATGACATATTATATTTCTCTAGAACTGTAAAGCAACGCAAACCATCTCTCATTATGTCATTTCTGTCGAGTGTTGAGTGACAAAACCTTTTTTGTGAAGACATAACACATACATCTCCTCACCCCAGGTAGAGAACCCACAATAGACCAGAGTATGGGTATCATCAAAGTCCAACTTAGTGAACCATTTAGTTTTATTGGGGTTACTCACGGAAAAATGGGCGATAGTTACTTACAGGAGCAGAAATGACTCAAAGGCAACCATATCCCCAAGGCTCACCCCGACATCAATAACCACTCATAAAAGCTGGTAAGCTGGAGCACACTGAACTGCCAGCACCAGCTGGACAGGTTGGAGAGTATCCTTTCCATGTGCCTCAGTTGATCTAAACCTCTTCCAGACAGTTGGTCAGGCCTCAGTTTTCTTTGCAACTTGGTTTATCTAAAGGTCTTTTTCAGTTCAGCTTTTCTGGAACTCATTTACAGCTCTGTTCCTATAGCTTACTCTGGCAGGAAAGGGCCTAGTAAATTTGGTCTGTTTCAGGGACTTCCTGAAGCTCTTATGAGTTGTTTACCTTTCTGCTTAAGGAGCTCCCATACAGGATAGAATGTTTCAATCTTGGAGGTATTCTAGTACAAGAAGGAGAAGGTAGCTAAGGTACACAGTCTCTCTGACTGAGGGTAGTGATGACACAGGGCCAGTAGGCTGCCCACCAAAGAAGCACATTCCTAAAGACAGCAGCCATTTCACACTGGGACCAAGCAGGCAGGACTCATCCCCAACAACATCTAGGGTTCTTCACAAAATAAAGGAGCCATGCTACCACTGCCCTGGCTCAGGCTTTAGACTCCAGCCTGCATTCCCAGATCAGTGAACACACCTCTGTTCTGCCAGCTACAGTCACCATCCCCAAGACTTCAGGTACTGCTCTGTCCTGTGAAGAAGTTGGGTTCTGACAGAAAATGCGTGCTCATGATGCTCTGACAGATGGAAAAGACCACTGTCTTATTCAACTTTCCACTACTGTGGTAAAATGCCTGAGTAGATTAAAGGAGGAAAGATTTTCTTCCCACTCATGGTTTCATAGAGTATAGTCCAGGGTTCTTTGGTCCCATTACTGTGGGTCTGTGCGGAGGTATCAGGGTAGGGAGGATGGGCAGAGCACAGCTGCTCACACACAGAAAAAGAGAGAGAGAGAGAAAGAAGAAGGAGAAGGAGGAGGAGGAGGAGGAGGAAGAGGAGGAGGAGGAGGAGGAGGAGGAGAAGGAGAAGAAGAAGAAGAAGGAGAAGAAGAAGAAGAAGAAGAAGAAGAAGAAGAAGAAGAAGAAGAAGAAGAAGAAGAAGAAGAAGAAGAAGAAGAAGAAGAAGAAGAAGAAATTTAAGTCTCCAACAACCTAATTTCTCCCTACCAGGCCTTCCTTTCTAAAGGTTCTAACATCCCCTAATAGTGCCAGTAGCTTTGGAGTAAGTATTTTCACATGGTAAGGCAGAGATACTTCAGATGCAAACTGCATAGTATTTTTCCTCCTCCTCCTCTTACTTTTCTGTCTCTTTCTCTCTGTCTTTCTCCCTCTCCACTCCCTTCTTCTTTCTCTTGCTCCCCCCTCACTCACTCACTCTCCTTTGTTCTCTCTCTCTCCCTTGCTTTCCCAGTTTTAACATGTGTAGACTCACCTGGAGTCTGGTTACACAGACAGACTTCTGGTCCCCACCCACTTAAGTGCTGGGATCTAAGGGGTTCTGGGTTTTTAAATAAATACAGTGGGCTATTTTGAGACTCCTAAGAGGCAGTGAAGGTGAGGCTGATTCTGAATGGGCTCAGTGCTGCTGTCATGCTGTCCTGCCCTCCCTGAGGCTTGGTAGGCTCAGGAAGACAAGGTCAAGGGTCACCAGCACTGAGCAGAGCTGTGCTTCCAGGCTGAGTGACCTTGAACAGTGACTTAAACATCTTCACCCTCAGTTCATCCATAAGCCCTTCACAACTTTTCTCTCTTAGGACTATGCAGATGGACAGACCTGTGCCAGACACACAGGTCCTTCATTGTGCGTTTAAAAGACAAATACCCAGATGGAGACATGGCTTGGAAGATAAAGTTCTTGCCTTGCAAGAATAAGGACCTGAATTTCAACCCCAAAACTCATATAAAAAAGCCGGGCATGATGGTATGTGCTTGCAAGCCCAGCTCCAGGCCAATAAGCTATTCAACAAAATAAACCATAACAAAACCAAAATAAAACAAAACACCCACAATCAAAACAAAACAAACACACACACCAAACAAGAAGTATGAGGAAGAGGAGGAGGAGGAGGAGGAGGAGGAGAGAGTGTCTAGAGAGAAGGTTCAGCTACTTAAAGAGCATTTGCTATTCTTCCAGAATATGGAGTTCTGTTCCCAGCATTCAAACTGGGTGATTCACAACTATTTCAAGCTCCAAGGGATCCAATGCTCCCTCCTGACTTCTGCAGGCACCCACACTGTGTGGCAGACACTTTTACAGAGATCCCTTACATACATGGGTAAAAATAAGCTTTTAAAACAGTAAGCGAGTGGCATTCTGAGAACCAAACCTAAGGTTATTTTCTGACCTAGTATGAATGCATATGTGCCCACACATAAAAATGCAGCCACACAGAGACCACACACACACACACACACACACACACACACACACACCCACAGTGGGATTTTTGAAGGATTAACAGCCTATCCACCATGACAGAAGCAGACTGAAGGAAGGGTGATTCTATGCCAATATGCCCTGGTGGGATGAGAGGGGAGCAGGGCAGAGAGTACAGGAAACAGGGCAGAGCCTTGCACTGAGCCTCCATCTTTTTTCTGACCAAGGCATACATTAGCCAATGGACAAAGAGCTCAGCTTGCTTATCCAGGAAGCAGAGAGGCTTCTGCAAATGCCCAGGAGGTGGAGCAGGCTTCAGATGAAAGGAAGAGGCAGGAAAGGCAGAGAGAGCTTTCAAGGCTCTGATGTGCTTGTTAAACTGGGGCCTGGAAGAAAAAGGCTAGGACTCCTTGTGCTGTCCTCCAGCACCAGGAGGACACTGGTATCAAAGGTGGCTGAGAGGGAGGATGGGAAGGACAGGAATCCAGTGTGGGGTGAGAATCAGATCCCTGCCATGAGTGCTGTCACTAGCTGACCAGAAGAGGTGGTCACCTTAAATTTGGCAAGGGATAGAGCCTTCACCATGCCTTCCCCCTATACCCTCACCTCACTGCCCCACCACAGCTGCCTGGCAGGCTGCACTTCTCTGGGCTGTTCCAATGCCTGTGCACTAAAAACAGAGAGGTCATATTTCTGTGATATATACTGTGAGGATTGCAGGTCCTTGATCTGGGGGCTGTACTGGGGAGAGGGATAGATGTTGGAATTGATGCCAAGGATAACTCCAGCATGAGAAATTGGGAGAAAGAACCATGTGTGTCTTATCCTTGGAACAAGCTTTATACTCGAGATGGAGGCGGGCCAACTGGAGTTACATTTAAAAATGCACAAAGATGTTTCCATGTGGGAGAAGCAAAGAATGTTCAGCTTGTGGCCCTGAACACCCTTCTCAGCCTGAGGACCCTCGATGTTTTCTGCACTGCTCACTTAATGGGGGTGATGGCATTTCAAGGCCAATTCTGCACATAAAACCTGCCACGAGATGCTGTCAAGCAGGATGCAGATGCAAGGAGAATTCCCATTCAGAACACAGCTGTGTATGGATCAGCGGCCAGGGTGGCTCGCTTCCCATGGCGTCGGGCTGTTCACAGCACCGACACTGCGGGGCTCTCGGCTTTGTATCTTTTGAACAATTACAAGAAGGAAATATGGAGAAGGGCTGTCACTTGGAAAAGTAAATGCTAAGTAGATGCTGGGAGATGCTGCCTTTGTGTTTCCCTGTGGGCTAAAATCATCCATTAATTTTCAGAACTACCAGCAACTCTGAGTGTTTCCCCTAGGGACACACACAAACTGTGATTTGTGGGAGGCAAGTCCCATTCATCCCTGGGGTGATGCTGGTCTCTGTGAGTCACTGTGCCTCATTTAGAGGGTTTTTTTTCTTAATGTCTTGTGATATGTGTGTAAGTGTGTTGTGGATGTGTGTATACATATGAAGGCCAGTGGTTTGTCTCAGGTTTATTTTTTTTTAATGGCACTCCATATTATATGTTAACACAAGATCTCTCACTTGAACTTAGAGGCTACTGCTTAGGATAATGTAGCTAGCCTCGTAGAGCATTCAGCATTTATGTAGGCCCTGGGGAGCTACACTATACTTCTCAGACACAGCCAGCACGTTCCTCACTGAACCATCTTCTCAGGCAACCAGTTAGTATTTGTCAATACTTCTTTTGGAGATACTTTTTTTTAAAGCCTGGACCATTCTTATCAAGCTTATTTCAAATTTTATAATAGCCTGTGAATTCACTTTGCTGATGTGAACACATTTATTATACACAACCACATGGCCATTCAATGGCCACTCTCAATAACAAATTCCACCTTGGTTCTGCTTTCTTATAATAGGTAAATAATTGTCCAGTATGAGACCCTCTTACTGTGTGAGCAGTTTTTCAAGCCTTATGGTGATTGTCTTTTGTAACCACCCTTCTGAGCACCTACTAAGTGTTGCCATGGCGCTGGGTGATGGATCATTTAGAAGGTATACCTACTAAGCGCTGATGTGTGGTGGCTGATTCAGTGGCTGTCACTCATGTAACTGTCTCCTAGCTCGGCTCGCTGCAGGGCCCTAGAGAACTGAGTGGAGGTGATACTTGGGAACTGGGGGTACATTAGGGTCGCTGTGTCCTCGGAGGAGCAAGTATGATATCATTCCTGGGAATCTGGGGCTTCCAATATGCACTCCTGGCTGCCAAGTGAACATACCAGGCCAGGAATTTATATGGCAGCCCTGGTGGATACTTTTCAGAGAAGCTAAGTTTCCTGCTGGATGCTGGAACACCTGAACTTTGAGCCCTTATTTCAGACATGGAGTCCATCACAGTGTTGAATCCATTGCTGCAGCTCATAGGTTGCACTCTTTGACCCTGGCTGCCCGGTCCATGAGGATAAGAAGGTACCAGGTGAGCAGCCCATAGACTCACATTGGTACTGGTTGTTCCGATGATTTGTCCTTGAGACAGACTTCCTTTCCTGTTGGGGGCATCATTTGGGAATCCCTTTACATTAGGAGATTCCCAGGACACAGGAAAGCCAGTTGTCTCCTCCAGGAGGGTTCCTTCCATTCAGGGAAAGGTAAAGACTTGATAGGGACACAATTCTTTCCCATGATGCAAGATCTGAGGAAACAGAGCTCACTGCCATCTTCTGGCATTGTTTCATCACTGACTACTCACCCCAGGCCTTGGTCCTGATGGTGTGAGTACCACATACAGTTCCTTGCTTTCAGGTGACCATTTAGAGTTATGTACCTCCAGCATCTACAGGGGATGGAGACGCTTTGACATAATTCTCAGGTCCTTTCCAGGCGGTAGAAGGCATACCCTGGGTCAGTAAGACACAGGCTTACTATCAAACAGAGATGGAGTATGTGGTTGTAGGTAGTGCCAGAGCTTCTGGGGTGTATACTGGCTTCTGACTGCCTGATCTGTTCCAGGACGCCCTCCTTCCTGTTAAACTCTGACTGTGTGTGCATGCACCTAGTTATGGGCACAGCAGAAATTCATTCTGGGTTTTTAGAGACCTCCAACATAAAGTCCACAGTACCTGGACTATGTAGCTTCTTCTACAAACCCTTCAACATGCTCCAAATTCCTTGAGAGATGGGACCTCAAGTCACAGCCTTTCATCTTTGTGCACGTACCAGCTTCCAGCTTCCATGTTAATGAAGGTTAAATATAAATTCTGTACATTTTAATAAAGTTTAAATATAAATGTTGCCATAGCTTTTCCTTGCCAATTTTATTGAAACAGCATTCAATAATGCTGCTGAGATAGAGCATGATATTTAAAATATTATCTAAAATGAATGAACAGGACACTCTAGGAAACACAGGTGCAGCAGACTTTAGGGCTCTGTCCACAGTACTGTCAGGTTCTGTGACTAAGGGGACAGTACTAGATGTTTACTTGACTTCATTAGAGTGCTCAGTGTGCTGTGTGCTCTCAGACTGTTCACTCCCAGAGCTGTGAACAGATCTGAAGGCATACCCTGGGTCAGTAAGGCACAGGGTTATTATCAAACAGAGATGGAGTGTGTGGTTGTGGGTAGTGCCAGAGCTTCTGCGGTACACCCTGGCTTTCCAGTGACCCATCTGTTCCCTGGAAAGATCTCTGTACACCTACAAAAAGGCCACACACCCATCTCTGCTGTGAGTGGGGCTGTTAGCATCCACTGCAGTGAGAATGTAAAGTTCCACAGCCACTTTGGGAAGTAGGTTGTCAGTTTCCTAACACTATATATGTAATCTGTTTGTTCTCTGCCTTGGTATTTCCCCAAGAGATAAGAACACCCCCTTGTGTATTCAGAGACCTGTGCACAAATGTTCAGAGCAGCTCTACCTGTAATAGTAAAACGAAATCTGGAAGCAAGTCTGTAAAGACAAATCAATGAGGACCAGCTGATGAGCGTGAAGCCATGGTGATACCACTTTTGAGCATACCTCGTGACAGGCATAGGTGAAAAGGATCAGCCATGAAGCTGGATCAAGTTTATTTCAGGATGCCATCTGTGTAATTAAACTTTTTTATTTTAAGTTAAGGTCTCATGTAGCCAAGACTGCCCTCCAACCCACTATGCACCCAAGAAGAATTTGAACTTCTTATCATTCCTTCTCCACCTCCCAAGTGTTCGTATAACACTCTTAAGCATATGAGATACTAGCAGCTGAACCCAGGGCTTCATGCATGCTTTTCAAGATCGCTACCAACTCAACCATAGCACCAGGGCTAGTTTTATTCTGCTTTTTTAAGCTATAATATCTAACACATTGAGGAGGAAAAACCACAGCATTCTCATATATACCTTTGACATTAGTGTTAAGTGTTTGAGCTCATCTGAAGTACAACTGACGAAGAACATCCAAGAACCTACCCCTGTAACCTTGGGTCATCTCAGAATCTGCAGGGTCATGTTTGCCCAAGATAGGCTTGCATGTGTGGACTCAGAAATATTCAAAATGTTATTCAAAATAGTGAAAAAATTTAAAAGTTACTTCGTACAACATTAAGAAATTTATCAAATCATTTTGAGCCATGCATTCTCTCTGTATATGTCTCTGTTTCCCTTTCTGAATTAGGGTCTCATTCTACAGCTGAGTGAGGCCCTAAATTCTTGATCCCATCTCAGCTCCTCCAGCTCTGACATGAGTCAGGGCACAGTGAGAAGATCAGAGCTTGGAGTTTAAGTATTCAGGATCACATGCAGACTACATTTCCCCCTACCATTCCAATGACCTAGTAGCAAACAGCCAATATAATGGACCCATCTGTGAGATACAGTGTCAGAAGGGCCAAACCATATCCTCATTTAAAGGGCTGGTTGGTGTTCGTTCTCCAAAGCTCATAGTCCAGAGCACTTGTACCTATGCCTCCATATCCAGCCTTGGCCCTCCCCAAATTCACCCCGGGATAGGCTGCAGCACATCCTATTCCTCTCATTCTGTCAAGTGCGTGTACAGTCCTCTTCATTAGTGTCTGGGTTTCCTTTCTTAGGAAGAACATTTGCCAGTGACCACTGCCTAGCATTCTGGGAGCTGGGAGCCTCCCTTGCTTCCTCTGTTCCTGTGACCAGAAGCTGTCCCTTCCCTCCTCACCTCCCACCCCGGTGTACCCCAGCAGGTCACTGAGTCAGAGAGCAGTGAGCAGAGCTGATCTTTCCTTGGGAGTTTTGATCACATGCTTGAGGGAACTTGGCCTGGGTGGATGTTTTCCTGCTCTGTGCAGTAACTGTTGCCATAGCAGAAAGTGTAAGGCATACTCTAAAAGACTGTCAAAGAACAGCAGGGATGACCATTGGCAGAGAGCCTGATGGTATGCTGAAGTCCTGGTGGTTGCCTTGTCTAGAACATGGTCTGCTGAGCCATAGGCCCTGTTTCTACCAGTTCCTTCAGCCGATGTACTTCTTGGTTGACCCCAGAACCATTGGTTCACATCTCTTCATGCCTCCCATTTCTTAGTCTCTTCTTCTTCCTCTTCCTACCCTCCTCCCACCCCTCTTCCTACCTCCTCCTACCCCTCCTCCTCTTCCCACTCTTCCTCCCACCCCTCCTCCTCCTCTTCCCACTCTTCTTCCCACCCCTCCTCCTCTTCACCCTCTTCCTCTGCTTCCTTTTTTTCCTCCTTTTCCTCCTACCTATTGTTTTGAGACAGAGAATCACTGTGGCCTCAAACTCATCATCCTCCTGCCTTGGTTTCCCAAGTGCCATGGGTTTCTACCTGCTACCTGGTATCAACTGTCCTTTCATAGTTACTGCAAGGCTGGCTGTTGGCTTCTTATGAATAAAATCAGCCCTTGTTTCCAGTACCCTAATTAAAAGTAGGTAACAAGCTCTTGGAGAGCTAAGGCATGCTGGAGTCACTGCACCAATTACTGTGATTTCTCCTACTGTCTCCTCCACTGCCTGACAAGCTGAAGTCACTGACAGCAAACGATTATACCTGAAGATCCAGATACTTGCTCCATGCAGATGGGGCGGGGCAACGTGTGACTTTGACAAAGTCCACTGTCTCTCTAGATAAAGAGCTAGCCAGGTCACCCAAGCAGCAAACTGCTAGCATGTGCAGGCGACCTTGGTGCACTCTACCTCCACATCAGACCAGGTTGATTTAGGGACCAGTTGGTGGCAGTACCAGCCAAAAGGAACATATGCAAAATGAATTAGGTGGTTAGTCTGCTCCGAAGACATCCAGGTCCCTCCCAAGTTGGATCAGTGGCCAGAGGAGGTAGCCAAGCGATTCTGAGATAAGGAGTGGGCAGCCAGCTCCCACTAGTAAGCCAGCCGCTCCCTTCTTCAGCAGCTGTGGCTGCCATGTGGCTATTTGTGTCTGTGCCAGGCTTGAGCAGGTTGCAAAGTGGGTCCTGGATAATGTGACTCCAAGGACACTTTCCTGCAGTGACCTCATACTCTCCTTGTGCTCAGGATCCTTCCATATGGCATTGTCAGTCTCTCTCTCTCTCTCTCTCTCTCTCTCTCTCTCTCTCTCTCTCTCTCTCTCTCACACACACACACACACACACACACTCACAGAAACACACACACACATGCACACACATACAACCTTCATATTCATACATGTGTGCAGGCTCTTGGGGTTCACCGTGTGCTGCCATTATGCAGGCTCTATGTGGCCGCTTGCCCATGGAAAGAAGCATTACCTGGCTGCCCCACACAGGACCGAATAGAAATGGCTTTTCATTCCATCCTGACCTTCTCTGGGGAGCCGCAGGGCCTGTGGCTGGCCTGCTCATGTTAGCTAGTTTATCTTCTCTGCTTGGGCAGGCTGGGACAGGAGCCAGGCTGACCCCTTCTGCAAGCAGCCAGACGGCAGGAGTGAGCATTACTCCTCTGCAAGAAGATTCCAAGAAATGGTGCAGCTGGTGTCATTAGCATCCCGGGGCAGAGCTGGCATCCTATCTCTCCTTCCTCCCAGGGTCTGTCCTTAATGGCAGTGAAAAGGAAGAAATGTGTTCATCAAGACACCCAGGGAAAGAAGGCTTGGGAGGAGCGCCCAGCAAGAGGAGTCCCCGGGAAGCTTAGGGGTGGACATGATAAGGTGTGAGCTGGTCTCACTTCCTCAAACAGAACTGCCCCGAGTAAAAGTTCCTGTCCTAATTCATAGTCAAGAAATGCCTCCTGCCCCACTCCCTTTCCTGTCCTATCTTCATCCTCAGGGGCCTTCCCTCTTTTCTTCATCTGCTGATAGCTCAGGCACTCTGATAAATGATGCTGGGTTTGCTCCTACACTTTAGTGTTAAGTGGACTAATAAGATTACAGGGAGAAAGCTATGGATACCGATTGTCCTATTTCATACAAAGGAAGGTCTTATGTACACTCCTGCATAGACCATACCCCACACTGGTGATGAAGGACTTCTGGGTCCCACTGTGGGAAGTCAAGGGCACCCACATCCTCATTATGGGCCAGGGTTTGCCATATTCCTTCTTTGAGTATATTTCTGCTTTGTATCCCAGAATAGGCCCAGCAGACTCCACAGCTGCAAAGCGTTCACGTTCATGCTCACCCTCATAGGTCCTTGCATGTGGTCAGTGTCTTCCATTCACTTTGAGTAGCATGACAGGAAGACCATACCCTCCTGATTTCTTCAGCAGACCTCTCTCAGTTCCATGGCCTGTCAGGTGGAGGAGGACTGGAGGTTTCATGGTGGGCACAGCCTGTTGTGATGTCCTTACTTGGAGTTTGGCACCTATTGTCATTTGACTTGTCTTAAATTGTTCTAGTTATGGATTGAAGAAGACAAGCAGGCCAGTCATAGTCAATATCTGTGAGTTCATTATCTCGGCCACCCTGCACATGTGCCTTGCCCATTCCTGGAGTGGGTGCCTGTGAGCCTGGGCTCTTGGCTAGAGGCCTCAGGCCTTGACTCCATGGGATAGAAGCCACAGATATACAACACTTCTGTCCACAGGACTCCCTAAGCAATGGCTCCAACCATTGCCACTATTTTGCACTGAAAAGGCTTCATTCTGTTTAAGAACACAAGCAATTCTATCTGATGACAGTCACTGTAAGTCAAGTAAGCTTCAAGACCTTGATGGTTGCAGGACTTGAACTACAGAAGACCTGGGTAGGGGTAAGCCCCATGCCGACACTGTTGAGATTGTCCTAGCCTGGGATTTTGTTCCACTGGGCCTATCCTGCCACATAAAGCAGAAGGATACTCAGAAGAGGTAAAGCCTGGTGAGAGTGTCTGCACCAAGGTCCCCATGTGCAGTGACAGTATAGTAGTAATGTTTTGGAGCCTGTGCTGTTGGAAGTGCACGTGTGGCCTCTAACTTCACACTCTCTCACTGCAGGCCAAGGCCCTGTGAGTTAAAGGATGCACTCAGCAGTTGCCAGAGCTATGCTCTCTACCTCGAAACTCGATGGTGGGAGAAAGGGTGGAAAGTGACGGTTTCCCCATCTTCTTCTAGCCTCATGTCTTCTCAGGACTAAAGGCAGCACAGAACGTGTGTGCGTCACTTTGAGGCTCTTTGAAAGTAACTAATAGGGAAGAGTGGGCATCCCTGAATGGAGAGCACTGCAAACAGGCCAAAGGCTTCACATGGAGACTGCCTACTCCAGTGATGGAAGTCTGTAGACAGTGAGCCCAGGCTACCAGAGCATCCAGATGCACTTGCTTCTGTAAGCACTGGGTGCACACAACAGCATCATTAGGTAATGAGTGTTTCAGCTGATGTGAGGAGCAGGAAACAACCTCTGGCTATGACACTGTGGATGATGACCAACAACCCATTTTCCTTTGTATTAGTGGCCCCCAACGTAACTTCTTTCAAGCCTGAGCCAGGGAAGAGGGTTTGGTGAGTCAAGTGCTCACAAAATGGGACTACCCAGCTGCTATCACAGGGGCAGGACTCTGGAAGAAGCCCTGGGCTTCCTGATGGTGCTTGAACATCACTCAGTGGATTTGAGGCTGTGGCTAAGGCACTTTAGGCAGCATGGTTCTCAAAAGTCATACTACCTTGCGAACTTCTTATGTGCATATGCATATATATATGTGTGTGTGTGTGTGTGTGTGTGTGTGTGTGTTCATGTTCATTTAAAGGAGCTTAACTGGAACTATCCTGCACAAGGATAATGTTTTCCCTAATAGTCATAGGTTGCCAAAGACAATCAAATGGCAGGGTGGGGGATCTCCTATATGTTGTTGTCAAGGGTGTCCCAGAGACTACTAAGACAATGCAGGCTGTTGTGACTGTTCTTGGTTGACACCAGAACCTATTGCTGAAGACTCCATACACTTTGGTCATTGGAGATGGAAAGATCAAGTCAATACTGACTAGGAAGCTCCCTGCCTGCTGGCTAACTTTCACAGTACCAGAAGGTACTATACAGGGAGACAAATCAGCAACAGTCTTACTTGTAAATTACAATAATGAGTATTCTATCAAGAAATACCTGTAGATGCAGTAGGAACATGAACATTGTGTGTGTGTGTGTAGGGGGGGTGGGTAACTAACTGCTTTCTGATTGACTCTAATTTCTAATTTCTCAGGCCTTATCTGAGAAATTTCTTTGTGCAGTGTGTGACAAAGTTCACACAGAAACGCACAACTAATCAGAGTGCAGAGAATGAGCGTCGGAGGAGCGCTAAGCCTCTGAAGGGTACCTACGTCACACCCCGCCAGAAGAGCAGAGGCTGTCTTGGAAGAGGAAAAGGAAAGGCTGTAGGAGCCAGAATGCAGGGAGGAGCAGGCTGAAACAGTATCTTCTGGACGACGCAGGGCTATTCGACTCATGAGCTCGTAGCAAATGTGTTTGCCTGCACAAGACCTGCCAAAGATAAGGCAGGAGACAAAGAGGGTTCATGAAGCTGAATAAACATCAAGAAGAAAAGAAGCCACTAGCATGGCCTTGGATGGAGCAATGAGGAGTTACCGTGGGGGCACACTGAGCTGTCTGCACCCCAGAACTCACTGTTGAATGCACTCACAAAATGTTCATCTATAACTTAAATATGAGGACATTTTGAAAGTTTTTTTTTTTTAAAAAAAAAACATCATTCCATCCTTCATCTATTTGTAGCCTAGAAAAACAAAAAGCAAGTCACTGCTTGCTAACAAGCTCTTACAAGGGGATGTAGAGGGATCCATCCATTCAGTTTCAGATGCTGGCAGATTGGAGCAATCCAAGAAGGAGGCTTCCTTGGTAAATTAGCGAGTCCTGTGATCATCTGCCTGCAGGTTTCTGTTTTCAGTGTGGCAATCACTAGGTAGGTAGAGCCACATAGTGAAGTTGTACCCAGCAGCCTGCTTTCTGGAAAGATCTGACCTAGAGATATCTTGTAGGTGTAATCATGGCTGGTAGATGTAGTCATGGGCTAAAAGAAGAGTAATAAGTGCTGGCAAACACAACCATGTTCAGCAGAGCATTGTGGGAGGGCAGCAGGCTTCAATATGGCGAGTTGCTTGGCCCTAGTCCGGCTGTTTGCCGTGCTACTTGGTGCCCTTCTTGGATGCCCTCTTCCAACCTTCAGAAGATATGGCCAAGAGTTTAGCTACTTCTTGAGTTTCCTCCTCCCCAGAAGACCCCACCTTTTAAAGATATTGTAATGGGTGGAAGAAAAATAGTTTTCAGCCAGAGGAGCTGTTGGAAGGTTTAGCAGAAAGCATAGTTCTGTTTGAACTTTCTATACCTGTCCAAATAGGCTGCCTCCTGTTGCCCTTAGGACATGCCGTCTTTCATATCCAGAGCAGCTATGGCCAGCATCTCTCTCCTGCATGGCAGGAGACTGCAGACTGAGGTGCCATCATGCATTTTCAGGCATTACTAGTGTTAGAGACCCAAACAGTAAATGTCCCCCTATCCTTGCATGTTTGGAGAAGAGAGAATGGGATCCTCTAGAAAGTAAGGAGTTGGATTTGCAGAGTTAGGTGTGCCCAGTGTGCCCCTCACATGGGCGGGCACTACAGGAAGCAGGAAGGTTCTGGGGTGGGAATGAGATACCCCCCCCCACCAAAGCTGCCCACAGGACTTACATCTCTGGGCTGCCCTAGGTCCTTGTCTTCATCTACAAAATGGATCAAGCCAGTCTCTGGAAATCTGGCTCACAGAATGCTAGTGAGGCTGGGGTAGTGAGTGTGAACACATTGGTGTGTGCCAAGGTGTGAGCATGGTTCAGCCATGGGTGGAGCCACTACTATTGTAAACCTAGAGCCTTTGTGCAGAGTTCACTCTTCTTCACACACCCATCACAGAAGAGCTAGAGGTGAGAGGAATTAAGTCCCAAAGGGAACAGAGAGGGGATGAGTTATGAACACTGGAAACAAAGGCAAGACATCTTATAGTCCTGGGAAGGTGCTAAGCACTGCCCTCTCTGGTCCACTGACACAGGCTGCCCAGGCTGCATGCACACATGCTAGTGTTACCTTCCGGGATGGGATGTCCTACTCATTGGTCCCCCTCCCTTTCATGACCGGTGCTCTGTTATCTCCCTCCTCTCCATGGATGTGTCTAGCCTGTCTTGACTGAGAGCAGCTTAAGCACACGCACACACACTGACCTTGTTCATTTAGGGCTCCCCCCTCCCCCACGCTCCTTAAAGCTCGCATTGTTGCTGCGAGGAGAGGAGTAGCATCCATTCACAGGCCAGCCTTCCCTGCAGTAGACTGTGTTTCCCTCCCACGCTCTGCTTTTTAATTTCAGAGCCCCAGGCGATCTGTGTGGGGTGACAAGTGGCGGTGGCTTCCCTGATGGTGGTAGTCTGAGGTCGAAATGTGGTTGCAGCCAGAAGCCCAGGGATGAAGGATGGCATTAAAAATAAGAGAGATTAAAAATATGTGCCCTCCCAAGTCAGCAGAGCAGAGCTAACAGCCCCACATAAAGAAGCTATGAGCAGGATGAGCTGGTGACTGGGAAGCAGAGGGGGGCTCACTGTGGCCATCAATCCTCTCCCTCCACCAGTAGAAAGCTGGGGCTAAGGGAGGCAGGGCAGAGAGGGCGACTGGCATTGGGAGGAGTGAGGCACCCCTCCGGGATGGAGACAGTGAGGGAGGGAGGGAGAAGAGAAGAGTACCTCCAAGAGGCAGAGGAAGGGGTGGCCAGGTGAGTGCAGACTTAGCCAACAGAGAATGGACCTGTTCACTTCTTTCTTATATAACCTGAAATGGCAGGTTTCAGCCCATGCATTTATCTTTTAAGATTGCATTTTGCCATAAATCAAGATTTCACGGCAGGCAGGCTATCTCCCTGCCATGCCTACAGATCCTAGAACACCTCTCCTCTCCCCCTAACTCATCTCTCGATCTTCCTCACCTTCTGAGACATCCCTGTCACAGCCTGAGTCCGTGGGTCACCCCCGGTGGCTCCCTCCCCTCTTGATCCCACTAGAAATAGTAATTTCTCAAAAGACAAGTTGCTCATGTAGGGATCAAAGCCTGTCTTCTATTGTTCTAGCTGCTCTCTGCTGCCTTGACCGAAAGCAACTCAGGGGAGGAAAGGATTCATTTGGCTCACACTTCCGGGTCACAGTCCATCACTGCAGGAAGTCAGGGCAGGAACTCAAGTGGGGGTGTGGGGGGAGTGTGTGTGGGTGTGGGTGTGTGTGTGGGGGGGCTTGAAACAGCAATCAGTGGAAGAACACAGCTAGTTTTCTTATCCAGCCCAGGGCCACTCTCCCAGGGAGTGCAATAATGCCACTCAATGGGCTTGGCCCTCTCATTTGTCAATGAATAATCAAGACGAACCCCCTCCCCCAGACATGCTGACAGGTCAGTTTGATGCAGGAAATTCCTCAGTTGAAGCTCTTCCTTCAGGTGACTCTAGGTTCTGTGAAGTTGAAAATTAAAGCTTACAAAGGACATCTACTCGGCACACGTGTACTGAGCAGGTGATATAAAGCCTGAGTCTGTGTGCTGGCGTGTATGAGTATGTGTGTACTTGAGAAGGGAACGTTAGGCATGCATATGTAGTACTCTGTCATTTTTCAGTCTAATGGGGTAATGGGGATCTGAGGATCTGCTGTTTATGGCAGGAATTGCTGGTGTCCAGGACACATGTCAGCCCCTGGTGAGGGGCTGTAGAGGCAGCTTCCCTTGCTGTCAAAGCAGTGTCATAAGGGAGGTGTAGGGTGTCTCTAGGCTGTGGAACCCCAGGAGACTCTCTCCTCTGTATCATTCCTCCATTCCTGAGGATTGATTGCTAATCGCATTTATTCGTTCATTGGAAATTCCAGAAGATCGTTAAAATATCAGCATCTCTGTTTTCTTATTCTCCGTGGGATTTTTAGACTTTTCAGGCAAGCAGGTTGGGTTAAAATCATATATTAATGATAGAACTCTGAGGGGTCCTGCTGGATGGACTCCTGAGTCTTCTTGAACAGGAGAGCTCTGCTATGCTGTGCTGTCACACACCCCAGTCCTTCTCCCATAACCCTGCCAGGAAGGCAGTGAAACACACACACACACACACACACACATACACACACACACACACACACACACACACACATGCACACGCACATACACACACACATATGCACACTCCTATACCCCCTTAGCTGGCCTCCACACCTATGCCACAATATTATGGTTCTTTGACTTTGTGCTGTTGGTGTCTCCTTGGCCAAGGCAAGTCTAAATAAGAGAAGACTAGCCGTGGGGGCATCTGTTTAGTGATGACTGAGGATGGCTTTGAACTCCAGCCCCATTTGCCTCCACATTCCCACTCCTATGATTAAGAACATGTGGAATAGCACCTGACTTTAAAAAAAAATCATGGTGTGTATGTATATGTGTGTGCATATGTGTGTGTGTGTGTGTGTGTGTGTATGTGTGTATATGTCTGTGTGTATGTCTGTGTGTGTGTCTGTGTATGTCTCTGTATCTGTTTGTCTGTGTGTGTTTGTTTGTGTATGTGTGTCTATGTATGTATGTCTGAGTGTGTGTCTCTGCATGTGTGTGTCTCTGCATGTGTTTGTGCATGTCTCTGCATATGTTTGTCTGTGTATGTGTGTGTCTGCTTGTGTGTGTCTGTGACTCTCTCTGTGTATCTGTGTGTGTGTGTGTGTGTGTGGTTGGCCATCTATGAGCACAGAGTGTTTACAGGGGTCAGCTTCAAGTCTTCACCTCTCACTTTGAGACTATCTTTCCTAGTGCTCAGTGCTGCTTCAGGAGCCTGCTAAGATCCTTTTTCCTCTGCCTCTCATCTGTGATTGGACTGCTGGGATTGCTATTGTTTTCATATTCAGCTCTACCCAAGTCTGGGGACCTGAACTCAAGTCCTCACCTTTGCTTAGCCCAGCCCTCACTCCCGGCTTTCATTAATCTTTTTTTTTTTTTAATCAAATAAAATAGGTGAGACAAAACAACAAAGAACTCACGGAAGGCAACCCCCCCAAATGCACATACTTGAGAGGGCTAATAACATGTCTGAGAGGTAGGACTCAAATCCGGGTCTAAGTGACTCCCAAGGTCATGCTGGCTGGCTTTGTGGCCACAGCCCCTGCAGAGGCAGACACTAGCAGGCAGGCTGTGTTCCTCTTAAGCACACTGCCTCAGACAGGGTGTGTGTCTGTGGGGGTTTGGGGGGGTGGGCATGGAGCTGGCTTTTGAGGGACAGTGTGCCTTCAGGATGGCAGCTTTGAGATTGAGCCTGTCGGCTTGTGGGGCTGAGAAAGCAAAGTCTGTGAAGGCAGCTACAGAAATGCCTCAGGCCCTTCTTCTAAGAAGAAAGGCCGTCCCTGTTGGTCTGGGCACAGTTCTCCTCCAGCTTAGCCCCAAATGGCCTCAGGCTGCTCATTCATTATCCTCACAGTGCCCTGCCCCAGTTGGTGGACCAGACAGCAGGAGAAGGAGGCTGACAGGGGGCAGCAGCTCAGACCCACCCTTCTCCTCCAAGGACAAAGAGCAGCGCCTCTTCCCTCCGCTGAAAGCCTCCTCCCTCTACAGACTGAAGCCTGCGAAGGAAAGGCCGCCCAGCACCAGGCTTGCTGCTGCTCGGTACCTGCAATTTGCACAGAGGGAGTTCAGCTATTTCAGAGCAGAGGCACTAGAAATACCCGAGTAGAGGGGAACACGATGCCTCCTCCCACACCACCCTCAGAATCCAGGGTGGTACAGGGTGAACTTTCCATCAAGGTGACATTGATTTAAAAAAAAAAAGATGAAAGAAAGAAAGAAAAAGAAAGAAAGAAAGAGAGAGAGAGAAAGAAAGAAAGAGAAAGAAAACAGCACCAATATTTCTAAATGCTGGACAAAGGAGCCAAAGGGCAAATGGACCTGCAAGCATCTAGCCTCTCCCACCATTAGGCAGCAACACCTTCTAGTCTAAGGCTCCCCTAAGCTCCAATGCACAGGCATCTCTGGGGCCCTACCAAGGTGTAGACTCTCCTCTGTCCTTCTGAGAAAGGGGAGGGAGGCTGGAGTTCTGCATCAATCTCAAGTTTTCCAGAAACCCTGATGTTTGTCCCTTGAGCCACAATGGGTCACAAAGAAGTCACCTTCTTCAGGGCAGTTCCTCTCTGTACAGCTGGGGTCAGCTGTCCTGTAATACTCCCCAGGGAGGAAGCTGTCTTCTCTGACTGAGATCCCAGTTGGGCAGTACTGACTGGTCTGACAGCTTGTGCTTGTATGTACTTTACCAGAAAGAGGGCTTCTCAGGAGAAGCACGGCAGCATGGGAACTCCTGAGACTAGTGCCTTGGACACACCCCATCCTTCTCTTGGGAGCAAGCCTCCAGGGATCACTAAGGTAGGGGCACGGCCTGCTCCGTGAGTACTGTCCATCTATCTGTTCCTATGGAGTGATTACTAGAGATAGCCCTGGATGCAGTTTCTTCTCCAGACAAGCCATTTGGCATTAGCACTTTGATTCTCTTCAGAGTTAATGAAGAGTCTAGGCAGATCACTGGGCCAGCCGTGGTGCAGGGTCATGACTTTACAGGATGAGGACACTGCTGACCCTGTAGCTGTAGCCCAGACACACAGGGCTTCTAATTATTTTTCTAATAAATTTCAGGGAGATGCGGCCCAGAGCCGGTTTGATAACGGCTGTCACCGTGAGTGTGTGTTTCCAGGAATCCCATGGGCACTGCAGTTCATCAGTAAAGGAAGTGTGCTGCCATTTTTTATTTCCTTTCTGAAATATTTCTGTTTGGGGATCTTGAAAGAGGAGATGGAAGAAAATATTAGTTCCCGGTGAAATGTATATCTTCAGCATGTGATCCTGGTGCCTTGCGACCCCTGTGGCCTATCTCTTTCTGAAGTACTGGGCTGGAATCTATCAGGCTACATTCGCATTTACACAGAGAGGGACTCAGATTTGAGTCCCTTACACACATGCATGGCAGCCTGCAGGCATGTGCAAAGCCTTGGCTGGGGCACCAGAGACTCAGACACTGGTCCCTTATATGTAAGTCATGATTCACAGTTGAGGCGAATTATTTCCTTGGGTCCTTATATATGGCTAGGCTGTGGAAATGTTACAGGGGCATATAGTGATGCAAAGCAGAGCTCTGAGTTAGGGATGTGGTTCTTGCCAGCCCTCGACCTGCCCCCTCTCCTGCTGGCTTCCTGCCTCACCTCTTTGAGGCATGCAGAGAATGACAGTAGCTACACCTGACATCAACTCATACTAAAAAATCAGGGTCTCTAAGTGGACATTACCATACCTTATAAACTCCAGGTCAAATGTGGGTGTTCACATGTTATAATGACACACAAAGTTCATTTCACCTCTAGAGGCAGAAGAACGGCTGCTATTCCCCTCATTTCTGTATAAAAATTCAGGGCCATGTTAGTTAATAAGTGATTAGTGCAAACGTTAACTGCTGGAAGAACAGTTAACTTGCTGCAGAGCAAGGAGGCTCTGCAGGACCGTGTCTCTGCATCAGAGCTACAGAAGTGTCTGGGTCCAGTGTTCAGTCTGTGCCATTCTGACAACAGAGGGCCCATCTAAGAAGCTAATGTCCCAGTCTCTCATAGAAAGTGTGTCAATGGTATGTGAAGGGGAGCCCCTGGTTCTGATCCAAAATCTGCCTTTTCTATCCCCACTTCCATGTCTGCTATGGGGACATGGGTATAATAACTAGTTCCCCAGAGCCATCCCAGCACTAAAAGAATCAAAACTCCTTTCTCATCTTGGGGATACTAACCCTAAGCCTCCATGTAGCTGTAGACCCTTCTGAACACACAAACATACAGGTAACCAGAGATGCACAGTTTAGCAGTGTGGGTCAAGGTCTCATTTTCATATGTATCGTGATTCCAGATGGGGCTCAGTTTGGTGAAGATAAGAAAATAAGGTATCTTGAAACACCCAAGGGGCAGAGTCACTTCATTTTTCTAGAAGTAGGTATAGCCGACCAAGTGCCCAGTGCAGCAGGATAGAACAACTGCCACTAGCAGGAAAGTCACTGTGTAACAAAGGCAGGTCTAAACTAGTGAGGGGACTGGGGCACTCTAACAAGTTGGCAGGGGAGTCCCCACTCCAGGATCTTCTGGGACATGCGCTAAGGCCAAGTGAATGGGTTTAGTTAAAGTCTTAGAACAATGATGGCAGTCAGGTGTCCCTCCCCTTGGAACACTGGCTATTCCAATAGCAGATGCTCTCAGTCTTTCAAGGAATGAGGGCAGGTAAGTAGGAGAAGAGAGCCACCCAAACGTCCCTCAGTCTTGTCCCCTGCAACTGGGGCTTCCTAATTCTCTCCAATGTCAGGGGAAGGGTAGGGCATGGATATGTGAATCACTGGAGAGATGAATTTCTGAGCTGAGTGACTTGCAACTCGTGAGGATGACTTCAGTTTTCTTGTATGCAGGGAACTGTGTAGACTACTCATTTCGGGACCTCACCTTCTTAATTCATATAATGGGGCTATTTTCTTTTAGGATACAAGAGATACAGGGAGGAGGAGAACTTGGAAATTTGTGAGAAGACAAGGTATTGGATTTTAGATTGGCCTCTTACAGGAAGAGAGAAGTGAAGTCTGAGGTACAGGAGGGAGAAGCAGGTTCTTAAAGAGACCATCTGGGGTCAGCAGAGGTCAGAACCTTCAAATCACTGGAAGGGATTCAGTGTGCTGAGTTCATTCCTCCACTAGACATAGTCCCATAAATAAAACTGTGGAATATTTTCTTGATTGACGATTGAGAGGAAAGGGTTCAGCTAACTATGGGCAGCGCCTCCCATGAGCAGGCTGGATAGACGAACAAAGCAAGCTGATTAGGAAGCAGTCCTCCTGTGTGGTTTCTGCTTCAGGCCCTTTCTCCAAGTTTTTGCCTTGACTTCCCTCCCTGACTTTCATCAGTGATGGACTATATGCTGTTCGATGAAGTAAATCCTCTGCTCCCCAGGTTGCTTCTGGTTGGAGTTTTATCACAGCAACAGGAAACAAAGCAGAACAGGAAGACTCCCCTTGCCTCTCTCTGCAGGCCCTCCTCTCCTGAGCCTGGAGAGTATGCTTGGTAACTGCATAAGTTAAGGCAGTCGACTGTGGAGCATGGGTCCTGCTAGCAGCAATTGCTGTTTTTATTTTAACTGGATCAGAAGTAGCTGACTATGTGTGTATGAATATGTGTAGGATCCTCCAAACTGGAAGCTTACATTTTTATGCCTTCTTCATCCTCAAGTAGAAGGGGCTTCATGAAAACTCACCTACAACTTATAAGGATGGGCTCTTTGTGTGCACAATTAAGAATTACTTTAAAGCAATTGGTTAACATGTCCAGACATGCTATTAAGTTGGTTAACGTGGACAGATCATCTTAATTTTCAAAGATCATGGGCTAATAGGCAGAAGAAGAGCACCCAAGCCTGCAGGAGAGGAATATAAGCCAACCCAAGGCATGGCCTATTTTGATGTGATAAAGGAAGATGCTGTGTAGGAAGGAGCCCCAAGGGACACATGGAGGTGAGCAAATCGGGTCAGCACGGCCGGGGGTGGCCTTGGACCAAATGCCCGCCAGTATGATAGAGGACTCTGACCTAATTTGGGGAGGACCTAGATTGAGGGCAACTTAGGACAAGAGGTTTGACTGAGGGATCTGTGCTATGAACCAAAGCAGAGCCACCCGTGCAGTCTGGAGTGGTAGGTAGCCCAGAGAGAGGACAGCAGGTCTGGCACTGTGAAGACAGTTACAGCTGTCCATGTCTGGGACAGCCTCATTTAAAAGGGATTTATTAAGACAGGCTTCTGAGACTACAATGCTTTTTACAGACTGCCAAGTTGGTTAATTATTGTTTATCTCTGGGTGTTTCCTCCTATGCTTAGCAACTGACCAGTGAACTGGCATCTCTTTTACCCTACCTGTGGCAAATAGAAGGTACTTCAGCTTTAGCCATGGCATCGAAGTGTCATGGGTTCAAGTACCCCACTTGTCTACTAGTATGTATCAACTATGAAGTGAATATACATACTACAATTTTCATACCTGATGTGCAAAGACAGTAGCCTCACATACTTAGAGGACATATTCATAACTATTGTACATTTATTAAAATAGCTAGAGAAAAATAGATTTTAAAATGTAGCAGAGAACTAAGGATGTACCTATGATACATAGCACATGGAGAAAAATTATTCCGGCGGTAAGATGGTGTGCTGGCTGGTTTTGTGTGTCAACTTGACACAAGCTGGAGTTATCACAAGGAAAGGAGCTTCAGGTGAGGAAATGCCTCCATGAGATCCAGCTGTAAGGCAGTTTCTCAATTAGTGATCAAGCTGGGGATAGGCCATTGTGAGTGATGCCATCCCTGCGCTGGTAGTTTTGGGTTCTATAAGCAAGCAAGCTGAGCAAGGCAGAGGAAGCAAGTCAGTGACATCCCTCATGGCCTCTGCATCAGCTCCTGCTTCCTGCCCTATGTGAGTGCCTGTCCTGATCTCCTTTGGTGATGAACAGCAACGTGGAAGTATAAGCTGAATAAACCCTTTCCTCCCCAACATGCTTCTTGGTCATGATGTTTGTGCAGGAACAGAAACCCTGACTATGATAGATGATGATAACCTGAAAGAGAGTAATTATGGGGGGAGAATGTGTGTGTGTGTGTGTGTGTGAGAGAGAGAGAGAGAGAGAGCGAGAGAGAGAGAGCCCATTAGTAGAAGGACAGGTAAAGATGGGGCTCTTCAGGCATGGCTAAATTTCATCCCGGCATACACCAGGTTTTGAAACACAATAGTGGTTTGTTGATTGAATGAACAAAGAAATCAATCAGTAGTTACCTCATGTGGGTTGGTCTATGGTGGGAGGCCATCCAAGGTATGACTCTGTAATTAGCTGAGTGTTAACATATAGTAGTGGCCACATAAGTCTCCTCATCCAGGTTCTGTGTCTCTCACCTTCCTAAAAAGTGGAGAGCCACCTTTGGGAGCTTTTAGGGATAATCACAGTTGGGAAGATGTGCAGACACTGACACCTTGTCTCACTAGCCACTCTTCACAATGTGAAAGGTCATCTACATACATGTTGTTCTGGTAAGCTTTAGCTGTCAACTTGACACTGCCTTGAGTCAGCTAAGAAGGGAGCCTCAAATGAGAAATTGCCCAGCCCAGATTGTTCTGAGGTCATGTTTGTGAGAGATTGTTTTGATTGTTAGCTGTAGGAGAAACAGATCCCTAGCACCATTCTCTGGGAAGGTGGTTCTGGGTTGTTTAAGAAAGCTAGATAAACATGAGTCTATAAACCATTCAGCAGTGTCTATCCAGCAGCTTTTGCTTCAGACTTTTGTTTGAGTGTCTGACCTGACTATTCTCTCAGTGATGGGCTATGGCCTGGACATGTAAGCCAATAAATTCTTCCTTCTCTAAGTTGCTTTTGGTCCAAGTGTTTTTTGTCACAGTAACAGAAAGACAACTAGAATACTTATGTCCCTTTATATGATTATTTATATATCCATTTATTTATCCATGCATTCAACCATCTAGCCAATGTCTACTGGATACCTACATATCTAAGCCTGCATCTTGGTTGTTGGGAGATGTGAACATCTTGGCTTTCTGCCATCCCCAAGATGCTGGATGGGAAATGTTAAAAAGCAGTTGCAACACACCCAGCCCTTGCTTAATAAAGAAGTGAATTTTCATGGCCCTCTCTCATGGTAGCAGTGACTTGGCTCCCCAATAATTCAAACATTGTGAAGCTGTAGTTTTATCTAGGTAGCACTAATTTTTATAATTGTTGCTCAATACTTTCAGGCTGAGGGGTGTTTATAACACTGTTCTCCTTGTTTGAGGACTTTCACCCATTCTTAATTGCTGGCTGATGACTCTATCCTTCTCTCTCAGAGTGCTTCCTTGAAGGCACCTTTAGTTATGAAGCTTGAATTTTATCATGCAGGTTAATAATCTTTCTTCATTTCATTTTTGGCACATTCCAGAAAATCATTTTTTTCAGCCATTATGGATCAAAACCGCTTGTGCTAATGTAAAATAAATGAGAAGAGTGGAGACAGAATGTGGTTGCAGGAGGCTCTCAATTTGTGGCATAATTGAGAGTGTGGAGAAAATGTATGCAGGTACCAGGATGGCACACATTTCAGCCACAATTTGTGTTTTAAATGCTCCGAGGCTCTGTGATCATGGGTGATGCTCCGAGACTGCAGGGAGGGATAGTTTCTGTGATAAGGGAGATGGGAGCCGAGGGAGGGCCAAGCTCAGCCTTCTGCTAGCTTCTTGATACAGGGAAGGCCTGCTGAGACCCCAGGAAACAAGGAGAGGAGAGTGGTGCTGACTGAGGACCTAATCTAGTGTCACAGAATGGGTTTTCTGGGAAAGGACTTTTAGATCAAGGGACTATTTCAGGGTCAAAAAGCAGCTGTAGTGTGCTTTAACACCCTACTCAACAGAGAAGCAACTTCCAGGGGGGAAAGTGGCCTCACATCCTCTGTAGTGATGGCTGTCATTTTGAATTCCCACAATATGAAAGTCAGGAGGCTGTAGTTTATCTAGGTAGCATTGACTAGCTGCTGCTCAGAGCTTCCAGGACAAGGGGTGTTTAGGAAGCTGCTCTCCATGAGGCGAGAAATCAGAAAGATAGCCAGCCAGGGAGACTATCTGAGTTCAAGTGCTTCAGGATAAACCACAGCTTCATGGAGTTCTCCTAGTCCTCAGAATACTCGTTGTGGAAGTGAGAAGGCTGGGTCTTAGAGTCTCTGCAGTGAGCAGTTACTTATGAGCATGCCCCATCTTCTTGGGGTATGGAGGTAGGTCATATCACTGCTCTGTAGCCCAGGAAAATAGGTGGAGAAAGTCACAGGATGACCTTTAGCTAAAGCATCACCATGCTAGATGATGGTATTGAACCTTTAATGGGGTATAGGAGAAGAGGATGGGTGTGCTTCCACCTAAAGTCCAATCTCTAAAGAGAGTGAGTGGTAGAGGAAGTCCTCCCTTGGCCCCACGTCCATGTCTGCTGGAAGGCCCTCCTTGGTGCTGCTTCAAAGCTGCATAGCTTGAAAGAGTTCTCTACTTTCCCGTCTCTCCTTCAGTTTATTAGTTTATTAGTACATGCTCAGTGTGGTGATTTGGATGAGGAGGTATTCCCCAGAGCCCTGGGTGCTCTTTGGGTAGGTTTAGGAGGTGTGGCTTTATTTGAGGACGGGCTTTGAGAGTTTAAAGACACCCACCACATCCAGCTGGGTCTTTTTGCTTCTTGCCTACAGTTCAAGCTGTGAGCTCTCAGTTTGCTGCTCCAGCTGCTTCCATGCTGTGAAGGACTCTCATTCCCCTGGAACCATAAGCCCAAATAAACCCTTCCTTCTATATATTGCCTCAGTCGATGTTTTATCATAGCAATAGAAGATACCTAATCCACTCAACAACAGTTGTTCCTAGGTCAAGATGCCCTTTTGGATCTGTGGCCAAGATGGCTCCCCAGGTGCTAACCACAGCAGAGAGCTTCCTTCTAGTCCCTTGCATGCAGTACCAGTCACATTTGTTTGGGGGTTACTCACGATCCCTGTGATACAGCTGTGCTGTCACTGTCTTCTTGGTGTCTCATCTTTTGCTGGGGATCTTTGGAGTATTGTATTTGTGGCTCAGATCTTATTGTCAGCATTAGATATCTAGGTGACACCTCTCCTCTAGACCCAGACCCTATTTCATAGCATTCAGTCTTGCTGTGCCCTCCAGGGTGTCTCAAGCATACAGCAATCCTTGGTCTAGGCTCCCAAGTATTCTCTGGCTCTGGCTATTACTACCTTCAAGCAGGCTATCCAAAAGCCACAGAACCACTGTGGAACTACAACCATTTTGTATAGTTTTATTTTCCCACATCTTAAACTTAAATCCATCTGTGTCCACCTGCCCACTACTTTGATACAAGCCACTCAGGCTGTTATAGTAACAGGGTGGCTCACACTAAAAACATACTCTATTTGCTTGAGGAGAAGGCAGTGAGTGATCTACTATTCAAGATGAAAATTGATGTCATCAGCTACCAATTAAAACCCTTTAAAACAGCTAAAACCTTAAAAAAGAAAACCCTTTAAAAACAGCTAAACCCTTTAAAACCTTTTAAAACTGCTACACGCACAGCCTTTTATTTCTTATTTATTTTATTTCTTATTTGTTTTATTTATTTTTATTTTTTTTATTTTTTTTTTTTTTATTTTTACAGTGCCTGATGCAGTTAGGTCCCTCTGCTCCCGCTGTCCCTTTTCAGAGTACCCTCTCCTGGTCCCAAACCTGTATACACTCTGTCAATAGAATCAACACCACTGCCTCTCCTCTGGGCCCTGTCCTCTACCCCTATCTCTTCTTGCTGGCCTATGTCACATCCTCTGGGCAGTGTCTCTTTCCACTGTGTCCTGACCATATTTCCCTGGCACACATTCTTAATTTCTGCTGCTTTCTTTAAATTCTGGTGCTTGCTGTACATGAAAAATCCCACTGGTTCATGAAATTATTTCATTAAACCCTGACATTCCGATTTCACTGTGAGCTCTGTGGATGTAAAGACAGTTCAGACATAGCACTCAATAAATATTTTCGGATGGATAGGTGGGTGGGTGGATGAATATATAACTGGATTCACTGAGATCATAACACAGAATAAAAAACAGATTTATATTTTGGGAGTACAGATGTTCACTGTTGAAAACAGACTTTTTGACGACCTGGGACATTCATCCATTTACCCGTTATGTCCTGGAACTTGAGGCCATGAGATCAAGAAGCAAGCCAAAGCCCGTAAGGGTGGTCTTGGCAGACAGGAGAGCACATGACAGGGCTCTAAGCTCCCTAGGCAGAGGAGTAGAGGCTTAGAGCTTAGATGTGCCTGGCTGAACTGTGTTCATCCTAAGTTCTTACAGCAAAACTCCAGTCCGCAGGACCTGAGGTGACTGCAGTTAGACGATCAGGGTAAAATGTTCTAACTGGGCAGGATCAGGTATGGGAGGAAACGAGGATGATATATAGATGGTCAGGAATTTGAATGGAGGTGTATAGCAATGGGGGATGGGGAGCTGGGGGTAGCCACCAGCAAGTTCCAGATGCCAGGAAAGCAAGAGGCTCCCAGGACCCAACAAGGATGAGATTGGCTGAAATGCCCAACAAAGGGGAAGGAGAACCTGTAAAGATCATATCCAGAGGTTAGGCAAGGCCCCCAGTGGGGGGATGGGGCCACCCACCCTTCTCATAATTTTACCCCAGAATTGCTCCTGTTTAAAGGACATATGGGGGCAAAGTGTAGAGCAGGAAGGAAAGTGTGAAGGAAAGACCATCCAGAGACTGCCCCACCTGGGGATCCATCCCATATACAACCACCAAATGCAGACACTATTGAGGATGCCAAGAGGTGCTTGCTGATAGGAGCCTGATACAGCTGTCTCTTGATAGGCTCTGCCAGAGCCTGACAAAGACAGAGGCTGATGCTCACAGCCAACCATTGGACTGAGCAGGAAGACCCCAATGGAGGAGTTAGGGGAAGGACTGAAGGAGCTGAAGGGGTTTGCAGCCCCATAGGAAGAACAACAATATCAACCAGCCAGACACTGCCCCCCCCCCCAAATAAAAGCTCCCAGGGACTAAACCACCAACCAAGGAGTACACATGGAGGGACCCATGGCTCCAGTCACATATGTAACAGAAGATGGCCTTGTCTGGCATCAATGGAAGGAGAGGTCCTTGGTCCTGTGAAGGCTCGCTGCCCCAGTTGTAGGGAAATGGCAGGGCAGAGAGGTGGGAGTGGGTGGGTGGATGAACACCCTCATAGAAGCAGGGGAAGGGAGTATGGGAAAGGGGGTTTCCAGAGAGGAAACTGGGAAAGGGGATAACACTTGAAATGCAAATAAAAAATAATACCCAATTAAAAAAGGAAGGAAGAGAAAGAAAGAAGAATGGAAAGAAGGGAGGGAGGGAGGGAGGGAGGGAGGGAGGGAGGGAGGGAGGGAGGGAGGGAGGGAGGGAGAGGGGGGGGTCCCTATAGTTGGAAAAGCCAGCTTCTCTCTCAGTGCCATGTCCCTTGTCCCTGGCCTTGGTCCTGCCTGTTCCTGTATCAGCACTGTTGGTTCAGCTTTCAGGCTCTAAGAAGAAACCTGCCTCACCTTGGAAAAGAAAACAGAATTAAACAACTCGAGCACCCATCAGTCCTTAAGGATCAGTTAAACCATAGCAACTGTGCCCACCCCCAGTCGCTTCTGGTTCCCAGGATGCCTTGGGCTGCTGGGTTGTATTTCTCAGGGACTATTGCTGCTTCCCTGATTCTGATTCTCTGCCTCCCTATGTAGCCCTGGTCCTGTGACTTGCAGGCTCTGGTTAGTTAACCCGGCTTCTCTGCCAGCTGGATTCGCCCTCCCTACTCTGAAAATGTCTGCCGGGAAAGCAGGGCCACGGACATGCTCTTTGCTCGCCAGAAAGCTCCTGACTCAGCGTTTTCCCTCTGGTACTAGCAGAGCCCTCCGGGACAAGAAGGGCACGAACGGGGCCAGTGCTGCGTGGTAGCCAGTGACCTGCAGAGCTGTTTGCTTCTGTTCCCTTTGGCCTGCAGACTGATGAACAGGGTACAGCCTGCACTCTGAGCCCTTAAAGAGGATGTTGAGTGGGCCTCGGGAACTAGTCACCCAATGGAGATCAAGCTGCCGTTCCCATGGTGATTCCACACTGAGCCCTGTGCCCTGGGAACTCACCTCCTCCCATTCACTGTAACCTCCATTAAGCAGAAACAAAAGATTAATACGGCAGAAGCCATTTAATGAACTCAGAGCTGGCAGCGGCTTGCAGCTTTTTTCCAGAGCGGATTCCTGGAACAGCAATGCAGAGGCTTCCCCGCCTCTTCCAGGACAGCAAGGGCGTTCAGCTGTCTGATCTCTCTGGGCTGTCAGACATCTATGCAGCAAATGGGCCCAGGCAATCTCGTGGGTGTGGGGAAGACCCCTTACCTCTTTGTCTTTATTCAGGTCATTCTCTCACCTCACCAGAAAGGGAGGAGAAGAGGGTCTCAGGTACGTGAAGAAAGGATGCAAGCTTCCTCGCCACAGCTCGGGCCAGGGTGGGGGTGGGGTGCTGGTGGGGTGTCAGGAAGCTAGCGCTGAGAGGAGACTGGAGGCAGCAGTCAGAGTGTCTGGAGACCAAATGTCTAGACTTGGTTTGTGGGAGCTGCAAGCCTCCTTTGCTGCCCATTGTATCAGAGGTCTGAGCTCACTGAGCTGGTTAGAGAGTCAGGGGTCACTGCATCCCCCAGGCCAGGTTTTGTGCACACTGGGGGATGGGCTCAGTAGAAGGTCTGGGCATGCCTTGTCCATTTCCAAGTTTTCTTCTTGACCGAGATGCAGCCCCTCTGCTTGTGCATGCATTCCTGCCTTTCACCACACCTCCTAATGATACACAGACCTTGGGGCAGGCTTATGTGGGATCTCTTGTTCTTCTAGAAGTTGATTTCAACCCCCAGGTCCATGTTTTGGACAGAAGCTTGAATTTCACAGACCCCTGGGGACACACAGAGAGAACCTTCTTTCCAGAACAAAGGGTGGTCTTCTGAGAGCTATTCTCAGTTGTGCATACCACCCGGGCAATGGATAAGCAAGCATTCGTTATTGCAAAAGTGAGATTAGATATAACCAGTCCAGTCATGAGAGTGGGAGGTCCCCAGCTCTTACCTAAGGAGTCTCCAGAGCCAATGCCACAAAGATGGCCTTTCTCACAAACCAGGTCCTAGCAACTGACAATGCGACCGGTGCTGCCTGCAGAATCCAGGGATGCCGTGAGCTCTCAGCCTCACTCATCCTCATCCAGGCTACACTTTGGGGTGCAGCACTCACTGGTGCCAATGTTCCAGTGACTACCCACCCTGTCCCTAATTTTGGCCTAGAAAGCCATCATGACTTGCCAGGCCTTATTTTCCTCCTCTTTAGAAACACTGGCTAACGGGCTGGATGAGAAGGCTGGGCACTGTGGTTGTTTGGTCAAGCTAGTTCTTCTCACACTGAAGGCAGATAGTTCCCAAGTGCTGTCCATCAACAACAGCAGAGCTAGGGGTGGTGGTCAGAAACAGAAACAAAGGTGAGGCAGGGAGGAGAGATGATTGGACACCAGTTTTGTGTCTAGACCTGGCTTGTGGGAGCTGCAAGCCTCCTCTGTGGCCCATTGTACCAGAGGTCTGAGGTCACTGAGTTGATCAGACAGCTGAGGAGAAAGGTCATCTAAGCTGGGAGGCATGGATTTGAATCCACAGCCACTCACAGAGCTGCTAGGTCAGTCTGTAGTTCTCAGTTTCCTCCTAGGGTGCAGAAGTAGATGGGGAAGCTTCTGAGAGTCTATCTCAGGGCAGCCTCACCCTGATTCCTAGACTCTGCACAGAGGAACCAGCTTAGTGGTGGTGGCTGGCTGGCTGTTTCTAGTTCAAACTCAACTCCTATTATTATTTTTAATAATAAGATATTTTTGCATGCTGTACATCTCAATTAGAAGTAAATATTCACAGATTGTATTTAATAGCAACATATCCCCACATGTGAGTTGAATATGGTAATTTGTAATTTGTTGAGTCAAAAATGTTGTGACTAAGAGAAAGTTGGTTTGGGTTCCAATGCAGGTGGAGGGAGGGCTGCTGTTCCCAGCCACTACCACAGTGCAGAGGCACCAGGGACCTCTATAGGGAGTGTCACAGAGGGAGACGCTCTGTAGTCTTGAAGCTGCCCAAGAGTGATGGCTGAGAAAGTCCTCCTGGCAATGTACAAGACTCTAAAATCAGGGCAGCACACACAAGCCAGTTCCTTTACAGTCCACTTCCTGTTCACTTGTTCCCAATTGTGAACCCTTTCTCCCCACTGTGCCATATGGGGACTCTGCAGCCCACTCAGGGTCTCCTAGTCTCCCTTAGTTTACTTCTTTTTATGTCCTAGACATGGTGACATTCCCTTGTCCATACTGACTACTTAGCAGAACAGATACAGGGAGGTCTATACAGTGCAAAACACAAACCGAGAGTAAGCTATTATACATGCTAGTATGCAGCTGACCCAGCACTTATGATAGCAATAAGATTTGCCCCTGACACCCCTGTGGCTATACCTACCCCCACTCCAGGCCCTGCTAAGCCCTCAATTTTGATAATGTGCTTTCTGTCCCTTCTGCCAAAATCCTGTTGCTGGGATCTGAGGAGGGACAGGTTATAAGTCTTGAGAGTTACAAATGCTACCCATTTACCTGGCTTTCAACGTCTCTGGGAGCAGGGCCAGTATGTGGATTTCAAGCAGGGAGGTGGGGTGGGGGAGAATTTCTGGAAGACCAAGTGCATCTTTCCAAAATTTAGGATTTGGGGCCTGATTCCCCATTCTGAACCACAGACCCACAGTCTCCAGTTGTATTACCGACCTCCTGAAAGACCTGCTAGTTTTCCCACAATGGGATTCATACATTAAAAGTAATCAATAGAACAGATTAAGACTGAAACTAAGCTGAGCATAAATTATTTTCTTAGCTGAGTGGGGCTTAGGGTGGAGCAGGAGTGCTGTCTGTGAGGTCATGATGTCTGCTCAGCTTCAGCATTAGCCTCGGATAAGTCATGTCCAGGTCATGGTAGCTTTCTAGTCTGTGCACTTTGCCTACCTGTATGATGGGGGCTGTTCTCTCCTGGTTGTTGTTAGATGATATACTTGATTTCCAGTGGGTGTCCAGAGTCCCTTTTACTGTTACAGAGTTGTTTAAGCCTCCTCTACATCCCAGAGATAAACTTGAAAATAACCCCTCATCCTAGAGTACTCTCTAACTGTTCCCAGTAGGTTGAAGTGAAATGTAAACACCCAAGAGGGTGGCAGTGTCCCTTGGTGGGTGCAGAGCCCGTGGGTGAGTCAGATATAAATGGGATTGAGTGATGGCTCTCTTGTCACCCTGGAGAGGGAAGATAGCTTTTCTCCAGGAATTGGTTATTGTTTGTTGTGAGGTTTCCCTGAGCTGGTGTGTGAAAACATTTATCAGAAAGCATGCTATTTTTAGTGACATAGGGAGGTGCCACATGCTGCATTCATGGCTCTTCTGTGGGGACACAGAAAGTGGGGAGGTGGTGGGGAGGGAGTTCTGTGTATTCTTCTCTAGAATTCCCATGCTAAGCATGGAGAAGAGCAAGGCAGAACAGCATGACCCTCTGGGCATGATTTTACATGGGGATCCTGATGAGTCCATGTGACTGCATTTGGAGAGATAGCTAACACCGTGTGTGTGTGTGTGTGTGTGTGTGTGTGTGTGTGTGTGTGTGTGTGTGATTTTATATGAGGATCCTGAAGAGCCCATGTTTTTAAGGATAGCTAATATGTGGGAGAGCAGGGGCAGGTCACCAAGCTAACAGAATGTATATGCCAGAAGAATCTCTGCTTTATCTTACTCTACTTCCTCAAACATGTAGCCACATCTTCCAGTCTGTCATTCAAGCTCCTTTTGAAAGTTAAGGTCACTGTTAGTGACCCTTGGCTCCTGAAACAAACACAACTCACAAAAGCAGCCTTCAGGTTATGACCTAAATAGGCCCAAATTTCTGCTACAGTGGAGGAATGATTCCCCAAAACAGCACACATTAGGACCACAGAGCTCATGGCCCCAAAGGGCCATAGGCCCCCCCCCCACATGCTTTCCGAGGAAGTCATGAAGAGAGGTCTGTGTCAGGATATACCACATAGGATCCAACTTTCATCTCTCGTGCCCTGACAGGTAGGAGTAACAGCTGATCCCATGACCAGTGCCCCAGCACGTATGACATTCCCTGGCCCTGGGCTGTGTTCTTCCCTGTCTCTTATCCATGTCTTAAGGGGCAACTCTGCAACTTGCTCAGCCTTTACTCTGGTTCTCTCCATCCAGATCTCAACACTGACTAGGTCAGAAGGCATCTCATAGCTAGGGTCCGGGCAGCTAGGGGATTATTTGCAGAGGAATATGTGTACACACATGTGCTACGATGTCCATTTGTATGTGTGCACTTATGTACAGCATATATGTGCTCATGTACATGCAGCTATCCTTGTTACACTGTCACCTCTGTGCACTTTTGACCTTCTTGTCTTATTCTGCATTTGCCATTAAAAATGTTGAGTTTCAGGGATTGGGGGGTGGGGGGTGGCTTGGTGATTAAAGGCATTTGTCATTAAGCTTGACAACTTGAGGTCAAACCCTGAAGCCCATGTAGTGAACTGACTCAAGGAAAGCTGATTCTGTCTGTCTTATAGTGTATACAACACACCAAATAAACAAACAATAATAAAAAAATATAATTTAAAAATTCTTTTTCATAATGCTATCCCCTTCTCAAATGTTACCCCTGAAGCCACTGTGATCATTGGTCAATGCTTAGCTTGGGAATGGCCTGTGACCCTCTTTGTCCCTGCTGGTCATGCAGACACAGAACTCATGTCGCATGTGCCCTTGTTTGTCCATTGTTTGACTGCAGAGGGCTTCAAAGACAGAGACTAGGTCTGAGTCACTTTTCCCTCTGCAGCAATTTGCCATATCTGGGCCACAAGTAGACTCACATAATGAATAAAATAATGAATAAGTGAAGTTAATAAAATTACTGTATAAATAATACATAGGAAAAAGAACATTGCCGGTAAACCATTAACTCGTGTACAGGCATAATTAACCCAAAGAGGTAATTACTGTATGCTAACACAAGTACAGTGTAAGTCAGAGAGTGATGAGATTCAATGTCAGACTGGGCACAGGTCCCTGCCACACAGAAAGGGTGCCAGAATTGTTTTCAAAATCGGAGGTGTCATTGACATGCAGTGAAATAACAAGCCTTGGTTGGCTGGGACTTATATGTGTGTCCGTGGACCCACAGCCAGTGAGATATGGAATGTAAAACAACTTTTCTTGGGTTCTATCCAAGAGATAGAGTACTGGTTAGTTTTAATCATTAATTTCATGTCATCTCGAGTCACCTTGAAGAGTCTCTATGAGGAGCTTTCTAGACCATGTTGACCTGTGGGATAGAGTACTGGTTAGTTTTAATCATTAATTTCATGTCTCTCGAGTCACCTTGAAGAGTCTCTATGAGGAGCTTTCTAGACCATGTTGACCTGTGGGATAGAGTACTGGTTAGTTTTAATCATTAATTTCATGTCATCTCGAGTCACCTTGAAGAGTCTCTATGAGGAGCTTTCTAGACCATGTTGACCTGTGGGATAGAGTACTGGATAGTTTTAATCATTAATTTCATGTCATCTCGAGTCATCTTGAAGAGTCTCTATGAGGAGCTTTCTAGACCATGTTGACCTGTGGGCAGGTCTTGGGAAGAAGATTTTTCTATTCTATCAAAATAGAAGATCTGTCCACTGTGGGTGGCACCATTCTTACATAGGGGATGCTGGACCATTTAAGAAGAGAAGAAGTGAGCTGAAGAGTGAGGATATATGCCTTCATATCCGTGCTCCTGATTCTGAATGTAATATAGTTAGCATACGTTTCTGTTGCCTTGACTTCTCCCATGATGGACTGTATTATCTCAGAATTAGGAGCCAAAATAAACCCTTTCTCTCCTAAGTTTACCCCCTTTAAAGGATCTATTTATTTGTTTTATGTAAGTACACTGTCATTGTCTTCAGAAGAGGGCATCAAATTCCATTACAGGTGGTTGTGACCCACCATGTGGTGACTAGGAATTGAACTCAGGGCCTGTGGAAGAGCTTGCTTTTTTATTGTAGCATCATAAAGTTAGGATGGGAGTGCTTCAAGTGTACCCAGCCCTGAAGGGCCTTGACTCAGTGGTCCTGGAGGGTAGGGAAGACCAATGGAACTCCGTTTCCTTCAGTGCCCGTGGACAGTAAAGGCATTGTGCAGTGGATTATATTGTATTCTCTGGCAATAGACTTTCATGTCTTAACCCCTGTACCTGGAATGAGACCTTATTTGCCAGCTATATGCAGCTGCAGTGAACATGAAGGAAGGCCATTAGATTGAGCTGCAACTCTTAATGACTGGTGTCTTGGAAGAAGCCATAAAGACACAGGGAAGCCATGAAATATAATAGTTAAAGTTCAAGTGGTGACCCAGCCATGCAGAATCTTCCTCTCACTCTGGGAGGAATCAACTTGGCTGACATACTGACCTTGGACTCTGACCTCCACACCTGTGGAAGGAAAGATTTTGTTATTGTTGTTCTAGGCTTATTGACATCCTTGAT
Source organism: Mus caroli (assembly GCF_978045245.1). Lineage (NCBI taxonomy): Eukaryota > Metazoa > Chordata > Mammalia > Rodentia > Muridae > Mus > Mus caroli. Next base: position 27,332,297 of record NW_028227269.1, read on the forward strand.
CAGGCATGGGGCAGCATTCAAGTGTTCTTTCAGGACCATATTTTAAATTCTCATCTTTCTCTAACAACCATGAATCTCACAATCCAGGATGCCTCCCATGGCCAGTTAGGTCCGGGACCAGAGACCTATTTGATGCTGCTGGGTCAGTACCCAGACACTGTAACAAGAACAGGGGGATTCCACATGTTGTTTTCACTGGTCTCTGTAAAGAAAAGAAGACAGAAGAAAAGCATCAACTTCCTGCCAAAAGGTGATATTCTCAGACCCTAATCCTCTCCAATTAAATCTTACCATCATCATTAGAGGGATCACATCCCAGTCATTCCACATGGCCTGGTGATATTGCTCATTCTCCCCTCAAGGCATATTCTCCTAAGCTCATTGGCCATGTACATTTGGGGACTTCCATTATTTCACTGACTTAGCAAACATATGTTATCTACAAAGACCCTCAAACCATGTTGAGCTATATATAGAAGAATACCATTATATCCCTGTGAACTCTGCTCTTGGAAAGTACATAGTCAAATAGGCACAAATAGTAAAGCAACTATGGAGAGAACTTTTAAACAAAAACTCTAGAATTTTCTTTGGACCCTAGAATCTCATCCTTGAAGTACTCTTCCTATCTTATAGAGGCTATTGAATTTGTAATGCATTTTGTCTCTGGAAAAGAAACCCCTACTGCAAATTTGCATTGCTCACTGGAAGAAAAACTTCACCAAGTAGGTGTCATTATTGACTAAAGGATATGGCTCAGACTGCTCTTTGGAGTTCTAGTGGTCATCATAGGCTATTATACACGCTGGTCAGATCCCATGCTGATAAGGCTCCATGTAACTGTATGTCCCTCTTAGGTTGAATATAGTGACTCACACAGCAGAGCAGAGAACTTTAGTCAGAAACAAGCTGTTCAGAGCCTCCTTTGAGAGACTGACAAAGAAGCTCTTGTTCTTGTCTAAAGAGTGAAGAAACCCCATAACTACCTCTGCGGCTGTTAGGCCTGATGAACGTCTACTGGTCACAGCCCTCCCGGTCCCAGTCCTAACCTCCCTGCATTGCCCAGAGCACAGGCACAATCACCAGCTAAGATATTTTGGTCTGCACTAGTTTTAAATTCTCCTTCACATGAGTCAAAATTTCACCTAACTGTAGAAACCATGCCAAGTATCATATTGTAATGGGTGGGCTGGGCTATCTAAATGATTCTAATGGTTCATGAATTGTGAGTTGAGATTAAATCCTTCTGGGGAAAGGATGGCATTTTGGAAGACAAGTAGGATCCAGCAATCATAGCAAGACTAAACACAAGAATTTTTCACCCAGAAAAAACAAATGGAATTAAATCTACTTTCTTGGAATTTACATGTAAGGAGGTGTAGCAATAAAGTTATCTAATCTCATTTGGCAAAAATGAGTGTTTTCTATGGGAATCCAGAAAGTCTTCTGTATCTGTAAGAAGTTCCCTAGACAAACTCACTTCATGATGAAGGTTGTGACATTCTACCCGTTCTACATGCAGGGATGGATGTTTCTGCTGTGGAATGTCTGAGGAACACCCTGAACAGTTGTCCCTGGGTGCTTGGTCCCCCTTGTATTCTCACTCTCTCCCTTGCAGTCTCTTCTCTCATGACACCTGGTGGCATGGTTTCATATCCATTGTTTGCCTTTGGTCTCTAAGTATTATCAGAAAAGAAACTGTGTCTCAGGGATGTGCTGTGGCCATCAACATCATCAGTGATGATGTCTGGCACGATAGCAACATGTCTATGCTGCCTACCCAAATGAAGAATACATGAGCAGACTTCAAGGCCTCTGATACCATCAACAGTGAACCAGCAACAGCGAACATTATCTTCTGTTCCTCTTTCTACCTGCAACAATTCCTGGTCTGTGTAAGTCACATGTCCCTCATCTGAGGCCACAGTATATATGGAATGAAATGCAATTTTCTCCTTCTACCATTTTGTTCCATTGTTACTATATCCATGGTCATGTGGTAGGAAGAATTATCTGGACTTCCAGTTAGAACTAGGCATCCCTGCTCTTGTTTCAAGGTTCGGTGAGTCTCTTTACATCTACTGCAGAGCTGACAAATGTCTGGGTGTGTTCTACACACTCAGTAATCGGTACATAGAATTTACAGGACAGACAGACCATTTTCTCTGGGTCCTACTCCCACTGACTCTCTCTTTAGTCAGCTTTTCACCAAGAATGAGGCTCCCAAAAGTCAGCTCTATCCAGACATTTTCCTGTGGCACTCAGCTCAGGAGAGCAGTGACACTCCTCAAGGCTGGGATGCACATGCACTTTAAAAGAATTCTTTTAGTTCTAAGGGCAGCCATTCTTATAGTCAGTCAAGCACCAATCCAGAACAAAAGAATGGAATGAGAACTGTGTCCAATGATTCCCTAGAACTGATGTAGGAAGGAATCTCTGTATGCTTCCATTTAGTAACAACCTAGAGAAAACTGTACCTGAGCTTTAGCTAGCAGTTTTTTAATTTTATTCCCAACTTGGAAGGGTGCTGTGTGAATCAGTGGTATGTAAGGATTTCGCTTCTCTTGGTACTTATGGTAAAGTTGGCTCTGGGTGTTTCCTTGGTTAATAAAATATTCTTACATGAAACCCTTAGGAACCCAGTCTGCATTCTCTGCTTTTAAAAGCCACCAAGCGAGTCATTCTGTCTGGAGAATTCTCATCAGAGATACCTCAGAGTCTCTGAGCCTAATCAGATCAGAATCAGTGTACTTGCTCGTCATCTGTCCTTCAGATAATGATAATAACAATATCTAGGAGGTTGAGGAAAACACCAGATTTTTAAGTTTCAGAAAATTATGAAGGAAATTGTGTAGATAAAATACTGAGATAATAACACCAGACCCCAAGTTGTCAATCATTACTCAACCACCATTCCTCATATGTGAACCCCAAGGACATTCTATTTCACATATTCAGTAATGACAAGGAATCACTCTAGGGGGTGATGCAAACACTTGGTGTTGTTAAGTATGATGGATTAGACATGTCCCAGTCCTGGAAGAAGTTAGGACTGAGTGATGGTATCAGCCCCTTATACTGACCAATCAAAATCGTGCAACAAAGCTTCTTTGAGTACCCAGCTCAATCCCTATCCGGTGTTACTTCTCTGCCAACTGAATAAAGTTCCAAAGGCTTGGGGCTTGTACTTCCCTCCAGGTCATAATTCAAGAAAAAAATAAGTCATGTGTGTGCTTCAAGTGATAATCAAATCAGTTACTGCATGCTATAGATCATTCTAGATTACAGCACTACTTTATTAGTTGTAAACTGTGCACACACAAAAAAATATTAAGCCATACAAAGATAAATCAGGCAAGACTCTCTCCTGCAAGAACTTTTTTTTTTTTTTTTTTTTTTTGATTAAGTCCCATTCTCTCTGCCGAATGCCCACTAGATTCAGAGCACTATGCTGGCTGGACCAATGAAACCAATAATTTATAAACTAATTAGAGGGCCTGGAAGTGAGTACATCAGGACAGATATATTCAAGGACAGGGATAAGGGCCTGGGGTTTCATAAAAGAGAGGACACCCTGAACCTCATTCTGGGCAATCTGGGGCACGGACAAGTGGTACACAGGAAATAAGCCACAGAGAATCTCCAGAAAGCTACTTACAGCGTGATATGGCTACATCAGAGAAGGCTGAGTGAAGCGCCAGGGGACAAGGCTGGGAAGTCTTCAGGGGAGGAGTGTGTGAGTGTGAGTATGTTTACATGTGTATGTGTGTATGCATGTGAGTGCATGTGTACATGTCCATCTGTGTGTGTGTGTGTGTGTGTGTGTGTATGTGTGTGTGTGTGTGTGTGTGTGTGATAAAAGTCATTATAAAACAGGAACACATTGCAGAACTGTCTCTCATGACTTTGAGGGCTGACATGCAACATAAAAAGCTCAGGACAGGAAGACATTTCAGTTCAAGTCCAGTACAGATTAGAAACTTGTGCCTCAGTCTGAAGGCTAAGCTATTCTTAGCTGCTGTGGAATTCTCTTACTCCCTAAAGGGTCAGTCTTTACACTCTGTTCACTCCTAAAGCTGACGTGGTATGCCCTCACCATACTGAAGAGGGAAAATCGTTTGTATGCACAGAGAGATTCAAATGTTAAACTCATGCAAAAACACACTGACAGGAAAACACAAAATAATGTTTGAGCAAATATCTGATCACCCCATGGCCCAATTTATCTGTCACATTGACACATGCAGTTGACTGTAGCAGAGTTTGAGTCAAGATAGGTCTCTAGTACTTGATCCTCTCTATGATAGGCGTTTTCAAAGGTTTTTTTTTTAGCAAGAGAACAATGTGTTCTTTGCATGTGAACAAGCTGATTTGGTTACTTCATGGTTGAAGGAGAAGAGAAAACTGCACAAAGGAGTGAGAAGAAGGTAAGAACTCACTGAGATGCTACAGGCTGGTACAAAACAGACACACACCTCTAGTACCTTATGAAAAGCTTTTAGCTTACTAATGTCAAGAATTTTTATTTGGTAGAAGCTGTCTGCGAGATTAAAAAGTCAAAATTACCTAGTTTTCAAAAAACTGCAACCTACAAAATGATGTAAAAAAAGGTGAGCTAGTTAAGAAACAACAGGTATGTGTATGTATGTGTGTAGACACAGCACATGTTTGTGCAGAAATACATGTAAAAACATAATATGTATGCATATGAACGTAGAGATAGTTGTACGCAGACATATGTGTGCATTGTAATAGTAAATTTTTGGCTGGTCCTGTCATCTTTTTTGAACTGGGGAGTGCTTCAATTAGTTCAGTGCTACTCTAGGTCCCTGGAAGATTTCCATGGAAGGTTAACTAAACAGGGAAGACCTTGAATAGAGATAGTCCATCTCACAAGGGGAGAGGGCAGATGGAGTAAAGGGGAAGAAAGGGTCTGGTGAGGTGACTTGGTAAATGAAGGCCCTGGACTCTCATGTCTGGTGACCTGAGTTCAATCTCTAGAAACCATACAAAGGTAGATGGAAGAACAGACCCCACAAAGTTGCCTTCTGCTCTCCACATGAGTGCCATGGAGTATGTGTGCATGTGCACATGCACACATATGCCTGTGAATGCACGACACACACACACACAAACTCAGAGAGAGAGGCAAAGTTTGAGAAGAGAGGGCAAAGCTTTTTAAAATACTGTATCTGTACTTTCGTAAGGGGTAAGTTAGAAGAGCTAAAAGAAAACCACAAACTTCTAGGGTCAAGGAGATGTAATGTGGAATGGCTAAATTTCTCCTTTACTTCTGATGGAATAAAGCTCTGGGAAGCAGATGGGCAGGCAGCTAGATTACACAGTGCTGTAGCATCGTTCCTAATGACTCAGATCTGGAAACTTACCAGAAGCCCAGTAGTGCTAGGAAGACTCCAGGCATAGAGATGGAGTCACATGTGGTGCTGTTAAGGCTGGGGATGATTCCATCAGAGCCTCTTGCTGCAATCTGATAGATCTTCTGAGCAACGCTTGGCATGAGAGACTCCATCCTACCTGACCCTATTATGTAAGTTCTAGAAAAGCAATAGCAATCTGTGGCAATGTACGTGAGAAGAATTACCCTGGAAGTAGGTAGGGCTAAAGCCAAGGGGACTCAGGTGGTTCAACTGTTGGTGAACAGATCACAAAACCCCATTGTACTGAATCTTATATTCCTATGCTTTTATACTTTTACTCATGGATGTTTTATGTTTAGTTAGGGTTTTACGACTGTGAACAGACACCATGACCAAGGGAACTCTTATAAGAACAACAGTTAATTAGGGCTGGCTTAGAGGTTCAAAGGTTCAGTCCATTATCATCAATGTGGGAACAAGGCAACATCCAGGGAGGCATGGTTCAGAAGGAGCTGAGAGTTCTACATCTTCATCTGAAGGCTGTTAGCAGAATACTAACTCCCAAGCAGCTAAGATGAGGATCTTAAAGCCTACACCCATAGTGACACACCTATTCCAACAAGGTCATACCTATTCCAACAGGACCACACCTTGTAAAAGTACCACTCCCTGGGCCCAGTATATACAAACCATCATACTATATTTTAATGAGACACCTCCACTCACATTTCTTCATCGAGAGCCATGTACCTTTTAGTGGATTTCATTCATGATGTTCCAAATCTTTATTTTCTCCATCTGATTTTTGTGGTTTGCTGTAGATCAGAATTTTTAAGTGGGCAGGTTGACCTTGTTCATATTCATACATCCAGCTCAGACATATTAATCTGATTCCTAGAGAGTCATCAATATAAGCTTCACACATTTACACAAACTTTTTACACTCTGTCTTCAAGGTCTCAGTAGAACTTGGCACATCTGATGCTCTAATAAGAGGTGTTTCCACGTGAAATATTTTATCAATGTTATTTTTCTGAGCATGTGTGGAGGTGTGGTTATTGGAGTCCTTGTAGGCTTGTTGTATGAACTTATGAAAGAAGGTCACTTGTGCCATTTTGCGGGGAGCTGGAATAAAAGAAGGGTGATTTCTAACTCTGTGCACTCTCCATGCCCATAGACAAAATTTCATTTTTCTATGTTGTGTCTTAGGGTTATTATTGCTGTAATGAAACACCATGACCAAAGCAACAGGTTTGGGGAGGAATGGGTTTATCCAGTTTATGTTCCACATCACAGTTCATCATCAAAGGAAATCAGGACAGAATTCAAGCAGGGCAGGAACCCAGAGGCAGGAGCTGATACAGAGGCCATGGAAGGGTACTGCTTACTGGCTTGCTCCCACTGGCTTGTTCAGTCTGCTTTCTTATAAAGCCCAGGGTCACCTGCCCAAGGGTGACACTGTGGTCTGAGCCCTCCCCCATCAATCATTAATTAAGAAAGTGCCCTACAGCTAGATCTTGTGGAGGCATTTTCTTTATTGAGGCTCCCTCCTCTCAGATGACTATACATTGTGTCAAGTTGACATAAAACTAGCCAGCACACAGGGCCAAAGAGCACACATGCTATGTCTGTTTGTATCTGTCTTTGGCCTCACAAGTAGGGGCTTTCCTTGACTGAGAGCTCTGCTGATTGACAGCTATTCCCTCAGTGAGGAATACTGGGATAGGACACAGATTGCATCCTGCCTGCAGAGCCTGGCCCTGTGTAGACATCCCTGTCCCCAGGCAGTGGAGACTTCTTTATGGTTACAAGTATGGTGGGTGCCTGGCCACATGTTACTGACTCTTTCCACAACCATCTTCTCAATCTCTTCTCTTTTCCCTCTTTTAAAACAGAAACTCTCAGATTTTTAAAGGAAATGCAAATTCTTCTCATGACATTTTTAAAGAGCTCCATGGTCTTGGTTCATAATGACCTTGTTATCTATGAATATTTAATTCTGATCATGCATCAGAAGAATGAGGGCGAGCCTGTAGACCTTGTCTTTATTTCCTTCCTTCTTACAATATGATTTGATTGTGACACTATGTACCCACATCCTCTAAAGGCTTTTGTGTCTTAATGTTGTATACCTATGACCCCACATGCACACACAAGAGTGCTCCTGTGTGTGTGCATACACATACACATGCCCATGTACACACGTACAAGCACACTCACAAGTACAGAACTGACCATGTACACACACATACACACTCATGCATAAGCACACACACAAGCACATACATGCCCATATATACACACATATACACATACATGCACATGCACACGCACAAACACACACACAGACATACACACAGATATACACACAGACACACACATACACATACACACATTTACTGGGCTTCCTTTACAAGTCGTTTTACAAATGCCTCTATCATGTGGCCTTTGCTGGTACTTGCACTTGGCAGGGTGCAAGGTCTGCCTTGCTGTTCTGTTCTCTGCACACGGGCTGTTCCTGATGTAGCACACAGGCCTTGGTAAAGAGGTGCAGCCTTGAGGCACAGCCCCAGATAGCCTTCCATGCTGGGAATTTGCACGGCTCTAGTGCCAGCACTGTGATTATGTGAACTTGAAGCAGTACTTGGGTCTGAGAATTGTCCTTGAGTGTATTCTGCAATAAATTATTTAAGTGAGCCGAGGAAAAACTAATTGGTTAATAACCATAATTGGGATTAAAGAGTAATTTTGATTTTTAAAAGATGTTTAAAAGGATAAATATTCAGTTGTGTCATTTTGCTATTAAAAAGAAATAAGCCCTTAAATGGCTCCACATAATGGAATGTACAGGTGGTTAAATATTGTCCTCCATGTGGAGGTGACAGGCCATCGCCAGGGCCTCTGCCAGTGGCAGGCTACTGGAAGCAAGCTGCTTGCTTGTGCGTTGCCTCAGGCCTTTGACTATTGTTATATATGTTTTGTGCTGCCCAGTAAATGTACATCGTGCAGAACAATAGATTAAATTGGGCTGAACAAAGAGTACGATTCTGGCCCCCAGGAGAGGAATTAAAGTTTAGACACTTAGGTGACGCAGTTCAGGACTTGCATAGAGTAGAAGCATACAGGGCACCAGGGCCCAGCAAGTTGTGGGGGAGGGGAGGCTTAAGCATTACCAAGGAGAGAAGAATAGCAAGCAGTGTCAGGCCCGAGCAAAGCAGTGCATCAAAAAGAAAGCAAAATTCTGGGTTTATCAGGGGAAGCCAAAAACAAATCAAGTTAAAAGGAGAAGATGCAAGCACAAAAGAGAGACCACAAGAGTTTGTTTATGCATACCAGCTCTACCTGGGCTGCTGCCAGTGTGCCTGAGTCTATGTAGTTGCATGTGTGGCCTGTTTCTCTTTTCCATCTGTGGTTTAGGGAACCTGGTGTCAGTGAGAAACACTCAGGTGTCCATGCAACTCCTTACATGTACACCTTCATGCTTCTATTGTTGCCTCAGTGCTGAAGGAGGGAGAACTCAGATGCTTCTCCACAGTAGAATTCCCCCTATTTGAGAATGTAGGAAACCCACGTGTGCTTTAAAGTTCAAAGGTTTCGGGTGTTTGGTTTGAGCAGTTTGGAGGCCAGGCTTTCAAGGCCACAAGTGATGGGCCGATGAGCACATGACCAAGGACTGAAGGTATAAAACTCTTCATTCACGGGCAGATTTTAAACCAGGTTGCATCATGGAAATTCTGGGACTTGTCAATCACACGTGCACGCCTTGACCCACAGCTGCTGTTTGCCTGCTTGCTGCTTTTTATAAACCAAGTTGTACTTCCCAAATGTTATTCTTCCAAGAAATTTCTAATCTGAAAGGAAGTCCGGATTGGCACAGAGATAGCGGCTTTCTTGGCACCGCGACTAACTGGAAAGTAGTATGTACCCTGAGTTCTCGGAGGAACGAGTGCTAAGTCTTGCTCACATTTGCTGATTGCAAAGATAGAGCTTTGCTGTCACTAAAAACTAGGAATATTCCATCAACTGTCTTCATTCAGTCTCTCAGCTTTGGATTCTCAATTGTCTCTGTCCCTCTGCTTAAGATATTTCCCTTACTTAAAAAAAAATCATCAATTCTTAACTCTGAGAAAGCCCACCAAACCAAGTAACCGGACTGGCCGCTAGCAGTCTTTGGAGTATTTCCTGACTCCTGGCTACAACTTTCAAGTTTTTGTCCTTCCACAGAGGTGTTTCCTAGACTGTTTTCTTTCTCCAAGAGCTGATCAAATATAACATTAAGTAAACTTGAGGGAACTCAGAGAAATAAATAAGTGTTAATCCTTGATAAGCTTTATAGGAAGAAAACACTGTCTGACGACAATGGCACCAAGCTTAATGGTTGGTAGGCTTTGTTTTTCAACTCCTGAAATATGACTACAATACCAGAACATTAAAGAAGGTTACTGTGGGCTTGGGAGATATTTCAATGGGGGAAAATCATGTCTCATTGCAGCGATCCTGAGTTTGGTTCCCAGCACCTATGCCAGGCTGCTCACAGCCTCCTGTATACACCAGCTCCGGGCGCTGCATCTCTCTGGCCTCTTAAGACACCTGCACTCACATGTACACATCCTACTCCCAAGAAATTAAAATTGAAAATATGAAATTAGAAAATAAAATTAATAATGACCTATAATGTTATTGTATTTTTCAGGGTTTTCTGGAAGACCAGAATCAAACTGACCACACACACACACACACACACACACAAACATACTTGCACATGGATGCTCACATTGACACACACATATTCTTGCACATGGACACACACATTGACATACATGCACACATTCACACATGCTAATATGCATATCCACACACATCCAAACATATTCATACACATATACACATCTACACGCACACACACACATTCACACATATACACACACAATTTATTAGGAGTTCCTTGTACTTGAGGCTGGATACTTCAGCAACTGTAGTTCCACAGGAGTTGTTTCACACTGGAGAAGCCGAGAATCCTGTAGTTCTCAGTCCATATGCCAAGGTGCTCCAATAGTTGCAATCTGGTCCCTGAAACCTGGAAGGTTCCTCAAGAGTTCCTGTCTTCAGCCAAGTTATAGAAAATGCTGGTTCTTAGCTCTGCAGCTAAGAACTCAGCAACAGAAGCTAAAGAACAGATTAACTTGGTGGCAATAGGGAAGTCTAAGGACAAAATAGGTGAATAATCTTCCTTCCACTATGCCTTTTTATCTAGGTGGCTACCAAGATAAAAGTGCAAGTCATGTCTTGGGTATGTCTTCCCACAAAAATGAAGGCAGTCTATGTAATTCCTTAATTGGGGCTCCCTCCTTAGGTGAACCTAATTTGTGGCAAGTTGATACTTACACCAACAGTCACAGCTATCATCTGTTCATTGTGTGTATGTGTGTGTGTGTGTGTGTGTGTGCATGTGTGTACTCATGCACATGTTTATGGGAATATTGTATGTGCCTGTCTGTTTATATATTGAAGGCCAGAGGAGGGTGTCAGCTGTCCTGTTCTAACCCTGTATGCCTCATTCCTTTAGATAAAGTCTGTCATTGAACCTGGAGCTAGATTGGCATCCACTAAGCCCTAGTGATCCTCTTGTCTCTGTCCACACAGTGCTGGTGTTTCAGCCTCTTTGAGGTGCCAGGATCCCGGCTCATTCTTTCTGCTATCACAGTAAGCACATTCATTGCTGATTCTATTTTTTCCTGTCCCCCTGCCACCCTGTCCTTATGGGAATACAGTAACTTTAAAAATAGAGATTTAATGCTTTTCATTACTTTCGTATGTTTTGTAGTGCGCTGTAGGCATTCTAATCTTACCAGTATTTTTTAGTCCATTTCAATAGCCAAGGTAGGGTATTTGGTTTGAATGGCAAACTAGCTAGAGACTGATGTGGGTGAGGTCATAGGGCAGGTGCCCGGGGAAGGCAGAGAAGCTTAACTTTCCATATTGGTTTGGTTGATAGTTAAACTGTGGGATTTTATAGAACATTCCAGAGAGCTGAGGAAAGCCTCAGACAACCAGAGAACCTGCTGAATTTTAAAATGTATCTATAACCAGAGACGGCTGGTTTTGGAAACAAGCACTTTGCCTCAAAGTCACAGACTGAGTGCACAAGGCCCCAAGAACCCAAATAAGCAGGGGCACTCTGCTACACACAGAGCCAGGCAGGTTTCAAACTCTCCTCAGAGATACAGTGTCTATAGACTAAGAAAGGAGACATAAGCTGCATACAAGCACCATTAACCATCTACTAAGACAACCCAAAACAAACAGCTCATTCTACGAAGAACCAATGACATCTAGGCTTTCCACAACACATTATCAATGATGTTCAATTGTTAACTAATTTCTCACCAATGGTTTGTAGAGGAATGCACAAAAAAAACAATCAGGGAAAAGTCCTGGAGTCGACCTTGAGGCTATAGTTAGTCAATAGTTTACAAGCTGCTATGATACAAATTTTCAATCAGTTAATAAAAAGGAGGATTGAGCAATGGAATGAAAATACACTATTAATGAGCGAACTGATGGAAAGTCTCAATGGGAATGTGAAAGCCACAGAGAGAAGAGACAGCTGGAAAATTCTGTAGTTAACGAAACATAGGATCTGAGATAACAAAATCACTAAATACCCCAATTAGTGGCACTGATATAGAAGAAGGAAGAATCGGCTTTTAAAAGAAAGGATCTTTGGCAATAAATTTAGAGTATAAGACAATAAAACTGAAAAGATAAGGGAGGGAGCTCTGGCATGTTACCATACATTCCAACATATCTATAATCGGAGATCCAGAAAGAGAAAGCAAACACCAGAGTAATCATACCTGGTTTTCACTTTTGAGTAATTTTAATGATGAAGTGAAAGAACGGTGGTTCTCAACTTGTGGGTCGCAACCCCTGTGTGTGGGGGTCACATATCAGATATCCTGCATATCAAATATTTACATTGTGATTCATAACTGGTTAAAATTACAGTTGGGAAGTAGCAATGAAATAATTTTATGTTTGGGGGCTCACTACAGCAGGAGGAACTATATATATTAGAGGGTCACAGCTTTAGGAAGGCTGAGAACCACTGTTCTAGAATGTCTCAGTAGGGTCTGTGTAACATGTAGACGTATCAAATATTCAGTCTCAGAAAAATCTCTAAAGCAGTGAGAGAATTCTGCATTCAGATACGCAAAAGAGCAATGCAATGTACAGTTGACTCTTCATACCGAACAATGGGATCTATAGGAATTTCTTGAATTCAAATGTTATAAGTATTGAAAGATGTTTTCTATAGCTATTGAAGCTAGCCTGTAAACATGAAGGCAGGATAAAGGATCTTTGATAAGCAAATGCTGATGGGATTTTTTTTTTTTTTGCTTGTTTGTTAGGAGAATTGCACTATAAAAAATATCAAGAGATGCCATTCAGGTTAACGTTTCATAAGAAACCCCATAGCCAGAAAGTAGTGTAGGATACAGCGAATGAAAAACGTGCAGAGGATGTGAGAGACTGTATTTCTGTTACTGTAAAATAAAGGATCACCTTACTATATGCTTGAATCCGTGGTTGGCTTGACTTGATTAAAAGGCACGTGGTGCTGAGCATAGGATTTCTAACATATTCAGGGTAAGCCGTGCATATCAATACATTGGAAATTAAAAGAGGAAGAAGAGGAAACAGAAACTTTTTGATGTGGAGATTTTTGTTATTTGAGCCCTTGGTTTGTTTGTGTTAGGTTTGATATCAAGTCTTGCTTTAGAGCACGGGCTAGCCTGGAACTCATGATCTTCCTATCTCAGCCTCACAGCTGATGCAATGTTTTTAAGTCTATTGATTGTATGTGGCATTAGCTTGGAGTTAAACAGTATGTGACCTACACAGCAGAACACAGAAAAAAAAATAACTAGCTGTTTTATATAAAATTAAAATGATACAAGAAAATCCAGAAAATAAGACAGTCACTGAGTAACAGGAACAAAATGGGATGAGAAGCAAAGACCAGGTCAGAACTCTAGCCAGCTGTTTGATGGCTGCTTTAGACTAGTGGGGACTAACTTTAAACCAGTTACCAGGCTTGGGCCCAGTGGGAAATATAGATTTAGTTTGCTTACAAATGCTTTGTGAACTAAGGGTGTTTTATATATGGAAAATGTAAGAAGAGGAGGCTGAGCAGGAAGACAGCGATGACATTGATGATGATGATGATGATGACGGTAATGATGATGATCGAACAGAACAATCAAGGAGGGAGGTTGAGCTGGAGTTGTAGATGGCCTGTAAAACATAAATATCTTCTAAGAACTATATAAAACATGTTTTCTGGCCCTTTTACTAGTAGAAATCATAGGTTTTCTGACTATCTTAAAAGAAAAAATTACATTATATCAGACATTAGCATAAGTCACATGGACATTAAAAAATAAAATATTAGATTATAATGGCTGCAAGTTTTAAAAATTCTTTGAAAATTATAAATTATAGGGGTGGGCAAATAGCTCAGTGAAGTGCTTGCCTTGCATGTGTAAGGGCCTAAGTTCAATCCCCAGAACCTAGGTTATATATTCTTGTGTGTGTATATATGTGTGCATATGTGAGACAGAGAGAGAGAGAGAGAGAGAGAGAGAGAGAGAGAGAGAGAGAGAGAGAGAGAGAGAGACCCTGAACTGGAAATCCTGCATTACAAAGACAGAGATAGGCAGTTTTGTGGTACTCACTGACCAGTGGGCTAGCCTACTTGATGAGTTCCAGGCTACGGAGAAACCTTGTCTCTAAAAAAAACAGGTAGGTGGTGCATCACCACCTAAGGAACAGCCCCGACCCTCGAGGTTGATCTCCAGCCTCCATACACACACACTTGAGCATATGTATACATATTACCAACACACACAAAAGGAAGTTATACATTATAAACCTTGACTTAAAGAAAATTTCATTGATCTATGTCTACACACACACACACACACACACACACACACACACACACACACACACTTTAGGCCTAAATGGGGCAACTGGTGGGTTTTCTCATGCAATAAGGAAACACCTTATGAACACAGAAAAATAAAGAAACATTTTCCAGCATATTTTGGAAGCCAGTGTTACCTGTATTACCAAAGGGACGATAAGCCCTAAGAGGACTGCAAACTGCTGTTCCTCCAAACCATGTCTGTGAATATCTTTATTAAACCACATGCCAATCAGAATGACATGTGGAGAAGACTGTATGAATATGAGGCTGAACCTATGGCACAGCACAGGACTCAGTTACTGTCTGGAGGTCAGTGAAATGGGTGCTATATTTCTACAATGAAACATCAAGCTGTTTCCACGGATCCAGAGACAGTGCTTGATAAAGGGAGGCACTGAGTCTCCTTTATGCAATGTCTTTATTCATTCTTTGATAGATTCATATGGATACAATGGATTTTGCTCATAATTACCTTAACTCCTCCAGGATCCATGCTCTGCCCCTCCACTCTCCTTCCAACTTCATATCCTCTTAATTTTGGCTTATAACCCACTGGGTCTGATTTGTGCTGCCTATTTGTGCATGGGATGGAGCCAATCCCTGGACCACATCGACCTCCAAGGGTCCACACCTCTAAAGAAAACTAACCCTTTTCCCTAGAAGCTACCAACTGTCAGTAGCTCCTCAGTCCAGTCATGGGTGGGATTCATGATCCTCTCCTACTCGATGCTAGAATGTTGTCTAGACTGATAATGTGCAGTCAACAGAGGGGCTGTGAGGTCATGCTTGCAGCCATCCTCTGTCCTACCATACCCAGAAGACACCATTTCTCTCTAGTGACCCCAGAGCTCTGGCTCTTACAGTCTTTCTGCCCCTCCCTCTGAGCCTCAGAGGGGAAAGGGTGTGATGTTCATATCTCATTTATGGATGCGCACCCCAAGAGAGCATAGTCTCTGTAAATTGGCCAGTTCTGGATTTCCGGGATAACCACTGTCCACGGCACAATGGAGGTTCTCTGAAAAGGACTGAGAGGTATGCTAATTGCCTGTCAGTCAAGAGAAATAATCTAGAGAGCAGTTTGATACTGTGTCCATTTAGAAAAACTGAGGCATCACAGGAATTAATCTCTTCCTCCAGACCCAAGGCACCAGGAAGCCAGCTGGTACCTTAAAAACTGTGAACAGCAGCAGCAGCAGCAGCAGCAGCAGCAGCAGCAGCAGCAGCAGCAGCAGCAGCAGTGTGTGTCCTGTTTACCAAAAAGAATATGGAAAACTGTCATCATCACCACTGTGTGAGAGTTCATAATGGAAATATGACATGGAAATCTAAAAAGCTAAAAAAGAAAAGACTATTATAGGTGATATGAAAGAGTACAGAGAAGATCCAAAGCAAAACACAAAATATATATTGTACTATGTGTGTGAATTTTCAGGTTTTCATGACATTTCATGCATATACAAAACCCTATTTCACTTTTATATATTAATAGTAAACTATTTGTAACAGCATTAAAATTTCCTAATTAAAAATCCTGCGAAATATCTACTAAAATATATACATTGTATGCTATTAAGCAAAGGAACAATAGAATGATGAAACAGACACATTGTATCAACCAGTTGGAAGATTCCCTGTTATAAGATGAAAATATTCCCTAAATTAATAAGTTTAATAAGACACTCTAAATTTTTGAAAAAAAACATGAAATTATTCTAAAATGTATATGACAGTGAAAAATAGGAATAGCACTCACTTAAAAGGGACCAAACTCATAGATCTTGCACTGTTTGAATCTAAGGCATCCGTATTCTGCTTTGCATAGGCAGGTGTCACAGGAGGGCAGATTCAAGTTCAACAGAAAATAAACAGGATCTAGAAATGAATCAGACTTCCGTTTAATTTCTTAAAAAGCAGACTGCTTGGTTATTTTTTAAAGAAAATGACTATCTTTTTAATAAATGGTGCTAAAATATTCGGATTTCAGAGAGAGAGAGAGAGAGAGAGCCCCGATCTTCTCCTTATATAGCTCACAGAAGTTGATTCAAATGGATCAGAGGTCTTAACTTCATAGCTGTAACTACGACTATTATAGCAGATAATGTGAGAACAAGTCTGTAGTGTGATAGGCAAATGTTTCTTAAATAAGACATGAAAAGCTTAAGTCACAAAGAGAAAGCTTGGCTGACTGGACCACCTTTTCAATAAGCTTTACCATGAAGTGGGAGTGCAATCTGCCACCTACGAAAAAAATATTTGCAGTCGAATATATGAGCATTTTCCCCAATTCACACAATACAAATAAATTAAAATAAGAATTTTTCAAAGGCCAAGACGAATGGGGGAGGGGCTCCTGAGGATTCCCCTCCCCCATATCTGAGGATCTTTTGTCTGCTGATGACCGCTGAGAGGAAGAGTCACCCTCTTCACGGGAGATGGCAGCTAGGAGGTTGCCCGTGCCCCGGTGAATGGTCACACACCTGCGTGCACATGGGCATCATTGACTGGACCCACAGGTAGATTAATAACAGAAAACAAGTTTTTAAAAAAGGACATGGTCTTTTTCTTTCTCCTTTTCCCTCTCTCTGCATGCACCCACTTTCTTTCTCTCTCTTTTCCCCTCTGTCTCCTTTCCCATGGCTACTTCTCTGGCCTGGGGGCCAGTGAATTTGCTCACTTGTGAGCAGCTTCCCAATAAACATGCATATATACATATGCATATACATATGCATATACATATACATACACATAATATACATACCTATACACACACATATATATATACAGAGAGAGAGAGAGAGAGAGAAAGAGAAAGAGAGAGAGAGAGAGAGAAAGAGAAAGAGAGAGAGAGAGAGAGAGAGAGTACATGAAGCTGGGAGGGATATGGAGTAAAGTATATGAAGGGCCATTGGAGGGAACTAGTAGTGGATGGATGTGATACAGTATTGCATATATTATGAAATGTTCAAAGAACAACAATGTTATTAAAAAGAAGTAGCTACAAAAGTGGAACATATACTTTGAACTTCCTTTCACAAGAAAAACAAAACCAAAGCAGAACAAAAGCCAGGTAGGATGGGGAGAGTTTGCTCAGGTACCTGGTCAGGAAGATAGAACTGAATGGCCATACATCCAGGAATGGCTGAAATTTAAAACCAAATTCCAGCTGTAAACAAAGACTTGAAGAATCAGGAAACATGCATTACTAGTGAGGAGGCAAACATACAGAGATGGCTACCCAGCAAATCAGTCTTCAGTATCTCCCATGTTCAGGACACACCTACCAAATGTCCAGCGATGACCATGAATGTCAACCATGAGGAGACATTCGGGCATGTCTCAAAAGACCCAGAATGCCAGCATTCACATTGACTTGAATCATAGCCAAGTATCCATGTCATGAATGCATGAACACAACATAGCATACTCACTCCATGAAACTGCATTTGGTCCTGAAGAAGAGTTGACTGTTGATTCGTACAAGTATGTGAGTGCATGTTACGTCATCATTCTACATCAGGCACAAAAGATCTCCTAACCTGTAATTCCACATCTATGGAATTCTAGAAAACTCATACAAAAACAGTGGAATGCCAGTAGTGGCCTCCCCGAACCATGAGCAAGTGTGGAAACTGGCGAAGAGTGGGTAAAAGGGAACTCCCATGGTAGGCAGATACATTCTAGAACTCTGATATAGTGATGTCCCCATGATTGCATACATTTGCCAAAATGTATTAAAGTATGCACTCACATGGGTGCATTTTACTTGGTCTATACAATTTATGTGTCAAATTAGACATAAAGAAATTTTACTAGCTGAAAGGACTTACACCCCCACCCTTATAGAACAGACTTCCATTTTATTAGGGCTATATCTCCAGGGACAAACAGATTCATTCATTTGTCCTCATGGTAGCTCGTAGAAGGACCAGGCTCAGGTCACTCCTATATCCAGGGCTCAGCATCTCCAACCCAACAGTTCCAACAAAAACCCACAGAGCACTCGAGAGCACTTGCAGGATGGAAGCAGTTATAAGACAGTTCCTGAACAAGCCATTATGAATAGTAGGCAAGAAGTCTCCGATTACACAGGCTGGGATCACCAGCAAACCTCTACCTTCACCCAGGTAGTAAGATCAATTAGCCTTCTAAACCACAGGGCTGCTAGTCTGTGTGTGTGTGATGGCGAGGGTGGAGGGTGTTCTTAGCATAAACCCCGCCCAAAGGAGATTTTTCTGTATGTGCCTGCTGGCTACAGTGTTAAGTGAATACCAGATGATTTTGACCTGGAACATTATAAACCTTTAATTCTATCTAGAATTAGCTGGCTTTCATTTCCAACACTCAGACTGTAAAGCAGGCCAGCCTTGTCCACCTTTCCTGAGGATTCTTTCCAGATCTGGGAACAGTGGCCAAAGATTTGGGAACCTCAAACACACAACGGAGAGGCAGAGGAGCGCATGTGACTCTTTCAGTGTGTGCTCAGGCACATTTAGATCAAGCTGGTACACAGAATCCTAAGGCAGTCTAACCCTGAGGAGGAAGTACCCTTGAGCCACACATACTAGGTTATTCGTGGATCACAGAGCTGTTCATTGTTTCTCCTGATGCTTTCAGGTCATGATTATACCTTCTATTCATTTCCAGAAGCTTCCTCCTCCCCTTTCCCTCCCCCAGTGCCTCCTTTTCCCCTCCCCCTCTTTCTCTCGCTCTCTCCACAATCCTCTCTGTCTTCGTGTGTGTGTGTCTGTGTGTGTGTGTCTGTGTGTGTGTGTCTGTGTGTGTGTGTGCGTGTGTGTGTGTGTGTGTGTGAAAAGCAGTGGGGTCCTATGTAACTACTTCAGAAGCAAAGCCTGTACCCCTTGCTTGCTCTAACAACTACAGGGAATTCAAAACTCCAAGGCATGCAGTCAACAGACTTTCCCCAGCTCTGCACTTAGTCTAAGAGATCATAAACACGAGGATCCTTTCTCCTAAGGCCTAGCAGAGGAGCATCCGTAGATGATAATGAGCAATTAAGTGTCAAATGTGATCACCACATGAAATAAACACTTCATAAACGGAGTCCTTTTGACTCTGTGCCCTGATACAACTGGGAAGAGAAGATCCCTTTGGGAAATAGCTCCTCTTGAACACAGAACCTGAGCTGAGTCTCAAAAGTCCGAATTTACAAAAAGAGGATGGGCAGTGGTCCTGATTGCCAACTTCATGGGACTGGCTCACCTGGGAACACACTGTGTGTGTCTATGGGGGGGGGAGGGAGGTTTATTCTTAAAATTGGTAGCACCTTTCCGTGTGGGGGCCAAATATAAAGAAGCCTAAGGAAGTGCAGCGTTGCCTGCCTGCCTTCACTTCTTCCTGAGTGTGTGTTTACTGCTGATGTCATCGTCTTTGATCTTGCAACATGGACTGAGTGACTATCCAGTACGAGTGGCTATATAGACAGCTTCCTGCCTGGGACTGCAGAGCCATCGGGTTTAGCAGGCTGAGCAGCTTACAGGGATCCCAGCCTCTGAATTGCAGTTATGTTATATGTAGCTCATACAAGACAATTCAATAAGTCCCGTTTATAATTCTCTCTCTCTCTCTCTCTCTCTCTCTCTCTCTCTCTCTCTATATATATATATATATATATATATATATATATATGTCCTGTCTGTTTTCTTCTTCTAGAGAACTCAGCCTAGTGGCTGGCAGCTTTGGAGCTATTGCCCGAGTCAAGGTTCTGAGCCCATAGTGAGTCCATACTGAGATGTGCTGGGATGAATAAACCGGATGGGACTGAGAAAGAGGGTGGAGTATTCTCTGAAAAATGAAGGAAACAGGAGGACCCTCACCTAGACTTCACAAAACATCAAGGAAAAGAACTGAAGTTCTCTTGAAAGCCATTATAGAAACTGGGCAAAGAGAACTGAGCCTCATGGAGGTTATTCTGATATCTGTGATGGTAACATGTCAGCATGAGAGACATAAGTTGAGCAATGATTCAGACCCAACCAGGAGTAAAGGGGACACTCCCCAAGATTCATACCTAGGGGATCAGAGACAGATAGACATGAGTGGGTTGAGCTTGGGAGGTGGACTTGTGTGGAAGCAGAAGCAGAAGAGAAAGGGCTGTCTGTGTTCACTGATGTGTACTGTGCTGTGCAGCTGGGAATTTTAGTGTGATATAGGACACGAGTGCTGAGAAGTCCAGGAGAAGACAATGAATTTTCTCAAGCGGCCCATACAGAATTATCCTTAAAGCCAAGAGGGGCTGGGGTTTCTGAGAAGAAACTGCTCTCAAGAAGTATAGTATAGACTACATGTCTATATGAAGCAGAATTAGCTTGTCCTTGATCCTGACCTTGCAGACAGCCTTCTCACCCAGGCTTTGCATGCTGCACTTGTTTTCAACTTGGCCATCAATCGCAGCTGGGAATGCCCGTAAGCCATGGGAACCCTTGGGATTTGGGTATAGCCTTTTGGTGCCCCTGTAAATCTGAAGGCTCGCCCCGGGTATATACTTCCATTCTTTCCACTCCACATCTGCAACACACTTGATGTTACATCCTTTAAGTATCCTTGACCTACCTGCTGGGAAGAGGCTAAGCCAGAGATTATGTGCACTAACCCTCCCAAATAAATGAGGCCTAGTGCATGCTTGTAACTCACTTGGTAAAGCCCACATGGGCAGCCGGCCATAATGGATTATGAAATGAAGGCACTAAATGCAAGGCAGATCAATAGAGTGTGGGTGGGGAATGACGGAGGGAGAGCTGTACACAGGAAGGGTGTCTGTTTGACCTGGGCCTTGTGGGAAAAGAGAGAGAAAAGAATGGGAGTGGGGAAAGCCTGCTTGCCATTTGCTCTTGACTTCCACATTGATGTCTCTGATGTGGCTGTACACAGGCCAGCACACCTGCCAGTCTGCAAGTCTGTGTGACGCGTAGGTACTTAGTGGCTACTCTAAGTGCATGGTAGAAGAGTCAAGTGACTCCAGCAGCTTGGGAGGAGATTGCTGCAGCCCTTTCTGTGTGCTTGTGCCATTTCTGGGAAGCTCTCCAGAAACGTTCCAGGGGTAGAGTACACAGCCAGTCTGATGAGAGAGCCTTCCCACTCTCCACACCATTAGGAACCTTGGCTGTCTAAGCTGGCAGGACCGGGGCCTGAGGCTCCATGAGACTCAAGGAACCAAATAACTGGGAGGATAAGTGTGATAAGTGTGTACACTGGCACAGTAATTTGTGCAACAGAGTGAATGCTGCACAGCCCCTTTCACTCTTGACACGTCTATGTTTCTAGTTCAATTCAAACATGTAATTGAGGCCCTTGAGCCCCAGCCACTGGTCTTTTATTCCAAGATGGTGACTCTCTGAACAGGAAATCCATCTGTCTTTCTTCACTTCATTTCGGAGGCTCCACATAAGAGATGAAGGTAATTTGGGAGCTGCAGCTGCCAGCCTGTTGTTTGAACTCCTGGCCCATGTGACTCCTTCCGGAAGGTACAGAAGATGGGCCCACACTTCAGCCAGCAGCACAGCTCCGCGCTGTGACATCTGGCTGGATTCCTGTTCAATTTAAAGCAGCTGCCGTCATTCCCCTGTTCTAACGACTTTCCTTATTACCTGACAATCTATCTGAACTATCGACTCATTTCCGACCTGCCAGTTCTCTCAAAAGTTATGGAAATGGTCTTCAAACTGCAGCTTCAGCATCTCCTCCTCCCACAGGCTGTCTGCACATCGATAGATCCTATCACTGACAGGCAGGGAGGCCAATCGAGCATTCTGTGCGCTCGCAGGTGCTGATGATGGAAGGGAATGTTGCTGTCACAGGCTGACCCCGGAGCACCCCAACCTCCAAGGCCAAGCCAAAGAGCATCTATCAGCGGCTAGCTTTCGACCTCTTTGCAGTGGTTCCACCTTCCTTTCTGCTCTTGTAGACACCACTATTCTGAGAGAGGCTGCCCTGGTGCTCTGCAGTTTCTTATAGTTTCTGTCTCCAGTCTAGGATGAATTCTCCTGTGCTCTGTGTACAACCAGCTCAATCCAGCATGAACATAATAATCTTTTCAAGCCTAGACCTCTACAAAAGAGGTGTGGGAGAGGGGGGTGATATACCCTGTGATTTGGCAAGAGACTCAGACCTCTCTGCCAGCCATTCTTACTGGGCAAACCCAAAGGTCACTGACGTTTCTGACTCTATGTCTGTCTGTGATAAAGTTTATTCAGCTTCTCACTCCTGTCTGTCTTCTGATTTAGAAGCAACTGTATGGGGGCAAGTAAGTGTGTTGAGAATTACAGAAGGGGCTGGGAAGATGGCTCGGTTGGGAAATGTGTGCCTCACAAGGTCCTAAGCTCAATCCATAGCACCCACCTAAAAAGCTGGGAGTGGTGACATGTATTTTTAACTCCAGTGCTAGAGAGGTAGAGAGACAGGAAGAGTCCTATGGAACTAGAGAGTGCTAGTTCCCAGTGAGAGCCTCTATCTCAAATAAACAACATAGCTCCTGAGGAACGATGCAAGCTTGATCTTCAGCTCTCACCACCTGCATATCTACCCACACACGTGTGTCCAGGCCAAATGACCATTCATACACACATACACAGAAATATCTAATATGACACTAAATATCTATTGCCCCAATTACTGGTGTACTTTATGAAAGGTTTGCTCTTAACTCTAAGAAGTACATCTACTTAATAAAATGCAAACAGAACAGGAACAATTTTAGTAAGGTTGAGTTTTGTTGATATAGAAGAGAGACTAACATTTATCTCATAAGTATGCATGTGGAGTGTGTGCTTGTATATGTGTTCATGTGTGCATATGTGTGTGAGTACACATTCATGTCTAAATGAACAGAGGCCTGAGAGTTATTCCATGTCACTCTCCACCTTAGTCATTGAGTCATTGAGGCAAGGACTCTCAATTGAACCCAGAACTTACCTGTTATAGCTAGTCTGGCTAGCCTGCTTGCTCTTGGGATTCCTCTGTCTTTCTTCTAATTACAGACACCAGCCATGCCCATATGCCTTATACAGGCAATATATAGCAAGCCCTTCAACTGCTGAGCCATTTCTCCAGCCCATGTTCACCTTTCCTGAGGTCCGGGTTATGCTTAGGTCGCTATACAATGAAAGGCATTGGGAAATAGTGGAAAAGAGAATACAGATCGAGCAGTACAGCATGGGTCGTCAGGCTTGAGACACAGTGGCTTTCCTTTTGGACTTTCCTTTGTGTTACATAATATTTTGGGTTTCTCTGTTAGGCATTAATCATGTTCATTATGGTTATTTTTCGACAATACTACCTGCCATCTAGAATCCGCAGGACTTGTGCATTTAAAAAAATTGTATGATGCAATGCATTAGAGTGTATTTTGTACATTATAAACAATTGCTGGAAAGAGGGGGAAAGGGATGAAGAAAGAAAGGAATCTAATGCAAATGAGGAAATTATGAACCAAGGAGCAAGTAATGAGATAGGAAATAGCTCAGGCTGAAAGAATGGCAATTAGCAGGGATATTGAGGAGAGCTCAGTGTGGTCTAGTCCCTGCTTTAAAAATTAATTTTTAACATTCATCTTGAAGTTGTATAAGGCTTAATATAAATGTTGCAAAATTATTACATGGTAGAAATTGTAAATTAAGCAAATCCACCCTCGATTTTAAGAATAATGGGCTTGAATTTTTTTTAAATGTGAGCCCAATTTAACAGACTTGAGTTAAGTTTTAATTATTTATTTCTGGAATTAAACACAAGGCTGTGACCAGATTATTCTTATTTATCAGTAACTAGTAATTTTTCCTATCATCTAACCAATAAAAATGTACAAAAGTTATTTGGACTTATTTTTAAAACTAAAAAAAAAATGGTGTCATTTTTATGGTCAGAGAGAAGGACATAAACAATACCTAGCACTGCGTTATCCCGCCATCAGAGTACCCTCCAGGATTAACGTAACCCTGTCCTCTCTGACCTTCCAAGAAGGGGACATGGTCGCTCCTACTGCTTGGAGGGCAAGGCAGGGGATCCTCCAAGCAAGGTGGCTAGACAGACTACATAAATCAGGGAACTCTACATTCAGAGAAAGGCTCTGCCTCGATAGCTAAAGAGATACAGGAAGGCTCCAGGCATCAACTTCTGGTCTCCACACTCTTCTCCCACACATGAAGATATGAACATATGTATGCAGACAGATGTGGTTATATGTCCAAATACACACACATATGCACATGCATGTACAAATACGTGACGATGAAAGAAGAAAAACGATAACCATTTTGAGTTTTGCCAAGGCAATTTTCCTTAGTGCTTTCTCAGAGGAGCTTCTTAAATATTCCCATAAGCTTCATCTTTTGAAATACAAACCAAATGTATGATGAACTCCTCCGGAGCTTCCAACCAGATTCCCTCATTTCATAGATTTGGGTGCAAAACTATCAGGAGGCAGTGGTAGAAAAAGATGTGAGACACACCCACTCTCACCCCTAACACCAGGGAGTGACTATGCTATAATGCCCGTCTTAGCTACTGTTCTGCTGCTGTGATAAAGACTCTGTGATCAAGACAACTTATACAAGAAAGTGTTTAGTTGCCATACAGTTTCGAGGGGCTAGAGTCCACGATAATAGAACAATGCCAGGGTGCCTGGAACAACAAAGAGCTCATACCTTGATTCATAAGTTGGAAGGAGAGAAGAGAGACACTAGGGATGGCACATGTCTTTTGAGACCTCCAAAGCCCACCCGGAGTGACACACCTACTCCAATAAAAGTCACACCTACTTATCTTTCCTAAATAGTTCCACCAACTGGGGACCAAGTATTCAAACATGAATCTTGGAGACCATTCTTATTCAAATTACCATAGTTCCCTTAGACTTCCCCAGAAGATCCCAGAAACGGTTCAAACAGTGCACTTTGCCCCACCTGTCTAACGTGGGAACTATATACAATGCTTATGTTGTGCTTGCTTGAAAGAAAAAGTAGCTATTAGCAGTGGGACCAAGAGAGGAGTGAAGAGGAGTTTGAAGCACCAAGTGTGATGAGAAGTGGGGCACAGAGAACAGACACAGCCTGGCTCAGTCAGGGCTTTATATCCATGTGTAGTGGTCAAACCATTTCCCAGGCTGGTTGAGCTGTGTTCCATTCCCACCATCATAGAGGTCAGATGGCAGCCACGTCACAGAGGCTTTGCATGGGTCAGCATTTGCTGCGTGGAGCCATTGTGTTGTGGAAATAGGGGAATCTCAGTGTGATTTTTTTCTCTGCACTTGCCCAGTCATCCAGGTTGCTGAGCACAGTCTATGACTTTGTTTGCTGATGTGAGGCTTTGAGATGGTTTCCTGACTGGATAGCTGTTGTCATGTCCTGGTGAGTGTCTGATTCTCTGTCTACTGGGGCATTCTCTATCAAGCTACATGAGTGATCCTTTGGTCACCCTGAGATTCTGCTGCTCACTCTGGAATGCTTCCATGGTTCCTTCTGGGATGAAGCTTAGTTAGCACGTAGAACTAGTCACACCCATCTTCTAAGCTGATGGAGCACCATGCAACACCTAGTCATGAACAGTCTGTCCAGAGGGTCCTGCCTTTTGGCAGTTGTTACTTCCCTAGATCCAGGTTCCATATATTGGTCCCTTTATCTGTCATCTCTGTCCTGACTTCTTTTCCATACTTTCTGGACCATTGGCTTTAAACCTTTTTAATGCCATATCTCTTTACTACAGTTCCTCATGTTGTGGTGACCCTCAACCATAAAATTATGTTTGTTGCTACATCATAACTGTAATTTTGCTATTGTTATGAATCATAGTACAGTTAGATGATCTGTGGGTTTTGATGGTCTTAGGCAACCCCACTAAATAGTCCATTTGACCTCCAAAGGAGTTGTAAACCACAGATTGAGAACTACGGCTCTAGACCTTGGCAATACCATTATCACACTCTTATGGAAGTCTTTCCTGACAAACAATCCCATTGTATTCTTTCTGTATCACACATACCGTTCATATGCCAAACAGCAACCAGACTTTTACTTTCACTGTGGAGTTCTTTGATTCAGAGGCTCTACTCTCTGGTAGCTATTCTGTCTGCCTTTGGTGTGGAGAAAGACTGCTTTTAGTGATCGTTATGTCAGTGATGCCCAATAAGTAGACTGGGCCTTCATTGTGCTCATTGTATCCTTTATCAAAGAGAAATCTAGCACCACATTTTATAGATCTTAGAGATAGCCGGAATGCTTGTGAATGAGCTGAGGGATTTTGTGGAATTGTTGGGGGTGGGATATGGAGTTAAGGAAGAGAAAGCTGAAGCATCAATGTCTGTACCAGAAGCTGGGAATGGATCAACAGACTTCAGACACTGGACCACCCATGTGCTTGAATGTTTACTGCCACCACAGTTATCTTTCTGAACTTTTATTGACACATATATGGTGCCAAGCTTGACGGGGGGATGGTACATGACTTCACGTGGGTCTAATATCAGTGTAAGTATTCTATTGTGTTTGTATATAAGTGTGTTCATAAAACCAGGAAAGAATCACATGAAGCAGGTGGAGTCCAGTTAAGGCAGAAAAATAGTCAGCATTAAAAAAAAAAAAAAAAAAAGAAAAAAGAAAAAAGAAAAAAGAAAAAAGAAATGTTGTGTCTTCCTGCTACAAGGCATGCAGAAGCACTGACAAGCATTGAGATTTCCTTAATGAAATCAACCTGAACTCTGGCATGTGTAAGATGCCAAGGGCCAGCATATCACTGATGACAGCTCCATCCCTGTGGCCTGCAGACTCTGGGGAGCATCAGGCCCCTACTCCTCACACCAGGCATAAAGTTTACATAGAAATGCATCCAACCCAGTTGAAATGTTTAAATCTCTTCCGTATAGCATAGATCAAGATTCTCTGATAGTTTCTTTCCCCCAAAGATGGAAATAAGAGAGTTACAGGTATTACTTTTTGATTAGTTTTCTGTGGGGAAAAAAATACAAGATTTTATTTTGAAATTGCCACAGGCAAACTTCCCCCCAAAATAAGCTGTTTCCCTGCAGTAAAAAGAATTGCAGCTTTATCTCATGTGGCCAGGTCAGCAGGGTTAACAAGGAGGGAGGCGGGGCAAGCCTGTTCATTTCTGCTACTGGCTTTCCTTTAGTTAGCTCACCTCTTGACTCAGTGTGGTCCTTTGATATAAATGGTATTCATATATGGGTGGCTGTCACATCTCTGCCATTCTCAACTCTAAAGATAATATGTGAGGAGCATCAGACAACCTGTGTCCATGAGCAGGATGGAAACACAGTGGAGCCTGAGCATGGGATGCCTGGTGAGCCACACCCAGTGGGATGCCTGGTGAGCCACACCCAATAGGATGCATGGTAAGCTATGCCATACCATGGCTGGGTTTTTCTCTGTGAGCTCCTTACAGAAATTAGCCTGTACATTAGCTGTACTCCTGTAGTTCCAATCTTTGACTATGCAGATGAAATGAAACATAACTGAAAACCAAAGATTCCCAGATTTGATCCATGTACTCCTCTTGTGTAGCCCAGGGCTAAGGACAGTTCCCTACATCTGACATAAGCCCTGATCAGCCCCATACCACCATGATTCTGCCTACTACATCATAGAGCAGATATGGTACTGTATTTGTTAGGGTGTTACTGCTGCGAACAGACACCATGACCAATGCAAGTCTTATAAAGGACAACATTTAATTGGGGCTGATTTACAGGTTCAGAGGTTCAGTCCATTATCATCAAGGCAGGAACATGGCAGCATCCAGGCAGCTATGGTACAGGAGTCGCTGAGAGCCCTACACCTTCATCTGAAGGTTACTAGCAGAATACTGACTTCCAGGCAGCTATGATAAGGGTCTTAAAGCCCACACCCACAGTGACACACCTAATCCAACAAGGCTACACCTACTCCAACAGAACCATACCTTCTTATATTGACATTCCCTGGGCAAAGAATATATAAACTATCACAGGTAACATCTAGGCATCCCAGAATAGTTGGGACCTTGTGTAGACTGTTTAATCTCCCAGTTGAGCAGGATGCAGGAAGCCTTGTTACTAGTTTTGTGGTATATCCTCACTAGGATTTCAGACTGGTTCTGTGGAGATGGAACAGAAGGGACCTGAGGAGATGTCAAGAAAGCAACCTAAACAATTATCTATTTGCAAGTTCCCAACTGTGTGGTATAAGAGGGAAATTTTTTGGTGGATTTTGTATCAAGTGTGACACATGTACGTGGTAAGTGGAAACCTTGGTGCTAGCTTCAGCCTTCTGATTGAAAACCTTCCCTTCAAAGCCCCTTCAGAACATCTGATGCCATGCTTAGTGGTTAAAGGGACTGGCCATCAGTGAGTGTAAAGAGGATGACCAAGACTCAGTGGTCTTAGTTCTAAAGCCACTGAAGAGACTGTAGGCAAATCAATACTTGGTTCTAGTGTCTGCCAGGCTCCACTGCCAGCCATTTAAGCATGTAAAATGGAAGTGGGGGGAACTTTCAACAGCAGTCATATGTCAGCTCAGGCAGAAAGGGAGATGCAATTCACTGATGGGGAAGGAGTTCTGAGACTGGAGAGCCTGTGCAGACTTGGAAAGCAAGTCAATGAGTGGAAACATATCTGGAGACTAGGGAAGGAGATGAAGGCTTGAACCTAAGAGTATCACATCTCATTCTCCAAAAATATTGTGGTACCTCTGCTATGGATCTTTTCAGTGAAATGCCATGGGAGATGGGACGACTCATATTCTCTGTCCTCTCTACTCTTGACTGCTTCAGTGGAAGGTTGCAGGCAACATACCCTATGTTTTCTATCCTCTTTGTTGCAGATTCCATTAGTTGGTGGACCTGGGGCCTGGGCTCCCTCAGGAATTGTCCTCTGAGGGCATATTTTATATGCTGTCCACAGAACATACGACTAATCCTCCAGTCTTCTTTTGATGCTCTGGATGTCAGGCCTGGGGGCTCACCACATCCTGTAAATCCTTAGGTATCCATTTTTTGATGGTCTCCTTCATCCATAGTCAAGACCTTCAGATGGGCTATAAAAGGTAAGTTTCCCTTCCATTGTGGCAAGTAATGCAGGGTGGGTGTATATTATGTTCCCATCATTCCATGATGTCTGGCATGTCCCTGAACACTGGACTCCAGAGTCATCTGCAGATCTCTGGCCCTTTTTCACGACTCACTCAGTTTCTAAAGGGCCTTATCTGTATTTGGTGTGTGCTGCCAATTTAAATTTCATTTATTTAGATAGGTCACAAAGACAGGCAGAGAGTGAGCCATGGAAAGGTTAGTATAATTTTCTAAGGAAGTTAGAATATATCCTGGGGGTAGAGAGCAGCCAGCAAGCATTTAAAAGTAGAATTTCACAGGCTGATATGTGTATGGGATGTGGGGAGCATAGATGAAGAGTCAAGGCTGATGTACGAGACTGGTGGGTACCTGTACATCTATCTATCTGAGGGTTGAAGAGCCATGAATCAGGTAGTGGTAAACACATTCAGGAGATCACAAATACTATCAATTACCTGGAAATACCACGAGGGGCAGAAATGGAAGAATTCTTCTAGGAAACTTGTCATGGCATTGGAGATGCTTCTCAGCTTCTGATGAGGTCACATTCTGAGTAACCCAACGGAAGCAAACATCACCAGCATAAATAGGTATGATACACTTGAGACACTAACCTTCACAGAACTCTGCAGTGTCAGGTGTTCACACTCATGAACAGAGGACTGACTGGGAGCCCCAGTTTGCTGCCATTGTGAGCAACCAGAGAGAGGGTGGTATTGCATTTCCCAGCTCAGAAAAACACTGAAGTTCAAAATTTGAAGTGTGGTTTCTGATGACTACATATGGTTTTGTATCATCTTAGTCCTCAAAAGTTATAGGTTGGAAAGGCATAAGTCAGGACTGTCGAGAACTGCAGGAGTGATTGCAAACTAGCAAGTGTAACAAGCTTCAGAGTTGGGGAATGGTGTGCTACAGTAGTCTTAGGATGATCTTGGACAAGACGGTAGAGTGTGCTGTCTATGAGTCTCGGTAGGTGCTGAGAGGGACCTCTGCTGAAGGAGCTGGGAAGAGAGCTAGAGAATCAAGGTGTGCCTGATGAAGGATGAATGGAGGCCCATCTCACACAAGGAGATTACTATCATTCACCTGAGTGAAAAGGAACACACTCGTGGGAGAATAAAGAAAGGCAGGAACTGTCAGGTTCTGGTTGAAGCTGAAGTCAATGAACCATAGCAGAGGGCAAAGGTGAGAATTGGTGTTCACCAGAGGAGGATGCAAGATTCATGTTCAAATCAACCTTAGGGGCACCAAAGGAATTTCTCTGTAGGATGGATCCAAATGGACTTGGAGAACTGTGTGACCCCCCCCCCCAAACATGCAATAAGAACATGAGATGGGAGAAGGCAGGATGAGGCATAGCAGAAGGTTGCAGAAATAGCAGTCCTATTTTTTGCTCTGGCTTCCTTCAGCGATGGACCCCTTTACTCTCCTAAGGTATCATTTGTCAAAGGATGGGGGTGGGGGCTTTACTTAAACCCATAGTATGTCTGTTCTTCATACAATCACCAACAAAATCATGTCATGTATGAAGCTGTCAGCAAAGTCATTCCTACAGCTGATCTATGCTAAAGTCATTAAACCTTTGGAGAGTGAATGTCTTTGTCACTTTTTTTCTTTTGTACTGTGTGCAAGAGTATCAGAGGATTAGGAAGCTGTGGTATGAGTTTGAAACATTGCCTCTAACTCTAACATTCTGGTATGTGAGGAAATTAATAGGGTCGTTTTGACATCCTGAATGTGCTATTTATTTTTAATTAATAACTTTATTTTTAGAGCAGTTTTAGATTTAAAGAAAAATTGACTAGAAAGTGGAGTTGTCACACTACCCCCCATTCCATTCCAGAGTCCCACTGTTATTAACATGAATTAGTGTGGTGCATTATTACGGCTGAGAAACGAACATTGTAATATTATTAAGTCCATAGCTTGCTTTAGAATTTAATCTTTGTGTTTTAATGTCTATAGCTTTTGGCAAATGTCTACTGCCCTAAAACCTAACCATGCCCCATCCATTCATCTTTCCTGATTCCATTCCTTGATAATAACTGATTTTTAAAACCAATCCCAGTTTTGTCTTTTACATAATGTCATAGAGTGGCAACATACATACAGTCTGGCGTGCTTTCAGATAGATTTTTTTCTCCTATCAATATATTCACATTGCTTCCCCACTCCTTCCCTAATTAGCTTTACCTGTCACCTGAGAAGGAAATCCCAATGGTGGAATTACTCAGATTAGATTGGCTTGTGAGCATGTCTATGGAAGATGGTCTTGATTGTTAATTGATGTAGGAGGGACAGCCCACTGTGGGTGGCATCATTTCCTGGAGCAGGTGGTTCTGGGCTGTATAAAAAAGCTAGCTAAACACTAATCTGTGAGAGAAATAGTGACATTATTCCATAGTTTCTATTTCAAATTCCTGCTTGAGTTTCTGCACTGGCTTCCTTCATTGATGGACTGTAGCTTTTAAGTTGAAATATACTCTTTGCTCCTTCAGTTGCTTTTGGTCAGAGTGCTTCTCACAACAATTGAATACAATATTAATGGTGTCTGGTCCTTGCCTTAATAGGTCATTTCTCTCTAGCACCATTGTCGGCTTTAACCATTGTATCTTGATCCATTTACTTACAGAAGGGTATCTTGGATGCTGCCAAGCCTTGGCAACTATAGCAAAACTGATATAAACACTCATCCATATACTTTGTTGTGGATCTATGTTTTCAGTTCACATGGGGAATACCAGGAAAGATGGATCTTGGAGTGAGAATACACATTGTATGATGACAAAATAACAACCCATCCAAAGTAGTTGTAACAGTGTGCGTTCCCACCAGCGTGAGTGAGAGTTGTGGCTGTTCCATGCTTGGACCAGAGTTCTGGATCCAAACCATTCTTACGGGTGTTCTATAGGATCTCACTGCTCCTCCAATCTGAAATTCTCCAACATGATGTCTATTTACACACATTTTCACCATCTGTGCATTTTCTCTAGTCAGGCATCTGTTTAGACATTGGGGATACTTTTTATTAGATTGGTATGCATTCTGTCTGTTGAGTTGTAAGTGCTATTTGTATATTTTAGATTCTAATATATTGTCAAATATATTTTTGCCAAGATTTTCTCCCTATGCTGGTTAGTTTTTGCTGCTGAACACAAAGTTACCAGGGACAAGGAACCTTCAATTGAGGGATTGCCTCCAACATATTTATCTGTGGGGCGTTTTCTTGATTGCTAATTGATGTAGAAAGGCCCAGGTAATCATGGGCAGTTCCACTACCCCAGAGCAGGTGGGTCTTGTCTGCATAAGTTGGGTGTGCACCTTCAATCCCTGCAGAGGCAGGCAAATCCCTGAATTAAAGGCCAGCCTGGCCTACATAGTAAGTTCCATGAAAGCCAGAGCTGAGCAAGCTAGAGGAAGCAAACCAGTAAGCAGTACCCTGCCATGGTCTCTACTTCAGCCTTGTCTTCAGGTTACTGTTTTCAGTTCCTGCCCTGGCTTCCTTTGATCATGGACTGTGACCTATAAGCCAAATGAAGAGTTACCATCCCTAAGTTGCATGGTTAATGTTTTATTACAGCAAGAGAGTAACACTCAAAGACATTCTCCAAGTGTAGCTTGTCTTTTCATAGTTTCTGGTAAGATTTTTTTTTTAACAGAGAAGAATTTTTAATTTTAATGAAACAAATTATTTTATATTTTTTTCATGGATCATACTTTTATGTCATCACTGCATTTAAAAGAATTTCTTAAGTAGTTTGGTTTGAAAAGAGCCTTATTCAGGCCATTATCTTCACTTGACAAGATTGAAAAGTCAGTTCTTGTGAATACAATTTTTGAAAGTGACAAAGTTGACACTAGTTATGTATATATGCTCTTTTATTGTACTGTTACGTTTATGTTGCATTGTTTGTCTAATAATGCCATTGGTGAATTTGTTGACCACACTTTTATGACTGATGATGCTGGTTGTTGGTCATGTTGGTGTTGACTGTTGTGTTGGTGATACACTGCTTTGTTATGACGATCTTGTGATTGATTACATTGCTTTGTTGATGACTGAGTTATCCTACTGGTGGTTGTGGTTAATAATGCTAATGCTATTTGTGGTGATGATGTCGGTGACATTAACATTGCTGGTGATTATGTTGGTTGTGCTAACATTGGCGGTGATGACACCAGAGGTGAAGGCCTTATTGAGAGTAATGATGGTAGTGGTGATATTGAGTGAATATGATATCAGTGACATTGGCAATGATGAGTTTGTTGCCTTTGGTGCTATGGATGAGGTTGTTGGTAGCAACATTGATGATGTTGGATGCTGTTGGTTGTCTGATTTTCTTTCCTGTTGCTGTGACTAAATACCTGAGAAAAGCAACTCAAGAGATAAACTGTTGGTGGGCAAAGTTGGGTGTGCACCTTCAATCCCTGCAGAGGCAGGCAAATCCCTGAATTAAAGGCCAGCCTGGTCTACATAGTAAGTTCCATGAAAGCCAGAACAAAGAAACCTGCAGTATGGGTGATTGGAAGGGACACCCAGAAGTCCATCTGTATGGCCTGCCCACTTTGGGTGCTACACTATGTGCAAGTATATGGTAAAGAGATGAGAGAGAAAGGGAAACAGAATCGTTTGAGTACTATGAGTAGAGGCTGAACTGGAGCTGAGAGGGTAGTGAGGAACAGCCTGATGTGAGTAACCTGAACTGCCACCTGAGGCCATAGTAATCTGGGCCCATGCTGCTAATGAACACCCCTGGGTCCATCGCTCTACAGTAGCAGAGGTCTGTTTTGATATTCATGGCCCATGTTACCACCAAAGGGCATGCAGACATCCCTGGTCTGGGCTGCCACTTGGGACCATGTTGATGTCCAAGGGTTGTGCAGAGCTGGCCCCTTGCTAGCTGCAGCACTCTGGTGAGCAGGTCCTGCACCTCACCCAGGCAACATAATAGAGCTGACCCTGGTGGCAGGGGAATGGATGAGATTAGCCTGAGGTGCTGTTGTTGTTGACAATGCCCCAGATACTTAAAATGCTTTTGTTGATGATGGTATTGATAATAATGTTTGGCTATTGTCGATGTTATTGTGTTAGTCTTTTTGGTGGTGACAATGGCGGTATTGCTGCTGGTGATTTGGTTGATGTTATCAATAGCAAGTGGATCTTTAAGCAGAGATTTTATCCAGTACTTTAAAAGGAAATTATTTTAATAAAAATGTTGATTTGCATGTTTACTGCCCTATCTCAGTTCCTTTGTTTGGAGTATTGCTAATGATAATATGTCACCAATAAAGCCATTATAAAAACTAATATTTTTTCAGTTTTGTTTCTGAAGCTGAACCTTATTTGATTTTCTCTTGATTATGTTTTTAGTTTTGGATACCGGGACACTACTTGGTCTTGACACACGTGAGTTTGTATGACTCTTTTCTTGGAGCTGTGTGATTGACTCTTAACATTTTAAGACTTACAAAATATGAATTCTTCATTTGGTGTTCCCTGAGAAATCATATAAGAGCCTCTTATTCCATCCCTCTTTTCTCTCTTTCTCTTCATGTTTCTTCCCATGGGCCACTACTAAGAATCATGCTGTTTTCTGTCTTCTTGGGTGTATTCCTCTGTTCACCATGTACAGTTGCTAAGAGGTCAAGGATGTTTCTATTCAATGCAATTGCCCCATAGGTGAGAACTTGTCTGGCTGCCCTAAGGACCTTGGATAAACACTTCAAATTCCTTTACTAACTTACAAATGCACTGGTGGTACAGGTTACTTCCAAATTTTATCTTGACAATTTTAATACCACTAACACTATTTAATCATCCCACTTGGTTATACTGTGAACTTTGAGCCAGGGCATGCATTTGTACCTTGTGAGTTTCATGAAGACAAGTCTCAGAGGGGCTTCTCTTGACTTGAGATTATCTCCTGATACTATGCTGCCTCTATTTAAGCTAGTGTGAATTTGGGAAGCAGATAGAAATATCTACACCATTGTTTCCCAGAATATGTCCATAACAAAGACCAGTGTATCTGTCACCAATAAAAGTTTAAAAATTCTTGAAATTTTGAAACCCATCATGTCTGCTGATGAGTTTTCAAACTATCAGGTATTATAAAGGTCCTGCAATGCCCACAATAGAAAAACAAACACAGAAAAGAACAGTTCAACTTGCTTCATACAAGCCTTTTACAAGTTCATAGTTCTATATTCTTCTTTAAAAACTTGATTCTAATGCTCCAAAGATGTACTCTTAAGAAAATGTAGGATCTTACTATTTTATGAATTGCTTTGGAGGGGAAACAGAAGTCAGCATTAGTTCAGGGAGTTTCTCAGGCTGGTTTCAATGAAAGAAAACTATGTTAGTTATTTGACATTGGAAGCAAGACTTTATTGCAACGTTATTGGTTATAACTCATGGTACACAGACCCTCTTTATTAATATATTAAGCAAAACAAGCACATTATTGCATAAGCTAAATCGTTATTTCTTATGATTTCTCCTTATTCAAAATATAATTTAGAGCCAATCTTAATTAGCCCCAGCATTAATCAGGACTCTTTCCCACACAGCAATCAGAATTCCTTCCCCTGTCATAATAAAAAGGGCCTTTCACCAGGAGGAATCCTGTATCTTCAGAGAGGCCACTCAATTCCCCATCCTTAAGTAAACACCCCCCAAAAAAACATTCTATGAACACTTGTAGCATTTTTAAAATAAAAGAATCTCCTCCTTTTTAGATACTTTACTTTAACTTATAATGGTGTGTAAATGTGTAGGCCTGTGCATGTAAGTAAAGACACTGTAGAGTCCAGAGGAGCATGTTAGATCCCCAGGAGCAGGGAGTTAGAGGTGGTTGTGAGCTTCCTCACATAGATGCTGAGAACCAAACATCAGAAAGACCAGCAATCATCATTCAACCACTGAGCCATCTCTCCTGCTTTTTGCACCCCCCCTTAAAGATATTTTCTTTATTTACACTTCAAATGCTATTCACTTTCCTGGTTCCCCCTCCAAAACCCCCCTGTCCCATCCCCCTTCCTTCCTATTCATTGACACAAGACAATATTTCAAATGAGAGGCAGCTATTCACTTGTTCACTCTCTGAGCCTGTTAGTGGTGATCTCATGTGAGAAGAGAGATCTCTTTGATGTATTCAGCATGTGGAAAGGGTGACAAGCGCTAAGGAAACACACTCGCAGTGTGCACAACATGACAACACAATGACATCAAGTCACCCCACAGTATATAAGAACAGTCACCTACAGTACATAAGAAGATTCTTATACTGGGCAGAGTCTGAGGTGAACATACCACACGTATCATGGGGACCTCTAAGACTGATGCTCTTGTTGATGAGAAGTGTTTACAGGAAGCACAAAATAACACATTAACCATCAACCTTGAGAAGTCTGGTATATGTTCTGTTTTGATGAATTTTAGTCTTTGAATTCACCATCCATCATCCTGATAATCATACCCTAGGTTATACACGCTAAT
Organism: Mus caroli; assembly: GCF_978045245.1. Taxonomy (NCBI): domain Eukaryota; kingdom Metazoa; phylum Chordata; class Mammalia; order Rodentia; family Muridae; genus Mus; species Mus caroli. The sequence continues at coordinate 27,369,231 of NW_028227269.1, forward strand.
GCCATCAGCACTGAGTGGTTCATCTAGGGGATTTTAGGTCCCAATGACAATGAACTCCAGAAATAATGCCTGGTTCAAGTTGACTCAGGTAGATAGCATTTAAAAATACAAATGAATAGCCCTAATCTAGGCTGCCTTTTGAAATGAAAGGTTTAATTTTTATTCCAAAAATTGTTTTGCTTTAGTCAGTTCAAAACACATCAATCAGACTGTTCAAATTGTGTCTGCTTTTAATCAGTCAGAGATGACAATGATCAAGAAGAAATCCCCTCTCATTTAAAACGGGAAATAGCTGACTAGATATAAGAAGGTTCTTAAATAATGTCACTCTTCGAGATAGGGGTTTGGTGTGTGAGTACACCCATACAAATGGGGTCTTTAGGGGAAGTGTGTTTGCAGTGTATATGAGTTTGTATTTATAAGGTATCTTCATGGGATAGAAGGAGCTGAGGGTTCATGGATATATATGGGTTGTGTTTATGGAGGATAGTATCTGTATTGGGTATATTACAGGTGTGTTTATTCACTATGGTAGTTTGATTGGGAATATACTCGTAGGCCCATATGTTTAAACACTTGGTCCTCAGTTGTTAGAACTACTAAGGAAGGATTGACTGTGGCCTTATTGAAGAAAGTTTGTCACCGGGGCAGGCTTTGAGGTTTCAGAAGACTCACACCATTCCAAGTCTCTCTCTCTCTCTCTCTCTCTCTCTCTCTCTCTCTCTCTCTCTCTCTCTCTCTCTCTCTCTCTCTCTCTCTCCTGATTAAGATTTAAGTTCTCACCCGTTTCTTTTGCTCTGGCATCATGAACTCTGACCCTTTGAAACCAAAATGCTTCTGAAAATGAAAGTAACTAAGGCATGAGGTGGGTGTATGGGGAATATGTTGGGGATATGGGACAAGGAATATGCATGGGAGATGGGTACCTATGGGGATATGCATGTGGACTATGGATAGATGTGTCAATGTGGTGTTCATTTAGGGGTATATATGAGGGTCTGACTTATGGTCAGAGTATGCTCTGTACATTTTATGCCTCATGGCTCTGAATCCACTTTCTCTTATCTGAGAGTCTGCATCTGAGGAAACAACAGGAGAAGAAGGTCAAAGAATGAAGTCAGGCTGGGTTCCATTTCAGTGACAGATTGTGGGGAATCTTAGAAAATCAGAAGGTGGAAAAATTTGAAGGATTTTGAAATCTTCACTTATAAGGGCTCATTAGTCGTGAATGATAAAGCCTTGAGGTGCATGGATATGTCCCTGTGAACCTTAATTCAAAGGTCGGAGCTAGAAAGGCTTTCTCTGGAAGTTATGGGACTTCTTCACCAAGTCCCCAAAGCCACAGAAAATAGCCATTCGAGTGTGCAGAAAGGGGAATCTAAAAGGCAAGACAAAGGCACAGCGCAGCCATGATTAGAGACGGGCCCTTATATGTGTGTGTGTGTGTGTGTGTGTGTGTGTGTGTGTGTGTGTGTGTGTGTGTGGTTATTGTATTTCCTGCTTAAATTAGAATATCAGGGAGTTTTGGTTTAAAAGCTATTATAAATGCTGTTTTAAAATAACAATATTTCCAGTTAGAAAATAGAACGTTTTCCTTGAGTAATGAAGATCCTTTAATATTTAGACATTCTACTCCTTTGGGGGAAAACTTGGGTCAACAAAGGCACTCATACTATGCTGATAAGCATGCAGGCATCTTTGAAAGGCAGTTCATCGTTATGCAGTCACATCATGCAGATATGTGCACCATATCCCTTAGCTTTACTGTTATACGTGTGTCTAGATGAAATACACGGAAAGACACCCACAGGAAAGGTCATAGCTCTAGTATTTGTAAACTCAGATAGGACATTAAGGTGGCCAGTCTTGACCTATGTGCATGCCTTTCCATGGTATGATGCCTTATTAGAGACCCCAGTGCAGTGGGGCCTTTGTGTTATGAATTGGAATCAATAGACTGTAGGGCAAAGTGAGTCTTTGTTCTATATATGTTGAGTAGACAACCGTGAACATATCCTTATAGAGAAAAAAGAGGCTTAGATAGTCAACTGGATAGCAGTGCAGTGTCTTGTTGATCTCAGGAAATAATGGCATATTGAGAAGTAGAATCAATGTCTAGAGGAAGGTGGACAGTTAGCAATGTGCATGGCTAGATTAGCTTTAGATCATGGAGGCCATTGCCCTCGGGTGCGGAAGCTTGTACATTTATTACTACCTGTCACACCATCTTCAGAAGCTTTTGTGGAAAATGGACAAAGACAGTGATTTTTCCCCTACTTGATGGTGTTTCGTGCTTCTTTCTCAGTGTATATTAGACTGTGTATTTCTCTTTGGTGTATATTAGACTATAACACAGTTGAGAAGTACTTGCCCATATTTGAGAATATCACCTATTCTGTACAACCTGGGTGGCCTAATCATAGCCACACTTCCCATTTTGATTGAGAGAATCTGTTAAGTATATGATAAATTAATTTTGAGCTCAAATAGCACATGACAATTTTCCAATGCAATGTACATTATACCATATCGGCCATTATACACAGAAATCTGAGGGGATTCTAGCTCTGAGAGAATCCTATGCAGGAAATGCAACTGCAGAAGCTTTAGGGTAGGTACTATGCACTCCAGACTTGAATTGCCAGCTTCTTCTGAAGATACAGTCAAGAGATGAGCAATGGAGCTATGGGCTGGAAGCTCTCATCTTGTGGACTTCACTGCCACTGTCCCCTGACATGCCAAAGAAGACATATGACCTGAAGTTGAGTGTCATTCAGTATGGGCCAGACTCTTCATCACCTCAGAAGGCTACCCCCACACAACTCTGTGATGCAGCTGCGTCCCTTTCCTCTTGCTCCCACAGTGCACAGGCACTCATCTATGTGTCATGTTGGGACTATTCTTTATCTTCCTCTGTCATCTACTATAAATACTGATACATGATGTGGAATTAATGACACTTGCCCAAACAACATTGTACTCCACAGCTCCACTCACAGCCAGACATTCTGAGAAAACCATGCCACCATACCAAGGCCACTCTGTCCATAAGGTATCTTAACTATGATAGGAAGCAAACTGTGTTCATTTGGGGTCATGAGACTATACACTGTCTTTGAATGGTGGGAATTATTTTTCTAAAGGTGATATTTCTCCAAACTGCAGAAGAAATGGCCTCACATCTGACCTCTACTGGTGCCAGCAATGAAGCCCACAGGATGAGAGCTTCTGGCCCACAGCTTCATTGCTAATTGCTTGACTCTATCTTCAGGAGGACCTGGCAATTCAAGTCTTAAGTTCATTGTAGCCTGGATCCTCTGCAGTTCCATTTCCTGCTTAGGGTTCTCTCAGAGCTAGAATTCTTCCAAATTTCCAGGGATAATATCCGATATGGTGTAATGTACATTGCACTGGCAAACCATCATATGGTATTGAGCTTGAAGTTAATTTACCATATACTTAATAGACTCTCTCAATCAAAACTGGAGGCATGGCTATGGTTATACCATCCAGTCTACAAAACAGGTGATGCTGTCAAGTACAGGCAAGCACTTCCCAGGGAGGACATTCTGCCAAGTGCTGTGCATAATAAGAAGCAGCAGACTCCTGATTTTGCAGAGTGTGTCTACAGCGTTCTAGAGTATGAACTGATGACAACAGTGTTTCTTGCTAGTACTGTGAACATCAGCACAGAGAGCTGATAGAGATGATGTCAACAACCTAGATCTCTTCACATCATTTCCTGACAGAAGGTAGAAAACACAATGTAGCTCAAGAGAAATTTAAATGTCTGCTATTATCCACCACCTTTGCAAACATTCTTTCTTACTGCTGTGGTTTAAATGTCATTCTACATCCAACACTGAAATGTCATGGCTTTTGTGGCAGTTTTGAGAGGCAAGATATGAAAGAGGTGATTTGGTTATGTGTGCTCTATCTTCATGAGTGGGATGGGAAAGTTCACCTCTTTCATGACATTCTGCTTGCCATATAGTGACCTTCACCAAATGCTGACCCCCCCAAGTCACAAACCCAGAACTGTCCGCAGATGCATTTCTGTTATCATATATTTCCCTGCCTCAAGTGTTTTGTTATAGCAGGATGAAGTAGAATAATACATTAATCCACTTCCTGATAGATGAATCAATGGCCTTTAATTTTTTTCTGAATTTTTATTTAATGTGTATGAATTTTCCTCACATTTGTGTCTTGTGCTGCATGTGCATGCAGTGCCTGTGGAAGCCAGAAGAGGGCATCAGATCCCCTGGAAATGGAGTTCTAGATAGTTTTGTGCTGCCACATGAGTGCTGGGAATTAAGCCCAGGTCCTCTGCAAGAGTGGCCATTGCTATTAACCCCTGAGCCATCTCTTTAGCTCTAAGACCTCCTTATTGATAAGGTCACAGTTGGGTTACTCTGTTTTATCGTTGCCTCCACATATGCTCTTATTATTCTTTGGCCTCGAGAGACTGAGAAACACAGTAGGTTCCCCCAGCAGATGTAGCAGCTGTTGGGCTGTAACAATGCTACTGACACCCTGGGATGAGACACTGTTTATTTACTATGGTGTTAAGATGTGGCAGGGTTCAGCTTCATGGTCTGCATATGCTCCTCTCTTCTGATACCACAAACCAACATGGAGGTGGGCATTGTGCTAGCTGTTCAGTGTCCTCCTAGAGTGGAGGACTTAACACAATGATATTTTGGTGTGTTTTCAAACATACTGGCTCACTTAAAGCCTGGCCATGGATCAGGTGTCTATGTGACACCTGACCCCTTCTGCCTTAACTCTTACCAGAAAAGAGAGAACTATTTAGAAATACAAGTCGTGCTGAATACCTCAGTAATGTTGAGTTATCCCCCCTCATTTCTAATATAGATTGATGTAAGGAAATGACTGACATTCTTACCTTTGGAAGATGTGGGGAATTACTGCCATATAGCCTTGCTTTGGTGCCTGAGAACATGTCCTCTTCTTCCATCGATAGATCTTGAATCCAAAACTTAGCATATTTCTGCAAGCTGTCCGAGGAGACTCTTGTTCTCAGCTTCCAGATCTTGTACCCTCAGTTTCTTGTGATGTGTGCAGGTGAGAAATGGCTTGATAGACTTCTATCTATTTTGTTCCCTGGGGGACTATGTTCTATTCCCCATCTTCATAAAACTGAAGGTCAGGTCTGTTGGCTGCCACTCCAACCTTCCTAGTCTTGATGATAATTGCATCCACCTGGTTTCTGATCTTGATGCTCTGACATCTGGCCTCTATTTTTACAGAGCTCTGTCATCTGCATGGTTTCAGTGAGCCTAATTCTGTAATCACGTCACCCATATTCAGTCTGGCCTGTAGAGAACAACACTGCTAGAGAGCACTTGTGAAGCTGGTCCCCTGCTTCCACATGTCCCTTATTGCTTGGTAAACAGTGACTGTGCCAGCCCTTCCTGGTGGCCATAACCATTGACATTCTAACTCATTTAGCACAAACTACTGATTTGTCCTTTTTCTAAGGGGCATCCTAAGAATTGTATCCCATCTCATCTCCTGAGGCTTGGACTTGTGTCTCCAACTCTTTCCAAATTATTTAACTTGCCTTTGTGTAGATCTTAACCAGGCCCCCATTCTCAAGCATCCCTAGAATGCAGTCACTCACATTCTGCCCTGACTCCCCCAGAATCAGCACATTATGGCTGGTTCTTGTAAGTACTTACCAGGCTCAGGCCATGCTGGCTAGAGCATGCCCTGCCTTATTTCTAATGGGCCAGGGGGTGGTATTAGAAAACACAGACAGACATGCAGTGGTGTTGGGTATAATTGAAGTCTGCATTTCAAGTAGGAGTGAGTTCTCATTCTGTTTTTTTCTCTTTTTTCCTTTTTTTAATTAGATATTTTCTTCATTTACATTTCAAATGCTATCTTGAAAGTTCCCTATACCCTCTCCCCCCCCCCCCGCCCTGCTCCCCAACCCACCCACTCCTACTTCCTGGCCCTGGCATTCCCCTGTACTAGGGCATATAATCTTCACAAGACCAAGGGCCTCTCTTCCTACTGATGGCCTACTAGGCCATTCTCTGCTGCATATGCAACTAGTGCTCATTCTTAACAAGAAGGGTTGGCACAGTCTTTCAGCTCCAAACATTCTTATGGACCATGAGAACTCAAGTGGTATAGACATCAACCCTATGTCAGCATCTCATGAATCAGGCTTCTACTTTTCTCTAACCATAAATGTGATGAGCTTTGGTGTCTACCATCAAGGCACCAGCTCTGAAGCATCTCACCACTGGGGCCATTGTCCACCATGTTGAGTACTTTTTCACTTGAGAACTTGTAAGATACATAGACTTCTTTCAGAAGGGTTATACAAAAGTCTTTTTCTGACCCAGAATCAAAAAGATCAGATTTGTGAACAGTGAAAGAATATTTTCAAAACACCCAACATAACTACCTGCTATAATCTTTCAGAAGTAAGTAGGCACTTAGGATCATTTCACATTAACACTGGCTGTCCTTAAGAACATGCTTTCCAAGGGAGATGCTTTTATTACAATGAATGAGTGAGACACAAAGGGCCATGAAGAACAAATAAGCAAACCAAAACCGAATATCTTAAAGTATAAAATCTCCATGGTAAGACAGTCACTCTAAGCAAACAGTTTAACATACCATTCACCTTGCATCGCTAACTTCTGTTATGGCGTAAGTTGCTAAAATCCTGTGGTAGAGCTGTATTAATTATAACCCATCTCCACAAAAAAGAGCTACTCTCCACCTGATCCAAGGGACCTAAATATCCACCTATAACTTGACTCATATTTCCTAATGGCCTCCCCACACCTCCCGGAAGGCTCCTGCTTGACCTTTCTGCGTTCATCATTTACTATTAGAGATCACATAAAGTGAATCATACAGAACTTTTCTCTTTCTAACTGGGTTATCTCACTTGGCCCAATGCCCTCTGCTTTCATTCATGTTGCCTTGGATACACTAGCGCCCCTCTTTCCACTGCTGAGTTATGTTCCCATGCATGCTTACATGTCATGTCTTCTCCACCCAGTCCTTTACTGATGGTCATTTAAGCTACTTCCACATCTTTGCTACTGCAGCAGATTCTACCATGAATATAGGTATGCAGATTTTATTACAGGATATTTTTTTCCTGTTGTATACCCAGAGGAAACATATTCAGTATCTCTATGTTTTGTTTGTTTGTTTTGAGAATCTTCTCCATGCTGCTTTCCATAACAGATAAATCAACTTTTCACTCTCAAAATATACCTTCATCCACAGCTTTTATATCTCTGACAGTACTGACCTGAGAAACATGAGATCATATCCTATATTACTGGACTTTTCTGTTTTCTTTCTTCTCTTTCTCTCTCTCTTTAACGTTTTAGTGTTTTATGTGTTTTGCATCACTGTTTTTTGTTTTGTTCTTGCTTATTTGTTTTTGACATAGGATCTTGGTACTTAGCTTAGGCAGTACTTAAACTCACGATCTTCTTGCTTCAGCCTCCGGAGTGCTGGGCTCACAGGAGTGCAGCATCATGCCAAGATAATCAGTGATTGTTTGCTCACTTTCCTGTATGTGTTGACCCATGTCCTCATTTGGGAAACTGTCTGTTGAGGGACATCAACTGCTTTTTAAGTCCTGTTATTCATTGATGCTGGTGCTTTTGAGTTTTGAAGTCCCGTTATGTTTTCAGTTGAGCCAAATGCATAGTTTGTAATCATCTAAGTGTTCACCCTGCGGATTGGTCCCTGGGCTGTGGGGAAGTTGCTTCTCTTTCCTCCACAACTTGTGTATTTCTGCTTCTGTTGTCTGAGCCTCTGCATCTGAGACAGCAACTTCTTGCCCAGGTCAGTGTTAATCTTTTCAGATGTACTGAAATCTCGAATCCATTTTGTATGTGTGTGTATGCTGTGAGATACTGTCTACTTTCATTCTTAGTAAATAATAAATGACTCAGAAGAAAAGATATACATTGAGAGTCAGAAAATATCCATGAAAAGAATGAGGAAATGTAATGTGGACAGAGTGAGGGAGCAGGAGTGGAGTTGACCAGTTTAAAAGTACTCTCCATCCCGGATAAGGAACAGGAAAACTCACTGGGGTTCTCATCTGCTAAATGTGCAGTTGATATTTAATGGAAATGACAAGCCTGAGAATCAGTGTTTGATAAACAGTTGAAATCTTTAAAAAAAATCTCCGAGACCAGAGAGATGGCTCAGAAGCTAAGTCATTGCAGGTACAGCTCTTGTAAAGAACCTGAGTTCACATTTCCAAGTACTGACACTGCATGGCTCAAAACCACCTGCACCTCCAGCTACAGAGAAGCTGAGGCATTTTAGAGCCTCCACAGGCACTGTACACACACACACACACACACACACACACACACACACACACACTTTAAGGTAATAAAAATATCTTATAAAATTAAATATCTTACAAAATTAAAATCTCTGTCGATATAAGTAAATCCAAAGAGAAAAGAAAGAAAATGTGTGTTAAAGATAAAAATAAAGAGTAACAGTAAGCTACAATATAGCAACAGGACTACAAATATGAACATTTTGAAGTTTTATGGCAATTGAAGGACCCCAGAAGAAATGTGAAAAATAAGAATTAATATATATTTTATGGGAGATTATCAAAAATAGGATAAAAATATTAAAAGGAAAGTGACACAAAATGTCAAAAATAAAAAACAGGCAACATATCCATAAGTCATAAAAAAAGCTTAAACTGAAAAAAAAATTTAACAGTACCATCTCAAAAAAATTAAAGGAAAAATTATGTACATAAATGAGAGCAGTACTAGAAAATGAGCCCCATGCTTCTTATTATAATTTTCTTGATGTTTAATACATTGGACAAAGTAGAAATAAAATGTCTCCCATCCAATTAACAAGGTTTATCTGACATTGATCCAGTGGGTCCTTGATGGTGATGGTTTGACTAGAAATGGGACCAATAGGCTCATAAATTTGAATACCTGGTCATTATAAAGAGGCACCATGTGAGAAGCATTAGGAAGTGGGGCCTTGTTAGAGTAGGTGTGGCCTTGTTGGAGGAAGTGTGCCAAGCTGACTGTGTGCTTTGGTTTTCAAAGACTCAAGCCAGGCCCAGTGGTTCTCTTTCTGCTGCCTATAGATCTGGATATAGAACTCTCAGCTCCTTCTCTAACAGCATGTCAGTTTGTATGTTGTCATGCTTCCCACTATGCTTATAATAAAACTAAACCTCTAAAACTATAAGTAAGCCACAACTAAATGATTTCTTTTATAAGAGTTGCTGTGGTCACGGTATCTCTTCATAGCAGTAGAAACCCTAAGACATTGATCCAACTCAATAATGAAAGGACATGTATTCTATCTATCTATCTATCTATCTATCTATCTATCTATCTATCATCTATCTATCTATCTATCTATCTATCTATCTATCTATCTATGGCTTCTGAAGTGAGGTGTTTACTGTTATTGTTTTGTTTCTGTTTTTGAGATAGAGTAGCCCTGGCTGGTGTGTAACTTGATATGTTGATCAAAATGGCCTGGAACACATGGAGATCTGGGTGCTTTTACCTCTCAAATGCTGGGATTAAAAGTGTGTACCACCATTCACAGCTCAGAAATTACCTTCGTTAGGAGAAAGTCTGGTGAGTGCAGGGGCCTTGGCAGGTTCTTGAGTGTGGAGAGCATGACTGGTATCATGAGACTATAAGAGACAATTTAAAGTAAAAGAATAAGACAGACAGATAACTGCCACAGACAGCATGGTGGGGCACAGGCTTCCAGAGGAATCTCCATTATTATCCTGTCTAAGCACTACAGAAAACTCAGCTCTACATCTTTACCATAAATAAATTTCAACAAGTGCTCAAGAAGTTTATATGGTTCAGATCACACACTTGGGCCAAAATCAGTCAAGTTAAAAAAGCTTATCATTAAGAAGTGATTAACAAGAGTCTTCCGATATGTTAATATGTTTTACAATGCACATGAACGTGCCCATAAATCAGAGAATAGATTATAGTGATGAGAAGACAACAATGAGCCCCAGCTTCCTGCTTCATGCTAAGCACTGTGTGCAGTGTGGCTGGGAACCTCTGAGTTCCACATTTCTGTGCCAGCTCCTCAGACAACCCTCTCTAAAGAGCCCAGGCACAGACACGATTCTGCCATTTACTTGCCCCTGAGGAATGTCTGTTTCCACCTTGCATAACTTCACTAATGCTCTCTCAGTCCAACTGACTCTGTTGGTGTCCCCAAAAGGTTACTTCCCTCCTTCATTCTCCAAGAGCAGTGTTCTCCTGTATCTCTGCCTACACAGACAACCCCAGTGTTTTTCAGACCCTCTTGTCTTCTGAGAGCCTTTTCCTCTCCATCACCAGGTAGGGTTCCTCCTTAGTGGCTCCAGGGGTCTTCTCCACACTGAGTACATTGTTGCTGCCATTCACTCTGTTTTCCATGGTTTACAATACAACATACTGCCTGCTTCTAATACCCCAACACAGTGTGGGTTGAACTTGTGGAAATCCACTGAAGAGTGCTGGCTGGGCTCATGTGCCATAAAGTAGCAGTGATGATCAGTGTTGACGTCAACACAATAGACTTAGAACTGAGAATTGTTCTGGAGGGGGAAGTTGTGAGGGATGGTATTGGTTACACTGATCGACATGAAAAGGCTCCTCTTGATTGTGGACAAGACCACACCCTCTGCAGATAATCCTAGACTGTATAAAGTGAGCTGAGTGCTTTGGGCATCCATCCTTCTGTTTTCCATATGTGATGTAATGTGATCAGCTGCTTCCAGCTCCTGCTGTCTTGACCTCCCCACCATGATAAACTGTGTATTGAATATAATAAACCCTTCTCCCCTTAAGCTGCTTTTATGAGTATTTTATCATGGCTAAAGGAATAAGCCTAAAGCAGGGGTGGAGATGGAAGGGATCACAAGAAATGACTAAAGCAGGCTGATTATATTATGATAGGTAGGCAGAAGGCTGCAGGTGCTCTTCTGGGTTTGAACTATACATTTGCCTGATAAAGTGCTGCAGAACACACATCTGAAGTGCCTGGCCACTGGATGAGTTTCAGACTCTGATATATAAAACCAGTGGAGCCTCAAAGTTAGATCAGAGGTCAAGGTTATTCTAGAAGGAACAGTGTTTTCTAGCCTTTAGACATCACTGTGAACCATGGGCAATTTAAATGATATCATGAAGGTGGGAAATAGCTTCTGTGTCCCAAGCTTGAAGTTGCATGAGCAGCACCTACAGCCCCAAGCCTCTGTTGCCCTCTGCCCTGCAAGCATGGGGATTTAATGTTCAATTACCAGAAAACACCTATCTAACCCACCTAAAAATGTCAGACATAGTGGTGTGTGCTTCCAATCGGTGTTAGGGAGGCAGACAGAGGCAGATGACAGGCTTTCTGGACAAGTTTAGCTTCTTTGGTGAGCAAAGTAGTAAGAGATCCTGACACACAAAACAAGGTAGATGACACCTAAGGAATGCCACTGGAGATTGACCTTTGCCCTCGACACATGCACCTGCACATGCATATACATCCACATAAGCACGTGCGCTTGTGCGTGCGCATGCGCGCATGCGCATACACACACACACACTCACACACACACACACACACTACGTGTACATAAACACAGAAAAAGAAATGACTGACACCATGAATGCTTGTGTTTGAAACAGGGCTTACACTGGAGCTGGTTCTAATGTCTGGAAACCAATTAGCACACTTCAAAATGACTATTTCCCCCTCTGTTTGACAAGTTTTTCCCCCCATTGGTTGAGGAAGAGAGGCCCTAAGCAAGGTGACCAGGAGAAAGACTAAAAATAAACCGAATCATATGGCACTCCTGAAGGAGTCTGCAGTATGCAGGATGCAGCGACAGATGAAGGCACAGGCTGGTCTGCCGCTTTCGCAGACATTAGCTTCCTTCGATGGCAGAGACTGAGACAACACTGTGGCTGGTAGGAGCACCTGGTGGGTGTGGCACTGGCTGTAGCAGAGAGCGGCACAGGCTCAGGACTCTAGGTGTTGCTCATGCAACTTCAAGCTTGGGACACAGAGGCTACGGTTTCTCTGCAGTCACACCTGAACCCATAGGGTACCACTCTCCAAAGTGAGGGGTGAGCCGAGAGATGGTGATTGTGATTAGCTCCTGGCTCCCTCGCTAGATGCTGTGTGGGAGAGGGATGCTGGGCAGTGCCTGCTGTTGCCGGCGCTCTCCTGTTCTTCGCACAATAGCACTTTCTGGTAATTATTTCCTTTCAATTCTCTGTGCGATAATAGCCTGCAGGGACTTGAAATCTTTACACTTCGATGTTCATATCTAACACCATGGAATCTTGATTCATTTCTCTTAGCAAGGCTACCCTGAGTGGCTGTTTTCCACTCTCCCCTACAGAGGTCCGTACTCCTGTCTTCTTTGAAAGGTGCATATTTTTTTATCCACCACTACCTTTTCTCTTTTTCCAGCTTATCTTTTATTAAATAAGAATAATAGTTCTCTATTTGTTTTTAGCAATAATGACCATGGTTTACAAGAAGGCATACATGCTACATATCTCACATTGTGATCAGTCTCCTGAGTCATGCTTCTGCAGTGAGCGTCAGTCACATCCCTCATGCACTTGTGTTACAGGCTTCCCGGTGGTACTTTTCAGTCTCCTCTCTACCCTTCTGAAGGCACACTGTGACCATGACTACGGTATGATGACCGCACTGGCCTGGAGGCCTGGTTCCTACTCTGTAAGGCATTACAAACGGTGTGCTCTCCAGAAATACTTAAGAGTTCATTTGGGTATGCACCAGCTAATGGCAGAAAACTGGCAGTTTAGATTTGTAAGTGAGCCGAAGAGTCATTTAAAACAATATATTTAAAGATAGCTACGGACTTAGGAATATGAAGGAAGACAGGTTCCTGGTCTCCAAATCCAGTTGTCATTGGTTTTAGGTTAAACCGTATCCATTCCACCTGAAAGATCTCATGTGGAAGTCCCCAGCATCTGTACCTGGGACATGACCTTATTTAGAAATAGGATTGCTGCTGCTTAAACAGGTTGACAGGAAGGCTATTCTGGAAGGAGGTTTCTAGCCTAATGTGACTGCTAGTTTTTATGAAGAGGAGTCAAACACCCAGCATGGTTCTTGTTTTGGTTTTGTTTGCTTGCTTTCAGGCTTTTCTCATAAGCACACAGAATTTTCTTCATGTTACTCCACTCTTGGACCTGAACTGTATTCTGACAATAGGTGACAATAGTTGTTAACCAACAGGGTTAAATAAAATAACACATATGTATTAACACATGTGTACACGTGCGTGTGCGCGCGTATGCACACACACACACACACAGAGGAATCCATATCATAGCTATACATTCTTTTGTGATAAAACAATAAATTGCTGATTTAAAAAAAAATCTTTAAGGGCTGACTTTGACCCGGAAGATTAAGTTGCATAAAGGACTTTTACCCTAGGCTGTTGAATTTTTAAGCATGTGACTTAATGAGTTTTGTTTTGTTTTGTTTTGTTTTTTTCCTCTGATAAACATAAAACCAACCCTTTCCCTACATCCTTGGCATCCTTACAATTCTTGACCTTTTAATTCAAGATCCCTTTATCAAAAGATAAAGATGAGGGTTCGTTTTTGCTTGTTCCCTCACATTCCAGAAATTGTAAAAGCATTTGGACCGGGATGCTGTAAACAAGGAAGCTCTCCTCCACTGCAGCCTATTTCTCTGGCTCTTCACTCAGGAGACACCAGGGACAATGAAAGCAGAGAGGCACAGACAGAAGCAGGGGACTGTCTATAAACACAGAGATGAGGATTTCTGAAGAGAAACTGTGGCATGAAAGAAACTGAACAAAACCCACATGAGGAGGAAGTTCCCCAGTGACAGTGTGGAAGCCATCCTCAGAGGGGCAAAGCAGACAACTGCACTTGTGGCTTGAGAATGGGGTATGAGAAAAACAGAGTTTGGGGAAAGCTACCGACCTGGCCATCCAGTTAGACCATCTGAAGAAAAATATAAAGTGAATGCCGAAATGGATGAAACTGAATAGCATTTAATATGTCATTGTCAAAATCCAACCATCTATCTTAGATAGACCACGGGACGGGGATAAAGCTAAAGTGCTGGCAGGAGGTAATGTAAAGAATTACACAATGACGTGTAAGCAGTGTCAAGTAGAAACCACCCTAGCACAACCGCTTAGTTATGGTGGCTTTGTTCTTTGTTCTAGAATTGGGAGCTGTGGCTTTTGGGGCATTTGCTCTTTTCCCTCAAGACTTCTTTTTCTTTGAATATTTTGGATCTTCTGTGGTCACAAGGGACTGTTAAGATGACGCTTCTACTTCTGTGAAAAGTACAACTGAAATTTTGATAATAATCTCACTTAAATCTATAAGATGCTCAGGGTGGCCTGGGCTTTGGGGCAGCATTAGGTCTTCCTTCCCATAAATGTGGAATTTCTTTCAATTTACTTGGGGATTCTTTAAATTTTTTATATTGGCACTGCATTGCACGTGGTTCTTTGTGATACACAGACATGTGCACACACATACATGTATTTATTATGTGCTATTTCAACTCTTCCACATGTCACTGCCCTTAGCTTTCCCCCCTCTCTCCCACTAGTCTCCTTCTTCCATTACACAGTTCCCAATCTACTTTCATGTCATAGATACATGATTTTATGTATCTATATAAAATCTAGGAAACACAAATGAGAGAAAATAGATCCTATTTTGTCTTTCTGAGACTGAGTTAATTTGCATAACATGATTATCTCCGGTTACATCCTACAAATGACACATTTCCATTCTTTATGCCTGAAAAAAAAAAAAAAAACACTTGCCTTGTGTATGCATCGCACATTTTTATGCCTTCTTAAGGGGACACCTGAGTGGGTTATGTAGCATGACTGTTGTATACAGGGCTGCATTGTGAGCCTAGCTGTGGCCTAGTATTACTTCTGGGTTCTTATGCTCCAGTAAGTGAGATTGCTTTTATAACTTTCTTTTCCGTTTTTGCATTGTCTTTAGCCAAACAATAATTAAGATTTATTTTTACTTATATTTATGTATTTGTGTCTCTGTAACTGTATGTCATGTGTGTGTGGGTACCTGAAAAGGGAGGGTATCAGATCCCCTGGAGCTGATTTATAGGTGTTAGAGCTGTCATGGGGACACCAGGAACCTAGTTCCTAGCTCCCGCCTCCCCAGCTCTCCAAAGTCTGCTCTAATGAGTGGGTTTTTGTATGGTGCAACTTTGCTGAACTGAACCTGTTCTTTACTTCCTAGGTTCTGAGATGATTATTCCCCGCTCCACCTAAGAGTCTGTCCTTACAAAAGGCTCATTTGACTTCTCTAACTTGGACAAGGGTTAGTTTCCAGCTGCCTGGGCTCTCTGGCTGGGCCTTGCAGGATTGTGTTCATTAGGAGTGCTAAAGGTAGCTTCCTTGCCTGAGTCTGAGGCTCATTGAGTGGGATGTAGCCATGAACTTTTCATCTGTGACCTTTATTAGTTATGACAATTTCCTTCCATTTCTAGTTTTTTTTGAGCATTTTTACCATGAACATGTGCTTAATTGTGCCAAGTATATTTTTCCTCATTGATTGGGATGATTGTGTGATTTTCCCCCTTCGTTATATTAACATTTTTTTCATATATTGAACCATGATACATCCCAGAAATAAATCCTGCTTGGTCCTGGCATGTGGTCCTTTAAAAAAATATATATTTTTAAAAATTGGTGTCTTTTTTTTTAAATGCTATTCTACATGTTACTTTCGTTCTTGAGAATTTGGTAAATACATATATTGAATTTTGATCATTTTCACTACTACTGAAACCTTTTCCACTAAACTCCTCCTCTCTCTCTCTCTCTCTCTCTCTCTCTCTCTCTCTCTTTCTCTCTCTCTCTCTCTCTCTCTCTCTCTCTCTCTCTCTCTCTCTCTCTCCCCCCTCTTCTCTCCTTCAATCCAGTAGATTTAATTAGTGTTGTTTTCATGAGCATGAGTTGGGGTTATTTACTGGAACATGAGCAACTTATTAGCATCTATACCACTGGGGAAAAATGAGATCCCCTCTCCCAATACCCATTAACTCTTCATTGTCCTTCAGTGAGGAGCAGCCCCTTCCCCAAGCATGGGGAAATACTGAGAAACCTAGTCTTACCCAGCTCTTATGTTGATAACCAAAGCTGCAGTGGGTTCACGGCTCTGTCATACCCAGGAAGCGCTGTTTCCAAAAGACTTCCTCCCAATTACTGGCCCTTCCATCCTTTTGAGCTCCTTCTCCTTGATGTTCTTTGAGCCTTAGAGGGGATGGTATTGATGTCCTATTTGTAGTTGAGCAATCACAGTTGCTTATTCTCAACACTTCTACTACTTGGCTGTGAGCTTCTGCATATTATCTAAGCGAGACAAGCCAGGGTCCTATAGACAAGTGTCACATGTTCTCTCTTGTATGCTGAATCTAGCTTCTAATTCTTAGACCAGTGTGTTTAAATTGGACTCCCCATAAAGATCAGGAAGCTAGAAAGGTGTCGTTTGAGAGTGAGAGATGTTGAGGGGAGAGGCCTCGGGGAAAAAGATAAGGCAGAATGCATATGATACAAAGGTAGAAAGGGAAAGGTTCTAAGTACAAAGGTAGTCGGGTATGAGACCAGGGTATAGAAGAGAAGAGGGTGCTAGGAAGGGTTAACTAACCCTTAAGGATATATGCAAAAGCTTTGTGGAAATCTGCCATTTTATAAGTCTATTAATAGATACACATGCACACACACACACACACACACACACACACACACACACGGTTTTAATGGAGGTCC
Organism: Mus caroli; assembly: GCF_978045245.1. NCBI lineage: Eukaryota > Metazoa > Chordata > Mammalia > Rodentia > Muridae > Mus > Mus caroli. The sequence continues at coordinate 27,386,092 of NW_028227269.1, forward strand.
CTCTATGGGCAGATGATGCTCCTCCCTGAAGCCTAAAGTTAGTAAACAAAACCTCTAGTACTTGTGGTGGGAAACCCTCCTATAAACTGTTGGACAAGGATGCCCCACAGGCCTCAACACATTACAGGCTACTGCCAATGCCACTGGTGTCCAACCAGCATTAGCTCCTAGGCTCTATAGTTGAAGATACCATGCACGTGGATTGCAGGATGCTGGAATTAAGCCAAGCCTGGCTGGAGGTTTCGCCTCTGATGGCTAACACATTTTACCTCCACCACAGGCTCTCTGTAGTTTATGACAGTGTCTGCCATTTGGATTACTCTTTATTATGACATTTTGAAGAAATAAAGACTTACGGAATGTATTTTGAGTTAATTTTGGGAAAGTATACTATAATGTCATTCTTATTCCTTTATTAATTCACTTAAATATTTTTAGTGTCTATTATACCCAAGACCTTAGCCCATTCACTGAGAATCCCATGTTAATAGCAATGCTATTAATCACTGGAAATCTGCTCCTAGAAAAACATGTACAAGTAATGTACAGAGAGGGGATTTCCCTTCCTTCCTTCCTCTTCATCATTATATTCTTTGTCCACCAGTCTGGTGGCAATTTCTTTTCTCAGTAATGTTGTGTAATTTTACTATCTTCATATTTAACCATTGAATGGCTGTTTTTCTTGGCTCATCTCTCTGAACTTTGCAGAATTCTCTGAGGAATGAAGGCTCTAGAGATGTCCCCCATTTTCTGATACCACCATCTCCGAGATGGCTTGTGTCCAACTATCTGTTTTGTAATCTTCTCACTAACTCTTCCTCTGCACTCAAACCTACATCTTAAATTAAGCAGCATTAAGTCTGGATTCCACTGTACTCCTAGGTACACTCTAAAACATTTGTGAGGGCTAATCTTCATTGATAAGTTGCATGGCTTTTAAATTACCTATGAGACTTGAGACATATGTGTCATAACGTGCTTCACATACAGGCATAAGACATAAGGGTGCTCCAGAGGATTAGCTGATAGGGGAAAGATATGCAGCAAATAAGGGCAGCATCATCCATGGGATGGAGCTTAGATGGAATCAAAGGAAGGTGAACCATGGTATTCATTTCTCTCTGCCTCCTGAACACAGTATCAGAAACCCCATGTTTCCACCCATGTGTTCTCTGCCACGATGGAGTCTTCCCTTTTCAAGCTTCTTTTTGTCAGATACTTGGTAACAGGGATGAAAATAGTAATGAGCATGGTGCTGTATCTACTCTAGGAACTCTGTGGTGCTGTCTTTATGCTGATGGTTTTTAGATCCATTTGCCCACCCAGACATCTCCCTCTAAAAGCAGCATTTACATGCACCCAACTGCTAACCTGACATTTCTATTCCCTACATGTATCTCAATTTAAACATGCTCCGAGCACAGTCCTAATGTTCTCTCACTAGCTTCTCCTTAGGATTAGCCTCTACCAGGAGTTGAGGGCAGATGGCTGTATTCCACCTGCAAATGCCATTGGTTAGCAGGGTTTGTAGTGTTTCATCTCCTTCCTAGCTGACTGCAGCAGGCTTTTCATCAGTGAAAAGCATACAAAAATTGTGTAGTACATCAACAGCCTTGACACCATAACCCTAATACAAAGCCTTCTGTTTCCAGTATTGAAGCATATGCCCAAGTATCTCTCCCTCAATTTTACATCTGTCCCAGGTCCACAGAGCAAATAGCATCTCAAACTATCTAACTGAAGTTTTTAAAGAAATATTTTAAGATGTATTTTTATTTTATGTGAATGAAAGTTCCACCCCCTGTATGTATGTATGTGTGTATGTGTACCATGGGTGTGCCTGTTTCCTGTGGAGACCAGGAAAATAGCTTGGTTCCCTAGAAAATGGAGGTATAGACAGTTGTAAGCTGCCAAATGGGTGTTGGGAACTATAACTGGGTCCTTTGCAAGAACAGCGATTCTCCTAACTGCTAAGCTGTAGCTTCAGACCCCCTTATGATTTTTAAGGCATAGTTTTAGCAACATAGAAAACACCCTAAATTACATCTGTATACTGTTTACCATTAATATATTTTGTAGATAGCTTATTAAACTATAACAATCTGTGAGAAGGGAGTTTTAAATCCTAAACAAACACCATGGATGTTAAGTGTGGAGCTCAATACAGCTGATAAGTGTGTGCCTAGCTAAGACCATGATGAGGTCAGCTGCCAAGGTCCTGCCCATTTTCTCCAAAGTAACTAATGCCAGGACCACTTAGCCCTTAGATAAGCTTCCAACGCTGAATATGTTCCCTGTGCCTTGGTCATGTATGTCACTGTGCATGCTGTATCTTTATCCTATGCAGTTGAAGCTCGAGTACCTTGTTGCTGGGTGGGATTGCACTGTGGGCATGTGCCACCCTTGGATTAACCATTCATTCTAATGTTTGTCAGAATTGACTAGAGGCTCCAGAAACTGTCAAGGACAGTCACTCTGAATGCATTTGGTTCCTGCCATTTGGGAGCACACATACACATCACTCTTGGATGTAACAAAGGCAAAGAATTCTGAAATGAGAATTTCTGGGAAATTAATGATTATCTTAAGTGAACACCAGTGACATGCAGCCATTCCATCCATCCTCTTGAGTTGGACAAATGCTATGATTCCCATCCCCACCCCCATTCTCATTGTCCTTGATGTGTCTCCCTCCATCTCTCTATGTCTCTTGTTTCAGTCCATTTTGGGGAAGAATGTAAATGGTATAGATTGTAATATAACTTAAATATAATTTGTATTTTTTTTGATAAGACTATATAGAAAGCTATTAAAAATTCTTAGTTGGCTATTTCCCCAAAGCACACAAGTTAGCATTTTTTTCAGTTTTTCAATTGAACTATTTATTATTATTATTATTATTATTATTTTGTTTTAAAATTATTTACGTATACTGAATACTATATTTCTTCTAAGACAAAATTGAAAAAAAAGACAAAATTGAACGCAGACACACATATGCATGTGAATGTGTGTCTGCCTGCATACATTATGTGATTTGATGGTCAGACGTTTATAGTGTAAGAATAGATCCTTTTTCTATTATGATATGTACTTGTGAATTTGTCTAGTTTTTATCTATACATTTTGCTTCTTCTCGTACTGGTTTCACTATTTTGAAGCTTATCCAGATATGGTCTCAGCCAGTTTAGGCTGCTCTGACACACTCTGCTGCCTAATTATAGGCCCAATTGAGAAGAAAATGTCTCTATAATATTGGACTATAAGCAAGCCTGTACAGAATTTTCTTAATGATTGATGTGAGAGTCCCCATCTCATTGTGAGTGGGCCTACCCTTGGTCTGAAAGTCTTGGGGTCTGTAAGAAAGTAGTCTGAGCAAGCCAGGGGGAGTAAGCCAGTAAGCAGCACTCCTTCATGGCCTCTGCATCAGCTCCTGTCTCCAAGTTCCTGCCCTATTTCAGTTATTGTCCTGACTTTTTTCATTGGTGGACTAAGGTGTGAAAGTATAAGAAAAGCCCTTCCCTCCTCAACTTGCTATTTGGTCATGGTGTTTCATAACAGTAATAGAAACCCTGACTAAGACACATACCATGAGAAGTTTCACAAACATCTCACTTGCTTTTGAAAGCTCTGGAGTACAAGTTATGCAAGACTCAGATGTTGGTCTCCATGTTCCCTGAAGGTCTTCTAGGCCATCAGGGGTTGTCTGTACTCTTCACCCAGTGACATGCAGGGAGAATTTCTCTGGGGCTTTGCAAAAGGGGTGTTAATCCCATTCCAATGGTCCCATTCTCTTGACCCAGTAACCAACCAGATATCCCCACCTCTAATAGCATAACACCCAGGACTAAACTTTGACACAAGAGTTTTACAGAGACATCAGCACTCAGTCCTTGGCAGATATAGTTCACATGCCATGTACTTCTCTCATTTAAAATATGCCACCTAGGAGTCTGTGTAGGATTTTGTACTGCATGACCTGTGCAACCGTTGCAATTCACTTTAGATCTGTTCCTTGGCATCTCAGAATCTTAGCATTTGGTAGGCACTGTGCCTTTCCCTTTCACCCCATAGCCCAAGGCAGCCACTGGCTTGTAGTCTTTTATGACTGGTTCCTTTCACTTTGCCTAACATTTTCAAGATAGATCTACACTCTAGGTTCTATCTGTATTTCAGTTTCTCTTTATTACCAAGCTATATTCCACTTGAAATGTAATGGATAGAAGTCCAGTTCCTCCATTCCCTACACTGTGCCTGAACCTTAGGTTGCCTTACTTCTTCCTATGGCTAACACTATGATGGACACCCATGGACAGTCTTCTGGGTAGAGCTGTTTCCAGTTCCTTGAGGCAGGAAAAGCTGAGGGTGCCTCAGAGGGTCCCTGGGCCATTCTGTGTTCAGTATTCAGGAGACAGGATGACTGACGTGCATCAGACTGCATGAGAGTTCACATCTTGGTACTTCTGCCATCTCTCATTTACAGCCATCTTGGTGGAGGTGACAGTTTCATCTTGCTCGGATCTTTACATTTCTCCAGTGAGTGCTCCACAGTGCATTTGTCTTGTCCCTTTTGACTAGTTGCACTTCGGCTCTGGAAAAAGGCCCATTGCGATGCTGTGCCGACTTCAGCAGGGTTGTCTCTATTACTGTGCTCCTCATAAACTACATGGTTCACTAATATTTACATTCAGAGCACTGGTCATCTTTCATTTTTAAAATTCAATCTGCTAAAGCACAAAGGGTTTTTAACATTAATGAACGTCCATTTTATTATTAATTTTTATATTGTAGTTTGTATTTTCGATGTCACATTGAGCAAACTATTGCCTGCTTTAAAGTAAAAATGATATATATCCACGTTCTGGAAAGAGTTTTTATAGCTTTAACCTTTAATAGGGTCTTTGGCCTATTTTTACTTAATTTTTATATATGATTTGAGGTGAATATCCAATTATCTCAGGACAGCTCATTGAGAAGACTATTTCTTCCCCATTTAATTGTTCTGGTGCTATGTCTGAAAATCAATCGACAATAAACATGTGGATTTATTTCTGGGCCCTCGGCTGTATCCATTGATCTGGGTGTCTGTCCTTAGGCCAGGGCTGAATGCTAGCATCCACTATCTTGGACTGCAGCTCCATAGTTTATTTGTAACGGACAGGTGTGAGTCCTGCAAGTCTGTGCCTTTTAAACATTGTTTTGGCCCATTTGGATTTCATGTGAGTTCTTTGGGGTCATGGTGTTTCATCACAATAATAGAAACGCTAACAAAGACATATACGTAAGAAGTGGTTAATTTGGCAAAAATGGTAACTGGTATTCTGACAGGGTCCTGTATGAATCCACAGGACAAGGTGGGGGATGGTGTCACCATGGTAAGGCATTGTATGATCTCTAGTTAAACAATACCATTGATTTACTGAGATGTTTGATTTCTTTCGATCATTTTTATAGTTTTCAGAATATAAGTTTTTGTTTTGTTTCTAATTAATATATTTTCAGTGCTGTTTTAAACAACTTGCTTGCTTAACTCAGTATTTAGAAGTTTCAGTGGCAATGGGTCGGATGCTGATGTCGTTGACAGTATTTGGCTGTTGCCTTAGACTCTCATTCAGACAAGATTATATCTACAATGAGAGATAATTCTATGTCTTCCTTTCCAAACTAGGTATCTCTTATTTCTGTTCTACATAACTTCCCTGCTCAAACCTCCAGTGAGATAATAAGTAGAACTGTCAAGAACAGGCTTCATGATAGGATCTAAAGCTACAAACCTCTTATCAAAGAGCAGGTATACCTTCATTCACCAAAACACAGAGTATATAGCACTTGAGTTAAATTCAATGTATGTCCTGTTGAGTTATTAGTAGATAGAAACCCTTTGCCATGTGAGCATCTTTCCCTCTCCTCATAGTTTTGAGGACTTCATGTCAGGTGATGTTTGTCAGGGTTCCTGTCTATTTTGATATTCATGTCTCTTGTCCCTAATCTTATTAACTTAATAAATGACACAATTAATGGTCCACATATTAAACATTATCCTGGAATAAACTCTATTTGGCTATTGAACCCATTTTTATACATGCTTTAATGTTTAGCATGCTTTTAATTTGTTCGTATTTATATTTGTAGAGATGAAACTTGTTTTAATTTAATCCAGGAGGGATTAAAGGAAATCTTCATTGGTGTTTCCATTGCTGTGATAGAACACTATGACCATAAGCAACTTGGAGAGGAAAGAGTTCATTTTTCTTACTCTTCTATATCAAAGTTCATCATTATAGATAGTCATGGCAGGAACTTAAATAGAAACCATGGAAGAGTGCTGCTTATGGTCTTGTTCCTCATAGCTCACTGTTTTCTTATAATACCCAGGGCCACAAGCCCAGAGATGGTCCCACTGTCAATGGGCTGGGCCCTCTCACATCAATAAAAAAAAAAAAAATGTCTCACGGGCTTTTCTATAGGACAATTTGGCAGGGGCATTTTTCACAATTGAGGTTCCCACATGACTTTTGCTAGTGTCAAGTTGGCATAAACCAGCCAGCACCAGAAGGTACAGCGCTAGACACTCAGGCCACTTTCTGAGCTCGCACAGCTGGAAAGCAGATGAGAGTGATACAGAAGTCCAGCACACTGTGAGTGCATCTGACATATCTGGCTACAAACCCACAAGTTCTGAGTGAGACCAAGTGTATTGACTGTGACCCTGACCTCACAAGAGCCCATGACCATCTCAGAAAGGGCATTTACTCAACAGAGTTAATCTCAAAAAAATTGTGTCAGGTTATTTAGAGAAAGCTTCACTATACCAAAAATACTAATCAAACATCCTTCTTTGCTGCCCAAAGGCAATCATCTCACAAAGTAAGCAGGAAGCAAAACCTCTACACCTTAAAAATGTATAATTTCTAATTGTCATTATGGCTCAGTAAGGGGAGGAAGAAGGTGTGTTGAGAATGGTGTCAGGTTTTAATTCTCTGCTGTGATTGTTAGGGTAGCATTTCACCAGTGCCTGGGATATGGCTCAGAGCTGCTGCCATCTGCCTGTACATAAAACTTTTCGCTTTAGCTCTTCCGGCCGGACCAGCACTGGGATAGCTAGAGCGCAGGGTCAGCTGACACCCGCCAGCTACCCACGACCACCGCCACAGGATTTTGAGACTGCTGGTGAGTGGAACACAGCTTCTGCTCCAATCTTTAAACAGTGACAACGACAACAACTAACCCCAGAGATTACCAGATGGTGAAAGGTAAACGTAATAATCTTACTAACAGAAACCAAGACCACTCACCATCATCAGAACCCAGCACTCCCACTTCGCCCAGTCCAGGGCACCCCAACACACCGGAAAAGCTAGACACGGATCTAGAAGCATATCTCATGATGATGGTAGAGGACTTCAAGAAGGACTTTAATAACACACTTAAAGAAATACAAAGGAACACTGGTAAACAGGTAGAAGACAGTAAAGAGGAAGCACAAAAATCCCTTAAAGAATTGCAGGAGAACACTGCTAAAGAGTTACAAATCCTTAAAGAAAAACAGGATAACATAATCAAACAGGTAGAAGTCCTTACAGAAAAACAGGAAAACACATCCAAACAGATGATGGAAATGAACAAAACCATACTAGACCTAAAAAGGGAAGTAGACACAATAAAGAAAACCCAAAATGAGGCAACACTGGAGATAGAAACCCTAGGAAAGAAATCTGGAACCATAGATACGAGCATCAGCAACAGAATACAAGAGATGGAAGAGAGAATCTCAGGTGCAGAAGATTGCATAGAGAACATCGGCACAACAATCAAGGAAAATGTAAAATGCAAAAAGATCCTAACTCAAAACATCCAAGAAATACAGGACACAATGAGAAGACCAAACCTATGGATAATAGGAGTGGATGAGAATGAAGATTTTCAACTCAAAGGACCAGCAAACATCTTCAACAAAATTATAGAAGAAAACTTCCCAAATCTAAAGAAAGAGATGCCCATGAACATACAAGAAGCCTACAGAACTCAAAATAGACTGGACCAGAAAAGAAATACCTCCCGACACATAATAATCAGAACAACAAATGCTCTAAATAAAGATAGAATACTAAAAGCAGTAAGAGAAAAAGGCCAAGTAACATATAAAGGCAAGCCTATCAGAATTACACCAGATTTCTCACCAGAGACTATGAAAGCCAGAAGATCCTGGACGGATGTTATACAGACACTAAAAGAACACAAACTCCAGCCCAGGCTACTATACCCAGCCAAACTCTCAATTAACATAGATGGAGAAACCAAAGTATTCCACGACAAAACCAAATTCACACATTATCTCTCCACGAATCCAGCCCTTCAAAAGATAATAACAGAAAAAAACCAATACAAGGACAGGAACCACGCCCTAGAAACAACAAGAAGGTAATCCCTCAACAAACCTAAAAGAAGACAGCCACAAGAACAGAATGCCAACTTTAACAACAAAAATAACAGGAAACAACAATTACTTTTCCTTAATATCTCTTAATATCAATGGACTCAACTCCCCGATAAAAAGACATAGACTAACAAACTGGCTACACAAACAAGACCCAACATTTTGCTGCTTACAAGAAACTCATCTCAGAGAAAAAGATAGACACTACCTCAGAATGAAAGGCTGGAAAACAATTTTCCAAGCAAATGGTATGAAGAAACAAGCTGGAGTAGCCATTCTAATATCTGATAAATTGACTTCCAACCCAAAGTCATTAAAAAAGACAGGGAGGGACACTTCATACTCATCAAAGGTAAAATCCTCCATGAGGAACTATCAATCCTGAATATCTATGCTCCAAATACAAAGGCAGCCACATTCATTAAAGAAACTTTAGTAAATCTCAAAGCACACATTGCACCTCATACAATAATAGTGGGAGACTTTAACACACCACTTTCACCAATGGACAGATCATGGAAACAGAAACTAAACAGGGACACAGAGAAACTAAGAGAAATTATGAATCAAATGGATCTGGCAGATATCTACAGAACATTCTATCCTAAAACAAAAGGATATACCTTCTTCTCAGCACCTCATGGTACCTTCTCCAAAATTGACCACATAATTGGTCACAAAACAGGCCTCAACAGATACAAAAATATTGAAATTGTCCCATGCATCCTATCAGATCACCATGGACTAAGGCTGATCTTCAATAACAAAATAAATAATAGAAAGCCAACCTTCACGTGGAATAAAGAAAGAAATTAAGGACTTTTTAGAGTTCAATGAAAATGAAACCACAACATACCCAAACTTATGGGACGCAATGAAAGCATTTCTAAGAGGAAAACTCATAGCTCTGAGTGCCTCCGAAAGGAAACTAGAGAGAGCACACATTAGCAGCTTGACAACATACCTAAAAGCACTAGAACAAAAGGAAACAAATTCACCTAAGAGGAGTAGACGGCAGGAAATAATCAAACTCAGAGGCGAAATCAACCAAGTGGAAACAAGAAAAACTATTCAAAGAATCAACCAATCAAGGAGCTGGTTCTTTGAGAAAATCAACAAGATAGATAAACCCTTAGCCAGACTCACTAGAGGGCACAGGGAAAGCATCCTAATTAACAAAATCAGAAATGAAAAAGGAGACATAACAACAGATCCTGAAGACATCCAAAACACCATCAGATCCTTCTACCAAAGGCTATACTCAACAAAACTGGAGAACCTGGATGAAATGGAGAAGTTCCTAGACAGATACCAGGTACCAAAGTTGAATCAAGATCAGGTTAATGATCTAAACAGCCCTATATCCCCCAAAGAAATAGAAGCAGTCATTAATAGTCTCCCAACTAAAAAAAGCCCAGGACCAGATGGGTTTAGTGCAGAGTTCTATCAGACCTTCAAAGAAGATCTAATCCCAGTTCTTCACAAACTATTCCACAAAATAGAAACAGAAGGTACTCTACCCAACTCATTCTATGAAGCCACAATTACTCTGATACCTAAACCACAAAAAGACCCAACAAAGATAGAAAACTTCAGACCAATATCCCTTATGAATATTGATGCAAAAATCCTCAATAAAGTTCTTGCTAACCGAATCCAAGAACACATCAAAACAATCATCCATCCTGACCAAGTAGGTTTCATCCCAGGGATGCAGGGATGGTTCAATATACGGAAATCCATCAACGTAATCCAGTATATAAACAAACTCAAAGACAAAACCCACATGGTCATCTCGTTAGATGCGGAAAAAGCATTTGACAAGATCCAACACCCATTCATGATAAAAGTCTTGGAAAGATCAGGAATTCAAGGCCCATACCTAAACATGATAAAAGCAATCTACAGCAAACCAGTAGCCAACATCAAAGTAAATGGTGAGAAGCTTGAAGCAATCCCTCTAAAATCAGGGACTAGACAAGGCTGTCCACTTTCTCCATACCTATTCAACATTGTACTTGAAGTCCTAGCCAGAGCAATTCGACAACAAAAGGAGATCAAAGGGATACAAATTGGAAAAGATGAAGTCAAAATATCACTCTTTGCAGATGATATGATAGTATATATAAGTGACCCTAAAAATTCCACCAGAGAACTCCTAAGCCTGATAAACAGCTTCGGTGAACTAGCTGGATATAAAATTAACTCAAACAAATCAATGGCCTTTCTCTACACAAAGAATAAACAGGCTGAGAAAGAAATTAGGGAAACAACACCCTTCTCAATAGTCACAAATAATATTAAATATCTTGGCGTGACTCTAACTAAGGAAGTGAAAGATCTGTATAATAAAAACTTCAAGTCTCTGAAGAAAGAAATTATAGAAGATATCAGAAGATGGAAAGATCTCCCATGCTCATGGATTGGCAGGATCAACATTGTAAAAATGGCTATCTTGCCAAAAGCAATCTACAGATTCAATGCAATCCCCATCAAAATTCCAAATCAATTCTTCAACGAATTAGAAAGTGCAATCTGCAAATTCATCTGGAATAACAAAAAACCTAGGATAGCAAAAACTCTTCTCAAGGATAAAAGAAACTCTGGTGGAATCACCATGCTGGACCTAAAGCTCTACTACAGAGCAATTGTGATAAAAACTGCATGGTACTGGTATAGTGACAGACAAATAGACCAATGGAATAGAATTGAAGACCCAGAAATGAACCCACACACCTACGGTCACTTGATCTTCGACAAGGGAGCTAAAAACATCAAGTGGAAGAAAGACAGCATTTTCAACAAATGGTGCTGGCACAACTGGTTGTTAACATGTAGAAGAATGCGAATCGATCCATTCCTATCTCCTTGTACTAAGGTCAAGTCTAAGTGGATCAAGGAACTTCACATAAAACCAGAGACACTGAAACTTATAGAGGAGAAAGTTGGGAAAAGCCTTGAAGATATGGGCACAGGGGGAAAATTCTTGAATAGAACAGTAATGGCTTGTGCTGTAAGATCGAGAATTGACAAGTGGGACCTCATGAAACTACAAAGCTTCTGCAAGGCTAAAGAAACCATCAATAAGACAAAAAAAACACCAACAGATTGGGAAAGGATCTTCACCTCTCCTAAATCAGATAAGGGTCTAATATCCAATATATATAAAGAACTCAAGAAGGTGGACTCCAGAAAGTCAAATAACCCCATTAAAAAATGGGGCTCAGAACTGAACAAAGAATTCTCACCTGAGGAATACCGAATGGCAGAGAAGCACCTGAAAAAATGTTCAACATCCTTAATCATCAGGGAAATGCAAATCAAAACAGCCCTGAGATTCCACCTTACACCAGTCAGAATGGCTAAGTTAAAAAATTCAGGTGACAGCAGATGCTGGTGAGGATGTGGAGAAAGAGGAACACTCCTCCATTGTTGGTGGGATTTCAAGCTTGTACAACCACTCTGGAAATCAGTCTGGCGGTTCCTCAGAAAATTGGACATAGTACTACCAGAGGATCCAGCAATACCTCTTCTAGGCATATATCCAGAAGATGTCCCAACCGGTAAGAAGGACACATGCTCCACTATGTTCATAGCAGCCTTATTTATAATAGCCAGAAGCTGGAAAGAACCCAGATGTCCCTCAACAGAGGAATGGATACAGAAATTATGGTACATTTACACAATGGAGTACTACTCAGCTATTAAAATGAATGAATTTATGAAATTCCTAGCCAAATGGATGGACCTGGAGGGCATCATCTTGAGTGAAGTAACACAATCACAAAAGAACTCACACAATATGTATTCACTGATAAGTGGATATTAGCCCAAAACTTAGGATACCCAAGATATAAGATACAATTTGCTAAACGCATGAAACTCAAGAAGAATGAAGACCAAAGTGTGGACACTGTGCCCCTTCTTAGAATTGGGAACAAAACACCCATGGAAGGAGTTACAGAGACAAAGTTTGGAGCTGTGATGAAAGGATGGACCATTTAGAGACTGCCGTCTCCAGGGATCCATCCCATAAGCAGCTTCTAAACGCTGACACCATTGCATACACTAGCAAGATTTTGCTGAAAGGACCCAAATATAGCTGTCTCTTGTGAGACGATGCCAGGGCCTAGCAAACACAGGAGTGGATGTTCACAGTCAGCTATTGGATGTATCACAGGGCTCCCAATGGAGAAGCTAGGGAAAGTACCCAAGGAGCTAAAGGGATCTGCAACCCTATTGTTGGAACAATAGGATGTACTAACCAGAACCCCGGAGCTCTTGTCTCTAGCTGCATATGTATCGAAAGATGGCCTAGTCAGCCATCACTGGAAAGAGAGGCCCATTGGACTTGCAAACTTTATATGCCCCAATATAGGGGAATGCCAGGGCCAAAAGAATGGGAATGGGTGGGTAGGGAAGTGGGGGGCGCTATGGGGGACTTTTGGGATAGCATTGGAAATGTAACTGAGGAAAATATGTAATAAAAATATTAAAAATTTTTAAAAAAAGGCACATGACATAGATAAGACACAGAGACCCATTCGTTTGCACATTCAGGAATCCCACAAAATATATACACAAAGAACCTGAAGGGTTAAAAAAAAAGAAAATAATTTAAAAATGTAAATAAAAAATGTTGAAAGTGCTAAAAAAAAAAGAATTTCGAAGTCTGCTGCAACTCACTAAAGAGTCTTTTTTTTTAATTTTTAATATTTTTATTACATATTTTCCTCAGTTACATTTCCAATATTAAGGAAAAGTAATTGTTGTTTCCTGTTATTTTTGTTGTTAAAGTTGGCATTCTGTTCTTGTGGCTGTCTTCTTTTAGGTTTGTTGAGGGATTACCTTCTTGTTGTTTCTAGGGCGTGGTTCCTGTCCTTGTATTGGTTTTTTTCTGTTATTATCCTTTGAAGGGCTGGATTCGTGGAGAGATGTTGTGTGAATTTGGTTTTGTCGTGGAATACTTTGGTTTCTCCATCTATGTTAATTGAGAGTTTGGCTGGGTATAGTAGCCTGGGCTGGAGTTTGTGTTCTTTTAGTGTCTGTATAACATCCGTCCAGGATCTTCTGGCTTTCATAGTCTCTGGTGAGAAATCTGGTGTAATTCTGATAGGCTTGCCTTTATATGTTACTTGGCCTTTTTCTCTTACTGCTTTTAGTATTCTATCTTTATTTAGAGCATTTGTTGTTCTGATTATTATGTGTCGGGAGGTATTTCTTTTCTGGTCCAGTCTATTTTGAGTTCTGTAGGCTTCTTGTATGTTCATGGGCATCTCTTTCTTTAGATTTGGGAAGTTTTCTTCTATAATTTTGTTGAAGATGTTTGCTGGTCCTTTGAGTTGAAAATCTTCATTCTCATCCACTCCTATTATCCATAGGTTTGGTCTTCTCATTGTGTCCTGTATTTCTTGGATGTTTTGAGTTAGGATCTTTTTGCATTTTACATTTTCCTTGATTGTTGTGCCGATGTTCTCTATGCAATCTTCTGCACCTGAGATTCTCTCTTCCATCTCTTGTATTCTGTTGCTGATGCTCGTATCTATGGTTCCAGATTTCTTTCCTAGGGTTTCTATCTCCAGTGTTGCCTCATTTTGGGTTTTCTTTATTGTGTCTACTTCCCTTTTTAGGTCTAGTATGGTTTTGTTCATTTCCATCATCTGTTTGGATGTGTTTTCCTGTTTTTCTGTAAGGACTTCTACCTGTTTGATTATGTTATCCTGTTTTTCTTTAAGGATTTGTAACTCTTTAGCAGTGTTCTCCTGCAATTCTTTAAGGGATTTTTGTGCTTCCTCTTTACTGTCTTCTACCTGTTTACCAGTGTTCCTTTGTATTTCTTTAAGTGTGTTATTAAAGTCCTTCTTGAAGTCCTCTACCATCATCATGAGATATGCTTTTAGATCAGTGTCTAGCTTTTCCGGTGTGTTGGGGTGCCCTGGACTGGGCGAAGTGGGAGTGCTGGGTTCTGATGATGGTGAGTGGTCTTGGTTTCTGTTAGTAAGATTATTACGTTTACCTTTCACCATCTGGTAATCTCTGGGGTTAGTTGTTGTCGTTGTCACTGTTTAAAGATTGGAGCAGAAGCTGTGTTCCACTCACCAGCAGTCTCAAAATCCTGTGGCGGGGGTCGTGGGTAGCTGGCGGGTGTCAGCCGACCCTGCGCTCTAGCTACCCTGGTGCTGGTCCGGCCGGAAGAGCGACTTCGAAATTCTTGGGCTCATCTGGGTTTCCTGTGGACTCAGGGCACAACAATGGCAAATGCTCTTAATCCCAGCAGAGCGTGGAGGCAGGGGGATCTTTTCCTCCAACCCCATTGCCTCTACATCAGCTTCTGCCTTCAGGTTCCTGCCCTGACTTCCCTCAGTGATGGTGTTGTAGTGGCTATTCCTGGTTGTCAACTTGACTATATTTGGAATGAACTACAATCCAGAATTGGAAGGCTCACCAGTGACCCTTATCTGGAGGCTTGGAGATCCTTATCTGGATCTTGGTATGGAGATCTTGAGCCATAGTGGCTATGGATTCCAGAAGATTAAATCTCCGAGTTTAAAGAGATTTAATCTGGGCTACATCTTTCATCTGGGATTAAAGGTGTGGTGGAACACACCTTTAATCTGGGCTACACCTTCTGCTGGAGACAATATAAGGACATTGGAAGAAGGGAGTCTAGCTCTTGCTCCTGTGCCTGCTTGCTGTGTGAGACTGAGTAACTGCTAGATCCTTGGACTTCCATTCACAGCTGTGACTGAACCATTGTTGGGAATTGGGCTGCCGACTCATTATGGATCCAAGCCTATTGAGAGATCGAGAGCTGTTCAAAAAACGAGCTCTTTCCACTCCTGTGGTAGAAAAACGTGCTGTGCCTTCTGAGTCACCGTCCTCCTCCTCATCCAAGAAGAAGAAGGCAAAAGTCGAACATGGAGGATCCTCAGGCTCTAAACAAAATTCAGATCATAACAATGGATCATTTAACTTGAAAGCTCTGTCTGGAAGCTCTGGGTATAAGTTCGGTGTTCTGGCTAAGATTGTGAACTATATGAAAACACGACATCAGCGGGGAGATACTCATCCTCTAACATTGGAAGAGATTCTGGATGAGACACAGCACTTAGACATTGGACTCAAGCAGAAACAGTGGCTGATGACAGAGGCTTTAGTCAACAATCCCAAAATTGAAGTAGTGGATGGGAAATATGCCTTCAAACCTAAGTACAACTTGAAAGATAAGAAGGCCCTGCTTAGGCTTTTAGACAACCATGACCAGCGGGGACTAGGAGGAATTCTCTTAGAAGACATAGAAGAGGGACTGCCTAATTCCCAGAAAGCTGTCAAGGCTTTAGGGGACCAGATACTATTTGTAAGTCGTTCTGATAAGAAGAAAATACTATTCTTCAATGATAAAAGCTGTCAGTTTTCTGTGGATGAAGAATTCCAGAAACTGTGGAGGAGTGTCACTGTGGATTCAATGGATGAGGAGAAAATTGAAGAGTATCTGAAGCGACAGGGTATTTCTTCCATGCAGGAATCTGGACCAAAGAAAGTGGCCTCCATTCCGAGAAGGAAAAAGCCTGCTTCACAGAAAAAGCGACGGTTTAAGACTCACAATGAACACTTGGCTGGAGTGCTGAAGGATTACTCGGACATTACCCCTGGCAAATAGGGAACACTTTTATTCCTAAACACAGTTACAGACACGCAGTCGAGATCTTTCTTGATGCTTGGGATCTCAAGACTTTCTGCCTTCCTGTCTGCTCCTCAGGACTGAGGAGAGGAGCTGTTCAGTTTACAGAACAGGAGCGGATTACCAGACTCATTCTTTTCATCCAGCAAGCTAGTGGGAAGGAATGGGTGCTCCTGTTTAACTTTCTGGGGTTGTTTGTTTTATTTTATTAGAAAGACACTTACATGACACTCAGGTGTCTGCTATTTATCTTGATTTCTAAATGGTTCTGGATTCCATGTTTTCTCTAGAAGAAGTTGGAGGATAGTGCTGAATGCAGTTTTGTTTATTCCAAGAAAAAATATTTATAATAAAATCATTTGTAGGAAGATCTTTAAGAAGTTAGGAAGATCTTTAAAGACACTTACATGACACTCAGGTGTCTGCTATTTATCTTGATTTCTAAATGGTTCTGGATTCCATGTTTTCTCTATTCTTCTAGAAGAAGTTGGAGGATAGTGCTGAATGCAGTTTTGTTTATTCCAAGAAAAAATATTTATAATAAAATCATTTGTAGGAAGATCTTTAAGAAGTTAGGAAATTCAGTTTTTCTCTTACTTCTTGAAAATGGCAGGGAGCAGCTGCAGTCTCTTGACTTGCCTGGGTGGATGTTTAGGATATGACAGAGATTAGAGTCAGTACTGTTGGCATAACGATTTCATCTTTGGAACACAGGGTATGTATGCCTCTGGTTAATAAGCTAAGCAATAAAATTACACTAAATGTAAAAAAATAAAAATAAAAAAAAAATAAAACTTTTCATCATAACTTTTATTTTGGCTGTATTTTAGTTAGTTACTCCAGTTTTGTACTTTCCACTTCCCTTGATGTCTGGAACAGTGTTGGGTATTTGTTAATGTCATTTGTTAAATGCATGCAGAATTATTCTATCATGTCCAAACACTATACAAATATGAAATGCCAATGATGATGGAAATTGCATTAGATTTTCAGTGAAAGCATTAAATTTAATGACGCATCATATTTTTTTATTTTTTTATTTTTTTGCCAGTTCACTAAGGGTCACGTTTGTATGCAAATTAAAATATACAGTTGAGTCCTTAATCATTTATTCAAAACCATGGTGATGTTTAGACACCAGGTTAGCTTTGCAAATTCATACAACATCTATGAGTACAAGCCAAGGAGGAGAGTAACATGGGTACCGAGGGATGTTGATACTTATAATCTGAACACTGAACCTGACCAGGACACCTTTGAAATGGAAAAAGAATCAAGTAAGAAGTAAGTCAAGCTCCTCCCAGACAGTCACCTATCTCAAGGACATACCCAAAGTCAGTGCAGAATGTGGAACCAGACTGAATGTTTCTTCTAGAACAGTGAAGAATGGCTTACTCTTTCTGACTTACTGATGTACAGTGGCAAAGGCTAGCATTTCTTTTGGAAAGTAACATGGGGCTCCTTCTATGAATGCAGTTGTTTCACTTACTTTGTTTGGAGAAAACAGGTGAACAGAATGCTCAGTTCAAAGCAACTACAATGCTGTCTTCACAGGTCAAAATTTCAGCAGGATGATGGCTCCTTCAGCCTGGGGCCTCCAGTGTTCCCAACATAATCTGGAGAATCCAAACTTCTAAGGTTCTACTGGGTTTTCCTGAGTCTTTGCAGTGAACATGTGGTTTACCAGTCTCCATGGCTACAGATAACTATCATTAAAGACACTGTAAATGGACACCCTGGAGCTCTTAGTACGAGTAAGAGCCCATGGTCCCAGGATCTTATGGCTAAAAGAGGCTAAGTTGGAAGGATCAGGGATTTCTTTCCACATCTCAGCTCTGACAGGTCAAGACCATAGTAGATGTTCCATTACAGGCAAAAGGACTGTGGACATCATCATAAGTGCCTTAAATTGATGAGACAGGCACACACCTGACAACACTGGAGACATTACAGCCAGGAAGTAGAGACATGTAGCTGGGTGGAGAGTCAGCATAAGTACTGTAGCCTTCCCTTTAAAAGTATACAGTGCCATACCGTAAAGATCATGTGTCCTCTGCAAATAAATACTAATGTAGTACTTTGAATGCATTTCCTTGTTACCTGGAAGTTTAGATTAGAATTTTCTTGACCCTCAGAAACAAAGATAAGCCTTAAGAATAATAAAAGCATGTACCATAGCAAGCAGGGTCATCTTAGGCACACCATCTGGGATCAAGACCAATAGTCTCACACAGTGGTGGAGTTCAGCTGCACATGACATAAGCTCCCAAAATCTAGAAGTTACCTTGGGGAGTACAATAACCAGGGTACTGTTATCTTTTTTTTTTCAAATCTGTCATTTTTTTAAATGCTGTTATGAATTTAAAAATGCATGATGTATAATTGTCCTCAATTATACATTATACATTGGCTTCATGAAGTGTGTCCCAGGAACACTGGCCACATCAAGGAGACTCAGTGAGACTTGCCCTGTCCTCCACTCACTATTCACAAATAGGAGAAACTTACACAGGGAAGCCAGAAGTAGGGGTGGTATGAGTGAGCCCACAAATGACCTAGATCTTCCCTAATATCTGTCTCAAGCCCAAATAAAGCTGCCTCCAACTTCAAGGGAACTTGAAGAGCAGCCTGATGCCCCTATAGAGTTGTCAGGGAAAGCAACATTGACAAGTGAGACGTTTAGATCTTCCCACACCCTTTTAGGACTTAAGCCACTGCAGACCTGTGTGTTTCCTGGACTCATTCTCAAAGCTTACAAATCTTTCACTTCTCTTTCCCAGACCTGCTGGTCCACAGTTAGGACCTCTCATGCTGGCTAGGCATGGCTTCAGGCTGTCCAAGGCTGCTTCATCATTGTGGGCTGGTCACCATCATCCATAGCCTCCACCTACTAGAAGCCAGTAGCTGTCGCCTATCCTCCACTGCCATTAAGCAGCAACATGAATAAGGATCCTAGCAGACAAAGTGACCGTTGATGAAGGAGCACAGTTGTAGGTAGGTGTTGCTTGCCTTCTCTTGGCTTCTGGATTTTTACTTCCCTACAACTCTATTTCTATTAAACAGACAACAAACAAAAACAGAAAAGTAAAAAACACACAGGGAAACAGCCAAACAATGACAAACCAAAACAAAATAAGCAATCAGGGTACAGCCGGCTTAGAAATCATCCATGAGAGTATGTCCCCCAACCATGTCACATGAAGGAAGAGTCAGGAATCCAGACAAACAGAGAGTTTGAGAGAGAGAGTCCCTAATTCCCAGAGTGAGCTGTCAGAGAAAGAGCATCATGTGCCCAGAAAGAATCAGAAATGAAGAAGATGGGAAACACTGAGAAAGAACCCCCACGGAGCAGTGCCTTCTCCTTGTGAAGCTGTGCCAGCCACTGGGGACAGCGGCATCTTTGAGGGAGACCTGTGGAAGGAACAGAGGGAGAAGCTTACAAGTTCAGTTCCAGGAGGAGGGGTGGGGCGAAATTCATCTGTGATTAGAACTCATTGGACATATGAGAAAAGGTATTTGTTAAGTGTCATCAAAGTATAAGAATGTGTGCCCATAACTCTGCTTTCAGGGTGCGCTATGCATGGAAAGTATCCTACAGGAAAAATTGCTACTATTAATCTAATTTTGGAGAGAAAGAAGTATGGGCTCACAGGGGCAGGACAGGTTTAGCCTTCTGAAGACTAAAAGCTAATTTTGCTGGTAAACAGCACAGAGTTTAATTAGCATGTTTTTAAAAAGGAAATTAAGTCAAATAAATAAGAATTTGGGTCACCAAGTGGTTGATAATTAAAGAATGAGGTTGTCACTTTCAATGATACTTTTTAAAATTTAATTGTTTTACTTGCTATTTAATGTGTGCACTGATTTGTGAAGTACAGTATTATAAGGTAATACTAGTCTATACTCCTCAAGGTTGAAAGAGGCAGCATTATCACTACCTCCTAAAATGTTATTTCTGCTAGAATCTTCAGACTCTGCACTAGTTATTCTTAAAACACTGTGAATTGTTAGTCAGCCTCGTCCCTCAGTTATGGCGTGGGGATGGCCACAAAGAGAAAGCATTTTCTTCAAGAGAGATGGTCATCGCCACAGTGTAGGACACGTGGGCTTCAGGAAGAAGCCAGGTCCTCAGTGAGCTCTGCAGGCTGCTTGGGTCTGGCTAGGAGTGTAAACCTCACACTTCACACTAACCTCACAAAAGCCTAGAGGGGTTTTACACACCCCTGCCCCCAGATCCCTGGATGTCTTTATCTCTGTTTTGGGGGGCACTCTCTACCATTAGCCATGCTACTGTCTCTCAGAGGTTTCTTGTTTAAGTATACTTCTATACAATATAAACTCCACTTTAGAGGACAGTTTGCTAATACCTCTATTTTCATTTGTAGCTTAAGATCTATTTATAGAAAGTGCAGCAATACATTCTTAGAGGTAATGTATTCCTTCTTACTGCACTATACCCTCACTTATTGTCTTGAATCAATCTGCTGGAATAGTTACCAGCATAAACTATGGTTATGATGTATCCTGGGTTTTGTCCATATGTAGTCATTTACTTAGTTTTTAAAAAGCAATTGCCTAGGGTGTTTTATATGAGAATATAAATAATAGCAGAAATAACCTCATATAATTCTGGTGTGATGGAGTCCACCTCTAATCCCAGTTTATGGGAAGCTGAGGCAGGAGGATTGCAAATGTAGGGCCAGTCTGGGGTACAGAGTAAGGCTATCCTGGACAACTTAGAACCCTAGCTCAATAAAATGAAATAAAATAAAATAAAATTCTTCACTGAGTTAATCAACAAATGATTTGACACATAAAACATTTATGATATTTCTGAGCATATAACAAGTTATACACTAGTTATGAAAGTAACTATTATTATTCTGACATTTGTTTCTACATGATATAGAGCATTTTACATACCAGATACACTAGTAACACAGATATTTCTTGACAAATTAAGTCTTCATATATACATTTTATTGATAAGGAGGAAACAGTTTTAAGCCCCCAGTTCTATTGCTTCTGTTAACAAGGTTATAACAAAGACTACTTAGATTAATAAATACTGATTGTTCTGTATGACCACTTCTTGGGGCTGTAGAAAGAACATGCCACATATATGTTGTGTGACACTATCAGTAGACACAAAGTCTAATTTGCAGATTAGATGTCCAAGGTTAAGGTCATAGCAGGGCTTTGCTCCCTCTGACACCCGTGGGTGACTTCTCCTCTGCCCCCTTAGTGCCTCTGGAAGCTTGTTGATTGTGGTGCCTCCTGGCATGGGGTATAGGATGCCAAGAGCTGTTGTTGTCACACTGTATACACTTGGCATACCTCTGATTTCTCCTCACTCTGTGAGGATGTGGTTTATCCTGGATCCTGAGCTCATCTTAACATGACCGGTTCTTTTTTTTTTTTTGGGGGGGGGGGTTGTCCACTGAGTTTGTGCCCAATGTGGCCAGTCATATCTCTTTTTTTATTGGGTAGTTATTTCATTTACATTTCCAATGCTATCCCAAAAGTCCCCCATACGCTCCCCCACCCACTCCCCTACCCACCCACTCCCACTTCTTGGCCCTGGCGTTCCCCTGTACTGAGGCATATAAAGTTTGCAAGTCCAATGGGCCTCTCTTTCCACTGATGGCCAACTTCTGATTCATATGCAGCTAGAGACAAGAGCTCGGGTTGGGGGGGGGAGTATTGGTTAGTTCATATTGTTGTTCCACCTATAGGGTTGCATATCCCTTCAGCTCCTTGAGTACTTTCCCTAGCTCCTCCATTGGGGGCCCTGTGATCCATCCAATAGCTGACTGTGAGCATCCACTTCTGTGTTTGCCAGGCCCCGGCATAGTCTCACAAGAGACAGCCATATCTGGGTCCTTTTAGCAAAATCTTGCTAGTGTATGCAATGGTGTCAGCGTTTGGAAGCTGATTATGAGATGGATCCCTGGATATGGCAGTTTCTAGATGGTCCATCTTTTCGTCTCAGCTCCAAACTTTGTCTCTGTAACTCCTTCCATGGGTGTTTTGATTCCACCTCACACCAGTCAGAATGGCTAAGATCAAAAATTCAGGTGACAGCAGATCCTGGTGAGGATGTGGAGAAAGAGGAACACTCCTCCATTGTTGGTGGGATTGCAAGCTTGTACAACCACTCTGGAAATCAGTCTGGCGGTTCCTCAGAAAATTGGACATAGTACTACTGGAGGATCCTGCAATACCTCCCCTGGGCATATATCCAGAAGATGTTCCAACCGGTAAGAAGGACACATGCTCCACTATGTTCATAGCAGCCTTATTTATAACAGCCAGAAGCTGGAAAGAACCCAGATGCCCCTCAACAGAGGAATGGATACAGAAAATGTGGTACATTTACACAATGGAGTACTACTCAGCTATTAAAAAGAATGAATTTATGAAATTCCTAGGCAAATGGATGGACCTGGAGGGCATCATCCTGAGTGAGGTAACCCAATCACAAAAGAACTCACACAATATGTACTCACTGATAAGTGGATATTAGCCCAGAAATTTAGAATATCCAAGATATAAGATACAATTTGCTAAACGCATGAAACTCAAGAAGAATGAAGACCAAAGTGTGGACACTGTGCCCCTTCTCAAAATTGGGAACATGACCGGTTCTTAAGGTGTAGGTAGCTGTTTCCTCTTATTAAAGTGTTACCTCCTGGGGGGAAATTCACGAGGACCCAGGAAGTAAGTAAAACTCAGGAAGCTCAGAAAGTCATAAGATAAAAGATTCACTAAGATCCTCCCGGGGTTGTATAAACAGTTTCTGGGGAAGGAAACTCGACCTGGCTGAGCAGTCTGCAAGTACTGGGTCTCTAGAACAACTTTCATGCGTGTTCCCATGCTGGGGTGGGCTTCATGGGATGTAGCTACTTTTGACTCATTTGTGCTTGTGGTCCTGAAGCAATCCCAGGATACTATCGTTTCTTTAAGCTAGTCTTGACTTGTTTTGTAGTCCTTAGTTCCCTTTAGATGAGCAGATGTTCCTCCATGTCTCTTCTGAATAGTCCCATAATATATCTCCAAAGACCATATCTGTAAAGAGGGATACCTTCAGCCATGCTGTCAGGGCTAAGCCCTTGACATTGTTGTCTGAGAGGATGAAACTTGACTCATAGTTGTATAAACAGTCTGTGTCCCACTTTCAGCAGAACTGTCCTACATTAGTCCCAGGAAGTTCATTGGTCATCCTCCCAGTGGTTCGTCTACTATGCCGTCCTTGTCATCACTCACCAAATGATATAGAAACAGTTGCCTCCTCCCCTGTCCTCGGCCTGCTCAGAACATGGTATTTTTTCTGATTGGACCTCCACATAACTATCACATAGAAACCTAGCCTTCACTTCTTTTCTGTGCTAGGATCACTGTCTCCTACATTTTTTTCCTTAATTCTCATTTTTCTTTGCTACACATTCCCTATTGAGTTTTTAGTTGATTGGCTTTTGAGGTGGTGTTTCACTATACAGTCTTGACTGGCCTGGCGCTCCTTGTGTAGACCAGACTGGCTTCAATCTCATAGGGAACTGCCTGTCTCTGTCTATAGAGGACTAGATTAAAGGTATGTGCTACCACTGTCTCTTTACATTAAAAAAGGACACGATGGCCAATGTTTTGTAATGCTTGGACTGTTTTTAAAGTTCTTTCATTCTGTTTGCACAATCATTTCACAACTTGTCTAGGTATAGAATTTAAAGACAGGCCCTTTCTTACTATGTAGCATAAAGGCCTTTGTTCTTCAAGTTTTGATCTCTCATATGGAACTGACTTGTTTCATGTCCATCTCTGAGAAAGTTTAATAAATTCTCTTATAATTGCCCATCAGAAAACAGATCTGGAGAACACACTTAGTTTGACTTTTACTAATTCAGTGTCTCCCCAGTCTTGTCCCCATCCTCGGCATTCTTTACACATGACATCTTTTCTTATTTTAAGTGCTGGATTTATGTTTTCATTCTCAATGTTGTGTCATCTCTACTTACTCCATACCAACAATTGTACTTGTTTCCACTGAACTCACCTTTTGTGTTGGAAGCTGTTTTTATATACTGAGAAAGACTAACATGTCTTCCAGTAATAAGTTATCAGGCTGATTGAAGCTTCAGAAAACATGGGTGAGACTGGCCAGCTCCTTAGTACTGTTGTAGGTTGGTTCATCTAAGACACTGTCAGTCATTCATCTCAGGACCCTGAATACACTTGGATGAAGCTAGGGCCAGACAGTTCTAACAGAGACGGATCCTTCAGTCTCCTGCTTTGTGCATATATCTGCATTGTACATTCCAGTGGCTCAGCAGCTAATTACCATGGGAACTGCCTTCACTGTCAGAGTTAAAAGACCGCCCTCCTTTTAGCGTCTTGTTTTACTTCTTCGCATAATAAAATAAACCTATGTTCTGGTTTAAGAGTTGCTAATGAACTGATGGGGATGTAAAGAGGGTGATCAAGAAATGGTGATCAGGGAAGGGTCTATTCACACACAGCATCTTACTTTCCTATACTCTTAGTGAGATCTGCAAGGTCCCAATGTTTAGGTGACTTCTTTGAATCCTTCAATGGACACCTCTTTGATGGCAACCTATGCAGGAATTTTATTTGGGGCTTTGCTGCCTACCTACACCCACCCCACCTCCCCCTCTCTTCCTCTACCAGCCCTACACAACCCTCCAACCTACCCCTTCTCTACCCACATGTTACCTTCATCAGTTTAGTATCTGTGGACTTAGAGAATTTTTTTTCCCACTATGTAGAAAGAAGAATGTTTATAGCTATGTGGTCATTCAGCCTCTATCAGGAAGAAGACAATGAAGGTTATTTTGTATTTTACTTTTTCTTTTAGAAACTGGAGATTTGAACACATGATAACCATATGCTCTCCCACTGAGCTGGACACCCCCTCCTACACATATTCATGGTTTTCTCTCTTGTTTGTGGTATCTAACATAACTGGAATATGTTTTCAACCAGAGGGAAGTCTCTGTGTTTTATTTTTGTTGTTTTTATTTTTTGTATGTTTGTTTGTTTATTTGTGGCTTTAAGTAACTCCAAATTGATCAGCAGGACTATTAAAGTTTCCCTTTCCCAGTGACAGGTGAGAGTTCTCTTAATCTTAAAAATGTGTATGTTGGCCCTGACATTCCCCTTGATCTTTGCAATACCAAGGACCTCTACTCCCATTGATGGCCAACTAGGCCATCCTCTGCTACATAAGCAACTAAAGACACAGCTGGGGGAGGGGGTTTACTGGGTAGTTCATATTGTTGTTCCTCCTATAGGGTAGCAGACCCCTTTAGCTCCTTGGGAACTTTCTCTAGCTCCTTCGTTAGTGGCCCTGTGTTCCATCCAATAGAAGGGCAGGGGGAGGGTATAGGGGACTTTGGGGATAGCATTTGAAATGTAAATGAAGAAAATATCTAATAAAAATGCCTTAAAAAATAAAAAAGAAATGTATGTATTGGGTTCAGTTTTACCTTTTCCTGTTTCTTCCTCTGAAATAGCATTGCTCTCAGTTTGGTTATCAAAACTACAGCCATCTGCCAGGTAAAAACCACAAAATGAAAAGTACAGCCCCTGATATAAGACCGATGGTTTTTTTTTTTTTCCCTACTGGAATGAGCTTGCTTCCCACACCCTACAGTGCATATCTGAACAACCAAAAGACCCAGTATATATTACTGCGCCATCTTCCTCCATCTCCACATTATATAGTGAGCCCTTTACCACATTAATTTTTCCTTTACTGTATGATTTGTAATTGCTCGTGGGGATTTAATCTTACAGATATGCCATAACTCACTTCTTTAAATAGTTTGCCAACAGTGAGTATTATGTAAATTTTAACTTGTCTATTTCCCATGCAAAAACAATTCCTCCTTCTAATTTGTGAGTCTTGGCTGGCTGTGAATTAACTTTCCCCTACTCCCCGTTTGCTGGATGTATTATTGTTGCTATGATGATTTTTCTTCTAGGCTGTGGAGTCTTCTCAAATAATTGACCAGTAGATTCTGTGTCAGAGATGTGCTGACTTGCATCTAAACTGGTGGGCCATGCCTGCCAGCGCACACCAAGCCGGTTCCCACACTGATCTCTTTGCTGTTTAGAAAGCCTGACCCATATGTCCAACCTCCTACCTCTGCAGGATGATTCTCCTGTGTGCTGCTTCTCCCTTGGCTAGCTCAGTGGACACCCCAGTCTCTCTCTCTCTCTCTCTCTCTCTCTCTCTCTCTCTCTCTCTCTCTCTCTCTCTCTCTCTCTCCTTCTTCTTCTTCTTCTTCTTCTCTTTTTTTCCTTTCCTTTTTTATTAGATATTTTCTTTATTTACATTTCAAATGCTATCCTGAAAGTTCCCTATACCCTCCCCCCAACCCTGCTCCCCTCCCCACCCACTCCCACTTCTTGGCCCTAGCGTTCCCCTGTACTGGGTGGGGCATATAAAGTTTGCAAGACCAAGGGGCCTCTCTTCCCAATTATGGCTGACTAGGCCATCTTCTGATACATATGCAGCTAGAGACACGAGCTCTGGGGGTACTGGTAAGTTCATATTGTTGTTCCACCTATAGGGTTGCAGACCCCTTCAGCTCCTTGGGTACTTTCTCTAGCCTCCTCCACTGGGGGCCCTGTGTTCTATCCTATAGATGAGCATCCCATTCTGTATTTGCCAGGCACTGGCATAGCCTCATTGAGACAGCTATATCAGGGTTCTTTCAGCAAAATCTTGATGGCATATGCACCCAGCCTCATCTCCTAGGGCATGGCTTTCTCAACAGGTCCCACCCTGAGTGTCTGTTTTCTTCCTCTTTCTTCCCACTCTTGATCCCCTTTGTCCCTTTGCTAACATCCTCTTTTTTCCTTTTAATTCTTTTAAAGAAAATTATAACTTTAGGTGATTTGATCACTCCTTTGTCACGGCCCCTCTCTCTGAAGATCTAAGTCTTGGGTGAGGGGCAGTACCTTCACAGTATCTGAGACATCAGGGTTGCTTGCTGGGTCTCTTGAATAAATAAATCACACTGTTTTTATTCTAAATTACATTTTATTTTGATTTTTAATCAGTCCAACACAAACTGACTTCATATCAGGCTGTAGGCAGGGAATGAATCGATGCTTGCTGCCAAGGGTTCGCCAGCTGTGTTAGCAGATAAAAAAGAGAGAAGCCACCTTGGTATGTGCGCAGGGTTTGCTTCCAGGCTTCCAGGACACCATGGGCTCTGGGAGGGGCTCAGAGAAGGACACATACAGAGGGAGTGTGCACTTGCACTCCTCATGTGACCAGTTTTGGTGGAGTAGACTCCCTAATGTCATGGGGGCAGGGTGGTGATCTCACTGCTGACCACAGTAAGCTTCCATGAGAAGTTTCCTCTTTTCTAGAAAGACTTGGGGAAAGTTTGGTGTCTACAAAGGTGATTAGACAGACAGAGATGGAAGAATGCCTTATAAAAGTGTTGTTGTCACAAATGTGGGAAGTACTGAGGTCTAAGGACAGGTGTCAACATGAAGGAAGGGAATGCTTCACAGCAGTTCCCTGTGGCCCTCAGGGCTTCAGGATCCAGGGCAGAGAAACGAGTGTAGAAAGAGGAAACAATGTCTAGGATGTCCCTGGAGCTCTGAGTCCAGAGACCACTTAGTCCATTTAATCAATAGGTTTAAAAAATTTTAACATGTTGCTCAGAATATGTGAAACCCAGGGTCAATCTTCAGTACTGCAAAAGAAAATGAATGAACAAATAACTACATTTTAATATGTTTTAGGTTTATAGTTTTAGATGATGGCTGAAGCTATGGGCGAATATCATTATCCAAGGTGAACTGTGAGAAAATAATGAAAATGAGAAGAAATTATGAAAGAGACCATTTTCAGTGGGCAAGGAAGGGCGAGTGGATGGAGAAACAGGGGCCTCGTGAGAAAGGACTAACTAGAAGGCAAAGCGATGGAGATGCAAACACGGAGGGTTACCTGGAGGGAGGCAAGTTATCCAGAAACAATACTCCCTGGGAAAGTCGGGGGGGGGGAATGAAGAGTGACTGGAGACTGTATAAAGATTAAACAAAAGAAGCCAGGAAGCAGAGAGAGGAAGCCATTCCCCACACAGAGTTTACACACCAAATACATCACACTCACGGGAAGTTTGCTGACAAAGACAAAACCCTTGCTCACCCGGCTACAAATAAGGACTAGAATTTTCACCAGAAAAGGCAAGCTACACAAACGTCCAACAAAGGGTCCCACACATTGTGACCCTGCAGTTTTGTGGGCTTTTTCTTCGGGTCTCTACCAGCTCCCACTCTTGGGAGTGCCTTTGTTTTTCTTAATTTGCTGATTAACAACCTTGTGTCCCTGATCCGAGATTCATTGCCCTCTGACACTAGAACTTCTGTATTTCAGTAGATAGCTCTGCGAGTCAGATCTGCACCTGTTACAGACGGTGCTTGGCCTCTGACTGGTCAAGTCAGTAGGTTACAGAGAACTTGGGAAGGCAATTTCCCTGGAATAGCAGAGAGAAAGCTGCCCTCATGGGCCTCATTCCCTTTTATTTTAAGTTTCCCGACTCTTCTTGGATTCTTGTTTCTTTGAGATGGTGTCTCCTGTAGCTCAGCCTGGCTTGAACTTGTTATGTAGCTGAGGATAACCTTTGCCTGATCCTCCTCCTCCACCTCCCAATCGCTACAATTACAGGTGTGTTCCTCCATCCTAACTCAGGTAGTCATTAATGACTAAGAAAGGCGAGCTCAGGGAGAGATCCGGAGAGGAGTTGAAGCTTCTTGTCCCATTTATTATTTTAATTTCAAGGGTTTGTTTTTTTCCCAGGTAGAGTCTTAGCCCATGTATATTTAGGTGTGTGCACATGTAGAGTGTTTTATGGGCACACATGAGACAAACCACACACGTAAGAGTCAGAGGACAACCTCTGGTTTGGCCTTTATTTGAGGAAGGTTTTGTTGTTGTTGTTGGTTTTGACTGTCTATACCAGGCTACCTGGCCCCAGAGCTTCTGGGGGTTGTGTTGTCTCCACCTCTCATATCCTCATGGGAATTCTGAGACTAAAGGTGCTTCAGTACATGTCAGGCTCTTAACGGTTCCTGGGAATTCAAACTCAGGCCCTCTAGCTTGTATGGCAATCATTTTTGACCACGAGTCATCTTCCAAACCCTAATATACTGTTAAAGATAATATGTGTATATACATATATACATACATACATACATATATATACATGTATATGTGTGTGTATATATATATAAATATATAACTAATGTAACCTAATATATAATTAATATATATTACAACGTGGCAAGTTCCACAGTGGCATTTTAAGATACCTCTATATTTTGGGCACATTGTCTTTCTTTTCATTATCTTCTCTTGTCTCCTGATTCTCCCACCCCTTTCCCAAATCTCCCCTCATCTATGTTGCAGGTGTGTGTGCACATACACGTATATATGCTTAAATATAAATTCTATCATAAAGCAAAGGACAGGTCTCAGCAATGTGGCATTTTGTGACTAAGGCCATTCAGGAGAGTGCTCAGCTTCATTCTACCTTCTTGTCTGTCCAGTATTAAATTTATCATGGGTAGTTCTGTAGTAACTGAATGACTGATGATGGGGAGCTGCTGCTACTAAGTTCCTGGAGGTTTACGTGTAACCTCTCCTTTAATTACTCTCTGTAGACAAACTGCCTGAAGAGATAGGCTTTGTTTGGTTCACTTTCACCAGGCTGACATCTGAGCCAAGGCGCAGCAAGGCTTTCCATGCAAGATTGTGCAAATGGTGGGTCAGAATGGTTTCAAGGCTGCTGACACATATGACCTAAATCCAGTTTCAGCAAGTTTCAAAGAAGGTGCCTCTCTGGAATTCTTGACAAGCTGGCGTGGTGCTCAGCAGCTCCTTCCTGACAGATCCGTGCCACCATAATGCTGCCTTTGACAGTGTTGGCTCTCTGTAAAAGCAGTGGTGGAGCAAGTCCAGCAGTGGCTCTGTGGAGGGAGCAAGGTGCTTCCACCTCTTCCAGCTCAAGTCCAATTAGTCACCAGTATGTGGCCAGGTCTCTGCCAATCTTCCTGCTGTTCTTCATGCAACCATGTTGGGTGCTGGTTCACTAGCACATACTGTCAGTGGACAGCAGGACTGCCAGGGGGACCTCTATTAAACAGAACACGGTCTGGGCTGTAAGAGTCAGGGTAGAGACTGGGAAGCAAGGTGCCTGACAAGTACTTAATGAATGCCAGGCTTCTTTAGTGCTTAAGGGCTATCAGCTCCTCTAGTTCTCACGGAGGTAAAGCGCTCTTACCTATGCTTATACAAGAGGAAAACAGGGCAGGGAGAGAGGAGCCACACAATGGTGGATGCAGAGTGGAGAGGCTGAGCTCATACCAGGAAGCCTGGGCCACACCTGCAAGAGTGCCACCAGTGTGTCTGGATTTGGCTAGCAGCACTGTTACAATATCACCATTTAGGTAGGCAATCTTTTATATCTAACCTTCTGATAAAACCCAGGACATTTTTATACTCTACTACTGATTAAAATTACCCCTCTCCTCTACACCCTGACCAGTTTAATCATAGAGGATGTCTCTTTAAGACTTGCCCCTGGGACTGCATGTTACTAATACTTCAGTGATGGATCTGGACCATCATTAAGAAAGCTGCAGCGTCTCTGCACTCAGAACAATACAGAAGGGCTGAGCCCTCAGAATTCACCATGACAAAACATCCCGTGTGCTCCTGTGCTCTGAGCTCTTCCTGCATGAATGGAATGTCAAAACCCCAGCTTTCAGCTTGAATATTAATTAGCATTTAAGACTCATTAAGCTGGTTTTAGTGATTTATTTCATTCTGTAATTAGATATTATAATTAGATTATATCTATCAGATTTTCAACTTTCCTTTAATAGGAAACTGTTCGATACATAGAGATATAAATTTATCAAATTATAACACCTCATTTGAACTAGATTATAAATCTTGTTTTGAAATACTTGAATGATAGCCTAATGGTGGTTCTATGCTTATCTGTGAGTGTGCACTCCCTAGGTGGTCAGTGTGCCCCAGTGGAATGTTGGAATCCTTGGTGTGGGACATAACTATTCCCTTCTATTAAATTTTGACCTACAGAACTCAAAGAGATACATATAGCATGATGCTATATATATTGCTATGCCATCCTTTGTAGCATTTCTAAAGCATACTTCCTTCATTATGAAAACAGAATAGAAGGAAACAAGATAAACTAGAAGCTGTGCTAGGAGCTTCATTTCATGAACCAATGCTAAAAGCAGAAGATTAAAACAAACAAACAAACAAACAGCAACCACACTTTTATAGGACTCGTGAAGATAAATCGGTTTGATGACAGGATGAGTCTCCACTGCAAGCTGAGCAAAATTGGAGTTGGTAGCATGATTCACATGCACTCACATATACTTCCATGTACACACACTCACATGCACATTCACATACACACCTATGCATACACACGTTTGTGTTTGCACACACTCACATGCACAGGCACACAGTCTTCCTCTTTTGGAATGAAGACAGTGTAGAGCTGCTCTGGTCTGGCTTCCCAGTGGGCAGTGCAGCCATTGTTCCTATCCAGTGCTAATGTTAGCCTGCTGGTTGGTTTCTAGTTGACGCTTCCTTGGGAAGGAGAGTATCTGCCTCTGGGATCCATGCTGGAGAAAAGGGCCCCAAGGTTCAGGAGTGGCTCTTTCAGCGTCAGGCCTATTTTCCTGTAAAGACATGCTTACAGTATTTCCTTAAACATAAATGTGGACATATGGTCTGAAACATTTGTGAAAATGGGACAGAATATTTGATATTGGTCTGTCCCAGACAGTTCTGGATATATGGGAATTGTCAAGAATGAATGCAGCAGATCTGAATTGCTTATTCCTCTTTTGGTGCCCAGAGGTAGCCATGGGAGAGCTCCAGATCCTGATCCATGCCGCTTGGAGCTGGCCAAGGTGCTGAATTCCTCCTTTTTCCTGTCCCCTCTCTGTGTGCCTCTGGGTCTGTGTCTGTCTGTCTCTGTCTCTGTCTCTATCTCTGTCTCTCTGTCTCCCCCTCCCCTCCCTCTTCCGTTCTCCCTCCCTCCCTCCCCCTCTCTCTTCCTCTCTCTCTCATACACACATGTATACATGCACAAATGCACACACACACACATACACGCACACATATGCATACTTGTGCATGTTTTCTCCCAGACCTTATAAGGTAGAAAAGTTTCTTGAGCTTAATGGCAGCTACTATTTTCTCTGTACTTTTAGAGACTCTTTTCTGGGGATTTTGTACAATTATGTTTTTTAGAGACTTTGGCAAGAAGTCAGCTTCTCTTTAGTTCTGGGCAAGCCAGAAGTGGGTGAATTCAGCCAGTGTGGAAGACTAAGAGAATTCCTGTTGCAGTTAGATTTAGGGATATGAATGAGGAAACAATGAGAATATCAGAAGGGTGAAGGAAGAAGAGGGTGAGTGATATATTTTTAATAGGAAAAACTCTACTTGTGGAACAAAACAAAAGCAAAGCTGGGTGGGGGCTCACAGTGATCAGCTTGTCTAGAGCATGTCCCTGGCAAAGGCAGATGATGACAGGAATGGTGAAAGATGCCCCTGCCCCAAATCAGAGAGTCAAAGGGAATGGGTCTGAAGTGACACCCCACCTCCAGAAGACCCCACATCTTCTAGTCAGTAAGGTTCTAAAACCCACTGAAGCCAGTTAGGCTGGCCCACCTGGAAAGGCTTCTTCTTGGGCCAGGCATGTTATAAGCAGCGATTCACAGTCTAGATCAGCATCAACAAAGCCCTGAATGTTGTTCTGAATCCCAGAGATTTATCCAGACAAATGCAAATCTGAACTTCACTGGGTCCGGCTTCAATTTCATTGGGACTTGATGTTTTGCAGCCATATGTTTCTTGCTTGAGCTTAGCAAAATGCATTTGTCATTTTTTTTTTTTTGGTTTTTTTGAGACAGGGTTTCTCTGTGTAGCCCTGGCTGTCCTGGCACTCACTTTGTAGACCAGGCTGGCCTCGAACTCAGAAATCCGCCTGCCTCTGCCTCCCGAGTGCTGGGATTAAAGGCGTGCGCCACCACGCCCGGCTGCATTTGTCATTTTAACCCAGTTTTGTCTCTAATCTCTGGGCCATTCATTGCAAGCTCTGCACGGGGATGCTCATATGAACTTCTCTTATAAAACACCACAGCTTTGCCCTGTTAGTGACTGCAAATGAATGCACCTAACCCATTTAGCCTCTCTGGACTTCATCTTTGCTACCTATTTGTTTTTATCCTCTGGATATATCTAGAGATGCATTATCCATATTAAATATTTATGCATCATTCACGGTGTGCCAGCTGATGTAGTAGGCACCAACTCTCCCCTCAGATAGCATCCATTCATGTAAAGAGGAAAGCATCAAACACAATGAACCTTTGGTTTATATTATCTGTTCAGGTGAGCACCAGGCCTTTGTGATACTCTGAGTAACGCAGGCTGCACTTGAGGTTAGATGACCACTCGACATTTGATGCTGTGCCAAGTAGATTACATAGAACCTCCTGCAGTATGAAAAGAAGAGATGCCTTCAAACAGTGGGCACAGGAATCACATTCCAGACAGGGGTGCCAGGAGCCATCTTGAAGGATGGAAAAACAGATGCTCACAAGATAGAAGAAATTGGCAATGGCTGGACTGCCTGGGGAAAAGTTGTCAGAGACATGGAACAATGGCTGTCCACTGTAGGAGTTGGGCTCAAGTCTCACCTTATTACTTATGATTAAAGACTTGGGAGTGTAGTTAGCTTTTGAGAGCCTGAACTGTCTCATGCAGCTGCCACTAGCTGTGTGAGGTTAGTGCCACATTTGTGCCCCAACTTGAATGTTCAGTTGTCCTTAACGAATTTAAACATAAAAATCGGGCTCCGTTCAGTTGTCGGAAAACATATAGACATGTTTAGGCTCTCTTGGGGGAGATGAATAGCCTTTTTAAAGTATGAGATTAAAAATACAGAGTATCTTATTTCTGATTTTACAAGTTGGCATTCAGATTGTGGTGTGTTGGAAGTATAGTGGACATGCTGAATTAAAAACCTTCCTATAGAAAGAGAACAGAAATATCACAGTGATAGTCTTATATAGACTGAATGTTGAGATGGTATTTTAAATCTACTGTATTAAATACAATATACTATGAAAAAAATCATAGCTATTAAAAAAAATCTTAAACGAAGTGCGAGGTTCTTTGTCGGCGAGCAATGGTGGTGGAGAACTATGTCCTCACCCTGTATGTGGGCAGAGTCCTAGTGCTCTGATCATGAACGTGCATCTGAGGAGGAATTCAACCATGCATGGAAGTGAAGTGTGTAGAACAAAGAAGACATCCGGTACTGGTAATGGCTTGTTGTGCAGCCATGATGGCTCCTGGAGCAAATCTCCATACCCTCTGGACACAGTCTCTTCCCTTCACTCTCTGTTTCTCTTCTAAGACCAACAAATTTCCTCACAGTCTTCAATCTCTATTTTACCTCAAGTGTTGTTAACTCCTCCAGAGTTTATGTTTCTCTGAATGGGGGATTTCAGCTTCTTCCATGCTGGTCCCCTTTGCCCAACATCTATTCTGTACTTTAACCTAAAGGGATATGAGGCAGACTCAGTGCCCTGCCAGGGTTTGTGATACAGGGCCTTGCTGTCTTCCCCTGTAGTCATCAAAACTTGCTGCCTGTCCTTCCCAGTCTCCTCCAGCCCCCAGATCCTGGGCTCTCCTGCCATCCAGCCTCCTGGCCTCCACCAGTGCTTAGAGGCTACTGCCTGCCGGGTTGCTGCTGCCTGCCACTGTTGCTGGAAGGTTTCCTCTTATGCTCTGAGTAACCCACTCACCCTGCAGACCCTTCTCAGGCAGGCTCACCCCCTGAACTTTCTCTTCTCCTCCAGGTACAGTTTACCTGTTAGATGTCCCATCTCTAGTCCATTCCTCGCTACACTGACTTAAAACTCTCACATCTCCACTTAGAGTTCAGAGAGTAGCCGAGTATTGGCAAATTCCAGAAGACAGCCACAGCTCTAGTCTAAAAATTCTCTTTCTTTTTCTCTACCTCCCTCTCCTCTCCCACTGCCCTCTTCTCTTCTTTCCCCCTCCCTCTGCCTACTCCTTCCCTGTCTTTGTTTCTCCCTTATTCTTTTCTCTTTTTTATTTCCTTTTTTGGGTTTATTAAAACAGAATCTTTATACATAATTCAGGATGGCCACAACTTATAATACTTCTGCCTCAGCCTCCTGAGAATTGGAATTATGGCTACCACCATGCCTGCCTCCTTGACCAGTTTTCTAAAGGTCATTCTTTCCACTGTGGAGGACCTATTTGTCAAAAGTGTGTCCTTTGGGGAATCCATTCTGGAATGACAGTTCATCTAGAAGGTCTTATCCAGAGTCACTCACCAGGATACAGATGGATACAGATGTAATAGTTCTAGCTTTGCCTCACAGTTTCTCCATTGCCCATCCTAGCCCTTCAATCCCAGCCGAAACCTGGGTAGGGCAGCTCCAAGGTATGGCTCTACAACTTGGCTCCTGTACCAAGGCTCCACACCCTCTGTGCTCTTTCCTTCACCTTCCATTTCTCTTCTAGGACCAACAAATTTTCCCTCACAGTCTCCAATGGTACTACATCCAGGCCACAGAGAGGGCTGGTTGGGCAGACTCACACAGGCAATGGCACTATATCCAGATCACAGAAAGGGCTGGGTGGGCAGACTCACACAGGTTTGAGCTGCAGCAGAAGAGAAGCATCATCCATCTCTACCTGCTAGATGTTCCATCTCCAGTTCATCCCTTCCTGCACTGACTTGAAACTCTCCCATCTCCTCTTAAAGTTCAGAGAGTAGCGGAGTGTTGCATCTCTGGGCATCCTTTTTTTCCAAGATGCACCCCCTCCCAGCTGCCTGGTCTCTCTTCTGGATTGTCTGTTTCTCACACCCATAGTTTCTTTATGCTTCTAGGAGGAGCAGGGTATCAGTCTTACTATTGTGAAAGTCTCTCTGTTTCTCAGCTTATCTTTTCCTACTGTTATCATGGCTTTCATGCACAGAGCTTTCTTGGGGTTAAGAAGTTGAATCAGTTCATGTTTGAGACAGGAGCTTTTACTGACTATTTGAAATACACTCACTCAGAGGTAGAGAAATGGCTCAGAGTATAAAACTGATTTCACTCCAAGCAAGAAGACTTAAGTTCAAACTTCCAGTACCCTCATTAAAGACTGACTCAGAAACCAACTGTCTAATCCCAGCATCCCTGTGGGGAGATAGGAGATGGTTTTAAGCTAGTAGTCTGCCATACACAGCAGAGAACAATAAAAAGCACATCCTGGCTCAAGCAAGGTAAACATGGTGATGAACTGTACCCTTGAACTGTGAACTAAAACAGACCCTTTCTCTACTAAGTTGCTTTTATCATGGCGTGTGTGTGTGTGTGTGTGTGTGTGTGTGTGTGTGTGTGTGAGAGAGAGAGAGAGAGAGAGAGAGAGAGAGAGAGAGAGCAATGAGACATGACAGTTTAACTGAGGTAATTCTAAATGTCTAAATAAAGGTGGGTGCTGTTAATATCTTAGTCATGCCAAGCCTCCCAATCACTGAAACAGATACATCTTTATATATCTGAGGCTTTTAAATTGACAGTTTAATCACTTCCTCTATAGAATCATTGCATATGAGACTAGAGAGATGGGTCAGGGGTTAGGTCCAAAGTTTGGCTCCCAGTACCCAAATTGTGCAGCTCACAACCACCTGTAATTCCAGCTCTGTGGAATCTGACTCCTCTGGCCTTCATGGGCACTGTGCTCATGTGCTCATGTGCTCATACTCACACATATACGAATGCATGTGCAAGTGCACACACACACACACATGCACAATCTTAAAAATAATAAAAGTGAAAAATTTTAAATGAACACTTGCCTGCCTCAAGAACAGTGGTTCCCAACCTTTCTAATGCTGAGTGAGACTTTAATGCAGTTCCTCATGTTATGGTGACTCCCCCAACCATAAAATTATTTTCATTGCTACTTCACAACTGTAATTGTACTACTGTTATGAATTTTAATGTCAGTGTTTTTGAAGATAGAGTTTTGCCAAAGGTGTCACAGCCCATGGGCTGAGAACTGCTGCTCTGGGGCTCTAGGTTTATTGTAAATAACATGGCTAACATTCCTTTTGTTACTATCTTTTAAAGGTTTTTTTTCAGTTTAATTTATTTTTCCTGACTAAAATAGAATGTTAGTTCAACAACTTTCTAGTTTAATGTTTTAATTTATATTTTCTTTTTGGAAGATGACTTTGATACAGAGTCTTAATGTACAGTCATGGCTGGCCTGCAACTTGTTATCCTCTGACCTCTCCCCCAGTACACATTGTTACATGCATGCAGACACACAGATTTATTTAAAAATAAATAATGAAATGAATCTCTAGTCTTTCTCTTTTTATTTACAAAGTCATAGCAACTGTAAACAACTTATACTTCTAGCTAGAATTTCCTCGTAAGATGGCGAGAGCAAGCAGGAGATGCTCCTGCTTTGTGACCTCAAGTCTAACACTGTCTTTGATCCACTGTTCAGTGTCCCAACAAATCCTGGAAGCTCCGCCAGAGGGGTGGAGTCAAACCCAACGAACAGAAGAAAGCAAGACAGCCCATTTCTAGGCAAAAGAACCTCCTCAGGCTCAGTGTGACATTCAACCAGAACACAAAGCAAGAAAATAAAATTGAGAAGAAAATCTGCAAAATGCAAACAGGCAAGTAATGGGGAGAACTCCACAGCTGCAGAGCAGGAGTGGGCATTGTGACAACGTGGATAGGAACAGACACATGCTATGTCTCTTGTGTTCAAATGATGGATACCGTGCAAGGTCAGGTGGTAAATTTTAGCAGAGATGGAAATGAAGAAAAGAAAAACTAAACTAAAAGTCCTAGACACAAAAGGATGCTAAAGGAAAACTGAGAATAGACTCGGAAGAGGGTCTTACAGTTCTGGGGGAGGGTTCCTTGACATCGAAGGTACTTGGGTAGGGTCACCCAATGATTAGTAGTACATAGCAGGGCATGGGCAATCAAAGGACCCTGGAGATAAAAGGCAGAGTTCACAGGTCAAAAGGCACGTGCCAGGAGCAACAAAAGAGTAAGCAACAGTCCAGGGCCAAAGAAAATACTTAAGAAAGTGAAGATTGGAAATATGTAAAAGTAACATGCCCTCTGACATGAAGACCTGTAACTTAAGGGAGTACGTCCAAAGCAGTTACCAAAC
The DNA here is from genome assembly GCF_978045245.1 of Mus caroli. Classification (NCBI taxonomy): domain Eukaryota; kingdom Metazoa; phylum Chordata; class Mammalia; order Rodentia; family Muridae; genus Mus; species Mus caroli. The sequence goes on from NW_028227269.1 coordinate 27,424,525, forward strand.
ATTGAAAAGAAAATTGATAGGGAATAACAAGCCATTTTATAATCGTTGTAGGGTAGCTAATCAGACCTTTCTTTATGACTAAATACTATTTTTTTTAACTCTAGAGAATTAATGTTTATATATCTATCCCCAAAGCTTATAATTTGAATCCCTGATGTGTAAGTGTTATAGATGGAGTCCTAAAGGGATAAAGAGAATTAGAGGAGACCATGAAGGCCCCCAAAAGCAGCACCCCTCTATGTGAGGCCATGCAAGAAGATAGCCATTTGAAATCCTGGCTCTGGGATTGTCATGTAAAAAATTATTATTATTATTATGTATTTACTAGTTAATGTGGAAAATTAATGCAGCAGCATTTATTTCTTAACCAGGTAGTTTCCCAAATAATCACACAGAGACCTTTTAATATTTCAAAACTTAGGCCTTAGCTGGGCAGACTTTCAACTAGCTTATCTATGTTAACCCGACCACCTAGCCCCATCCAGCCATGGCTAACTATACCTTCCAGGTCCATAGTCACTTCTGTTTCCTCTCCTCTTTCTTCTTCCCAGAGTTCCTTTTTCCATTCCAGGAAGTCCTGCCTATCTGTCCTCTTCTACTGCCCAGTCACAGGCTTTAGCATTTTATTGACCAATTAACTTGAGGAACAAGGTTTATATAGCAAAAGGTGGTATATGTGAGAATTTACTTGCCTTGGGGCAAACCAGGTGTAGGGGTACAGAATTTAGCATTTGAATATATAGCAGTATGAGATCAACCCCAACATTCTCACAAGATCCCAGATATGGCTGCATAGACCATGGGCTTACCTCCTCCCTCCTGAGCTGTGAATGATAGATATTTATTGCTAAGACATCCAATACGTTTTGTTTTGTTACAACAATCTGAGCTAATATTAATAGGTATCTTAAAACACATCACCAATTATTGTAGAACACTCATGATTTTAAGCACTTATGAGATATTTATTAAAACACAATGTCTATGAAGTTATTAAGTGGGACTCACCATATGTTATGTGACCAGAAATCCATAGAGTGCATCTAGTAACCATAGTAGAATTAACTGGGATATATTTCATTAGCAAGAATGTTCTCTTCCAGTTATTTTGGGCTGGATGGTATTCTGCTATTAATTCTGAGTATCCTAGAACAAAGAAGAGTACCAGAATTATCACTCCCGTTCAACTGTGACTTTAGGCCTGTTGGCCAGCCTTCCCCTCCAGTTCATATGCTTCCATCCTCTCTTGTGTCTGGTTAACATGCTGAGCTCAGAGAACATCAAGTAAAGAACAAGCAACCCATACCCAGAAAGTAGTGCTTTGTACAACTGGGCTGCAGAACCCAAGGTGTTTGTCAATATATAAGCTCAGGGTATCTCTGAGAAAGTAGCTAGGGAGAGAGTTGCTCATGTCAACTACACTTAAGACAGCTTTGAGGCCAGTGGTTCTTCCTGGTATGTGCTAGCTGTGTTTACAGAAATCTCCTACAGTAGTGCTCAACAATTACTTCTCCCTGTATATCTTCTGATATAAGCCTGATGTGCAGATGGAAACATGGTGCTGATCAGCAAAGATACCAAGGAAGGTCTGGGAGGGAAGGAACCCCATATGATTGGATGGCATTTGCCTCCCCCATCATAGACTCTCTACGGGAGTTTGCTGGGATTATCTTCACCATTAATTCCCTGAAACTTTCCAAGGTGACCCATGGGGGTGATATTCTATTTTTAAAATTACTAAATGAAGCTAGGACAGATGGCCCAGGCCTACAATCCTCAGATCCTCAGGAGGCTGAGGCAGGTTTAGTGTAAGTTCAAGGATTCTCTGGGCTATGGAAAGAGTTCAAGACCAGCCAGGGCAACGTAGGGAGAGCCTGTTACAAAGTAATTCAGTGCAAAGAAGGCTGGGAGTGCATCTCGGTGGCAGAGTGCTTGGCTGGCACATCCCAAGCCTAAAGAAGAAGATAATTATGGGGCAAATGGATTAAAAGCCCGAGAATCTAGGGAGCTATTATGTACTAAGGATCCACTTTTGTCTCCATTGGAGCTAAGTCTCCCCTGCTGATTCTTCTTCCATGAATATTATTGTACAAAGTACATTGTTAGATTCTGGCTGTTGAGTCCACAGAACTCTTTCTTGGTTGCAGAGCATCTGCAGAATAGCATAAAGGATCCAGCTGTAACTGGTCATTGTTGGAGTTCTCCAGTTTCTTCTCTCCTCCATGATAGCTCTACAGGTTTGTTTTTTTTTTTTTTTTTTTTTTTTTTTGAGCAATCTACATACAGTTTTGTGCCATGACTGTTGCACCAATTACATTGCCACCATCTCTATAATAAAGTTTCCCTTTCTCCACACCTTCATCAGCACTTCTTTTGACTTCTGGTTAACAGCCACCCTGTCTGCAGGGAGGTGATGTCTCAGGCTCCTTTTGATTCATAGTTCCGTAGGTGATGAGGTATACTGGACATTTGAATGTCTTCTGGTTTGTGTCTACTCAGATCTTTATTCGTTCTTAATGGATAATATTAGTTAATATTGTGAGTTCTTCATATTTTCTGTATTTGAACCCATTGTTGGATTAGCTTACAGATATAGTTTACAAATATATTCTGCAAACCTGCAGGCCGTCTCCTAGCTCTGTTGGTTGCTTCCTTTGCTGGACATCTTAGTCTGGCACAGTTTCATTTGTATGTTTTTACTTTTGTGGTCTCTGCTGCCAGTGATCTACCAATCCCATTATTGGGTGTATAGTATACATTAAAAGGAAATGAAATCACATATAACAGAGACGCATGCACTGCTGTGTTTATGGTAACACTACTTACAACAGCCAACATTTGGAGTCAACTAAAGAACTAAGGTGCCTACCAACAGACCACGGTTTATGGGGGTGTAGTGGCCTATATACAATGGGACATTACTCAGCTAAAACAAAGAATGAATCCTGTCATTTGCAATAACATGAATGGAACTGGAAGTCACTATGTTAAATGGAATAAGATACACACCCGTACAAATATCCCATTCATACTTATTTTAAGAGCCTAAAATGTCCGTCTCAGATGAACAGAGTAGAGGCAGGCAAAAGACACTAAGAAGGGAATAAAGAACAGTCAGGCACAGGATGCCAAACCATGGGGGGTGAACAGGAATCCATTCCATGCAACACAGGAGGATGGTAACTTGGTTACCACAATCCATGATGTATTTCAAAATAAACAGAAAATAAAGGCATACCAGTTTGCAACATTTGTAAACTGTTAGTATTTGAGGAGCTGGGAATGCTGGTTACCCTGATTGGATCATGGTGCATTGAATACATGCATCACATTGGCATGTTCACCCCTGTAGAGGTGGAGGGGCTATATACAGATAATCATACATTCAAGTGTCCTCTCCTTGAAATGCATTCTGAAAAAAAAATTTTTTTTACGAGAACTAGATTTGGGGAAGGGCGCCTAGAATGGAAATCTCTTCAGGTCTTACAGTTTCACATCATCTAGCTTTAAAAAGATAAGATTTCCCAATTTTATAGGAATTTCAGTCAGCTTGCTTTTCTTCTGTGAAGAAGCATTAATATAGTAGTAGAAAAAAAGGGGATAGGTTTGCTGTGTCTCAAGCCAGGTTTAAATCACTGCCTGTGTATAGTGGAGAACTCCACCACTTGGGAGGTTTGTCCTAGCCCTGATCATCAGCGCCCCAGTTAGTCTAACAAATTCTTCTGTGTGTGTTCAGACCCAGGGATCAAGAAGAGCCAGAGTCAAACCACTTGGAAGAAATGGGAACACAAGTCACATAGAAGCCTGATGCACCATCACCCAAACCCACACCTGACCCTCTGCAGAAACGGAATGTTACAGTGTGTATTATTTGTTTCAAGGCAACTTCTGTGTCCAGGGTAGGTTACTAATTAGCCATGCTTGGATTACACAGAGAACCACTGGCTTCCCCTCTGTCTGAGAGCTCCATGGAGTTAGATGAGTTGGGGTGGATCTAGGTGCTTGCTTGCAGCCCACTCCCACTATCCTTTGTACAGACTTCAATTCTTCTGCAATAACTCAGTAAGTTACATGAAATCAAGGGTTAATGAGATAATGTCTAATTCTGCCAAAAATGGTTTACTGCCTTTTGAAAAGATGTAATAGAATGTCAGATACCACGTGATACAAACCTCATTTTCTTTAGACAGAAAAACTGAAGACTGAAGGCACTTGCTCCAGTTTGTGCAGCTAATCAAAAGAGAGTTCAAATTAGACACCTGGCTTATGGCTCATAGAAGTGCACAGGTACAGCCAGGGATGATGGGGAAGGAGGCCTGTTACACTGTATCACATCACATAAGTCAGCTTGGAGGCAGTCATCTGATGTTTAGGAATATACTATTCTGTGGGGACAATGTAGTAAATGGCAAGTGTGTTCCAAAGTGCGCCACAGAAAGACAATTTAAAGTTAGCCTGAACTGTGGTCCATGCAGAGAAAGGATGTGGTAGCATGAAAATTCCAGACTGTTGGACCTTGGCATAAAGACACCGAAAATGTCTTTCAACGTTTGATCACCCATTCCTGTGGCAGGATGTTCTGAGCATTTTTGTGCACCCAGGCCTCAGCTCGTTCCTGGGAAGCATCATATGCAGAGGGGTAGAACTCCCTGCCTCAGGGGAAACGTGCCGCAGAGAGAAGCACAGAAAGTACAGTTAATTCTTGGGGGTGCGACAACACAGAGAGAGAAATAAAAGAGGCCAGTGATGTACCTAAATCAGATGTCACCAAGGACATGTGAAAAGAGAATGAGTGGATCTGCATATATACATGTGTGCATGTCAGGAAATAGAAAGCAAGGTCAAAAGAATGTCAGCGAACATGGTCAAAAGAAGGCCCCATGGTGAGCAATGCTGTGGGGAGCTATAAGAAGGGTTCTAGAAAAAAAGGCAGAGGACCTTTTATCTCAGGTGTGTTTTGTTCCCTATATTATTCTTGGATGTGATTCCATGCCTCCTGTGACAAGCATTTACATTCAATTTATAAGACATGCTTATTCTTGTTAGATAATAGAACATAGCCGTAGAACCCAATCTGGTCACTGTACCCTGAATTTGCTTATGTCCTCTGCCTTGGTTTCATACTTTCCAAGATATAATCTATAGTACATGCCTTGCGGTTGTGTTTCAATTGCTCTGTCCTGAGAACGTTCTGGCAAAGAACTGCTCTATTATCATTTGGTATGTGCTTATCGGCATTTATTTACATGTTTTTCTGAACTCTGACAACCTTCCTTGGGCCATTGCTTTCTTTGTCACATTTGTGCTTTTAAAATACACTGAACCTGAAGTAAGATTGTCGACAGCTTTAGACTGCAGTCTGCCCTATTCTCTCAGGTCCTCAGATCTCAGATCCCACAGACAAGATTTGCTTAGGTAGACTAAAGGGTCACCAGAACATGAATTCCCACACCTGCAACCATACTGCAAAATGTCTTGATGGAGGAACAGTAAGGAGGCCAGTGACTGGGGCTAGATGAAGAGACCATAAGAATATTTGGTTTTCTGTGGTGATCTCTGTCTGCTACAAGGAGACTCTTCTTTGATGAGGAGTGAGAACTATGTTTATCTGTGGGTATGAGTTTTAGAATGTACTTAAGAATTGAATTATGGCCAAGTAGTTTGAGGGACGTAGGTGGTAGAGTCATGACCTCACTGGCCTTAAATGGTCAGCTAGATTTTCAATGTTAGGCATGAGCTTCTTCCTAATGGGTTGACTGTAAGTTCAATTAGAGAGCTATTGTTTACTGCCCACATTTGAATGCCACTATTGTACTTTGTACATCTAGGGTTATAATGCCATGCTGGTCGTTGCTGTAGTTTGAGGAATCCCAGCTAAATAGGGCTTTGATTGTTTCCCTCTATTTGAAGCCTGCAAAACATCATGTAGAACAGACCACAGGAAGGAGGCTTTCAAGTTAGATCAAAGCTTTTCAAGTTCTAGCTCAAATAATCCATGTTCTATGTTCTACGTATGTGCTGTCTTCAGCATACCTCAACATCTGAGAGGCATGCAAGTGCAACAGCAATAGCCTAAGTTATTTGGGGAGTTATCTGAGCTACATCTTCACCAACAACCCAAGCAAAAAGATTTCTCATGCATGTTATTGGGGGTTTTCTTGGGTAGTTGTTTTAGGATTTCTTTTCTGTGGTTAAAATACCCTGACCAAAAGTAACTTGGGGAGGAAAGAGTTTTTTCAGCTTACAATTTATATTCCATTACCAGGGAAAGCCAAGTCAGGAACTTAAGGCAGGAACCTGAAGGCAAAAACTAAAGCCTTAGAGAAACACCATTCAGTAGCTCATTCCTCATGGCTTACATAGCCTGCCTCTTAAACAACCTGGTTCACCTATCCAGGGAAGACACAACCCACACTGGGCTATGTGTATTCCTTTCAGTGACTAGTCAAGAAACTGCCTTACAAGCTTGATCAAAGGTCAGTCTGGTGGGGGCATCTTCTTTAATTGAAGATCCATCTTCCCAAAGGACTCTAGCTTGTGCCAAGTTAACCAAAAACAAAAACAAAATTAAATAAAGCAAAAAGCCCACAACAAAGAAAACAAAAATAAAATAAAACAAAAACAAACAACAACAGCAAACCAAACAAACCACACCAAAACAACAACAACAAAAACAAAACAAATACAAAAAACCAAACCAAACCAAAACACCAGAATAACAGTCTATGGGTCTTGTGTGTGTGTGTGTGGGGGGGGGCATTGTCAGCTCAGGTGGCATATATTTAAAATTTTATAAATTTATATTTACAAATATATAATCTTTAATCTTTAGCAAGTATGTGTGTATGTGCATGTAAATACAAGGTAACCATTCCTTAAGACTCTCAGTGTTATTTGTCCCTTCGTCTCTGACTATTGACCCCCCCTCCCTTCTCCTCAATGAGAGCTCCCTCCCTATTTTCCCCACTTACATTATACCCTGCTATTCCTTCCTCAGTCCTACCCTACTCTATAGTCCCGTTACACTTTCCTGGTGTTGAGGTTACTCTAACTACTATATACTCCAATCTGATGTTCTGGAGCAGGGCACTGCACATGAGAGAGATGTGGCAATTGTCTTTCTGGGTTTGGGCTGCCTTACTCACTATAATTTTCTCTAGAGCCATCCATTTACCTACACATTTCATGATTTTATTTCTCTTTACAACTCAATAGCGTTCTATAGTATATATATATCATGTTTTTCTTTTCTATCTCTCTGTTGAAGAACTTGAGATTGTTTTACATTTCCTGGCTCGTGTGACTGGGGCAGCAGTGAGCACAGCTGAGCAAGTGTCTGTGGAGTAGAATGTTGAGTCCTTTGGGAGATGGCAAGGAATTGTATACTAGGTCATATGATAGACTTACTTTGAAAACGTTGAAATGTCTACACACCTATTTCCAAAGCGGCTACATCAATTTGCATGCCCACCAAGCTGGTGAGGGTGGCTCTTTCCCCAGGTCCTGGCCAGTGTGTGTCCTCAATCCTTTGGTTAATCTTAATCATTCCAACAGGGGCAAAATGAAATCTCAGTGATTTTAACTTTTATTTTCCTTATTGCTAAGGATGGTGAACACATTTTTAGTATTTCTTGGCCATTTTTATTCATCTGTTGAGAGCTGTTCAGATCCCTAACTTATTTTTTAATTGAACAATTTATTTTCCTAGTTCTTTTCTTTTAAGTTCTTTGTATATTCTGAATATTACTCCTCTGTCAGCTGTGATGCATACAGAAAACCTCACTGGACACAATGCAATTCAAAGGATGACTACATCTACAACATGACTCTACCTATGACTCAGGGTGTGTTACTGAAGAGGAGGTGGAAGAGTGATAAGAGCCAGACGACCAAGGAACTGGCTCTGAGACTGTTTCCTAAAAGGGGCTGCATTAACAAAACTTGCACAATGACAATATCAAAAGCAATGCTAATTCAGAAGGGGCAAGTCTTACAGGATCCCACTCCTAGACAAAGAACTACAGACAACTTGACTGTTGAGAGAGGGAATTAGCATCTCCTAGGATAAACCCCCAACTGGTTATCCAATATAAAGTGGTCAGCCCTGAAATCATACATACATGAAAAAAATGGACTTATCAGGTTGTATTTATATATCCATGCACATATGTTTATGTGTGTATACATACTTACATACATACACCCATACAGGAAAGTATATAATGATAATAGGAAAATAAGGTGATTAACATTTGAGAATCAGGGCATGGGAAGGATTTAAGGGAGGGAACATGGGAGGGACCGAAGTGAGAAAATATGGGAAATATATTTATATTTTAATTTAAAAATATTTGGATGTACAGCCAGAGGAAAAAAGAGAAACCATCTTACATGGGGCTTTACAGACCACTTTTCATAAGCACACTATGCCAGAAACATAAACACATTTGTATCTTTCCAGAAAACTAGATCTATTAAATAATAATAAGTTCACAGAGTTAACTGTTTCAATGACAGCAATTTGTCATAAACCTCACCTAACTTGGGGGCCTGGCTGAGATGGATACGGGTTCTTTTATTCCAATCTTAATCACTAGTCTCCTCATTCCCATCACACAGCACACTGCAAATATGTCTTTCTATATGTATACATATATACAGGCTACAGAATAACTATAAGTCAAAGAGGATGGGGCAGAGCTTAAGAGGTGTCAGAAGCAATCTGGGAAAGACTCTGTATAGATAAGGCAAGGAAGCATCTCTGTAAGAGAGAGCTACTGCTGGAGTTGGGGGGTGGGGGTCTGAGAGCAAAGCTGTTTCATCTATGAAGTGAAGGCCAAATGTGAGTGAGTGAGTGAGTGAGTGAGTGAGTGAGTGAGTGAGTACCCAGGTGGGTAGATGAGTGAGTGTAGCATAGGCTGTATCAATGGAGTGAGGGAGAAGGCTGAGCTAACCAAAGCTCCAGGGACACTAAGGGAGTCCTCTGCTTGCAGCCTTCAATGCACACAGCAGGTATCTGATGATGGTGATGTGGGCCATATCATCACAGTGGTAGACGTCTACCATTTAATGGGATCCAGGTGAGAGAGTTCTTATTTTTTCCTTTATCTGCAGGGTTTGTTAATCCTTAGACTTAGTTTCTCTGGTATGGTTTTAATATGTATTTATGGCTTGATAGTCTCAATTCTCCTCAATGAACTTACAAGGTACTTCCCTTGCTACTCTCAGTAATAAGCTGTTTTATGTCTGTCCTGCATGGGTGGTGCCTGACAGCAGATGTGATTTCTGCATCTATGTAGGGGCTGCAGTCCTTACTCCTTCAAACTGGAGTCTCTAGGGGCAAGGCACACCCTGAGAGCCACTGTTTTTATGGTATGGAGTAACTTGGAGTAGGACACAGCGTACTCTCAAAACCAAGAATGAAGAATTTGCCTTCTGGTTTTAATGAAGGAAGCCATTTCATGACTTTGAACAGACTAGAACATGATTGAGGTGATAGAAAGAATTGTTTTTATTGTTTTGATGTTGGGTGGAGGTGCTTTGAGAATGGTCAGTACAATGATGCCCTTTCGGGCTAGTGATTCTGAATAAGAAGAAAAGAACCCAGTGCTCGAGGTGTTCTGAAACTGTATCTGCTTTGTTCCCAGCAGAGTGAAAACATGGGCTCATCCTTCACGGAGGGAAGAAGGGATCTAAAAATGGAAATTTTGGGTAGGATACAGAAAACATATGTTGCCTTGCTGCAAGAATGAGACACAGCAGGCATTCCATATTATAGTGATAAAGACTTCTCAGGGAGAAGGAACTTTCCAGGGCCAGCCAGGAACTTCAGTGAAAAAATCCCTCCATGCAAATGTCACTCAAGTTGACATTTACACTGGTTAGAGAGGCACTAACTGAGAGAGGCCATTTGTAGTAGACTAGTACAGAGGTAAATGGAGCCCACGATGTGGGCATCTGGACAGGAGTAGAAGCAGGGAATTTTCCCAGCTTTGAGGCAGCAACAATCCTGTGTCCAGGATGAATGGAGCAAAAGTCATATCTCAAAGAAATGTGTTTCTCTGGTTGTATGTGAACATGCGGGTGGGAGGCCATGCAAGTGCACAGAAGAAACTGGGAAGGGGCTTAGGCAACAATGTAACGATATGATTCTCACTACAGGTGAAGTAACAATGTAAAGGCCATGATCTTTATCTGAGGGAAGTATCTGACACTGTGTTGGTTAGCTTTATGTCAGCTCAATACAACTAGAATCATCTGGAAAGAGAGAACCTCAGTTGAGAAAATACCTTCATCAGATTGGCCTGTGGACAAGCCTTCACAGTGTACGTGGGACTCATGACTGATGTGGAGGGCTCAGGCAGCTGTAGTGCCACCCCTGGGCAGGTGGCTGTGGATTGTATAGGAAAGTAGGTTGAGCAAGCCAGTAAGCAGCATTCTGCCTCAGCTCCTGCCTCCAGGTTCCTGGTGCCCAGACTTCTTCAGGGGTGAAATATGACCATGATGAAATAAGCCTTTTCTTCTCAAAGCTGCTTTAGTCCATGGTACTTTAATCACAGAAAGCCTAACTAAGGCAGACAGCATGCCGATTTTCCAGGTAGATTGGACTCTAAGGGATGGTGGACCAAGGGATGGCACAATCACTGTAGAATTGTAACCACCTAGAGCAGCCTTAGGGACATGAGGACAAAGAGCACTTACATGTGTCCTGCCTCCTTACTTTCTCCTAGCTGTTTGCATTTATATCTTTTAAATATATTTCCTTAATAAATAATTTAATAACAATTAAGATTAAAACAAAATTAGCACAGAATTTTCTTATTCTCTGCTAAAAAATGTTTTTGTTGGTTTGGTTCTTTTCAAGAATAATTAGATGTTAGATTTTCTTTATTGAGATGGATACATAGTTTTCTTAATTTAGATATTTTATTTTATTTGTTCCTATTAATTATTATTGTTTTAACTACACATATTTATGAGGCACAGTGTGATAATTAGATACATAAATCCAATTTACAATGATTATGTCCTAACTGTTGACTAAGCAGAGCCCTCAGCTGGGAGTAAGACCTAGTTTATTCTTGAGCCAAGTGTGGGTACACACGACCTAGGAACACAGAGCACATGTGTTCATGTCCCGACAGGGGAAGGGTTGCACAAATCTATCATATTCACAAAACACTGGAACATGACAGATTAGTGTGTTTGATAGAGAGCTTGGTGGAAGCAGCAGCAGGAGAGATTAGAACAAAGCAGGAAGTCTCTGCCCCAGCCTCACATATCTGAGACAGATTTACATGGTGCCATGGGTGTTCTTGAAATTACCTTGATCCGAGGAATTGGGTGCTTTCATTGAATAAATTCAGGAACTTTGTGGGTCTGAATCTTAAACAAACATATCAAGGGTAGGTTAGCAAAGGCTAATGATCTGCTAAGAATATGTCTTTGCTTGGATTTTGGTGTATGAGGACTGGCTACTAAGGGGAGTAGAGAAAACCTGAGACAATATGATTCCAGATCTGCAACTATTTTTGAGGGAATTTTAATTCACATAAAATTTCCATCTCAGGGAATATTTTTAAAAGTTTTTTATTAATATGTAAATTTTATATTTTATGTATAATGCTATGGAAATGTTTAGATAAAACTGTATTTCTAGAAGATGTCTAATTTGATTCTTGGTTTTGAATCATTTAAATGTTCACATGTACAGAAGTTACCAGCTCTGCTAATACTTTATTTCAAATTTCTCATGTATTTCCTTACCAAGATTAAATCTTTTCATCTACCCTTGCTGGGGGGAGGGGGGCGTTATTTTTCTTTGTTTCAATCACAACTGTGGTAAATCTCAGAGGATGTCTGAGGTCACCCTCTTTGTGTGTACCCTAGTGGTATATTTATTACAGCCGAGGCAAAGCCCCTTCCTGCAAGCCAGCTCTGGTCACTGTGGAAGCACACAGCTCCAACTCAGGAGTTGCCTTGCAGGGGCTTGTTCAGTGATCCATTTCTGCATTGGCTATTCTCTGCTTCCTCTCCTTGCATCAGGTTTTGGAAAATGCATTTTTCCAGGAATTTGGTAATTTTGTTGAAGTCTTTGCTGGTGTGGCTGTTCATGGTAGTTTTATCATTTATTCTCTTTAGATTGTGCTGTTGAGTTGGTGGGCCCTGTTAAGGTCGCTGTCCACCATGTCTAAAACTGGACGTAAAATGGAGGGCTCCCTCTCTCAGTGGAGATTTCTCTTCTCCAACTAATCTCAGTTGGAGAGTGTCTCTAAACACAGATGCAGGGGCTTTATTTGGAAGATGACCCTGCACTAAGTTTCCTTTAAGTTCTGCTTTTCCTTCCACCCATATAATAATTAGGTGCTGTATTATGACCAATCAGCCCTTCCCACACACATGATAATTAGATGCTGTGTCATGACCAATCAGCTTTTCTCACCTATATGATAATTAGGTGCTGTATTATGACCAATCAGCTCTTCTCACCTATATGATAATTAGGTGCTGGGTTATGTCCAATCAACCCTCCCTACCTATAACCCTAAGAATCCTTATATACCTTACCCATGGAAAAATAAAAGGAGCTGTCTCTCTGAACTGACTCCCAGTTCCTCTGTCATGCCTTTTCAGGCTGGTGGCCAGTGATGCATGAGAAAGAGAGAGGCCCATGCTGGCAATGCTGATGTATTACCAGTCACAGCCATGTTTGTGCCTCATCTCAGCTTCCTTCATCATGTGAAAAGGTCTCAATGTATTTTTCATATTTTTAGGTTTAGAATAGAATCAGCTATTATAGATTTTAAATTTCTGTTCATAGTTGTTCTTTAATGGTCTTTTTTTCCTTTCTATTATTTTGCCCTCACCAGCTCATGAATCTTCAAGCTGCCCTCCTGGCACATGCTGACATTAAGGTTGTTCTGACCTTCTAGGCTGGCTCACCTGGGGCTTACATCCTGTGACAGCTCTCTGGGTTCAATGTGACCCCAAGGGCTACAGGGGCCAGCTGTCCTTGGGTCTCACTTTTTGAATGTTGCTTAATGCTTATTCTTTGGTAATGCCTGTACAGTTTTTATGAGCACCTATTTTGTAATTTCTACTTTCTACTTTCAGTGACTGTCATGTTGATCATGGTCATGAGCCTTAAACTTTCTAAGAACTGGCCTGCCTATACCTTTGCCTCTTAAAAAGCTATAATCTCCTTGGCACGTGGTATTATCCTAATAAGGGGCATAGATCGTGGGCTCTCTCTTTATTGATTTTGTTTGGGTGGTTTGGTTTTGAAAACATGATGCTACTGGATTTATTCTGAATGTAAATCTTAAGTGTTTGGACAAGATGTTTTCTGAAACATGCATGGTCTCAGGCACAATTATGAATCTCTGTGTCAGAGTTTGTCTTCAAACTAGCCAGTGGGTCCAGAGCCTTTCAGCTTTCTCTAAGGCCCACTCCTAAATTCAGCCAGATATGACTTCATTATCACCAAAGGAACAAGGTTGAACCCTTTCCTGAAGAGGAATTTTATGCCTTATATAAATGCTTAGATGGATGCAAAGGGTATCCAGATAGATGCAAAAGTTGAAGCAAGGATGCTATACCTGCTTTGTTCCAGACTTCTAGTCTCTATATGATGCCAGCAACCCAGGAGCCATGTTGCATGCCCCCCAACAAGGCAATAAATGTGATACCCTCAAATGCTAAACACTCCCCAGAATGCTTACCTGGCCCAAGTCAGCCATTTTGCAGAAATGTGGCTGTGTTTTTACAACAGAGGGGCTCAGGTGGATTGTGAAGCACTTTGCCACTGGACTTTGTAAAATCTTACTCCACCTTAGAACATATGTATGAGGGCACAGCATTTAGAGTAGTAGAGGCATGAAGTGACCCATCCAAGGTCACACAGCTACTAAACCGTTCAAAGACCCTGACTTTCTTCACTTCTTTCGCACCTCAGGTCAAGCAGGACACTCAGTCATGGTTCGTGGTCCCATGCTTTCCATTTTCTGTGATCATGGCACAGGTGCAATTTTGCTTGGTTCTAGTGATAGAATCTTAATGACAGCATCAGGCACCCTTCACAGAGAGTCAGTGTGCTCTGCAGGAAAGAGCAGGGTTCAGAGAGAGACAAGCACAGGCACCCATAGACTAGTATGGAGAATAATGTAAAAACACTGGGGTGCCTCTGTTCTACCCTCAAGATCTTATGTGGATTTGAAAGTGCACTGAACAAACCAAGACTTAAAAGGAAGGTAGACCAGGACACACTTTTTGGATGTGAACTTTATTATATGGTTGGCAACCATGCCTGTAGACAATTACAAATATGTCAGGTGACAGTTAGCTGTGAAATAAATCAAATGACATGATTTTGACTTTCTTTGTATGAGTGACAGCACCTGAAAACTCTAAGCAAAAGATATTTAAATAAGTTGCAAACTACTTTGTATCTTGTACTGCCTAGAAGTACAGAGGTTTAGTTCTGGCCCTAATGAGAATATCTTTGCTCCTGAGAATTCTACGATGGGATACGAAGCCAAGCATGCTCTGGGATTGTTGTGAGGGTGTGTGTGTGTGTTCTCTTTTGTCTGAGTTTGCCTTGCATTTGTGAGTGGCTCGATGTTTACCACCAGGAGTTCTGCTGAGCATGGTGTCATACCCTGCCCCTGCCCGCCACCTGCTCTGTCTCTGCAGCCTGCAGGTCTACCCGCTCTTTTGTTGTTGTTGTTGTTGGGTTTTTTTTCTTTTTCTTTTTCTCTTGCCCTTTGCATTTTCCAGATGGTGTGTCTCACACTTCCCTTAGTATTTTAGGCGGACCCTGTTTGCAGCGCTGCTTGTCGGTGCTCTGTATTTTATAGTGGAGCTAAAAATAGTTGGAATCTGAGTGGAAGTCACGGTGTTGGGCCAAATCCAAGCCTCCAAACTCATGGGAGTTTGGTTGTCACTTTAAAATTTGATTTTATGTTTGTACATTACTTGGGCCTTTGTGAAACAGAAGTGTAAAACCGAGTCTCCAGCTAGGAGCACAGAATGACAAACCTCAGTGCACACTGGGGAGCCCCATGCTGTGAAGCCAAGAACTTGAAAGATCCCTCTCTGCCCAGTCAGCGCACCCAACAGTGACTACTGCTTGAAACCGTCTTTAAGGCTTTTCTTCTAATGTCCTCAAGTCTTCTGAAATCGCTAAATCCACTGATATGTCATTATTTTGATATAGAGGTCATCAGCTTCAGTCTTGCCCCCAACAATTTATCTAATTAAGTCATCCCAAGAGTTAGTTGTTGGGTTTTTGTGTGTTTTGGTTTGGGCTATAGTAGAAGTGATCCAACCTTAAAATTCTGTTTAGTTTGTTCAGGGTGTTGTTTTTGTCTTTCCTGTTTGGATGTAGGATGATATGACCCTCTAGAGTGATATGATCACCCAATCCCTTCCCTGCTACTTGAACCACATTGTCTGGAGTGACTGCTAAGCTTTCTTTGTTATAGTACCAGTCATTCTAGTGGATAACCATGAATATTCACCTTAAATGTACTTTATTCTTTTATGAAGGCACTCATAAAATCACCCTAGGTTTGTTATTTGTGTAGTTTTTCTCAGCTAAAATAATTTTTTTAGTTAGATTTGCATTTCATGATTATCTCCAGACAATGAATTCACTTGCCTTATTTACGGCAGCTTTAATTATTCTCTTTTGTATACCAGTGCATGCAGAATCAATATTAACATGTGTGCATGTTTGTGCAGGAGTTTGTGGGTGGCAGAGTGGATCATATGTTTGTATGCATATATGTGTGAATATGTGTGTGTGTGTACATTTATGTATTTACATATATATACAATAGATGCCTCTTCACACAGTTGTTGCTACCAATACTCAAATGCTGTCTGAAATATTAAGTGGAAAAATCCATAAATGAGTGAATTATGCTCCACACACATGCTTCATGGAACAGTACAATGGAGTGTTTTGTCTTGCCCATGAAGAGGATCTTGTCCAGCATACCCACTCTGCCTATGATGCCTGCACATTAGTGAGCTGGCAATGGGTCTATGACAGTATTCCAAAGTTTGTGTTCAAGTCATCTTTGTGTTGGTTAATAATAGCTTCAAGGTGGAAGCATGGCCATGCTAATGATGTTACTATAGTATGTGGTTAAAAATATTCTATACTTTAATTATTCATTGATGCTAATCTCTTACTATGTCTAAATCAAAACTTAAACTCTGAGCTAGGAATCTTCGTTCCCGGATCTTGCCAAGACTAGTCTGCACAAGTGAGAGTGTGGACTACAGAAGCTAACAGCTTCTGGGACAGGTGGAAGACACAGAGCTTCTGTGGCAGACCCCATTTCGGGGACCAAACATCCGGGCACCTTCCCTGCTAGAGGAGAGGTGTCCACCGTGCCCGGGAGGGTTTTGCCTGAGCATCTGCGGGAGCCATCTTCCTTCCAGGATCCCGCCAAGACTAGTCTGCACAGGAGAGAGTGTGGACTACAGAAGCTAACAGCTTCTGGGACAGGCCCTGTTTTGGGCCTTCATCTTCTGCCAGGAGACAAGTCCGAACAACAGATATCTGTGTACCTTCTCTGCAAGAGGAGAATTTGCCTGCAAAGAGTGCTCTAACCACTGAAACTCAGGAGAGAGCTAGTTTCCAGGTCTGCTAGTAGAGGCTAACAGAATCACGAAAGGAACGAGCTCTAACCAGAGACAACTATAACAACTGACTCCAGAGATTACCAGATGGCAAAAAGCAGATGTAAGAATCTTACTAACAGAAACAAAGACCACTCACCATCATCAGAACCCAGCACTCCTACCTCAGCCAGTCCTGGGTACCCCAACACACCCGAAAAGCTAGACCCGGATTTAAAGGCATAGCTCATTGTGATGGTAGAGGACATCAAGAAGGACTTTAATTAAACTCACTTAAAGAAATACAGGAGAACACTGCTAAAGAGTTACAAGTCCTTAAAGAAAAAGAGGAAAACACATCCAAACAGGTGATGGAAATGGATAAAACCATACTAGACCTAAAAAGGGAAGTGGAGACAATAAAGAAAACACAAAGTGAGGCAACGTTGGAGATAGAAATCCTAGGAAAGAAATCTGAAACCATAGATGGAGCATCACAAACAGAAGACAAGAGATGGAAAAGAGAATCTCAGGTGCAGAGGATTCCATAGAGAACATCAGCACAACAATCAAAGAAAATGCAAAACAAAAAAAGATCCTAACTCAAAACATTCAGGAAATCCAGGACACAATGACCAAACCTAGGGATAATAGGAGTAGATGAGAATGAAGATTTTCAACTTAAAGGGCCAGCAAATATCTTCAACAAAATTATAGAAGAAAACTTCCCAAACCTAAAGGAAGACATGCCCATGAATATACAAGAAGCCTACAGAACTCCAAATAGACTGGACCAGAAAAGAAATTCCTCCTGACACATAATAATCAGAACAACAAATGCACTAAATAAAGATAGAATATTAAAAGCAGTAAGAGAAAAGGATCAAGTAACATATAAAGGCAGGCCTATCAGAATTACACAAGACTTTTCACCAGAGAGTATGAAAGCCAGAAGATCCTGGACAGATGTAATACAGACACTAAGAGAACACAAATGCCAGCCCAGGTTACTATACCCAGCCAAACTTTCAATTACCATAGATGGAGAAACCAAAGTACAGATGGTAGAGAACCATCGATCTTACAGCACAAGCCATTGCTGTTCTATTCAGGAATTTTTCCCCTGTGCCCATAGATGGAGAAACCAAAGTATTCCACGACAAAACCAAATTCACACATTATCTTTCTACGAATCCAGCCCTTCAAAGGATAATGACGGAAAAAAAAAACAATACAAGGATGGAAACCACGCCCTAGAAAAAGCAAGAAAGAAATCCTTCAACAAACCTAAAAGAAGACAGCCACAAGAACAGAATGCCAACTCTAATAACAAAAATAATAGGAAGCAACGATTACTTTTCCTTAATATCTCTTAATATCAATGGACTCAATAAATTTTCTTATCAATAAAAAGACATAGACTAACAGACTGGCTACACAAACAGGACCCAACATTCTGCTGCTTACAGGAAACCCATCTCAGGGAAAAAGACAGACTCTACCTCAGAATGAAAGGCTGGAAAACAATTTTCCAAGCAAATGGTCTGAAGAAACAAGCTGGAGTAGCCATTATAAAATCTAATAAAATCAACTTCCAACCCAAAGTCATCAAAAAAGACAAGGAGGGGCACTTCATACTCATCAAAGGTAAAATCTTCCATGAGGAACTATCAATTCTGAATATCTATGCTCCAAATACAAGTACAGCCACATTCATTAAAGAAACTTTAGTAAAGCTCAAAGCACACACTGCAACTCACACAATAATAGTGGGAGACTTCAACACACCACTTTCATCAATGGACAGATCATGGAAACAGAAACTAAACAGGGACACAGTAAAACTAACAGAAGATATGAAACAAATGGATCTAACAGATATCTACAGATTATTTTATCCTAAACCAAAAGGATATACCTTCTTCTCAGCACCTTATGGTACCTTCTATAAAATTGACCATATAATTGGTCACAAAACAGGCCTCAACAGATACAAAAATATTGAAATTGTCCCATGCATCCTATCAGGTCACCATGGACTAAGGCTTATCTTCAATAACAACATAAATAATAGAAAGCCAATCTTCATGTGGAAACTGAACAACACTCTTCACAACCTTGGTCAAGGAAGGAATAAAGAAAGAAATTAGGGACTTTTTAGAGCTTAATGAAAATGAAGCCACATCGTATCCAAACCTATGGGACACAATGAAAGCATTTCTAAGAGGAAAACCCATAGCTCTGAGTGCCTACAAAAAGCAACTAGAGAGAGCACACACTAGCAGCTTGACAACACACCTAAAAGCTCTAGAAAAAAAGGACGAAATTTCACCCAAGAGGAGTAGATGGCAGGAAATAATCAAACTCAGAGGCGAAATCAACCAAGTGGAAACAAGAAGAACTATTCAAAGAACCAACCATAGGAGGAGCTGGTTCTTTGAGAAAATCAACAAGATAGATAAACCCTTAGCCAGACTCACTAGAGGGCATAGGGAAAGCAACCTAATTAACAAAATCAGAACTGAAAAGGGAGACAGAACAACAGATACTGAAGAAATCCAAAACACCCTCAGATTCTTCTACAAAAGGCTATACTCAACAAAACTGGAGAACCTAGATGAAATGGACAAGTTTCTAGACAGGTACCAGGTACCAAAGTTAAATCAAGATCAGGTTAATGATCTAAACAGTCCTATATCCCCTAAAGAAATAGAAGCAGTCAATAATAGTCTCCCAACCAAAAAAAGCCCAGGACCAGATGGGTTTAATGCAGAGTTCTATCAGACCTTCAAAGAAGATCTAATCCCAGTTCTTCACAAACTATTCCACAAAATAGAAACAGAAGGTACTCTACCCAACTCATTCTATGAAGCCACAATTACTCTGATACCTAAACCACAAAAAGACCCAACAAAGATAGAAAACTTCAGACCAATTTCCCTTATGAATATCGATGCAAAAATCCTCAATAAGGTTCTCACTAACCAAATCCAAGAACACATCAAAACAATCATCCCTCCTGACGAAGTAGGTTTCATTCCAGGGATGCAGGGATGGTTTAATATATGAAAATCCATCAACGTAATCCATTATATAAACAAACTCGAAGACAAAAACCACATGATCATATCGTTAGATGCTGAGAAAGCATTTGACAAAATCCAACACCCATTCATGATAAAAGTCTTGGAAAGATCAGGAATTCAAGGCCCATACCTAAACATGATAAAAGCAATCTACAGTAAACCAGTAGCCAACATCAAAGTAAATGGTGAGAAGCTTGAAGCTATCCCACTAAAATCAGGGACTAGAAAAGGCTGCCCACTTTCTCCCTACCTATTCAACATTGTACTTGAAGTCCTGGCCAGAGAAATCCGACAACAAAAGGAGATCAAGGGGATATAAATTGGAAAGGAAGAAGTCCAAATATCACTTTTTGCAGATGATATGATACTATATATAAGTGACTCTAAAAATTCCACCAGAGAACACTTAACCTGATAAACAGGTTCAATGAAGTATCTGGATATAAAATTAACTCAATCAAGTCAATGGCCTTTCTCTACACAAAGGATAAACAGGCTGAGAAAGAAATTAGGGAAACAACACCCTTCTCAATAGTCACAAATAATATAAAATACATTGGTGTGACTCTAACTAAGGAAGTGAAAGATCTGTATGATAAGAACTTCAAGTGTCTGAAGAAAGAAATTAAAGAAGATCTCAGAAGATGGAAAGATCTCCCATGCTCATGGATTGGCAGGATCAATATAGTCAAAATGGCTATCTTGCCAAAAGCAATCTACAGATTCAATGCAATCCCCATCCAAATTCCAACTCAATTCTTCAACGAATTGGAAAGGGCAATCTGCAAATTCATCTGGAATAACAAAAAACCTAGGATAGCAAAAACTCTTCTCAAGGATAAAAGAACCTCTGGTGGAATTACCATGTCTGACCTAAAACTGTACTACAGAGCAATTGTGATAAAAACTGCATGGTACTGGTATAGCAACAGACAAGTAGACCAATGGAACACAATTGAAGACCCAGAAATGATCCCACACACCTATGGTCACTTGATCTTTGACAAGGGAGCTAAAACCATCAAGTGGAAAAAAGACAGCATTTTCAACAAATGGTGCTGGCACAACTGGTGGTTATCATGTAGAAGATTGTGAATTGATCCATTTCTATCTCCTTGTACTAAGGTCAAATCTAAGTGGATTAAGGAACACCACATAAAACCAGAGACACTGAAACTTATAGAGTAGAAAGTGAGGAAAAGCCTCGAAGATATGGGCACAGGGGAAAAATTCCTGAATAGAACAGCAATGGCTTGTGCTGTAAGATCGAGAATCAACAAATGGGACCTCATAAAAGTGCAAAGCTTCTGCACGTCAATAAGACAAAAAGGCCACCAAAAGATTGGGAAAGGATCTTTACCTATCCTAAATCAGATAGGGGACTAATATCCAATATATATATATATATATTTATATATATAAAGAACTCAAGAAGGTGGACTCCAGAAAATCAAATAACCCCATTAAAAAATGAGGCTCAGAGCTAAACAAAGAATTCTCACCTGAGGAATACTGAATGGCTGAGAAGCACCTGAAAAAATGTTCAGCATCATTTGCCATCAGGGAAATGCAAATCAAAACAACCCTGAGGTTTCACCTCACACCAGTCACAATGGCTACAATCATAAATTCAGGTGACAGCAGATACTGGAGAGGATGTGGAGAAAGAGGAACACTCCTCCATTGTTGGTGGAATTGCAAGCTTGTACAACCACTCTGGAAATCAGTCTGGCAGTTCCTAAGAAAATTGGACATAGTACTACCAGAGGATCCCGCAATACCTCTCCTGGGCATATATCCAGATGTCCCAACCGGTGAGAAGGACACATGGTCCACTATGTTCATAGCAGCCTTATTTATAATAGCCAGAAGCTGGAAATAACCCAGGTGCCCCTCAACAATGGATACAGAAAATGTGGTACATTTACACAATGGAGTACTTCTGAGCGATTAAAAAGAATGAATTTATGAAATTCCTAAGCAAATGGATGGACCTGGAGGGCATCATCCTGAGTGAGGTAACTCAATCACAAAAGAACTCACATGATATGTACTCACTGATACGTGGATATTAGCCCAGAAACTTAGAATAGCCAAGATAAAAGATAGAATTTGTGAAACACATGAAACTCAGGAAGAACGAAGACCAAGGTGTGGATACTTTGCCCCTTCTTTGAATTGGGAGCAAGGCACCCATGGAAGGATCTACAGAGACAGAGTTTGGAGCTGAGACAAAAGGATGGACCATCTAGAGACTGCCATACCCGGGGTTCCATTCCATAATCAGCCTCCAAATGCTGACACCATTGCATACACTAGCAAGATTTTGCTGAAAGGACCCTAATATAGCTGTCTCTTGTGAGACTATGCCGAGGCCTAGCAAACACAGAAGTGGATGCTCACAGTCAGCTATTGGTTGGATCACAGGGCCCCCAATGGAGGAGCTAGAGAAAGTACCCAAGGAGCTAAAGGGGTCTGCAACCCTCTAGGTGGAACAACAATATGAACTAATCAGTACCCCCAGAGCTCGTGTCTCTAGCTGCATATGTATCAGAAGATGGCCTAGTCGGCCATCAGTGGAAAGAGAGGCCCATTGGTCATGCAAACTTTATATGCCTCAGTACAGGGGAATGCCAGGGCCAAGAAGTGGGAGTGGGTGGCTAGGGGAGTGGGTGGGGGAGCATGTGGGGGACTTTTGGGATAGCATTGGAAATGTAAATGAAATAAATACCCAATAATAATAATAATAAAACAACTCTGAGCTAGGGAGATTGTGAAGTAGATAAAAAAGCATTTGCTGCATAAGTATGAGGGCCTGACTTTGAATTCCAAGTGAATGCCACAAGAACATTCCAGAGCTGTGGTGAGCAGTCAAGGAGGTAACAGGTCCTGGAAGCTTTCGGCCCAATCAGCCTGCAGTAGGAAACAACCAAGAGACCCTGTCTTAAACAAGGTTCAAGTTAACAACAGACATTCAAGGTTTTCCTCTGACTTTAACACATGCACATGCACTCTATTGTATATGTACCAGTTCTCTCTCTCTCTCTCTCTCTCTCTCTCTCTCTCTCTCTCTCTCTCTCTCTCTCTCTCTCTCACACACACACACACACACACACACACAAATACCATATACACTATTAAAATACAAATAATAAGTAAACTCTGTGCTATATTTACCCTTAAAGGGAAATGAGTGTCTGTTTAGTTTCAGGCACCAAGGCACCCATTACCCAGAGATTGTGTTCATTACAGTGAAAAGCTGACCAGCACAGAGATGCCCATAAGTGTCTGAATATATGCTTATGTATACATGTGTGCATATTTATGTATGTGCATGGATCATGTATATGTAGATAACCATTATGTTATGTGTAACTGTATGTGTACATGCATATGAATGTATTTGTGTGTACGTTGATATAGGTATATGTTGGATTATTGATATGACATATATTTACATGTGTTTATATTTTCGTGTACACATATATGCATGATCTTAGTGGTTTTGTATCCTCTGAAATGTTCTAGGAAATCTCAAGTATCTACATTAATTTTCTCACTTGTACTCTGGCACAATGCAATGATGAAATCCTCATTTCCCTTTAAGGGTAAATATAGCACAGAGTTTACTTATTATTTGTATTTTAATAGTGTATATGGTATTTGTGTGTGTGTGTGTGTGTGTGTGTGTGAGAGAGAGAGAGAGAGAGAGAGAGAGAGAGAGAGAGATTTCATATAGAGAAGTCTATAAACCTTTCATATAGAGAAGTCTATAAACCTTCCCTTTACTTCAGAGATCTAATCTCCTGGTTAATATGGTGCTTCACATGAAGTTGTCCGCTCAGAGACACTCTGCCCTGACTCTAAGTTGCTGGACAGAAACACCAGGCTTCTGCAGCTGGTCCCTTGTTACCTGCTGTCAGCCTTCCCAGCTGTTCTTCTCCATGTGACCCTCAGCAGAAGGACCTGTTTGGGATCATCAGTACTCCCAGAGCTTCAAATAAATGAGGTTAAAGTACAACTCTAGTAGCCATATCTTCTCTAAGATCTGAAGTTGGATCAGGATGTGATGTATGATTTAGGAATTGGGAACAAGGGTTTCAGCTTGCACTTTGAAGTAAAGTTGGGATGGAGGTTTCCTAAGCAGTGGTGGAGGTATTGTTTGGGTATAAATAATGAGTTATAAATATTTAGTCAAGGTCAAAGTCATTTTTTAGAGCTATGATTAAATAGCAGCCTTGCTTTGGCATTATTCCAAAAGCAGTTAACTATACTCTGAACGTGAAGAAGAGTAAGGTAAATCTTTAACAAATAGTACTTCTCCCATGAATCAGGGCTGTGATAGTCTTGCCTTTAGAACAGGACAATGATGGCCCTAGAATAGCTGGCATCCCATTATTGTCCCAACTTTAGACTTTCTTCTTGAAACAAACAAGCAGGACTAAGTTTCCTTCTGGTGGGTTTTTTTCATCCAGGTACAAAATGACCAAAGGGGTCCCCTATTGACTCTCTTCCAGTGTTCCCCACAATGAGGCCCACTGTGCCAGGGCTTGCATCCTGAGCCCTACAGTGTTCTTCAGCTAGTGAGGAATGCTTCCTAGGCTCTGTCTCCTCACAGTGCTGTTGGCACAGGTCGAGATTCAGTCTAGGTGTTCACACCCTAGAAGGTGGCTGTTGCTTTCCCAGAAAGGAGTCTGCAGGGAAGGGATCCATCTGAGCAGAGTGCCAGGATTCTGCTGCAGTAGGGAGCTTGGACCTGTAGATCCCTATACCCTGTCTCACTACCTCACCATTCATGGGTTCAAGTACCACCCTTGGATTCTTGTATTGGACCTCACTTGTTGTGTTGTGTTTCTTCTCTGTATGCCTTCAAATGTGTGCATATGGAAGCTTGTTTAACTTTTCTTTAATGGACAACTTTAAAAGAATTAAATGGACATGAAAGGCAGCTCACACAGACCTTAATTGGCCTTGCAGTGCAGGGTGCAGGAGATAGCAGGCGGCTCCCTTCCAACATCAGAGCAGTGCTCTGAAGGCCATGTCACTAAGAAACACGGACTGTGGGCTACTCCCAAGTTGCATAGTTAGAGGAAGAGGAGGCAGATAGTAGTAACCCAGGTGAATATTTGATTTCTGTCATCGTCAATGCTCATTTCCATTTGTCTTTCACATGCTAACAGTTTGCCATCTGTATTATAATCAGTGCATCCCAGCTCAGAGCAGAGTTTGCTGACGAGCTGTGGTGCCACCGCACATTCTCAGGGTGACACTGACTCTTGTGGATAAGATAGCAAGCCCTAAAGAGCTTCGGTTGATTAGCTTGAAAATGCTAACCTCAAGCTACCCTGGGGCTTTGAAGGGGTACTTTTCTGTTTTATAGAGTTATTTGTCATGCGATTGACCAATATCTTGGAAATAAATAGTTTTTAGCTCACTTTGCATCAGTGATAACCTGGAAGCTTCCCTTTTCTAAACAGTTTTGGTGTGGTAGTCTGTTTATGTGAATGAAGCATATATATATATATATATATATATATATATATATATATATATATATATTTTCTTGGCCAGAGGTCACTGGGGAAACAGGGCCATGGTCCTATGTGACCAGGAAGGCAGCTCCGCCCACCTGGACCTGGAGAAGGGCAGCAACCTCACAGCTTCCAGGCATGAACAAAGACCCTGGAGGCCCTCAGGAGACTAAATGGTAGTTAAAGATTAAAAATTTGGAGAAAAGATATGGAGGTCATTTCTGCAGCTTTTTAAATTAGGAATCACACACATCTTGTATTTTCAGGCATTCTACGAGTGCGGTTCCTGAAAACATACAATCTTGCAGTTAATTTCCATTACAGTCTTAATTGTGAGCATTTATCATGCTCCAAATTTGCAAATGTTTTAATTCAGAAAAGTCACATTGTCTGGAATTATCTGTTTGTATTCATGTATTTCAATTTTTATATTTTGTGCTTCAACTAGAAATGCTAAAATGACAGTGACTGATAGCTACAGATGGATTCAGATGATAAATAAATAAAACCCTCATATTAAAAGTAATTTAAGATAAGTATGAGCCTAACTTTTTTTATTAGATATTTTCTTTATTTACATTTAAAATGTTATTCCCTTTTCTGGTTTCCCCTCCAAAAATCCACTATCCCTTCCCCGCTCCCCCTGCTCACCAACCCACCCACTCCCGCTTCCTGGCCCTGGCATTTCCCTACACTGGGGCATAGAGCCTTCATAGGACCAAGGGTCTCTCCTCCCATTGATGACCAACAAGGGCATCCTCTGCTACATATATGGTAGGATTTGGTGACTGTATATGGGATGGATACAGGTGGGACAGTCTCTGGATGGCCTTCCTTCAGTCTCTGCTCCACACTTTGTCTCTGTAACTCCTCCCATGAGTATTTTGCTCCCAATTCTAAGGAGGGCAGAAGTATCCACACTTTGGTCTTCCTTCTTCTTGAGCGTCATGTGATCTGTGAAGTATATCTTGGGTATTCTGAGCTTCTGGGCTAATATCCACTTATCAGTGAGTGCATACCATGTGTGTTTCTTTGTGTTTGGGTTCCCTCACTGAGGAGGATATTTTATAGTTCCATCCATTTGCCTAAGAATTTCATAAATTCATTGTTCTTAATAGCTGAGTAGTAAAAAATAAATAAATAAATAAATAAATAAATAAATAAATAAATAAATAAATAAAAATAGCTGAGTAGTACTCCATTGTGTAAATGTACCACATTTTCTGTATCCATTCCTCTGTTGAGGGACACCTGGGTTCTTTCCATCTGGCTATTATAATAAGGTTGTTATGAACATAGTGGAACATGTGTCCTTATTACATGTTGGAGCATCTTCTGGGTATATGCCCAAGAGTGGTATTGCTGTGTCCTGAGGTAGTACTATGTCCAATTTTCTGAGAAATAGCCAAACTGATTTCCAGAGTGGTTATATCAGCTTGAAATCGCACCAGCAATGGAGGAGTGTTCCTCTTTCTCCACATCCTTGCCAGCATCTGCTGTCACCTCAGTTTTTGATCTTATCCATTTTGACTGGTGTGAGGTGGAATCTCAGGGATGTTTTGATTTGCATTTCCCTGATGACTAAGAATGTTGAACATTTGTTTAGGTGCTTCTCAGTCATTCAGTATTCCTCAGGTGAGAATTCTTTGTTTAGCTCTGTACCCCATTTTTAATAGGGTTATGTTTCTCTGGAGTCTAACTTCATAAGTTCTTTTTATATATTGGATATTAGCCCTCAATCAGATGTAGGGTTGGTAAAGATCTTTTCCCAATCTGTTGGTTGCCTTTTTGTGGTATTGACAGTGTCCTGTGCCTTACAAAAGCTTTACAATTTTATGAGGTCCCATTTGTCAATTCTTTTTTTTTGGGGGGGGGGATTTTTTTGTCAGTTCTTGATCTTAGAGCATAAGCTACTGGTGTTCTGTTCAGGAAAATTTCCCCTGTGCTCATGTGACTCTTCTCCACTTTCTTTTTTATTAGTTTAAGTGTCTCTAGTTTTATGTAGAGGTCCTTGATCCACTTGGACTTTATCTTTGTACAGGAGAAGAGAATGGATTGATTTGCATTCTTCTACATGCTATGCCAGTTAAAGTGGAGTTGGATTTTGTCAAATGCTTTCTCAGCATCTAATGAAATGATCATATGGGTGTTTTCTCTGAGTTTGTTTCTATTAGTGGCTTAAGTTGATAGATTTCTGTATATTGAACCATTCCTGCATCTCTGGGATGAAGCCTACTTGATCATGGTGGATGACCATTTTGATGTGTTGTTGGATTCCATTTTCGAGAATTTTATTGACTATTTTTGCATCCATATTCATAAGGGAAATTGGCCTGAATTTCTCTTTCTTTGTTAGGTCTTTATGTGGTTTAGGTAGCAAAGTAATTGTGGCTTCATAGAACAAGTTGGGTAGTGTTCCTTCTGTTCTATTTTGTGGAATAGTTTGAGGAGTATTAGTATTCGGTCTTCTTTGAAGATCTGATAGAACTCTGCACTAAACCATCTGGTCCTGGGCTTTTTTTGGTTGGGTGATTAGTAATGACTGTTTCTATTTCTTTAGGGATTATGAGACTGCTTAGATGGTTTATCTGATCCTGATTTAACTTTGGTACCTGGTATCTGTCTAGAAAATTGTCTATTTCATCCAGATTTTCCAATTTTGTTGAGTGAGTATAGGCTTTTGTTGTAGGATCTGATGATATTTTGGATTTCCTCAGTTTTTGTTCTTATATCCCCCCTTTCATTTCTGAATTTATTAATTTGAGTACTGTCTCTGTGCCCTCTGGTTAGTCTGGCTAAGTTTTATCTATCTTGTTGATTTTTCTCAAAGAACCAACTCCTGGTTCAGTTGATTCTTTGTATAGTTCTTTTTGTTTCTACTTGGTTGATTTCAGCCC
The DNA here is from genome assembly GCF_978045245.1 of Mus caroli. NCBI lineage: Eukaryota > Metazoa > Chordata > Mammalia > Rodentia > Muridae > Mus > Mus caroli. Next base: position 27,452,668 of record NW_028227269.1, read on the forward strand.
TGAGTTTGATTATTTCCTGCTGTCTACTCTTTGGTGTATTTGCTTCTTTTTGTTCTAGAGCTTTCAGGTGTGCTGTTAAACTGCTACTGTATGCTCTCTCTCCAGTTTCTTTTTGGAGGCATTCAGAGCTATGAGTTTCCCTCTTAGCACTGCTTTCATTGTGTCCCATGAACATGGGTATGTTTCATTAAATTCTAAAAATTATTTAATTTCTTTATTTCTTTCTTGACCAAGCTATCACTGAGTGTTGTTCAGCTTCCATGTGTATGTGTCTTTCTGTTGGTTTTGTTGTTATTGAAATCCAGCCTTAGTCCATGGTGATCTGATAGGATACATGGAATTATTTCTGGATAGTCTGGAAGGCCATCCAGAGACTGTATCTTTTTGTATCTGTTGAGGCCTGTTTTGTGACCAATTATATGGTCCGTTTCAGAGAATGTACCATGAGGTACTGAGAAGAAGGTGTATTCTTTTCTTTTAGGGTGTAATGCTCTATATATGTCTGTTAAATCCATTTGGTCTACAACTTCTATTAGTTTCACTGTATCTTTGTTTAGTTTGTGTTTCCCTGATCTGTCCATTGATGGTGTTGAAGTACCCCTCAATTATTGTGTGAGGTGCAATGTGTGCTTTTAGCTTTAGTATATTTTCCTTTATGAATGTGTGTGCCCTTGCATTTGGAGCATAGATGTTCAGAATTGAGAGTTCTTGTTGGTAGATTTTTCCTTTCATGAGTATGAAATGTCCTTCTGTGATGGTTTGTATATTCTTGGACCAGGGAGTGGCACTATTTGGAGGTGTAGCCTTGTTGGGATAGGTGTGACCTGGTAGGAATAGGTGTGTCATTGTGTGTGTGGGCTCAAGACCCTCACCCTAGTTGCCTGGGAAGTCAGTCTTCCACTAGCAGCCTTTGGATGAAGACAGAACTCTCAGCTCTGCTTGTGCCATGCCTGCCTGGATACTGCCATGCTCCCACCTTGATGATAATGGACTGAACCTCTGAACCTGTAAGCCAGCCCAAGTAAATGTTGTTGTTGTTGTTTTTATAAGACTTGCCTTGGTCATGGTGTCTGTTCTCAGCAGTAAAACCCTAACTAAGACACCTTCCTTATCTTTTTTGATGACTTTTGGTTGAAAGTTGTCTTTATTCAATATTAGGATGGCTACTCCAGCTCATTTCTTGGGACCATTTATTTGGAAAACTGTTTTCCAGGCCTTTACTCTGAGGTAGTGTTTGTCTTTGACACTGAGGTGGTTTCCTGTATGTAGAAAAATGTGGGGTCCTCTTTACATATCCAGTCTGTTAGTCTATGTCTTTTTATTGGGGAATTGAATCCATTGACATTATGAGATATTAAGCAATAGTGATTGTTGCTTCTTGTTATTATTAATGCTATCTTTATGTGGTTATCTTTCTTTTGGGTTTGTTGAAAGATTACTTTCTTGCTTTTTCTAGGGTGTAGCTTTCCTCCTTGAGTTGGCATTTTCCATCTATTATCCTTTGTAGGCTGGATTAGCAGAAAGGCATTGTGTAAATTTGGTTTTGTCATGGAATATCTTGGTTTCTCCATCCATGGTAATTGAGAATTTTGCTGGGTATATTAGTCTGGGTTGGCATTTGTATTTTCTTTGGGTCTATATGAGATCATCCCATGATCGTCTAGCTTTCATAGTCTCTGGTGAGAAGTTTGGTGTAATTCTGATAGGTCTACCTTTATATGTTACTTGATTTTTACCTTACTGCTTTTTAATACTCTTTGTTTACTGTGTTTGGTGTTTTGATTATTATGTTATGGGAGGAATTTCTTTTCTTGTCCAATCTATTTGGAGTTCTGTGGGTTTCTTGTATGTTGATAGGCATCTCTTTCTTCAGGTTAGGGAAGTTTTCTTCTATAATTTTGTTGAATATATTTACTGGCCCTTTTTAACTTGGGAATTGTCACTCTCTTTTATATCTATTATCCTTAGGTTTGGTCTTCTCATTGTGTCCTGAATTTCTTGGATGTTTTGGGTTAGGAACTTTTTGCATTTTGCATTTTCTTTGACTGTTGTGTCAATGTTTTCTATGATGCCTTCTGCACCTGAGATTCTCTCTTCTATCTCTTGTATTCTGTTGGTGATACTTGCATCTATAACTCCTGGTATCTTTCTTAGGTTTTCTATCTCCAGTGTTGTCTCCTTTTGTGATTTCTTTATTGTTTCTATTTCCATTTTTAAATCCTGGATGGTTTTCTTCAGTTTGCTTGTGTTTTCCTGTAATTCTTTAAGGCATTTTTGTGTTTCCTCTTTAAGTTCTTCTACCTGTTTACCTGTGTTTTCCTGTATTTCTTTAAGGGAGTTATTTTTTGTCCTTCATAAATTACTCTATCATCATCATGAGATGTGATTTTAAATCAGAGTCTTGCTTTTCTGGTGTGTTAGGATATCCAGGGTTCACTGTGGTGGGAGAACTGGGTCCTGATGATGCCAAGTAGTCTTGGTTTTCTGTTGCTTATTTTCTTGTGTTTGCCTTTTGCCATCTCTGGTGTTAGCTGTTCTTATTGTCTCTGACTTTGGCTTATCCCTCCTGCAAGCCTGTGTGTCAGTATTCCTGGGAGACCAGTTCTCTCCAGGAGGAATTTGGTTCTGGAGAGCTGTGGTACAGGGTAATCTTTGGGGTGCAGACAGACCAGAAGGATCCTGTGCCTGGCTGATCCTTGGTTCCCGTGTCCTGATGGCTCTGCGAGGGTCCCTCTTGGGCCAGGAATTTGAAGGGAAGTAGTGGTCTTACCTGCGCTTACAGGTGTGTAGGAACTCCTGGGAGACCATCTCAATACTGGCGGTATTTGTATATGTAGCTCTGTGGCACAGGATCAGCTCTGAGTGGAGACAGATACCAGAAGACTTCTGTCCTAGGCAGCTCCTTGTTCCTTGTGTCCTGAGGGTTCTGGGTGGGTTCCTCTGAGCAGCAGTGGTAGTCCTACCTGTACTCACAGGCCTGTCTGTACTCCTGAGATGCTCGCTCCCTCCTGTTGCTATTTCAAGCTTACCTTTAAAATTTATAAAACAATAGTGTTTTGATATTGTTTTATCAAAACTAAATGCTTGGGTTTACAGATCAGGCAGCTATAGAAGGTTTGAGCAAAACAGTGGCTATCCATCCATCCATCCACCATCATCTATCTTCCCAGTTCATCATCCCATCCATCTAACCCTTCCATCCATCCATCCATCCATGCATCCATCCATCAGTCCATCTATGCATCTATCCAACTATTCACCCATCCTATCAATATATCATCATCCATTTACCCCATCCATGTATCCATGATGCATTCATGTTTCCATCTATCCATCCATCCATCCATCCATCTATGCATTCATCCATCGACCCATCCATTCCATCCACTCATTCAATCTATCATCTCCAAAGCTCCTCTCTCAGCCATTATTCTAATACATGCCTCTGTAGGGCTCAGTAAACTAACACACTGCTGTTTCTGAGTATACATGTGTTTATGTGCATGGATGCACTATGCATGTGTGTACATGTGTGAACTTGTGTGTGTGTGTGTGTGTCTTTGTAGTGCTGAACAAAGATCACATATTCCTATTTCTTTGAGTATATGTAGTGATAGAGAGTAGAGGTATGCACAGGCATGTGTCTATGTGTGTTTACTTATACAGAAGTCAGAGGTCAATATTCAGTTACTCTCCTCATCTTTAAATTCAAAAAATAAATAATTTTTAACAAAGTTTCTCACTGAACCTAGAGGTCATGATTGGGTAGGCTAACTAAGCAATGAGCTCCGGGGATCCACCTATATTCATATTCCTGGAACTGGATTACATAACCATGCCATACCTGGTAGCAGCTTCTTCTTCTTCTTCTTCTTCTTCTTCTTCTTCTTCTTCTTCTTCTTCTTCTTCTTCTTCTTCTTCTTCTTCTTCTTGTTCTTGTTCTTCTTCTTCTTCTTCTTGTTCTTGTTCTTCTTCTTGTTCTTCTTCTTGTTCTTCTTCTTCTTCTTCTTCTTCTTCTTCTTCTTCTTCTTCTTCTTCTTCTCCTCCTCCTCCTCCTCCTCCTCTTCCTCCTCCTCCTCCTCCTCCTCTTCCTCCTCCTCCTCCTTCTCCTACTTTCTCCTCCTCCTATTATTATTACTATTATTATTATTAGTTTATTTATTCATTTTGCAACCTGATTACAGCCCCCTCTCTTCTCTACCCAGTCTTACCTTCATAGCCTTTCCTTCCATCCCTCTAATTCTTTTTCTCCTTAGAGAATGGGAAACCTTTCATTGGGTAACAATCTGTCCTGGCACATCAATTCTCTGAAGTACTAAGCTAAACTTTTCCCACTGAGGCTTGACAAGACAGTCCAGCTAGGTGGAGTGGATACAATGGCAGGAGAAGAGTCAGAGACATCCCACATTCCAATTGTTAGGGAACCTACATGAAGACCAAGCTATACATCTGCTATGAATGTCTAGAGAGCCTAGTCCAACCTATGCATCCTCTTTGATTGGTGGTTTAGTCTCTATGAGCCCCCATGGGCCCAGGTTAGTGGATTCTGTGGGTCTTCTTGCTGTACCTGCCTTTTTAAGTGGATGCTGGAGATCTAAATGGAGGTCTTTATGTTCGTATAGCAGGAACTGTGGATCTCTCCAACTCTAATAGGTAGATGTGTCTCTTAATTCTGGCTAAGGTTGATCTATTGACTTTGTAGTCTAGAAGGTGGGGTATTAGATTCCTTATGCCTACTCCAAAAATACAAACACTTTCCCTGAAACCACTGTCCAAATACAGTTATATTCTAATTTTGAGAGGAAATTCCCAGCATTTGTTCTGTCACTATCAAGAGCCTTATCTTAGGATTCACAGAATTATTGGTCCAGCACAGCCATTGTTCTTCTAGACTATCAATCTGATGCCTAGCTCACCTTGTGCTAGGAAATCTCTACAACCTCATGACTACCGCCTGTACCCCTTTTTGCCTTTCCCTGCTGGCTAGAACCTATTCTCTGTGGCTTCATAGAAAAAGAGAATGTACATAAAATAAACATTGGAGTTACAACTAAACTCCAGCCCTGAAGTCACAGCCCTGAAGCCCTGAGGGGCTCTGGTCAAAGGGGCAGATGAAGTACAGTGACACTGTCAGCAAGGTAAGCAGCAACTCTGTTCTTCTCTCATCTTCCCTTACCTCATCCTTTGTCCTCTTCTGAAGGCCTCTGCTGTATTCTACAAAGAGAGACAGTACCATTGCCCTTACCATCACCTTCTTTTAATTTTGGAAGAATACAAACTTTACAACAGAATTTCCTAGACTCTAGCTGATCAGATTTATGTAGAACAAATATTTCCAGATATTATAGCCAATCACTTGTCACATCAATGAAAATTGAAGTTCATGTGATGGAGAGATGGTGCTGCAGTTAAAAGTACTTGCTGGTTTTGCAGAGGACATAGATTCATTTCCCATCACCTATATGGTAACTCATAACCATCTATAACTCTAGGTCTAGGGGACTCATTGCCCTCTTCTGGCACTGGACAGACATGGTCTACATGTATATATGCAGGCCAACACTGATACTTAAAATAAAAATATTTTTTAAATATATAAATCAATGGATAAAGGAAAGGATTGGATGAACAGACCGCGGTGTGTAACAGTGCATCATTTATGCACAGATATACGTGCACATATATGCAGGCATGCACTACATGCATCTTATACACAGACATAGCACACACATGCACATACACCCTGTCCTCACTCTCCTACTGTGTCATTTATCCATCCAGATGTCAGATGCTAGACTGAATATCAACTTTTTTCCAAACTCCAACAGCCTGTCATACAGCACCATGCACAGAATGCTGATGCATGAGCACTCCCTGGAGCTGGGTCCTGGCTGTCGGTGAGACTCCACATCCTCTCCTGTGCTGCCATTACAGGATGGTTATACCTTGGCTCTATTTGGCCAGCCATTTAGTCCTTAGTGAGGCTCTTTAGTCTGTACCCATGTATCCTTGAGTTGTGAGCACACTTTTCCTTTAGTTTTCATTCAGTTGCCTCCTCACCCACTACTTTATTCTCTATCTCCCAGACATTGGACTTATTTAATGCTCCTATCTCTCTTACTATTATCAGATCTGTCTCCCCCCCTCTATGCATTTTTTTGTTCTACTTTCTAGGAAATTTTTGCAGGATTACATCCCAATCCTACTACTGGGATTTGGTACATCAAATTTTAATATGCAAGGGATCTTTCGAGGTCTTTGAATCTCTTTCCTTTTCATATAAACTTACATTTCTATTTTAGGCATGTATTATCTTCTCTTATGTCCCGAGACTATCATTTTTTTTGTCACTTTTATTTTCCTCAAGTGTCTTAGTTTTCTTTTACCTCATTGTGTTTCTTCTGTATGTTTTGCGTTGGGCTATTCTCAGACATCTGGGAACCCTGAGCTCCCAAACACTGACCTGATGCATCTCTCCATCTGAATTTTGATATTGTCATTTTTTACTCTGTTGTTGGCCTTCTCCTCTTAGGTTTGTGTCTTCATTTAATCTTTGCTATCGCTTTTGTGAGCTTTGCGAGTATCCAGCAACCTGCTGGGCTGAGGAGGAGAGGGCTGTATTTACCATGTCTTAAGTAGTATGTCTCTTATTTCCTCTTTTCCAAGGTCATTTGGACACCCCCTGCCAGTGAGATAGCAAGAGAGTATATTTTGGCATTTATCAAAATAAAAAATAAGAATTCTTTCTTCCTAAATCCAATGCAAATCCAGGAAGCTGTGCTGAGATTAAACCACAGAACTCACTTGTCCAGACTTCCTGATACGTAAACAGGGAGACTGACTGCAAACTGGTTGTCTGTTATGGCCTAGATCATTTAGGACATGGATTTTCTGCTAGGCTGTCTACTCATCCCTTTGGCCTTAGAGCCACAAATAGTCCTATATCTGCTGTGGCCTCCGGAAAAGAGAACTCTCCCCATCCTCTTCATATTCCTCCTGAGCCACAGTTTTTACCTTAGATCTACATTCATGTCCATGAGACACCTTCGACCCTGAGACTAGATGTCTTTGACTAGTGAGATTCTCAGATCCCACTGAGAAATAAATACCATTAATGACACAGAGAACCTCTGCCGTCCTTATATCAATTTCCCACTTACTATAAACAGACGATGAAACAATGAGCAAAATCATTAAAGGCTGACAAATCTTAACTCACAGCCACAAGTTGAGAAGAAGTGATCTTAAGCAGTACTGAGCATCTCACATTCTAAGAATAAGGGAAGCACTGAAACTGAGACTCACAGTGGCCCACATGGTAAAAAGCGAGGTTTGTTTGCTTACTGTGATCTCAAGTTTGGCAGAATGGATGGATTGATATGGAAGGGGTTCCATCATTGGTTGGTGAAGCTCTGTCTGCTGGAGCAGTAACCCCCGACTATGAACCCCTCAGAGTACAGAACTTGTTGTTTTACAACTTCCTATGGAAGGATCCCAGACTCCACACAGAGATAACAAGGTTTGAGTTCAGCAGGAAACACATAAGATAAGCCTGGAGCACTGTTAAGTTCTAAAGTGAAAGAACCCCTCAAACACAGAATGATGGGACATGACAAATAGATGGGGTGTCCATCCTCTAGTGCTCTCAGTGTGCAAAGCTGAGCAGCACAGTACATGCCAAAGCCCTGACCAGATCCCAGAGACCACGCTGACACACAGGAACATATAAATAAGGAAAAGGGAGGAGGGCAGATAGATGCTACAGAAGAAAATCTGGCTCCAGTCCCTGACAGTGGCATGCTGAGATAACCTGAGGCATACATTTTGTCTAAAACGTGTCCAAAAATCCTTTTCAGGTGACTGACCACTGAAGGGAACAGTACAGGAGACAAAGTACCTGTTTCCAATGTACCTAGCAGTGTGGAGGACCACCTCACTCAATCCTTCCCTGACAGAGAGAGGTGGCCCCTGTGACCAGCCCCTCAGAGCATATCTGAAAGAGGGGTTCTGTCTTTAACCAGATGGTACCCCTTCATGGGAGAAGGTAGGCACTGTGGGAGAGAGTGTATGGACATTGGTTTAGGATATAAATACTATAGAAGAAAGGATTAAAATATGTCTATACCTCTCTCTCTCTCTCTCTCTCTCTCTCTCTCTCTCTTTCTCTTTGTGTGTGTCTGCATGTAAATACACAAATATATATATGTGTGTATATATATATATATATCAGTTATCCCTTCTCTTTACTTTTTTGAGTCAGTGTTAGAGAACTGTGTCCTCCAGGCAGAGCATAGCCACAGCCATCTGGAATTCAAAACTATCTGGATGACAGTAGACACACTGAACTTACCAACATCTCTTCACAGAATGGCAGAAGGGTCATCAGGCCTCCCCGGAGATTCTAGTCATTCACTTCCTCATGCTCAGACCCCTAACTGCCTTCAGTCCTCCTCCAGCTTCCCATGGTCCAGGAAGACACCAGAATAAGTAGTGGATGAAAAAGTCATCATTTCTGAGTTCTTTTTCATGGCTTTGGGAGGTCATCCATATTTGAGTGGAACATTTGGCTTAGTCTGAGAAAAGTATCATGGGAAATTCAAAGAAGATCCAAGGAGTGTGGGAATGGGGGCATGGAATCACAACACTTCATTCTTAAGTTCTAACCTAACTTGTTTTAGAGGCATTATAGATTTATTTATCCTTGAAAATGATAAAGCACTGTACATAAAATCAGCAAAAATCTCATTATTAATGATGATGACATGGTAGGTAATACAGGGAATTACTTGTCTTCATCCAATACCATTTTTTTGTTCTGAATTTCCTTTGTTTTTTCTCATTTTTATTAATTACTTTAGACTTTTGTGCAATGTATTTGATCATATTCACCTCCCCCAACTCCTCCCAGAGGAATCCCCCTTCCCTACTGCTACCCAGGTTTCATCAACATAGTAGACTCATTTGGGAGGAAGGAAGCTTTGTTGGAAAATTGCCTCCACCAGATTTGCCTGTAGGCAAGTCTGTGGGCATTTTCTTGGTTTATTGTTGATTGAAGGAGAGAGCAATGTAGGCAGGTGGGTCCTGGGTTGTATAACAAAGCAAAACAAGCAAGCCATTCAGAGCAAGCCAGTCAGGTATATTTCTCTGTGGTCTCTACTTCAATTCTTGCCTCTAGATTCCTTCTTTGCCTTTTTGCCTTGGTGAAAGACAAGTCCTTGGTCAAATTCCTTTGATGAAGGACTGCAACCAGTAAGCCAAATAAATCCTTAACTCTCCAAGTTGCTTTTGCTCAGCATTTTATCACAGCGAAAGAGAAGTAAACTAAGACATGTATCTACCCAACATTCTGTTCTCTAGTTTTATATTATAATGCACTAAGCACAATTTGTGCTATCTTTATGCTTTCCCATGTAGGGTTATTTTCTGGAGTATGGTCCACCTACCAGGTGTATCTCTCTCAAAGAAACTGAAAGTTGCCTCTTCTAGCAGCTATCAATTGCCAAGAGGTCCTTAGCTAAGGGTGGGACTTCATGCTCATAAATTTACATATGCAGCTGACCTGTTTTGGCCAGAAAACACTGTACCCTTATAGTCACTCACTTTTTATATAGCTGTCCCATCCAAAGATGAGTATTCTACAGTTTTGTTTGTTTGTTTGTTTTATATAATTCTTCTGCCTTCTTTCCAGATTAGTAAACAACCCCTTGAGAGGTAAAAATTAAACACATTCTAGTAAAAAACAGGGGACTGAACATCCTTTCGGCCTTTACATTAAAGACACAGCACCCTCTCATTTCTGAGCTGTTGAGTTGCCAACAGATCTTTAGGAATGTTTTAAAGGTTTATAAAGTTTGAGTACAGAGAGCTATATAAGATGCAGGCTACCAGATCACTCATGCTGCTAGGCCTTCTCAAAGGTATTCTACATTTCTTTTTTTTTTTAATATTTTTTATTACATCTTTTTCTCAATTACATTTCCAATGCTATCCCAAAAGTCCCCCATACCCTCCCCCCCCCCACTTCCCTACCCACCCATTCCCAATTTTTTTGGCCCTGGCATTATAACTATAACAGCTAGCTTCAGGTATTCTACATTTCTAAGGACAGAATGAGCAATTGAGAGGACATAAACATTCTCCTCTACATCCTTGAGTGCTTGTTCCATCTTAGATGCTTTTCCGAGATTTAGAAAGAAAACATGGATGAATAATTTTGCTCTGGGAAAATTTACCATTTGCCAAATCATTCTAGTTTAAGTAGTCTATTGAGAAGTGTAAACAAGAAACTTGACCTAAGGCAGAAGAGGAAGGGGACCACAGGAACTTATCATAAACTTTGTCTAGGAACTTGCAAGCCGATAAGTCCTCTATGGAGACTTTACTAACCTCCCCCCGTTTTTTTCTTGGAGTCACAGCCTAAGTATAACAAAGTAAAGTAAGACTAATTGAAATTGAAGTTGTGTCTGAAATCTCTTTTTCAGATTTTGTTTTTTGATTCCTTTTCTGGTAATCATCTATCAGGGTCTGGTTTAATATGGTTTGGCCATTTATAAGATGAGCCCTAGTTATCAATGCCAAGGACTTTGTTACTCTGAAATTTTTCTTTGCCTTTTTGAAAATAACTTAGTTAGATTAATATTATTATTGCTTGCCAAAAGTACTCATTTATTCACTTAGTCAACACTTTGAGTAGGTTCCTCACCATCTCATGCTAGGTTGCATACATTGATGCTGTGCAGACAAATGCAGTTGTTGCATTCTCTGTGAGCCAAGAAACTTGTCTACATGATGTCTCTGCTTAGTCTGAGAAAAGTATCATGGGAAATTCAAAGAAGACCCAAGGAATGTGGAAGTGGGCTATTCCGTGGGTTTGGAAGAGAGTGGGTGTATGTATGTCTATCCAAGTACGGATGTTCAGAAGTGAGAGTGAGGGAGTCAGTCCTTGCTGTGTTGCCCATGAAAATTAGGTAATGTTGATACAGTTCTCCAAGGTATCTGGAGCAGATATTTTTATTTCCAGCACAACTGACCCTACAGAGCTCAAGTGATAGTGAGGGCAGAGAGCATGTCTAGAATGATAGAGACAAATGAGACCAGCTACTAGATGTGCACTGCAACTCTGTTGACAGGACACAACTAAAAAATAGGGGGAGGGAGAAAATAATGCTTAGTGGCTATCCTCTCTGATCATTGTGCTATAGTCCAAGTAGAAAAAGAAAACAGGAATAAATGAGACAAGTAATTGTAAAGGAAAGCTAAATGTCTCACAACCACATTGAGCAGTACTCAATACTGTGTATGTTAAGAAGCCTTACAAAAAGAAAAGTACTGATGCAATAGGCCCATCCACTCATGTGTTCCATCCAGTGTAAGTGTTTGATGCAGAGAAAGAAGATGGAAGTGTTATCTGAGATGAAACACCCACCTTGCCATCATGAATGTGAATTGGAAATGTCAGGATAAGCTTGGAAGTTGTTCTGTGGCTTAGCTGTGCAGCTTGTAGTAGTTGGATGGATGGTGGAGGCATCCCAGAAGTGAAGAGCATCACACCCAACAGCCGTCTAGACAGGCTCTTCCAGCAGGAGTAGTGCATCCCCAGAAGTCCAAGCTGAGAGGGGAGAGAATGGGTCTGCAACTCTGGAAACAAATAGAAAACCAGTAGGAAGACTAAGTGTACAGCATGCATCCCTAGACCAGTTTGGAGAGGCCTCAACTGAATGTGGGTCAAACAACTTGAGCTTCCATTCTTGATTAGCAACTGTGATTACTAGTTCTGCCCAAACTCACTTATTAAGATGATTTCAAAAATCCCAACCAGTTCAGGCTAACAGCCTTCACATCAGTCAATAAAAGGAGAAACCGAAGGGCTTACAAACTTTTCTTACTAGGACACAGGCATAGAGAGGAAGCACTTCTCTCTTATAGACACACTTCCTCTCCCATAGGAGGAATGAGTAGTAAATCTAGATTGTTTGCTTTTGCAGCCTCCATTGAATATACATATCTTATTTCTGAGAACGAGTGACCCAAGGCATTACCAATGTGTGGTAGACATTGCTGGTGGCAACACAACCCATCAGGAGGACCATGAACAACAAATGTGTGAAGTTAGGGTGTGGTACAGGGAAACAGTTAATATGGGGAGGGTGATGTGACCACAGAGGGGTAAAGAGGTGTGTCAGCAGACTGCTACCTTCCGTTCTGATCAGAGGTGACCGGTGGTTTGCTTGTGGTGACCCACTGGTGTCAGATCTTCTTCTGTGTTATTTCCCATCTTTGTGCCTTATTATCCATGTCTGTGTTTTATTTTATAACTTTAATAAGCTCAAAAGACAAAACCAGGAAAGCCTTACATAGTTTCATTTTGACATTTGGAAGAGATTAAGATTGAAATAAAGTGATATTTGCTCATGTTGGCATGAGTTGTGTGTGTTCTAAACTATGGACATATTCACTTACATAGAAAAAACAAAGGAAAGATATATCACATCAAGCATACAACAGAAATATATGCTATAAACATGTTGTCTCTTTGATTCATTTTTTTTCTAATAAGTTTAGCATCGGATGTAAGTCTTTTTCTTGATACACTGTTGAGGTTTTGTCAATTTGACATGTGGAAAGAGGGAAATCTAATTGAGGAATTGCTCCCATCAAATCGACTTGTGAACCTGTCTGTGGGGGGCATTTCCTTAATTGTTGATTAATGTGAGAGGGTACAGCTCCTTGTGGGTGATATCATCCATTGACAGGTGGTCCTGCATTGTATAAGAAAGCAAGCTGAACAAGTCCTGGGGAGTAAGCCAGTAGAGCAATGATCTCTCCATGGTCTCTGCTTTAGCTCCTGCCTTCAATTTCCTGTCCTTCTGCCCCTCATTAATGTACTCTTACTTGGAAATATAAGATGAAACAAGCCTTTTCTTCCCTACATTGCTTCTGGTTAGTGTTTTATCACAGCAATAGAAAGCATACTAAGGCCATACTTCATCTATGTTCTCTTCTCCTTTACATTATTCCTCCAACGAGGAAACCATTATCATTGCTTATAGGCACAAACCAACAGCACCCATTGGCCTTTCCCATGTCTGTGTGCCAAGTCTGTGCCACCAGTTAGAGCTGTCCCACAAAACAGACACTGTTGATCTTCTGCCTGGCTGAGTCAAAGAGTAAGGCAGAGAGGAGCTGTGGTCTCATGACAGAATGAGAAACTATTGAGAGACAAGGTGAGCCAGCAAGTATGGAAGGGAAAATACCACCCGTTCAGAAGTTGCCCTTGTTTTCTTCTTCATAGTTCTAGGAGGGGTAGACTGTGTTAGATTCTCTCCACCTACACATTGGTGACTTTCTTCACTGCTGAGGCCAAATACCAGACTAGAAGCAACTTAAGGAAGGAATATTTTGCTTTGGTGCACAGTTTAAGAAATGCATCCTGTTGTGGTAAGGAAGGCATGATGGCAGGATTGAGAGGTAATGGTCATATTGAATCTCCAGGTGGGAAGCAATCAGACAGAGAACAACAACAAAAAAAAAATCAGATCAGACTATCACACCTCAAGGTTTGCCCTAGTAACTTACTTCCTCCAGCAAGGCTCTACCTCTTAAATGTCCCACAACAGTGCCATCATATGAGCCCCAAGTATTCCAGCACATGAGCCTGTGGAGAACATTTCATATTCAAACCACAGCACATGGGGAAATCATCTGCATTGAAATCTTACTAGTTGGAACATTTAGATAAATTTGAGTTTAAACCCTGGTCCCAGAGGGACACAGGTCTTAGACTGTCTTACTTCCCTTGTGTTTTTAGGACTTTTAGGTAAATTATTAAATCCTCTAAACCCCTGGATGAAGTCAGTTACAGAATCCTGTTAAGGGGAATGACATGGCTTTCTCCTGACCTCTTCATATCAATAACAAAGAAGAAGGAGCCTATAATATTACTATGGTTCTCTTAGTTCTATGAATAGAAGTAGAGAGATAGCTCTAATAGCACTTATCCTTTCAGATGACCTGTGTTCTGTTCTCAGTGCCCATTAGACAGCTAACAACTACCTGTAACTTCAGCTCCAGGAGGTCTGATGTGTCTCTGACTCTACAGGCATCTGCATATATATGGCATACACTAACATAGACACAAACACACACACACACACACACACACACACACACGAACGAATCTAAGATTCTTAAATTACTTGCACCATAGTTTTGATGCAGAGGTATCTTTTTACCCTCTGAGTCTTCCCAGCAGTCACCCCAGTAGCTCCTATAGGTAACCACTCACTATGCACTTCTTCCTGGTCAGCCTACTTGCTGAGGGCCCCTCAGTGACCTCTTGATCTTCTCTTTTAGCATCCTTTGAAGGAATGTCAAACAGGAACCTGTGAGGAGCAGGTGTGGCAACAGTCCCAATATGGCGCCCAGGACTGCAGCTAAGCCTTATGACTTGCACCTGACTTCCTCATACACCTGAAAATAAGCCACGACCATCATGAGAGCTGCACAGATGTACTATGATGCTGGCGGTATAAACAAGTCCATATTTGGTGGAGACATGCCCCTGCTGCCCTGATTGGCTGAAGCTGTGTGCCTGGTGAGGTGACGTGGCCTGCTGTGAGTGGATGGGGGCTGAGAGTATATAAGCAACCCCCCCCTGGGTTCCCGGGGTCCCCGTAGCATCATTGAGGCGTTCCTGCAATAAAGGCTGTTGAGAAGAATCCGACCGTGTTGTGTCTTCCTTGCTGGCCGAGGTGGGTGCAACAGGATCCAATACCTCCTAAGGACCTACTCAGATTCCTCTACTAACTATAAACCAGTCTTGCTAAGGGCATCCCTGGGAACCATCCCATATCCTTGTGAACTGCACACTCATCACGATTGTCTTTTTGGAGTCTATACTTTTGATTTGCTTTAGGATGCCTAACTTTTCACCTCTTCCAGAACCCCAGGGATGCAAGGATGCCAGACAGAGCCTAGTGAGTGAATTCTGTGAGATCTAGGCTATTGATGAACTATTTATTGTAGCTACCTCAAATAAAAGACACAAAACCCTGGTATTTCATTTACAAGCTTTAAGACTAGATTGGGCTGGTTCTATCATTCTCACCTATATCCAAAGGTTCCTTGCTGTTTCAGTGTCCCAAGCTGCTTCTGTGCCATCAGCCTGTCCTCAGGGTGAACTTCTCCTGGCCATGTGGTGACCTCCTCTCTCTCTTTCTTTTCTCTTCTTCTCCCCTGTGATTTCTAGAGCAACCCTTTCACCCAATTCTCAGGTCCCGCCTCCCTCTCTCTATTGGCCAATTACAGGCTCTAGCTTTTTATTAATGAATGACTTTAAATCGGGGAGCAAGGTGTACACAACAAAAGCTGATGTAGGTAAAATACATTCATCTAAATGACAACCAGATCTTGGGGTTCAAATTTTGGCATTCGTATACTTAGCAACAGACCATCCCCCAACACTAGGATTTAATGTAATAATTTTCATGGAATATGTATACTTGGGTAGTTCTGATGAACATGAGATAATTTTTCTTTTGAGACCCATCTTTTAAAGCCAGTTTATTAGATACACAATGAAAATTTCTGTTTCTCCTATTTAAAGACTTATTTTTAAATTTTAAGTACAATGGGAATTCATGTGACAATAGGTTCCTTCAGAGGAGAGAAGAAACTTTCAGATACTCTAGAATTGAAGGTAGGGTGTTTGTGAGTCACCTGATCTGGGAACCAAAATCTGTACAACAGTAATAATGCTGTTTTTAATCACTAAGCCACCTCTCCAGCCGATGATGGTAATGATGATGATGTCAACAAGTCAATAGCAAAGGTAGCATCATACTGCTTGATT
The DNA here is from genome assembly GCF_978045245.1 of Mus caroli. Lineage (NCBI taxonomy): Eukaryota > Metazoa > Chordata > Mammalia > Rodentia > Muridae > Mus > Mus caroli. The sequence goes on from NW_028227269.1 coordinate 27,468,518, forward strand.
TATTAGGGTTATTTTTTTTTCAGTCATTTGGACTCTAAAAATTCCATTCCATAAGAAAGAAGATTTTCGTGTATTAAAGAAATTACATAAATATACCAGAGAAACAGAAGGCATGGCAGCACATCACAAGCTACTTAAGTCTTGTCTTAAATTTACAGAGCTATGATGTTATTGTGACCCTGTGTGGTGGTACTTTGTATAAAAATTGCCCCCATAGGCTTATATATTTGAATGTTTAGTCATCAGGGAATGGTACTACTCGTGAAGAGTTCGGAATGGACTCATTGGAGTAGGTGTGACCTTGCTGGAGGAAGAGTGTCACTTTGAAACCTCAAAGCCCATGTGAGGGCCAGTATCTTTCTCTTCCTGGTGCCTGTGGATCCTGATGTAGAACTCTGAGTTATTTCAACAGCATGGTGTCTATTTACAGGCTTCTCACCATGATGATGAAATGGTAAGCCAGCCCCAATTAAATGTTTTCTTTGATAAGAGTTGCCCTGGTCATGGTGTCTCTTCACAGCAATAGAAGGTCAACTAAGACACCTTGGTAGAAGGGAACAGACTAAGCATTGGTATGTGTTAAGTTTGAGTCCTGAATGAATCACTCACATTACTATGCACCTGTGTCTTCTGATCTTGTCATTGCATGAGACAAATGTGGAGATTATCTGTGCTTTCAACTCCAGCCACAGGGGGGCTATTTTCTCTCTCTCTCTCTCTCTCTCTCTCTCTCTCTCTCTCTCTCTCTCTCTCTCTCTCTCTCTCTCTCTCTCTCTCTCTCCCTCCCTCCCTCCCTCCATCCCTCCCTCCATGCCTCCCTCCAAGCCTCCTTCCCTCTCTCTCTGTGTCTTCTGATCTTGTCATTGCATGAGACAAATGTGGAGATTATCTGTGCTTTCAACTCCAGCCACAGGGGGGCTATTTTCTCTCTCTCTCTCTCTCTCTCTCTCTCTCTCTCTCTCTCTCTCTCTCTCTCCCTCCCTCCCTCCCTCCATCCCTCCCTCCATGCCTCCCTCCAAGCCTCCCTCCAAGCCTCCTTCCCTCTCTCTCTGTCTCTCTTTGTCTCTGTCTCTCAATCTCCAATCTCTCTGTCTGTCTCTGTCTCTCTGTCTGCCTCTGTCTTTCTCCCCCATGTGTGTGTGTGTGTGTGTGTGTTTCACCTTTTTGGCTCTTTCTCTTTCCCTTCATTTGTCTTTCCCCGTTTCTGTCTCTATATCTCTGTCTCTCAATGTCCATACCTCTCCATGCCTCTCTCCATGTTTGTGTTTGTCTCTCTGGCCTATGTCTATGCCTGTCTCTGATTGTGGGGCTGCCATTCTTTTCCTGACCTTTACTGGTGAGCTATCATCTGTAATTTCTCATAATTCCAACATCTGTTTGTGCTTTATTTCTATTTGGAAACTTAACTGATTTTTGGCTCTCATTTGAGAGTCTAATCCTATAAACTAAAGTGGATTGTTTAAGTTCTGAAAGCATCTAAAACAGATAGAGATAATAGGGACACTGACCCACTTCTAAAGACCTCTACCAAGCAGCACACTCTTCTATCCCAAATATGAGGCGCATTTCTGGAGAGGTAGAAGGAAACACAGCTCAAATCTTGACCACATTCACTTAGACATCAGGCTGAGGAGGCATTTCCAGGCCATGGATAGGATGTACTGTTAATTGCAGGGTACTGCAAAGAACCGTCTCTGAGATTTGGTGAGAGATCCAGAAGTCAGCATGATGGACAACTGATGTCTATGCTAGCTCGACATAAGGAAAAATCAAGCAATGGTAACAGAAGAAAGCTCTCAGCAGTTGAATCTCTCAAACATGGGTGACTATTGTGCCTCAAAATCCTCAAGACAGAATTAAAACCAAACTTTCTTTAAGGAGAAACACAGGAAGCCTGGACTAGAACAAGACCTCCAAGCTCCCAAAAGCAGGCTATATGAGCCTCTCCCTATCCTGTGTGGCTGAAGGTCTCCAAATACAGTCTCAATATGTGCACTGAAAGACTTGAGCCCAGGCCGTGGAGCCTGCCTAAGGTTCTAGGCCAATTGCCTTATCTGTGGGCCTAGGATTCTGGGTGATGATGCCTTAGGAACCCAATTGGCCTTCCTCCATCTCTCTCCCACTCTTGCTATGTAATATCCTGTAGTGTTTCCAGCACCAGAACTGATTTCCTCAGCCCGCACTGCACTCCATACTTGGTCAGCCCACAGTAACTTCATGACCACAAAGAAGCACAAGTGGGGAGAATAAAGTACTGCATTGCACCTTTCTGTCTATGAGCTCATCCTGGGCCTTCTAGTAATGTCCCAGTAACTGTAGAAGCAGGCAGATACCTGTATTTTAGGAGCTCTTCCTCCATGTCCTTTCAGAGGTCTGCCTTCTTGCTGGAATGAGAAGAAAACAATATCCTCTGTATACATGAAGGTCTCATCTGACATGAAACACAGAGGGAGGCACATAGTTGTTCATGGCATGAAAGGAAAGTCAGGCTTAGGACTTGGGACTTTTGGTGAAGGAAGTCTGTTTCTTGTGGTTGGCTTTCAGATGGTTTGTTTGAGTACACTTGAGAGGACACTCTTCAGTCAACCACATACCACATCACACTTCTGCCCAGCATTGTCTTTTGCTTCAGCCAGATTCTCATCAACCAGGAGGAAGTGAGAGACTTACCTGCTACCTTGTCACATGGTGGCATTGTACCTGTGATTTCTCCTAAAATACATCTTGCTTTTGACTTTTAGCCCAAGAGTTCAACATTGGGGTCCAAGAAAAGGGCTCCGACGGTTGCTGAATATACCCTGTTTTATCTGTTAGAATTTGAGAAAATGCAGGAAAGACTTGAGGCACCATTGAACACATATAACCTTCCTGTATCTTCATATGTCTCTACAATATGGTAGTATACCACATGATATCCTAGTTCCCAGGACATACATGAGCCTGTGTCTAACATCCTTAAGGCTGGGGACCTTTCCTCTATAGTATGTCTTCCCTGAAACATAGCTGCAGGTCCATGTGGGACAAGCTCATATATTTTACTGGTGTTCTGGAAAGATTTTTCCTCAAAGGCACTTTTATTTTAGATGCTCTGGTTAAAGATTGATTCATTTCTGTGATCGGATGGAGAGTCATTGCCCAGTTAGAACCCTGTTCACAGATACCAAGTTTCTTTAGCTCCCAAAGTTGAGGATCATTCTCTTAATCCAGGCCAGAAGAAGTTCAGTCTACCTGGAAATCATGGGCAATTTAGTTGATCTACCACCAAATGCCATGAGTAAGTCCTATCACCCTGGGTTCCTCTACTAAGTGAAAACCTTAGTCCTATCTATCTATCTATAGAAATTTGAATTTTATTTCTTCCTTCTCTGAAGCCCTGTTTTTTGGCATTGGCAGAATCCATGTGTATTCCTTAATGGGTATACATACTCAAATATGCTGGCTGTCTTGAGTAGTTTTATCAGGGTGGCTGACAAACTCAGAGCTTCATTAACTAGGAGAAATGGCCAAAACCATGTCACAGTGCTATATCTTCAGGAGAGACACTGCTGCCCTCAGTATAAGTACTGGCTATTATGTCTCCTCTCTCAAACCCAACTGCCCTATACTGCCATGATTGCCACTGAAAGATCCCAGAGGACTATGCTTCTTATAACAATGGACAAAAGACCATGTGCTCACAACTCACTGGGAGTGATGTTAAAAAACTAAGTACCCAGGCTTTTCATGTAAGAGGTCCTCCTTACCTACTGGTAAAGTCCAAATGTCTGGAGGTTCTTGATGTAGGAAGTAGCTTCAGGCTCTGGGAACTAATGAAGAAAGAATGTTCCTTGCAGAGAAGGCAAGGAGTATGTTGACTCTACATTCTGTATTACATCTATGTCTGTCTTAGTCAGGGTTTCTATTCCTGCACAAACATCATGACCAAGAAGCAAGTTGGGGAAGAAAGGGTTTATTCAGCTTACACTTCCATACTGCTGTTCATCACCAAGGAACTCAGGACTGGAACTCAAGTAGGTCAGGAAGCAGGAACTGATGCAGAAGCCATGAAGGGATGTTCATTACTGGCTTGCTTCCTCTGGCTTGCTCAGCCTGCTCTCTTATAGAATCCAAGACTACCAGCCCAGAGATGGTCCCACCCACAATGCTCCCCCCCACCTTGATCACTAATTGAGAAAATGCCCCACAGCTGGATCTCATGGAGGCATTTCCCAAGCTGACGCTCCTTTCTCAGTGATAATTCCAGCTGTGTCAAGTTAACACATAAAATCAGCCAGTACAATGTCTAACTTTTCTAACATGGCTTCTGTAGTTTTTGTTTTATGTTCTCTTTCCTTAGTGCTTTTCAGTATTAAAAGTCTTCTAGTTACAGCAGGTAATATTCTCTGAGCAGTGCAGAAAACCATGAAGTCACAGAAGGTAATGGTCTGGAATGATTCTTTCCCTCTTTAGTGATGATGTCCATATACAAAGGGAAACTTCATTGAGAATTCTGCTGAAAACCAGCTGCTCTTCATTGTTCCACAGACAGCTGGACTAAGACATGTCAATCCCTTTCTTAACTCTGATTTGTAGGAACGTTACATTGATGGTATAGAAGAAAAGAGGCATAAACACCTCAAGTAAAATAAAACAGAAGACAATGGTCTTTGAAGACTTTGAAAACAACCTTAGATAATTTACATATTTAAAATTAGACTCCCAAGTATAAATTCAAAGTATTTTCTTTTATAAATGTATAAGTAGTCTTCTTAGAAGCATGGACTTGAAGTTAGGAAAAATGCTTTTTGTATATTATTTTAGTTTGCCAATTATTATCACCTACATTCTAAATTCTTTATGCTCCTTTAGATAGCAAAAATATGTTTTATGGAATTTATGTGAGCATATTTTCTCTCCCAAATGGCTAACTCTATAAAATTGGGGCCATGGGATTGGAACTTGAATACCTAGGTGTCTGATTCTCCAGACTCCATAGTCTGGGTTATTCTGTGACAGAAGTATCTATACAAGAGTTTTCAGAAGGGAAAAAAAGATTCCATCAGGAACTGGACTAAGAGCCATTTATGTGATATTTTGATCAAGTACAAGGCTTCAGCCCATCCATGTCCCAAGTACCTGAGGGAAGTGAGATTAAGTGGTCACAAACTAGTTTGTTTGGTAGGGGAAACATAGGACCCGAGAACATTCAGGCCAGTACTGAGAAAGCAGCTGTGATGGTTAAAGTCATCAGCACTGCTTAGGAAGCTTGTGCATGGTACTGGGACAATAGGAAAGCAGTCTGGACCACAAGACTCCAGCCTTTGGAAGCTCTCGCTTCTGAAGATTCAGATGCATGTAAAGAAAGAAAGCTTAAGTGAAAGGATTCCTGCTTCTCAGAAGCAACTGACTAGGGAAGTATTTCCTGGTGTCATCACTCAGATGAAGATAGAGCTGTGGTCCAAGGTGGGTACACCACATCTTGAGCTGGTGGGTGAACTTGACAATGTCATTATAATACTAACTTTTGAAGCCATGGAGGTTCAAGGTTGAGGGGAACATGGAGAACAGCTGAGGCTGGGTACTGTGTGGTAGGGTTAGGGTCTCTGAAAGGAAGCTATTGTTAGAAGTTCCTCAAGTAAAGCCTTGGCTGTAGTGGAAACCCCAGGATGTTAGAGATGTCAGGACTGTGAGACATCCACCAGCATGGAGTGGATCCAGTGCAAAAGAAGCTATGTGTGCTGCAGGTGTTGAAAATGGAGAAGTGGGGCAAGATGATTCTATCAGAAGTCCAAGGTACTGCTCAGAGAGTTGCAGGATTTGCTATTTGCCCTGCTGAGTTATGGTTTTGCTTTGTATGGTTGTTCCTGCCTATGGCCTGGTTCTTCCCATTTGAAATGAGAGAGTTTACTCTGTGCCATTATCTGTTAGAAATATGTAACTTGCTTTGATTTTATGGGTGCTCACAGTTAGAGATGTTTGACTGACTATGAAAACTCTTGATAATTGTGGGGACTTTTAGAGTTGGACTAAATGCATTTTATATTATAACATTGTCTAGACACAAGTGGTGGACGGTGATGGCTTAAAAATGATATGTTTGGGGTCAATTTGATAAGGGATGATATTTTTGATAGTATTAATTATCAACTTGACAAATCCAAAATCACATGGGTCCATCATAGAACAGAAATCCATCATAGAACATGGTTCTGTGAAAATGCATGTAGGGGATTACTTGATTACATTCGGAGATATAGGGAAGACTGTCCACTAAGGGTGGTACTATTCCCTAGGCAGGGGATCCTGGACTATATAAGAGTACAGAGCATCAGCACTAGCAGCACACATTTATTGGTCTCTGCTTCTGACTGTGGGTGTTATATGATCAGTTGTTTCAAGCTCTTGCCACCTTGACTTCCCCATCATAGTGGACTGTAACCTGGAACTGTGAGCTAAAATAAGCCCTATCTCCCGGAAGTAGGTCTTCATTTATTTTTCAAGTTAGCTCTTTTTACCTTATTCCTTTGCTGCTGACACACTCTGAAAGCATTCCAGTAGGGATTAATTCCTTATGATGAAAATGGGGCTTCCATCTCTACCATTTGCCCTATATTAATAAAATAGTGCTTATCTAATATGTTCCTAACCTGGGAAGTTATTTCCTTTGGGGGTCCCATGGCAGAGACTGTGCTATGCCTGTTTCTGCACAGTGCATATCTAATGCGGTTATATTGGGAGTCCAAATTTTAGCCACTTATTTCCCACCCATAGTAAGCAATACCCTTTTTAAACCCATGTTCCCCTTAGATGTATCAGTCCTTGATCACTGATGTCAACAGTATTATTTTTTTTCTTGCTGTGACAAAATGTCTGATAAAGGAAATGTAGAGAACTATTATGTAGGTTTATACTTAGAGGGTACAGCCTGCTGTGGCAGGGATAACATGGTGGCACCAGTGTGAGGTAGCTGTTCTCATTGTGCTCACAGCTGAGAAGCTAAGAGTAATGAATGCCAGCATCCTTCTTGTTCATTCCATTTTATTTAGCTCAAGTCTCCAGCCTGTGTAACAGTGACCTTTTATTTTGTGTGGGTCTTCCTACCTCAGTTAACCCAACCTAAAAATTCCATGAAAGATATTCCCAGAGGTTTATTTCCTAAGTGATTTTAGATCCTGTCAACCTGACGATCAATTTTAATCATCATATGCCCAACCCTTGTCAACTTGACACCCAGACATGTCACTTTTAAGCCATAACCTTTCACTCTTTGTCCCCATAAATTCATGGCCATCTCGTCATAAAAAATGCATTCATTCCTTTTTCAGAAGTCCCCATGGACTTTAATAGTTTTCAACACTGTTCAAAAGTATAGTGTGTGGTCTCTTCTGAAACTCAAGCTGTCCCACAACTGTGAATTTCTGTATAATCTATAAACAAGTCACATACTTCCAACATATACAGGTTCAGAATAAATGTTCTCATTGCAAGAGGGAGCAATGATTACATAGCAGAGAAAGAACACACCAAAACCTGATCAAAGCCAGCAGAGCAAGTACCAGATCTTAGAATTCTACATCCATCATGGAACTTTGAAGGAACCATCAGAGTTCTGGACAGCTACGCCCTTCTAGCTTCCCATGTGCAGCCTCACACTTGAGCCAGAGCCACTCTGCCTATAGCTTTCTTTGGTGCATGGGGGCCATGACAACTTGGGTTTCCCATTCCCATGTCTATACAGAGAATTTCTACTGCTTCTTTGCATGGATTCTGACTTGGCCACAAATCTCCTGGTCTCAGTGTGTCTAGAACTGTGATCTAAGTGTCTGTAATACTCACTCTTGAATCTTTTATGCCAAATTCTGCTGGTATCTCAAGATACAGCTTGAACCCCCTTGAACAGCAGTTGTAGCAGCTGCTGTGTGCTGACCCAGGGGAAGCATTTCCCTTGCTTTTATTATTAATATTTTTTAAATTTTTAATTAAAATATAATTATATTATTTCTTCCTTTCCATTTCCTGGCTCCAACTCTTCCTATACCACCCCTTATTCCCTTTCAAATTCTTGTATATATAACAGTAATAAACTAGGTATTTACTTTGGAGCAGAGAACCTTCAGCAACATTTTTACTTCAGATTCTCCTTTCAAATGAATTTGTGTGTTCACAGCTTGGAGCTCTCCCCTGGTGAGCTGCTATCCTCTCAGGCCACCTTTATAGTGTCCATTGCAGAAGCTCCCTCACAGACAGGCCCGGAGGCTTTTCTCCCAGATGAATCTAGATCTTGCCAAGGTAACCATCATTATTAACCATCACACCCATATAACCACGAGCAAGCATAAATGAGTCATGACCTTCCTGTAGCAAAACTCAGATAAGCCAGCTTCTAGGTTTATATGGAAGCCTGTCCACTTCCTGTGCTCTTATCTTTGGTCAAACTGTGCATCAGAGACAACATGAAAGACCCTGTCTGTGTGCAACATGTAGAGACCAGAGTGTTCAGAAGCCTAGAGAACAGAGAAGCTACCCTTTATACACGCTGAGAGACATACTTTATTGTTAATCAATACACTTACCCCAACAGTTAGAAATATGACCCGAGGTTTATGTATATCTTATATTTTAAAATATACACAGTTTCAGGGATTTATTTTCTTTGTCTTAAATTGGAGGACATACCTGTTAGAAGGGACTGTATATTCAAATTTATTTTCTCTTACAAGTAAATAAGAACAGGAAAACGAGGTAAGTGGTGTGTTTCCTAATGGAGGCAGGCTTTAATTCTTTTTGTTTTGTTTTGTTTTGTTTTGTTTTGTTTTGTTTTGTTTTGTTTTGTTTTGTTTTGTTTTGTTTTGTTTCGAGACAGGGTTTCTCTGTGTAGCCCTGGCTGTCCTGGAACTCTTTCTGTAGACCAGGCTGGCCTGGAACTCAGAAATCTGCCTGCCTCTGCCTCCCGAGTGCTGGGATTAAAGGCGTGCGCCACACCCAGCTCAGCTTTAATTGTTAAAGTGGGCTTCTACGAGCAATATGTATTGTATTTTAAGTAATTTAAGAAAAGAAATGATGCTTTGATGTGAATAGTTTTATTGTATAGTTTAACTGTAAACTATGAGCGCATTTGAATTTAAATGGGCTTATGACTGTCCCTCAGTCTTTATGCTCCCTGAGTGGTTTTACTGTGCTTTACTGCAGAGTACTTAACTTCATTTTTTAAGATACCATAGCTTGTCTAGTGCATCCAAATCATAATTGCCAAGCACATGCTTGAGTGGGCTGTGCTCCTGCCCCATGGTTTTATGGTTTTATGCTTTCTCCTCTCTCTCTCTCTCTCTCTCTCTCTCTCTCTCTCTTCCCCTCTCTCTCTTGTCATGTGTGTCTCCAGCTCTGAAGATATGCAGGGATGGGTGGGAAGAACAGCAGTGCTTCAGGGGAACCTGACTAGAGAAAGGGTAGTTACTGTTGATCAGATGACATTGAAGGCAGCAGTGTAGTGTAAGAAGAGCCCTTTTGCAGGAGACTCCAAGGAACCCACCCTAAGGATACTACATCAGTTCATCAGCCTGTCCTATCAGGGAGAGACACCCAGAACACTCGGTGACCAAACCTATTAAGGCAACATTATAATACAACACAGTGTCTCTCTCATAAGCACACATACAGTCACATACACATATATACAATACAGGTATACACAAGTACTGTCTGCTTTCTAACATACTTGTATCTGCACAGATATGCACATACGTGTGAGAAAACAGACATAGAAAACCTGTGATTTAAACTACAGCAGCTCCCTATATGGGGATTTCTTTTCCAATCTAAGAGTATATTGGGGGATAAATTTCAAGTAGGAAACTAAATTCATCACTAACTCAACTGAGAGTCAGTCAGGTGTACATCTGTGTCATTTTGTCTGTGGTCCATTTTCAAAGGCTCCCTTAGAAACACTGTGGTCTTGGTACACTTTTGAACCCTGAGGTGGTACCCTCCTCCCCCCCCCCCCCCCGCCGCCGCGCCCCCCCCCCCCATGTCACCTGGATGTGTAAAGCATCCTGGGGATTTTTGTTTTTCTGTTTGTGTTTTGTAAAGGGATGCTTTGTCTTTCATAGAAAGAAAGACACATTTTCATTCTACTCGAATTTCAGTTCTAATGTCACCCTGCATTGACCACACAACCTGTGGATGGTCTACCTACCGCCCAGATGGATGCCCGTGTGGGACTCCTGGGACCAGGGTTGAGGACATAGGAGAATTCGTGCTCCCATTTTTTTCTATTGACCAAATGATTCCTATTCTTTGCTTCAGAGAACATCCGATATGGTACCCAATCAGCTGAAAAGGCTGCACATACGTCATTAGTTCTGTGGGTGGGGAGGAGAGATGGAGGGAGGAGGGGAGGAGGGGAAGGAGGAGGAGGGGAGGAGGGGAAGGAGGAGGAAGGGAGGGAGGGAGGGAGAGAGAGATAGAGAGAGAGGGAGAGAGAGAGAGAGAGAGCCGCAGCTTGCCCCTTGTGGAGTGGAGTCCCCACCAGGGCAGCTCTATTGATTTCTGAGTCACAGTGCCGCAAGAGGACTACGAAGCAGGAGGAGAGCCACAGCTCAGAGAGAGGCAGGGATTGCGGGAGAAGATAAAGAAAGAGCAGTGCTGGTAGCTCTCCCTCAGAATCATTTATCTGTTACCAAGAGAGCAGTTGAGAGAATGTCACTGAATGGTCCCTTAACTTGCAGTAGAATGGATAGGAAATGCACGGTATAAATGAGGTTTTTTTTTTTTTTTTTTTTTAATCAAGCTGTTTTTGTTTTGTGTATGGAGGTTTTGTTGTTGTTGTTGTTTTGTTTTGTTTTGAGTTCTTTGAGGGAGAGAGATGAAATGATTTAATGTCCCAATGTCTTAAAAAAATAAAGCCTGAAATTTTTGATATGAATATTTAAAAATATGGTTTATAAAAAAGGGATCTTCAAGTTACACCTGAGAATTTTTTAAAAGAATTGAGATTTATTTGCAATAAGCTTTGTCCAACTGCAGCATTCAGTGGCTTCTATTTTCCCATGTTCAGACTGTATGCTGCCTGAGATCCGGAGAATGGAGACAGTCTGGTAGAAAAGCTTCAAGCAGGAGCAGGCTTCACCTGGGCTGCTTCTAGCTTTGGCCTCTGAGCCAAAGAGGCAAGCATTAGATGATCCCCTCCCCCCAGCTCTGTGGCTAAGGCTTGGGCTAGAAATCCCTGTTTTTGGACAACCTCCACATCACATCCAAGACATAACATCACTTTCCTCAGAAGAAAGACAACTAAGTTCAGTTTTAAAATAACAGCGTTGTCAGGCGGGCTGTCTGCATGTGAGCAGTGGAAAATTAGAATCGAGCAATCCGTCCCCCCACAACCCCCGTGGCACACACATGTGAAGCACCCGCAAGCGCGCGCGCGCGCGCACACACACACACACACACACACACACACACACACACACACACGCACACACACGAGTAGCAGTCGGTTAAGGGGAAAGGGTGATACCTTTTTAAAAACCGAAAGGCAGTAAGCCATTATTAGCAAGAGCTATATTGAGCGTGCTTGTCAGACAGGCAACAAAGCCGAGCTCCAGTTCCGCCCAGACATGTGCCTTGCCATTTTCATTTTAATCAGCCTGCTCAGGATGGCTGCTGATTCATTTTGCAGGATGTCCCCCTGGGAGCCAAGGTGGAAGCCTCCGGCGGCGGGTGAGCTGCTCTTGCATCTAGGCAGGATGCAGCAGGGCACACAGAGGGGAGAGTGAGGAGCAGGCTAGCGGGAGGGGAGCTCACCCACACAGGCTCACTCCACAGTTCAATATGGCTAGTTAGCCGGTCCTTCATGAAACCGTATCTGCTATTGCAGAAAATATAATGAAAGAAAGAGAAAAGAAAAGAAAAACTGTCAAATTGTAGGATCGTCATTTCATTATCTAGCCACTACACCCACCCCCCTCCCCAAACCCACCCCTGGACATTAAGTGGCTTGGACTGCTGGTTATCCTCATGGTCAGCGTATACATAGATGCATACACACACACACACATACACACACACACACACACACACACACACACACACACACACATATACACATACATACCTGGTAACTAGCTGGGGTGGTATACCTGATTTAGCTGCAGACTTTGATTTGTAGGACTGACAACCTTATTATGCAGTGAGCTTATTATTGATATTATTCTGCTCTCGGTTGCCATGGCCACCTTGTGAGAGACATTCAATTTTCTCTCTTCCATCATCATTATCTATGAGGCCATCTGTTGTGGAAAATGAATTCAGCCTCATTTGCATGACTGATAAGCAATTTTTTTTTTATCTATTTAACAGAAGGTCATATGCCGGGGATTTGGAGCTCGTGAAAAAAAAAAAGTGGAAAAAAAAAAAAGCCTAGGAGAGGATGAGTGGAGCTGCGTGCATTAGGGGCTGGCTGTGGAGGTAAAGCAGATCTCTTAGGCCCGCTAGCCTCTCCTGCTGCTGCATGTGTCATTCCTGCCCGCGCGACATTTTTCCCCCTAAGCTACTGCACACAAAACAGAGCGAGAAAGCTTCTCCCTGCAGTCTTCTTGGAGGCCTCCTGGTTTCTCACCCATTGTTGGTGGGTGTATTTCAATTTTTTGATTCCCTGGACTGTGGGTTATGAAATCAATGCTCGCTGAAGACAAAAGCAACCTTCCCTGCCTCTCGGTGCTATGCGTGGTCCTCCTCGGCCTCCCACTTGTGGGGGAAAGGGTTTTCTCTTTCTTTCTGTGTGTTTTGAGCCAGCACAGTTACCAAAATTGAACTTGCCGTCACTTGTGAGCGGTGTGGTCATGGTGTGAGGTACGTGATGCTCCTTAGGTTAATTCTTTGGACTCAGGGGTCAGGATCTGTTTTTGCTGTAGCTCATGGCTTCTGCTGCAGACCTATTGTTCGTTCCTTTTTAAAGTTATTTTTATAGCGTGGCTGGTGGCTGAGAGGTTCCTGAGGTACAGGTCTTCAGTCCTCAGAAGCTGGTCTTTAGAACAAAAATGGGTAATAGATTGCATGCCTGAACAATGATTTTTGTTTATAAAAAGAAATAAAAAAAATGAGAAAACCGAAAAACTTACTGCATGTCTGGAGGTCGGTGATTTGAGCTGAAGTAACTTCCTGAGAGTGGCTAACTTCACTTTACAAACAAGCAGGGATTTTAAGCAAGGGCTGTGGGAATGTTAGCTACTCCTGAGGCACTGTTGTCTTGGTCTAATTATAGAAAGAAAGTTTGTTGATGTTTATAAAACTGATAAACTCAAATAAAGATTTTAAACAATAACCTCAATGTTTGAAGTTCATAAAAACAAAACAGCACCTAAGTTCTAGCAGAATATGGTTTTTTAAAAATCACCTCATAAGCAAAAAGTTGAGTCTTCACACTCTACTTTCCAGATAGATCTGAATAAATAGTAAATAATATAAATATTCACCTGAGTGTGAAATATACAAAATATACAGTAGAGTTTGACCAGAGCGTTAATTTAATCACGACAAATTTCTCATACCATTGAAACTATATATGCTATCGATCATGATATTGTTAACTTAATTAGGATAAAGTGATTTCTTTAACAACTCTTTTGTTCAAGTGTTTATACTTTTTGCTAACACCACAAACAAAAGCTCCCATAACACTTTCACAAGCATGAGAGTCCTTCTAATTGTTTAACTTTATAAAAGAGATGTAGCTTTTGAAATGAGAAAGTCAGGTATATTTTGCATGTAGATAGACATGTTTACTCTAAAAATGGAAGTATTTTATTCAAAATTCCTTTTGAAAACAATATTATAAGATTAACTTTTAATCTACCCCAAACTATGAATCCAAAGTACTAATGGTGCATTTTAAATACAACTGTGCAGCATACATCCGCCTCAAAGAACTTCATTGTCTTTCCTTCCTCAATTGACCCAAAGGAGCATAAAAGATTGAGTTGCTTCAGTGTAGTATAGTAAGTCATTTGGTTGAAACTCTCCTTGAAGTTATGCTTCAGTGTTACATTTTATTTATTGTAATATTTGTTTATGGTAGACCACTGCAGGGGTGTTTGTATATTGATACACTTTTTAAAACTCTTGCTTTGGCCCTCCTTCTCCTAATCAGTCATTTAAAATATATTTTTAGCTTGAATGTAGGGAAAATAAATTAACAGTAAATATTAGTTACACAGTTCAAAGCTTCAAACTGTAAAATGTAGACAGTCTGTGAAGACTCCTGAAATGATTCCCCTCAGAGGACTACCAGCAGGGTGGTGGCTGGAGCCACAGTGTGCTCTGAAGGGCTGTGTGGCCGCCTTTTGATTTCTACCTTCAGCCTTCAGATTTGTGAATCAGATCTGTCAACTTCTGCAAATCCTCGGACAGAGAGCACAGTTGATTTCCCCCCTCCCCCCTTCCAAAGTTAATCACCCATCTTGGTTGGCTTCCTCCTTGCCTCCCTGACATTTGACTGCCGCTAATTCACTGATTAATCTCATTAATGTGATTATAGCAGGATTTGGAGCTAGCCGCCATTGTTCTGTAGACAGTGCTATTCAGGCTGAGCACTTTCCACCCCATTCAGTTTGCTGTGATTTTTCAAAGGCTGGTGGAGGGAGCCATTGTGATAGGGTTTCCTGGCCTCCTTTCAGCACCGGGAGCTGTCCGTGGCAGATAGCAATTGCATTCAGCAGAGACTTCCTACAGGTTCACTGCCTATGTGAAAACAGCTCACTAGCATCACCTTAATGACAGTGCCCACTGAGGTAGAAGTCAGTCGAGTGGTGTTTATGGTCATAATTGGATGTTTTGAAGATGGTGGCAACCCAGATCTGTAGCTGACGGTTTTTATTTTGTAAAGACATTGCAGTTGCTATTGCATGCACAAGCTTATAAATATCAAACACATGAATCTGCCAAAATAACTCATGTGCATTGGGGCTCTAAAACTACAAACATTACTACTTTGAGAGTAGACGCTCTTTACCTCAATGTGTCCGGTTAAAAATACAATATCAGTTTTGAAAAGATGAGTCAGGGCTGAGAGAGTTACCTTAGGACAGGAAGTACAAATGGCAGGAATCGTTTTATGAAGTGAAACTGGCACCAGTACTACCAACCAATACCAGTTTCATGGGTCTGTGTCTGAAGCTAAGGCCAGGGCTGAGGCCCAATAACTTGAGAATACTTATGACTAATACACAAAAAAGTCTTAAAGGAACAGGAGCCTACAGTTTTCCTTTGAACTATATAGCTGTATAAACTTGGTTTAAAAGCATGTAGCTATGGCTAGAGGGTCAGAGCTCACAGATGTGGTAACTTTATTATTCCTGCAATGTTTTCTACCTGGTTTAATTTAATTTTTAACTCTTTAAATTTTTTGGCTTTTATTAATTGTTATAAACTATCCCACTTTCTGATGGTATCTGTTCATTTCCTTTACCAACTATCAAAAATAAATGTAAATAAAAGTTATTTTGCAGTATTAAAAATTTTTCAAAGTTTTCTATTTGTTGCCATTATACATAGATTTTTAAAAAAAATAATGGATTTAAAATTTGAATATTCATTTGCATTGTTTGTTCTATGTAGAAATGCACCACATGTACCACTTTCAAAAAGGCAATTATGTCTGAGGAAATTATATTTGCTAATAAAATAATATTTTTAACGTCGTATGTCTAAGCCAGACATCCCATGTCAACCTGTAAGACAGTCTAATTTTATGGAGACCTGTTGTTTCAAAAATACATATTATCTCTTCTAATAAGGTTTGCTTGCTATGCATTTCAGTGGCTAGATTTTAAATTACAAACAATAACTTAAGGTTTGAGTCACTCTTGTGCTTTAAAACAGATTCACTTTGTGGAACAAGAGGAAATCCTGAGGTTCCCTTGGCAGGGACCCCTCTGCCCTGAACTTGAACTTGAACTCAACTGGTTGCCCATTTTCTTCAAGGGCCATGTTTTCTAATCAATAACTAGTTTTTCAAATGCATCGGATATTTGACAATCAAGTCTGCAGAGTCCCCCAGAATACTGTTGAGGTCACAAGTGAGTGGCAGTGAGGAAGGCTCAGGCTACTCTGCTCTCAGGAAGATCCCTCCATAGCTGAGCTCACTGCAGTATTCCTCCTTTTCCTGTTTTAAAGAATCTCTCTCTCTCTCTCTCTCTCTCTCTCTCTCTCTCTCTCTCTCTCTCTCTCTCTCTCTCTCCTTTTAAAATGTCATAGCATCCCCTGACAAAAGTAATGGGAGGTGAACTTGAACAAAAACTTGCAAAACACTAACCTGTTTCTCACTCAGCTAAGTTCCATCCCCGCTGCACAAATACAATGTCTCAACTGACACCCTTCTATGTGTAGTCCAAACTAAAGACAGCTGATGCTGTGGACTTAAGGAATAAAGTACTGTATATGTGTTTTGTTCTGGTGTGTGTGTGTGTGTGTGTGTGTGTGTGTGTGTGTGTGTGTGTGTGTGCAGGGGTGATACCTAAATAACATATACAGCTAGTATTTTTAACAAACATTTTAAGTTGGCATATCCCATATATGAATATATTGCCTAAAACAGTTATAATTTGCACAAGTAGAAACAACTGTACATTTTCCCATCAGTAGGCTATGTTTCAGTGCTGTGTGACTCAATCTGAAGTATCTTTGTGCTCTCTTCCTTTCTCCTTCCCTCTCTCCCTGCCTCTCCTGGCCTCCTGGCCTCTCTAACTTTGCCCCTGTTTGTCTCTCTGCCACTTTCTCCTGTCTCTGCCTCTTCCATATCTGTATTGTTCTAGCATACACAATGACTTTTCTGGGAACGTTTTCACAATGAAAGTGATTTGTTTTTTGTTTTTGTTTTTTGGTTTTTTTTAAGCTTTGATGGCCTAATGAGCCCTCAGGGTATCTGCAGAAGTAATCAGAGATGGCAGAGAAAATGTAATCCAGGTGTTAGAAAACTAGAGAGATTGTATAAGCGCTTATTTATTGTATGAGAAGATACTGGCCAGCATTGCTGCCTCAGGCTGCTGGGTAGGAAGGAAATGCTGTGAATGCTATAGCTTCGGATGAAAGAAAAAGCCCCCGTGTGGGGATTACCAGGGGTGGGGGGTAGAGAAGGGGAGGGAGGCATTCTGATGGCAGTGGACAACGCATTGTCTATGGGAAGATGGAGGGACACTGGGTGTCCCCAGCAAGCCTCCTTGTGGAGAGCTGTGGAGGTTTCTGTCAGGGCACTGGAGAGGGAGCAGGCAGTACCCTGTGTAGTAACCACGCGCCAAGCAGATGCTCTTCAGAGGAATTACCTCTGAGATCAAGAAGAGGGTGTTCCTGGGACCTTGGGACTGCTGTCAGTCTCCCTCAGAAACCAGTCCGCACTGTGCCTATGGAGGCCCCCAGTGGCTGAGCTGTGGGCTCTGCTTTGCACTCCTGTGCACAGGGCTGACGGTGCGGGTCCTGATGGGAGGGGTGGAGGGAATGCAAACACGGAGGGATCTGTGACCACACGTGCCTGGGGCTCTCCATGGCAGTTGAGGAGCTGCGTGAGTGAGACAGACTGCTGAGGAGGACTTGCTGATGGCCACCAACTCATCTGCCGAGAGGTACCTCTTCCCTTTCCTTTAAAGGTGACATGTGGTTGCTTATTTGCCTGGCTGCCGCAGCTTCCAACTCCTCTGAGTGATTTCAGATAGTCTCTTAAGTAGTTCCCACAGCCATTTCTCCACCTGCCTGGCCACCATCCACTCTTGTTTGGTTACACACTATGACAGGATGGCATGATTCGGGGTACAGAGGGCCAGCGATGGAACCCTTTTGGCTACAGCTGCCCCTCAGATGAACATGCCTATGGGCTGCTTGTCTGCAATCTCCCAGAGTTGTTCTCATAAGGAGTCTGGATAGTCAAAGCTAGCTTCCAGGAGAGGGGAGGAACCTTTATGATTTAGTGTGCTCTACTAAGAGGCTGGTGAGGGAAGGGGACAACTACTACCACAGAAAAGCATTTGTTGCTTGCCCTAAGAGGCTATTTATAGAATCAGCACCTCGGGGTGGGGGGAACAAAACAAAACAAAAAAAAACCAAATAAACAAGCAAACAAACAAACAAAAAACCCCAAATGGCACAGAAAGTCATATAGCTATGCCCTCTTTTGTGTTTCTGGCATCTTACTGAGTCCGCTCTTTTTTAAAATAAACTTTTTCTGTTTTCTCCTTTTCAAATGCTGGTATCATGAGCTAAAAGTTACTCAGAGAATAGTTCTGTCTCTTGTTTTAAAGGAAGATGATAAAAGGAGCTTGTACCGGATGGGATACTGTAGTGTGGCTGACAAGCCAGGGAGATGGTGGGAACCCTTCAGTTAACTCTCTGGTGCCCGTTCTCCAGTCTTAAGAACTGCCAGGGGAGGTCCCAATGCCTTTTTGTTTTGTTATGATATGTAACGGTAGTTCCAGTGAAAACACCAAGGTTCTGCTGACTTTGCTGAGGTTTCTTGAACCACTATATGCATTTACCATAACGTCAACGATAGGGGAGATTTTCTGAGATACATCACCTAGCGGGTAGCAGCCAACAGTAAGCCTGCGTATTTACAGTTCTCATCTATTACATTAAATACAGCACTGCACATCACACACTCCGCTCTAGAGATTTAGAGGCCTGTGGGTACAGTGTAGGACGCACACAGCACACATCCCAATCTTGCCTCACTGCTGAAAGCCTAGTAAACAGGAAGGCTAGAAATTACTGGTTTTAACTCACAGCTGTTAGGTTGAGAAACATCTAGATCAGTGATGAAGTTAGGGATTGAGGAAATGGCTGCGTTTTGTATTGCTTAAAGGACAGCAGCCCGCCCGAGCAGGGTAAGTCAGCAGGATGCTCCCGGTGTGCCTCTGCGGCAGCGATGTGGTCTCTAAGGAAACCTGTGCCTGATGCTCGCAGCTTGGGCAGTGCTGGCGGCCCAGGGCCGTCTGTCTGCTGCCTGCTGATGGAGGCTGCGCCGCATCCACCAGGCAGGGCTCTGCACGCATGCCCGTCTTCCCCGGCGTTTAGTGGTGTCAACTTATTAATTTCCATCTTCGACTTCAGGCCTGTTAGTTTCCTGTCTGAAAGCATTATTACTTTTGTCCATGTGGCAAAATAATTAGCATACAGATGAGAAGTGGCCCCGTGTCTGCGCGCCGATAGAGAGAAGATGTGCGGTTCGAAGTTGATTGGATGAATGGAGAACAAATGGTGGGCGTTCAAAAGCATTAGAAGAGTTTTGTAGTCGCGGAGCAGGCTGGAGAATTTTCTGGGTGAGTCCCTAAGATGGAAGGCAGGGGTGGCTGCCGTGGGAACAATTGCTTGTCAGAGGCTGGCTTAGCTGAAGGTGCGGAGAGGGACTGCAGGCGCAGAAAATCCATTCTTCAGGTTTCTCTTTGAAATCCCCTCCAGGTAAATGTGTCCTGTTGTTTCTGGAGCCGGGGCTGCGCTTCCCAAAGTGGAGCAAAGTTCAACTCTTAAGGGCAGTAACAAAAGAATAGTCTTTTGCTGGTGCTCGGGTGGCCTCTTCATCCATCTTCCATGCATAAGTGTGAAGTGAAAATTAACTGTTTAGAGATTAGTGTTTTCAGAAATTTACAGCAGCCATTATTCAACGTGTTTAATTAATATTTTCTGGGACAGTGTATGGAGACCAGCAGAATTAGCAAATGTTGTTTAGATAAAAGCCAGACATAATTAGTTTTGACTAGTATATATTTTTCCTAGCTGGAAGGAGATCTTAGCTCATTTAACCAGTTACTTATTGGGGGCAGTGGAAACTGAACTGATGGTTTTCTGTAGGTCTGTAGGATGCACAGAGGGCAAATGTTAAATGAGTACAGCCTTTGATACTTAGTTCTTTTGAGAAAAAAAAAATGAGATTTTTTTTTCAAGTCAGTTTTCTGAGTTCATAAGTGATAATGAAGCTTCCTGGAGCCTTGAGTTTCTATTGTCAACAGTGGCATACATTTCTTATATAATTCTGAGACTAGCGTGCTGGAGCATGGTGTTTCAAAATTCAGTTCAAGATGCTTCTGGGGAGAGTCACTGATGAAGAGTCCTTTCCTGTCTTAAGGATTCCTATCCTCCTTAGAGGGAAAGGTCTGCATTTTAACTGACCTAATTATTTAGTTTGTTTTTAAAGTTAAACTTCAATAGGCACCACAGCCTCTTAACTGTGTCTCTGTAGTTTCTTGGATATTTTAGGGCATGCCATGCTTTCATTTTGAATTTTTAAAAGCCTTTTTCAAAGTGTTGCTATAGTTTAGAAATGACAGTGACTATGTGACAGAAATACAACTTTGGTAAGGGGGGGGCGTGCTGAGCAGGGGTGCGATTTGCTATGTTTTGGAAAGTATGCCTTTATAAAATTAAAAACAACAAATGCCTTCAGTGAACCCAAAGCCTCAGGTGTGACACTGTGGGAGCAGGCTTGCCCCTGGTATGGAGAACTGATGATTTTCCTGCTAAAATTGCAAGTTTCTGTATATTCACATTAAGATGTCTTTTTTTGCATAATAGGGAGAAATCTCAATTATCCTGTAAGTGCATACAAATGTTGCTTCTATCGCCTTAAAAAAAATTAGCTAGTAAGCTAGAACGCAGGGGGGAAAACAACTCAGGTTTTAAATGTCTAGCCCAAAGTAATGAATACCCAAGAGTTTCTCTCTCTCTCTCTCTCTCTCTCTCTCTCTCTCTCTCTCTCTCTCTCTCTCTCTCTCTCTCTCTCTCTCCTGAACTACTACCTAGAGGGAAGCTATTCTGCACTCCTCTCTCCATGCTAGTTCCCTTGCGGAGTTGGGTCCATCTTTGTGAGTAAAATAACTCTCTTGTTTTCTGATGGGCTATAACTTTCTTGGAGCAGACATTAGCCTTTCCTTTTTACCCTCTGCTTGGCCATTTAGAAGCAGGGAAGCCCTTGAATGTCACTTACCCACGAGGCTTCCTTTGTGCCTGGCTGCCTCTCACAGGTGAAGTCCATTTTTTTTTAAAGGGCCACAATTATGTCACCAGAGTTTCCACTTGAGGGAGTTAGTTTTACCGCTTGTAGTCCTGTCTGTTTTCAAGGCTCCTTGCAGTGGATAAGGGCTTGATCAAAAGACAATGAACTGTCTCTGAGCTGGAAATATGTTCATATGAGCCAGCCTGAAAATGTGATTTCTAAGGGGACTTTTAATTTTATTTTTTAACTTTTCCTCTGAGGTTGAATATCAACTTTAGAAGAGATTACAACCTTCCATAGCTAAATCATGCAATTCATCTATGAGGTTCCAAATGCCTGGTGCCCTGCTTTAGCTGCTCTATGGGCAGTGGTTGCCCTGGGGGGGATCTGTATCCTAGGAACTCTGCCCTTAGCCACATGTGCTACCTATGAACAGAAAAGAAAAATATCAACAGTTTTCTCCCAAAATGTCACTTGGGCTTATTTCCTTTACAATTCTGTGCTGTGGTGTGTTCTCACACACTAAAGAGAATGTGCTGAGCTCTTCCATGGTTCTGAGAGTGTAAAACATGCATGTTTTTAAAGTTGCTGGGGTAAAAGTGTTGTGTTTAAGCTGGAATATTTGAGTCATTGGGTTAATGGATGCACCATGTAAACCTGCCTTAGACGTATGTATGGACTCCTTAATATAGTTGTAAGAACTTTGTGACTCAATATTGTACACTGCCTGCTTCCTGCTGAAATCCGATGGCTTAGGCACCCCACTCCCTGAAATTGCCTTGAGAAAAATCACCCCAGTTGAGCATTTGCTTCAGATGTTTTCAGGTGGAGTGTCAAGCTTGGAACTTTAAATCAGACAACCCGGAGATGAGTAGATGATGGGAGGGGTGCCTCTTTTAGTATGTCGACAGGGATTTTTCATTGTAAGACTTCCAGCTCCAGCATGGCCTTGAAAAGCACCTCAGCCATTGTCTAAACTGAACCTTAGTATGTTCTAGTCTGCACTCCCAGAGTGTCTTTAGAGAAGTCAGCACCCACTTCTCAGCTCCTGGGGCTCCTACATCCCTGAATCCTATGGGGGGTGGGGGCAGTTCTCAGAGACTGACTTTGAATTTGGTGCCATAGCCTCTCCCTGGTCCATGTATTCCCCTAGCCAGTGCCATCCGAGCAAAAGCTGAATGCACAGTACACTGTCGCCATGAAACAATGCTAGCCAGACTTGTGGTGGAAATAATCCAGTCTGCAGGGCACCCCATAGAGAGCCATCAAACCGAGTCTGCTCTGGAGCTGTCTAGGAGAGTGTGAACATTCAGAAATCAATGCTGCATCTGCTGGTGGACCCTCTGGTTCCCTGAAACCCCCACCTGCCTAGTGCATCTGGGCAAGAGCTTTCAGAAGCCAGCTTCCTTCAGGATAAATTTAATACGTCTTGAGGGCCAGGCACAAGCAAATTGATTCTATCTCTGCAGCAGGAACACTCATAAACATCTGTAAGGATACAGATTCCCAACAACCCCAGGATGAGAGGATGCTATTTTGTGAAATATTCTAAGCCTCCTCCCTTCATACCTCATGCCAGCATGGCATTTTTTAATTAGGAAGTTGATTAAAAAGGGCACGGCAGACCAGGATGTATGGTCCTTTGGCTTTCGTCCAGCTGTTTGTTGACGGAATGGTGAAAGGCATTGCTCATCACCCGTTTCAGGAAAGAGAGAGGATCGGAACGGTTACAGGGCAGAGGGGTGGTGAGGATGGGGCTGTCCTGGGCTGCGTGCTGTAGGTAGTTGGTCGTAGCTTCCTCTGTGCAAAGCTTTCCTGCAGACAGACTTGCCGGCTTCCTCCATGACCCAGGTCACGTGCGCTTTGCAGATACCTGGGAACGCCGGGCAGCTCTGTGTGTTACACTGAGGAATTCTGGGCTTCTGGCTTTCCAGTAGTCAATAGGAAAAGTCGTAATCATTTGCATTTTCTGGATGGACGTCTCCTTTGGCCACATTTCCTGTAGGCTGCCGTCACCAGTGATAGCTCTTCTAATCTCTATGATGCAGCTCTCTTAACCTCAATAGGAACTGGTTTTGTTTTGGCTATTTTTTTTTCTTTCTTTTAAAGGAAATCCTTTTCTTTACGGGATCTTTTTTAGAGCTTGAAGTATATTATCACAGGAATAAAATTTTATGTCTACTTGTAGTATTCCCATGGCTAATGTGGTGTGAATAAGTACCCTGTTATGAATTTAACCCTGTCCATCCTTTTCATTGTTTGAGCACTTCCTGAGATCAAGTGTGCCTAAGAAAGTAGAAACAGATCACCAGCTAAGACTGACACTGAGACGCCCCCCAAGCTAAGGCAGAGGCCCTAAGGGCTTTCATATGACCTCGGGGGAGCTGCTCAAGGCTCAAGACAGGGGACATGGGGAGATGTCTTCAGTCCAGTGGGACTGATCAGCTGATTGGCAGTGAGCCTGTCTTTTGTTCTCCTCCCCCTGAAACTCGGTGCAAGTTTGCTAATTATTTTTAGATTCTGTGTTTTAGGAAAGTTCAATGATAGATCTCTCCAGCAGTCAGCAGCCATGGGTGGGCATCCCTCTCAATTTCAGCTTTTTCTCCTGGCAACAATGGCCCAGTCAACACTGATGATGAAGACTGTGGCTTCTTAGTCAGCTTCTCCCTCCACCCTTTGCCTCTGATGGAATATCTTTGCAGTGCGCACAACTTGAGCTCCTACTGTGTGCAGAGCCAAGAGAGGGAACCGTCCTGCAGGTAGTCAGGACCTAAGTATTTATCTGTCTGTCTGCCCATCTGCTGACAAAAGGTTAATGATAATGCCTGCAGGGTAACTTTCCCTTGAATAGATTTGGAAATAAATTTTTGCTTTTCCAACCTAAGCAGAGTGGGCTGAATCCCTCGTTTCCTCTTTCTGGGTACTAAATACTCTGGTGGTCTTGCTGAATGTTAGCATGATTGCACAGCATTGTGCAACTGTTTCTGTACGAATTACATATGTTAGTGTATGCCCTTCTATTACAAGCTAGAAATAAAAGTTCAGATATTTGGAGGGGGGGGGTCTGGATAGCTGGTCTTCTTTCCTGTGGTTCCTTATACTTGGGGTATAGAGTGCAGCCTTTTCTCATTCAAGAATATGAGACAGTAAAGATTGGTGAATGTCAGATGTCTTCTTCTAAGTTTCTGGACATTTCAGGGCTTTGGGTAGCAGGGGTCAACAACAACAGCTTTGGGTGGGGTGTGGCCAAGGCCTCTACTGCTAACTGAAGTCAGCCTTCTAGCAGACAGACAGATCTCTGGGCTATCTAGCATCTCTGTTAGATGTACAATATGAGCTGTCCTGAAACTGTGCAACCAGCTGAAGAGCCATTGGCTACAGAAGCCTTTGGCAGCAGCAGGAGGAGAATTCAAATGAGAAGCTGGTGAGGCAATTAAACACTCTGAGAGCAACTGCCACCTTGCCACCCAGCAGACTCCACTGGACAAACCTGTAGGTCCAGGATTCAAATTCTGTCATTCAGTCCTCTGACAGACACATTTGTTGTTGGAGTTAGATTGATAAATTCTCTCAGAGTATGAAAGACAAAGGGTGTAGGGATCAGAAAGCCATATAGCTTTGCGTAAAGACAGAATCAATTGCATAAAGCAAGAGGTATGGTTAGCTGACAGAAATCCTAACCACGTGCTTCAGTAGATTCTAGATTCATTTCTGTTTCTCCTTTGTTTTACATGGGATGTCTGACTCTAAATTAAAATTCAAGAAATTCCCTCATTAAACTCTTCAGAACCTCCCAGTGCCCTTTTCTGTGATTCTGAGAGAAGTCATGGAGGTCTTGCCGCCCAAATATTCTTTGGCTAATTTGTTGTTACTGGGATATTGTTAGCTCCAAAACAACCCTTCTCCCTCAGAGACTCACGGTGCACGCCAAGCTGTGCCATGTCAGTCCCCCAGGGACACGCTGGCACACCTGTTTACAAATGGGCTAGGCCACCTGTTCCTCTAGCTTCCGAGTTAATGATCAGAACAGGGTCTGATCACCCAGGTCACATGAGGGGTAGAGAGTCACTGTGAGACAGCAGGACACTTCTAACACATACGTCAATAGATGTCTAGTCAATTCTGAGTAAGTTAGAAAATATACTCAACCTGTAGTCACAGACGGAATTACAAACATCAGCAAGCTAGAGACTAGATGTGATGTGTAGAGTGTGTCAGACACTTTTCAGCCAATGACATCTCATCATTGCATGATTTGCATTTTTAAAATGAAGCAGATGCAGATAGAAGTCTCCTTTCATTGTAGCGATGCTGCTGACCTGGAGGATGCTTGGTCTATAAACTCCAGAATATGCCAGCATCAATAGATACGATAACCCGAAAGGAAGCAGGCTGTAGGTTCTCATCGCCAGACAAAGAACCATGGGCAGCCAATAGTTGCTTGGAGAGGAAGACTTAGCCTGTCCCAGGGATGAGCCTCCTTACTGGTTGTCCAGTGCAGACTAGTCATCCCTGAAACCATACACACAAGTAACAAAAACTAACTCAGAAGGATGGATTTATTTATATGTGACAATAATAATGTATTAATTTATGGATGTGGCAATAGTAATCAAAGGAAAAAAAGAAGCTATGACTTTAAGAGCAAGGGGTGCATTTAGGGACTGGAGGAAGGAAAGAAAAGAGAAAAGTGATATAATTACATTTTAATTAAAGTGTACTTCTTTTTAAAAGGTCTCTAGTAAAAGAAGCAAACAATTAATATCCTTGCCACCTTCCAGAGCTCTGTCTATCTCTAGTGTGGGATTATCTTTCACTTCCTCTTATAACTAGGGAATGTGCAGCTGGGACCACATACTGACATCACCTGGATTTTTTTTTTCCTTCTACATGTAGTCCTGCCTACTTCTGCTCATTTATCAAAAGACAGGCAGGACCTGGAGTGTAAGTGTATTTAAATTTTTTCTTTAGTGAATTCTTTGGTCCTTAGGGAGAGTCAGAGCATCACCTGGGCCTGGTTTGGTTTGAGCAGCTGGACTACGTGTGCACTGTAAGTTTCCAGCTAATTCTTAAGGAATCAGAAATGACTGGTTGTCTTGATTATTTTTCTATGAGCTTGTACCAAAAGGCATTTTCACCAAGGAGCAAACAGGAAGCCATCCTTTCTAGTTGTATTTGGTTCCATGTCCCTTTTATCTTTAAAGTGAAATTTCCATTTGTAGCTCACCTTGGCACGACCTGGAACCCATTTGGAAGGTGCTGTCTGGAAGGCAGTGTGCTATAGTCTGGCTTCCCACAAGACTTGGGGGTGACTTTGAACACGTCACTCTTTGTATATTGTTTCATAGGAGGGAACGGAGTCTACTACTTCCCAAATCTCTTTTTAATCCTCACTGCTGGAAGGAGGGCAGAGGCCTGGGGTATTCTCAACAGATATTCTTGCTGGTGATGGCCCAGTGCAGCCTCATAGAGGTCAGGGAAATGACATGCTATTAAAAACCAATGCCTTTAGGGCATATAGAAAAATTACCCCATGAAACTCATGCATGTGCCTAAACATTAACTTTCACTTATATTTCCTTTGTTAATTTTATCTATTTTATGCCTTTGACTTGAAGTAGAGTCACACTTTTGACAGATATTCATTTATGACAGCTGTAAGTACGCAAGCCCTCTGACAGAAGTCATAGGCACATACACTGGGATAGTGCTGAGGTCACCTCTTGGTTTCTCTCAGCTCCGTGACTCCCATGGGTCTTCCTTCTCATAAAACAGGCAACTGAAGTTGCTAGCTTGGACTTAAAGCAACCTGTGTCTTTATGGATCACCAGCCTTTTCCGAGGCAGCATTAAGAGTATGCATGGGTTAAAGGGGAGCACATTTTTAGAAGCTAGAAACTATTACACAATCCACGGCCTAATTCTGGTAGCCTAGAGTAGAAGGCATAAAAAATTACAAGCAAGAACCTGTGGGTTCAAACAAACACCCCCATTTAGCACTGCATCCAATGTCCTGTTCAGCCATAGCTCAAGTGGGCCAGGGGTGCAGAGTACCCCAGTGAAACAGAAGGTGTGGTGCCTGTAGTCGGGAAAGGCATAGGATAAGGAAGTCAGACCCTGGAAGAAGTAGAAAGCCCTTTACATCACCCCAGGCTCTGAGCCTTCTCACTAGAGTTATGGAACCTTTCTAGGACACTGTTACTGATGGCTTTTTAAATAAAGTCAAAATAAAGAGAGGGTAGGGGAAAACTGAGCATGGTCAGATAAAGGCAAAAGGCCTTGGTATTTCCAGAAAGAAATAAGTCACTGCATAGTTCACAGTGCTTGAAGATAGGAGTTTGAATGTTTTGTCAGGAAGAAGGGTTTGACATCAGAGGACCAGCTCCTATGTGAGCTCTATTCAGTGAATACCTGTCTGTAAATGTCACACGCTACCCCTAATGTATGTGCATGTTTATGTATCAATTTTAAATTGGGAGGCCTTTAAGAATACATGTCCAATTTAATAAAATCATCTAATCTTTCAAAAAGTCAAAAGGTGTCACAGGAAACTTCCCTCTGCACATTGGGAAAGAAATCTCATAGTAGAAAGGATGAGAAGACCTGCAGAGGGAGCGAGACCCTTCCAAATCTGGTTTCAGTTCTGGTTTAAAACGAAGAACTTTCTACCAAGTAGGATCAAAAGTTCAGTACCGATGCATGACAAAGACCCACACTTTTTGACTCCTGTTCCAGCCAGGCACATAAGAATCTAATGAAAGGAGACACTCAGGAAAGCAGCTATGGGCAAAAAGAACACAGCCAGAATGTCGCTAGCAAATGCATTATCCTGAAGGCTTTTGGGGTCTTATGCAAAGGCAGGGAGAATCTGCAGGATTACTGAATCCTATCACATACGTAATCACACTACCATAGGCATACTTGATGCCTGCTTCCTCTCTAAAAGTCTCTTCTACCTAAACATATGGCAATCTAGGTTTATTGCTTCTGCATTATTATTTTTTTATTAACTACATAGTTAACACAATGTGTGAATCTTAATTTTGCAGTCCCCACTACTAGACTTCATATTGTTTCTTGCAAGTCAATTGGAAATAGTTTTGAGGATTTATTTCATTTCATTTTATGTATATGTGTGTCTGCATGTATGGATATGTGCCACTGGCATGCCTAGTACTTGCAGAGGCCAGATCAGGGCATTAGACTACCTGGAACTAGAGATGCAGATGCAGATGCAGATGGTTGTGAGTCGCCTTGTATGTAGGTGCTGGAAGTTGAACCTGGGCTCTGTCTGAGAGCAGTGAGTCCTCTTAACTGCTGAGCCATCTTTCTGAAAGCTGGGCCATCTCTCCAGTTCCTGAGCTGGAAATTTTTAAGAAAAAATAATGGAAATGGGGTTGAGGAGATGGCTTAGTCAGTAAAGTCCAGCAAGCCAGAGGATAGGAATCCGGATTCCCCAGCACTCATATAAAGCTGAGTATGATAGGTGTGTCTCAGACACAGAAGAATTCCTGGGGCTGACTAGGGGGGCCCTTCAATTCTATCAGTGAGCTCCAGATGTAATGAGAGATCCTGCCTCAAAAGTTAAGGTGCAAAGCAACTGAGGTGCAAAGCAACCATCGCTCTCTGGTCTTCACATGCATGTACAGTGATGTGCACACACAGTAACACACACCCACACACAATATGATTTACAAAATGAAGCAAATAATGGATGTAAGTTGCTTTCCTTTGCTCTGCATGTCTCTATGCACATCTGTGAAGTCTCTTCCTAGAGGCATGTTAGAAAGATCTGTTTTTAACAATGCCAAGAGCAGGGCAACAGCAGAGCCCTGGCATTGCTTGCCAACTGAGGCACAGGTAGCCGAGCTGTTCAGTGCATATTTCAGAACAGCTCTCATCTTAGAAAGACCTCCTGATTTCAAACTAAGGCCAACTTTACACATGGCTTCCAGAACAGTGACTCCCAAGAGTAGCAACATAAATGTATTCAGGGTTGGACCACAGCTGTGGTACCAAGCAGCTCTATAGTATCCTATCATTGGGCATATCCTTGCCAAGTCTCCCACGGAAGCATCAAGCATGATTTCTTTCCTTCCTCTTTATATTCTCACAACTTCCTAAAAATAATAGTTATTTGGCTAAGAATCTTGGTGCCGCCTATCATCCTAGTAACTCTACTAGGGAGGCTGACAGCATAGTATCACAAGTTCAAGACCAACTTGGCAACTTAGTGAAACCCTGCCTTAAAATAACATCTCAGAAAGAAGATGGATTCAGTGGTGTAATATCTGCCTGGCCTATGTGAGACGCTGGACTCGGTCTCAGTACCTCACACAAAATTAAAGGATCTTAATCCTGCTAACACAGCCTTCTTCAGAATGTCTAAATTAGCTGCTTTCAGATCCTGCTTAATGTAAGCAGGCATCCCCTGGACCAGGCATTGGGCCCTCTGCAGGAACTCTTAAGTAAGCTGCCGCTGTGCACCAACTCAGTGTGGTTCAAATGGACAGAATGGGGAAAGAAAGCATGTAGGGTTCTTTGCATAACTTGCATTCTAAGGTTTTGTTTTCGTAGCAGTCAAGTGCTCCTCGCAGAAAGTGATGTATCATAAGCATAGCTTCTATGTATACATGTTATGTCGGGGGAGGGCATACATGCTGAATGTATGTACATGCATGTGCAGTCTCTTCAGGCTCCAAGCTCATCGCTGTTCCCATTCCTCTCTCCTGTTCCTTGGGCCCTAACTCCCTCCAAGTTGAACTTCTTGAGCTTCATTCATTATTTGCAAATAGCAGCCACTCACCCCACAACCCTCCCAGGCTAACTCAGCACTGAGGTCATGGCCTTTTCTGCAAAACCAGCGCTCTTTCCTGCCTTTTTCCTCTTCACCATCTACTTCTGGCTAGAGCCTCTCCGTATTCCCACGTATTAACGTCCCACTTCCTACCTATCTGTCCCACACCTATCACAGGTTAGACAGAGAGGGTACATAATAGACACACACACACACACACACACACACACACAGCCCCGCAAGCAGTGAGAATTCTCGGTAATATTACACCTGCCATAGCCTCACCTGAGGATGTGTGAGAGGGATCAGCCCCACGTGGAAGCAGGCTGGAGAGTAGCAAGGAGGCACAGCAGACTTTCCAGGTGACTCTGAGCCCTTTGCTTCCCATTAGACTTTTTCTTTGGATGGGTGCCTTTCCAAACCAGCCCTGCAGGCTCTCTTCCATTCCCCCCACCCCAAGATCAGATTGCTCCCTTCCCCCAGCAGCACAGTTATGTACCCAGATCCTGCAGCCCTTGTAACTGACCATTAAGGAGCTAATGGGAGGGCCTGACTATGATAAGGAAACACATTTGGAATCGCACCTGCTTAGGCACGCCCATTAACAGCTGAGGCAGAGGCACACTCCTTCAGGGGTGGCTCAAGGTATTGCAGAACTGATCAGAACTGGGTGGAATATTCAGACCTTTCTGATAAAGTGTGGCTGCTTGCTAATCCTTCACTATGGGCATCTGTCCATCAAGCCTGATGCAAGCAGGGGACAGCATAGGTTTAACAGGGCAACAAGAGTATGTGCCAGGGAGGAAGCTTTTCTGACCCCCTATTTGCTCCACTACCCTTTTCTCTGTCATATGCAGGTCTAAAAGCCAGCTGTAGTCAAAGAGATGAGACTTGGAGACCTGGCCTTGTCTCCCATCTTACACAGTACCCGAGGGCTGGCTTATACAAATGCAATTGAGCATGCCCACTCCCCTTCTTTCTTCCCAACCCTGGGGTCTTACTTCAGAGGATATCATCTGGTGATGTGCTTCCTAATAGAAAAGTGGGTCTAGAGCCCTCAGCTGAGACAACCATTGAAGACCAGCTTTACTGCACACCTCCCATCTTGTAAACCATTTTCCATACTAGATAAGGAGAACTGGGAGGATGTTTATCAGATGAGGCAGACCAGAGGCCTTATCTAGGACACAACTGCCTCTGTGTCTTGCTATACCAGCACAGAATTCGGAGGCTGGGTCCAGATGTGCGGCCAGCTCGGGTGTGTTTGTGTGGGGGGGGTACTGATCTAGGGGAGTTGTTATGGAAGAGCTGCAGTGTGACTGGTGTTACCTACTTAGATTGGGCATCAGTTTCCCTTTCTGATTCCCTGAATGATCTTGTTATGCAAATCCCAAATTCTTCATTTGTCCCAAGTTGTCTTGAAATTAGATCTCTGTCTGTGTTCAGATACAAAGCCACAGGTGAGGCTGTGTGGTGCCAGAAGAGCAGAGAGGCCAAATGTCAATCCTTAAGCAGAACCTAACAGGTGCCCTGAATCTGGACAGAGGGAGGAGTAAATGTCTGTGGGTTTTGATTCTGCTATATTGGTTTCTCTGGCTGGCTGTGTGTTAGGGGCATTTCTGCTACAACCCCTTTGATCTAAATGATTGTGGTGAAATCATTGCTTAGATAAGATCCTCCTCGGGGAAAAGACTGTGAGTAAGGAGAAAACCAGCCAGCGCTGCCCTTTAGTCGAGGAGGTCTGATAAAGGCAGGGGAGGGTTGCCGACAGGATGGTCTGGTTTTCTCGGAGGAGATTTTGCCAGGCAGGATAGTGATGGGGGTAACATGTGGTGGATGTTTGCCACAATCCCATAGCTATAAAGCCGTGGGAAGAACTCTGGCCAGGCAAAGTGAGATGATCAGTTTCATAAGAAGGATGCTCCTCTGGGGGTAGTTTAGAGAATATTTCTGGGTGAGAAGGCAGTTTCTGTGCAGGGACACCCGAGAGCCACCTGGAGGACAGGTGGAGTAGGTCATCGGGGGTCAGAAGCCACCTTACAACAGTCTCTGGTGATGAGCCTAGGACTTCACTCTCCTGATAACGGGAAATTACGGAAAGCTTTTGTGTGGCTGAGTGACAAGGCCAGAGCTTTTCTCTGGGATAATTAATCTGGCAGCCAGTCAGTGGCTACTTCCTGCCAATTGCATCTCTAAAATAGCTCTCCCAACTGCTGCCTCCCCTCCACCCCTTCCACGCTTTCTCGGGGACTGTCACTTATTCACTCATGGTACCCCACTGCACAACTTGCCAATCATCTGTAGTCTGTGGTGTGGGAGACTCCCGGGAAAGCTACAGTCGGCACCTCATGGTTGTTTTACTCTCCTCTGTGTCTGACAGAGAGCCTGACCACTCTGTTCATGGTCTGTGTAAGGACCACCTTTTCTGTTCCTTCTGCTCATAGTGGATTCCTAATTAGCCATATCCCATCACCCTTCAAAGATTGTGTTTCCAGAAAGCCTCCCCTGTTCCTTCCCAGTGGCATCCATCCTCTTTCCCCTGAGTGTTCACAAGGAAGATTGCCTTGTATTTATAGATGTGTGTATGACAGTGCTACCTTCCCAGAGACCAGGACAGTTTACCAGTTCTGTGGATGTGGGTATCATGGTGGATGGTGATTTAATCTGTGCTCCTGTGAGAGATGCAGGGGACCTCACCCCAGTGTAGATGCTGGGTCTGAGGTGCTACTGTTGGTAGGCATCTCATTGCCTCACATTGTTTTAGTTACTTTTACATTTTGGTGCTAACACACCATGACCAAGGAAACTTATAGGACAAAAGGTTTAATATGGAGGCTTGTAGTTCCAGAGGGCAAGTCTAGGACCATCATGGGAGGCAGCATGGCAGCAGGTTAGCAGGCATGGCTCTGGAGCTCATATCTGCCCCATAAATACAAGGCAAAAAGAGCTAGCTGAGAATGATGTGGGCTTTTGAAACCTCAAAAACCCTCCACCACCCTTCATTTCCCACCCCTACCCCACTACTTCCTTTCCCATGACATACCTCCTTCAATAAGGCCACATTTCCTAAAATCCATCCTAATAGCCCTAACAACAGGAGGCCAAGTATCCAAATACTTGAACCTAGAGGAGCCATTCTCATTCAAATCTCCATGGACATTCACAACCCTTGTAGTGATTCAGAGTGACCTTCCTTCTTCACTCCGCAGAGAACTTCCTGTGTTAGTCTCTGCTCCACTGTGCATCCTGGTATTTAGAAATTGGCGTGATGTCACTAGGGAGAGAGCCACCATAAGTCCTTCCAGTACCCAGACCCCTGTCACTGCCTGCTTTGAGTTCCTTTAGATGTACTGTAAAGATGATGTTAACTTTTCATTGCTGTGACAAAATTCCTGAAGAATCAGAATAAACAAAGAAAGATCTATTTTGTCACATGGCATCACAGGTAGCTTCCGTGGCTGGCTCCGTTGCATTATGCCATCTGGTGCCAGCTCATGGTCGAGGTTTCAGTTCCGTTCATGGCTGGCTCCATTGCTTTTAGGTGGGTGGTAGAGAAGAAACACTCGGTGGAAGGTGATGATGTAGCCAGCCCGCTCCCCTCCTGTCAGCCAGCTAGCAAAATGACTGACAGGAAGGGACCAAACACAAGATACACCATTCAGAGATGTTCCCCCAGTGACCTGCTTTCTTTGAACAGGCCTCATTTCATGAAAGTGCATTCATTTATGGATCTATGGATTGACCTATTGATGAGGTCAGCTTCCTCATCGTTCAACCACCTGTGGGGATCACCAGCTGGGATCAAGTCTTCTATATTTGAGCCTTGGGGCCATTTATACATGAACCATAATAGCCTCGGACTTCCTGTATGTGATGTCCCACACAAGAAGTCCTGATTTCTGAAAAATCTTCTCTCTTTTATCTCCTGTGACAGAAGTGAGTCCTGCCTTATTTGAACCCTTTGATACTACTTAGACAATAAATAGCTGTATGTCTGCCTTGGGAGAACCCTCCCCACTCCCTACCCGCCCCCCCCCCCAAGAGGACCTTTGAGAAAATCATGATTAGTCTTTGGTTTTTGGTCAGGAGTGATAGAATCAGAGAGGCAGCCCACTCTCTCTCCTTTTGGGCAGAGGCACAATTAATTTTAAGATCTATAGAAGGGGAAGACCATCTCTGTCTTCAGGACTTACTCTGTCCAATCAAAGAGCGATATGGAAAGCAAGGGCAGATGCAGAACTCAGATAACCCAGACTCAGGGTTAGGCAGAAAAAGATGCTGCTGGCCTCCTGATCCAGCAGACTCAGAGTCACACAGAGAAAGAAAGACTTGGGGTCACACAGAGAAAGAATGAAAGAAGAAGGGAAGAAAGAGAGAAAGAGAGAAAGAGAACGAACAAATGAAAGAAAGAAAGAAAGAAAGAAAGAAAGAAAGAAAGAAAGAAAGAAAGGGAGGGAGGGAGGGAGGAAAGAAGGGAGAGAGAGAGAGAGAGAGAGAGAGAGAGAGAGAGAGAGAGACTTGAGCCTTTTGCTCCAGATTCAGTAACGTCACATCCAGGGGTCTGAAAAGAATACCCTTGACCTTGAAGTTGAATATGGTGAATCCACTGTCTAAAACCAGCCATCAGCTTGACATCTCAGGCTGGGAATGTAGCTCAGTGCAGAGAGCTTGTGCAACAAAGCTAGGCTCCGGATTCCACCCCCTACCTTCGAATGGTATCTCTACTCACCTTTCCTACCACAGAGGGTCTGTGAGCACAGCCTGAGTGACACACTTGCTTCTGAGACATAAAGAATATCTCCCATTTTGTGATTTATTTTTTAAACCAACAGCTGCTCCAATAATTGCTATAGTGGAGCTGAGCTGGATTAAAGTTTTTCTGGAAAATAGATCTTTAGATATCTATATCTGGAAAATAGATCCTTAGTATCTGTGTATTTAAGCCAACCGTTGCTTTGAAGGATTCATTTCAGCCGTCGAATGTGAAGGAAGTAAGCAGCTTAGTGGGACAGTGAAGTACACAGAGTGGGAACTTCTTCAGCTACTTGTCTCAGATGCTTCCTGGGAATCCAGTCCACAGTGTCCTTCTCGCCTTGTCTGGCTCTGCTAACAGGGGATGGATTTAGGTGGACATGCAGAGATTGCTGACAGAGGTATGCAACCATCACAGTTAATTTCACCTAATTTCCAAGGCAGGTCCAAACTCAAAAAAAAAAAAAAAATCACAGAATAAACTTTAAGGCAGGCACGGGGTTCCACTGAGAACATGCCTGCCTAACATGTGTGCATCTCTGGGTTTGCTCATCAGCAACATATAAAATCAAGCATGATAGCACATGCCTGTAAGCCTAGTACTCCAGAGCTAGAGGCAGAAGAGTCCAAAGTTCAAGGTTGTCATCAGCCACAGACAGCCTAGATCACACTTGACCATGTTTCAAAACAACCAAAAACAAATGTTTATATATTTTTTTACTTGACTAAATATAGCAAACACACTGTCGTTTTCATATTTCATAGAGTAGAGCAATTGTCAATTGAACTTTTCATTTTTAATCCGTTCCCAGCATGCTTCAGGTTACACTAACCACATCAACTCTGTTGTGTACGACATCCTCAGACACCAACCATTTCCTCCAAATGCCAGACCTGTGGCTTCACACAAAGGCAATCAGAGGTGTTCAGCGGTTCCCACCCACTGCTTGTTTCTGTAAATAAAGTTTTACTGGGACACTTCAATGCCAGGCATTTGTGTACTGTTGTGACTGTTCAGGTCACAGGATTAGTGTACTCAGGCTGTTTGGTCAGCAGTGATAGACTTAGAGAGGCCACCCACTGTCTGGAGCTTAGTTACTACAAGTGATCTAGTAAGACATAAGAGCTGGGGGCAGGGAGGACAGTAATGCAGATTACACTGAAATCGGGGGAAGAGGATGCTGAGTAGAAAGGATAATAAGACAACAGCGTGTGAGAGACAGGGGCACAGGGATGCCCTCCTGTCACAGCTCAGCTAGCCTTGCTCTTCTCCTAGGAGTGTGAGCAACCTTAGGGTTCCCTCCCTTCTAATCCCAGCGGTGGGTCTCCTCAGTCTAGTTTTCCTGTCCCCTGATTTGTCAGCTCCTGAACTTGACCACATTCCTCTGGACCTGGACCACCGTGTTCTGGAAGGCATACTCACCTCCACAATATGGATTCTCTTGTCTTCACATCTACAGAGGAGCGGCCTTAAATTAGGCTGCTTTCAAACTTCAATAGTACAGGTAGCTCATGCCGTTTTGTATGATGATAGCTCCTTATTCATAAGGCTGTTGGACCTGGTATGGCTACAGCACTTTAGTGTCCCATTTGCATCTTCTTCTTTGTTCATTGCCTCTCAAATATTTGTTCTGGAATAAAACACTCTTCGAGAACTAGGAGGAGGGCCTTTGACTCCTGCTCTTAAGGAGACTGTGGGCAAACCACACCACTGTGATGCAGCAGGTTAAGTGATGCAGTCCTTGCTAACCACTGACATTTGATGAGCATTGGATCCTGGAAGGGAATATGTTATTTTACACACTGCTCTGGGATACAAGGTGGCAGATACTGTTTTTATTGTCAATTGCTTCTGTTATTCTCACAGTTGAGACCTGTGTCTATTTTTACACCAACCATATTTGGCTTGTGACTGCTGCTACAATAGTTGGTGGCCTCCTGATGGCCTCTTATAGGCACATGACTCTTCTCGGGAGGTTGTTACATAGGATAGCTTGATGAGTGCTGTCTTTGAGTGTTGTCCTATTCTCCCTCACCTGAGTACATTGCTTCAGCTGAGATAAGGAAGACTTAAGCACCAAAGTTGTTCTTCCCAGCCTGCATCTGTCTAGGAATTGTGATTCTGCTTAGGAAACAGCAACATCTAATTTTCAATATTTGAGGACATTGTTCCCTGTGAAGAGTAACACTACAGGGTGCTCTTGTGGGTGCTAGGAGAACAGAAAGTGGCCCAGCAAGGAAGTGTAGGTGCCCAATGGGAAGAAAGGATTTCTAGCTTAGGTGTGCTGAGCCATAGTGACATCATCCTGAAGTTAGCCTGAAACCGTGCTTGGTTGGATACCTGTGAATATCTGAATATGAAGAATTACCTCATCGAGGTGACTGTAAGGATGAGACATCACAGGACACGTTTCTGGGTCACAAAAGAAGTCCCTCTAACTCTAGTACTGAAAATGGTCATTTGTAATATTTTATTGTTTTTTTACTATGTACCTGGGACTGAACCTGGTTACCAATGTAATAGTAGATATCAAAGAAATATGAGTTGAATGGCCTATGGAATGGATGGAAATAAAGGGATTTAATTCTGATGATGACTGAGGGACTTCGCAAGCAGCCCTGAAACAGTAGTCAACTGGCCCTTCAAGGACTTGGTTCACACATCAGATCATGCTTGAGGTTTACCCTGTCTGTTATTTAGTTGTCAACCTTGATTTCAGCAAAGTTTTAGGCGAGACAAAGATCCCATTTCAATTCTTTAAGAGTTCAAGCATCCGATCCAGTTTCTGCTTTCCGTTCAGTCCTAGTCATTTGAACACATAGAGCTGTCGATCTTTCCGGGATGGGAAGAACTCATTGTTCATTGTGAGCAGACACCAGCCACGAGCATGTGCATATATCAGCATATTTAGTGGCAGGCACAGTCGCTGCAATTTGACATCTCAGTTAAGTTTGTCTTGAAGTCTGGCAGCCCCTCCTCCTCCTCATTTCTAAGGAAAGTGGTCCCACGCTTCCAGGCTCACTGCACACAGATACCCAGACTCACAGTGGAGAGCAGACAGCATCATTTCTGCACAGATTTTCTCTATTGGGCCAAAACACTCTGAATATTTAGACAACAGTTGCTTGCTGATTGGTTAGCTAATTTCTCTTTTATCCTAACCTTCGGTACCCAGTTTGATGGCCTGTCTGCAGAATAACTTTCTACTTCACTTGTGTCACTGTGTCATGTCTATGTTTCTGACTTGTGGAGACTCTTCCTTTTCCACATGAGAGTGCTCTGCAGTGCTAGGGAAGCACATTCATGCGGACACAGCAACCAAGGAGGGTGCTATTATGCCCTTGTGGACACATACTTTGGAGTAGAAAGAGAAACCATGTACACTCATGCCTTATTCACAGGAGACCAAACCATGTCTTCTGCCTTGTATCAACAGGTTTTAAGTTAGCACCTAATACAGGTTCAAATGCTTTTGTTTGGTTAAATATGCATGAACTTGATATTTGGGATAGTCTCAGATCTTTATGATATTTCCTTATTTAACCTCCCAGTTAAAATAAACTTTTGGAATGGTTAGATTTATGTAACCTTCAAATCTCGTTTTATTCTTCGTCAAAAGCCAAGTGCTGAGAGCAATGTGCAGCACCCGGTAAGTAAGGCTCATGTGAGACGAAGGCTGGCTATTGAAGTGATGAAAAATTAATCTGCACACTCATATATGTAGCATGGGTATCCAGGGAACCAAGGGGGGAACTTCCAACAAGTCTTCACCAAATGAATTTTCTTTACAGGGAGGAAAAAAATAAGAAAGGAAAGTAGGAGGGGGAAGGGAGGAAGGAAGGAAGGAGGGAAGGAGGCAGGGAGGGAGGGAAGAAGGAAGCAGACACAAGCAGAGAAACCAGTAGACAAAGGAAAGAGGAAAGTCAGTAAGAAGAAAGGCAAGAAAGTGCGAACGGGGATCAGAGGCAGGCATGACTTACAAATTGCATCTGATGAATGTGATGCAGACCCAAGAGTTCCTCTTTGGAGAAAGAGAAGACTTACATGCTTAGGTCCCTGTGGGTGGCCTGTGCATCCAAGAACAGCCAAGAA
Organism: Mus caroli; assembly: GCF_978045245.1. Classification (NCBI taxonomy): domain Eukaryota; kingdom Metazoa; phylum Chordata; class Mammalia; order Rodentia; family Muridae; genus Mus; species Mus caroli. The sequence continues at coordinate 27,507,106 of NW_028227269.1, forward strand.
GAAGGGCACAATCAGCCTTGCTATGCCAGAGAACATATATCATATCAGTCCTGGTCCTGATGATCCCTGATACCTGTGCCTGCTTTGTATGTAGGTCAAAGCAAATTTGAAGCCAGTGACCTAGGAGAGAGTTACTCCTCACATGCTGACAGACACTGAGCAAAATTCTTTAAAACTTAGCCATACTTAAAAAAAACTAGCACTTTATTTATGGTATATTATTCATACTGGGATAAGGTGGCTACACACACACACACACACACACACACAAACACAGGAGAAAAGCATACTCCTCACTCATGAGAAATAAGCAGGAAGGTCTTGTAAAGTTTACCCTTAGTTGGACTTCAGCAGGATTGGTCTGTGAACAAATTCACATTACTTAATATTGATTATACAAGTCTGAAAGTTGGCTGTTTGGAATAATATTCTTCTGCAGTCCAGTAGCTGTTCAAGAAACAAAATGATTGGTCCACCCTGTGATATGTCTTGTATACACATATTTGAGCATCTTAAAGTTAAAACATGTGCTTTGATTTTCTGTAACTCCCAAGTGGTTGTTATACATAAGAAAAACATTTCCATGAAAGTATTTTGAATTTCTGATTTGTACAAATCTTGTTTTTGTCTTATCTGGTCTGACAGCATGCTGCCTGTCTCATGTCTTACTTCCTAATGGTAAACTGACTCCAGTCCAGGTTAAACAGTTTGGGAATCACTCCACAGTCATTGCTATACCAAATAACATTACCATCCCCCCTTCTTTAAAGTGAATTTAAAGGGCAGAATATATTAGTAAGCTAGTAAAAAATTATCTAGAGCCAAAACATAACTTAGAAATCTGACAATCAAAGATTGTAATGACACTGGGAAAGGGTGTGTGTGTGTGTGTTTAAAAAAATGCCTAAAAAGGAAAAATTCTATAGGATTTGTGTTGAAGAGCCTTCTGCTGTCATTTTTAAGGGATATATTGGTCAGTTCTAAATACAGCTGAGGAAAACGAAATTATTAGCACGTTGAGATTTTGAACTTCCAACGTCATTGATGATCGTGACTTTATCTGAAGGAAGCCCAGTTACTGAGTAAGGGTGGAGAATTGGGGGTGCAGAGCAGATAGAAGCTCTATCCTGTGGCTGTGTGTTAGAATGTCAAACAGCAGACAGACCTCCCTCCCCAAACAGACCCAGTGCACCACAGCTGCTGTGCGCCCAGAGACCCATGACCCAATCACTTGCCAATCACCAATGGGGCCTCTCTTTCCAACAGCTTCAGCTGAGCTCCAGTTGAGCTCAAGGCTGGCTCCCGCAGGGACCCACCCACAGGAACCATTTGTGAATCACTGAGCAGAGGCATGCTCTGGGGAGACCGTGGGCAGGTCTGCACCAAGCAGTGCCAGGACTTCCCACAGTCAGTGGCTGTTCTGTACCACTAAGATTCTTGGTGCCTCCATGTGCAAATAACACCCTACCCCTGGAGAGGTCGCAGTCTAATAACCATAGGATCATTGATGATGGAGCGAAGTGGCTACCCCTAGCTGGTTAAGTTTGGTGCAGGTGCTAAGAAAGCCTCTCGTGTCCTGGAAGAGCCTGTGTCTAGATTTCACAATCGTGTAGCTGATCTGGGAAACCCTCCCCTAACGTCTGCTTCCTCAAACATGGTCCCCTTCTTGTGCTGTCCTAGAATTAAGGCCACTGCAGGACATAAGTTATTTATTTTTAAAATACAGAATCTGATTAATTTCAAGTATTGACTTTATGTGGAAACACATAAAGCCCCATACGATCACGGCCTTTCCCTCTGTGGCAGCTGGCAAAGACAGTCCTTAAACAGAGCATGCCCTGTTCTCAAAGGTTGTTCTAGTAGATGTGTGCCAGAGGAGTATAGCTACTTAGGCTTTATGGAGTGATTCCATGTGGAGTTGTTGATTGCTTAGGTTTTCATTGTCCTTATATTCCAGTGTCAGTACTTCCAGAGGAGGGAGATCTTCAGCTGTGAGATTCTCAGCCTCTCACAGCTCCTTTTATTGCACTGACTCAGCAGAAGGCTACTGAAAAGGTGCATGTGTGCCACTGTCTGGGAGATAAAGTGTCTCTGGTTTTGTTTGGACCCAAATTGTGACTTCACCTGTATTCAGTCCATAGGCATAGGGTTATGATATATACATGGGAGCATGGTAAGGTCAGACGATGGGCCATTATTGTTCTGTGCTTCCCTGCGGAGTTAGCCCAAACGACCCCAGCTCACTTTCTCCCCACATCCTCTTGTAGGGTATTGTGCACATTGGAACTGAAGTGGACAGGAGAAAAAAAATGAAGGCTGCACAAACGCTGAGCACCACTCAGGGGATGAGGGGGAATCCCTGAGCTGTTAAGCTTTCCCCAAACTCAGGGATCCATTCTCTTTGCTTAGAAGGCTCCTAGAGACAGCCACACTCCTGGCCTCCCTCCCTCCCTCCTTCCCTTCCTGGGAAGCCACTCATATGGTAGCAGGAAGGAGGGAGGGGGCGATAGTTCCTGCAATGCAAGACAACACATTTGTTCTTCTTTGAGCAATCCCTGGAACCTTCTGGAGCTGAGGCGCTGGAGCATTCTGAGTGGTACGCAGCTGCTGGCATGGTGGAGGGAACGCTGGTGCTGAAGGTTAGGGCTTTGAAAACCTGTCTGGAGGAAAGGAGCTCAGATGCTTTGGTGGTCTGCAGAAGGCATGTATGAGGATACCTTAGGTGGACTAGGGTAGAGGGGCAGTGTCCTGAGTTCAGTTCAGCTCCCCACAGGGTACCTGGAAGTGTCTTACCTTATACCTGATGGTGCTTATTCTCTTGGACATCTGTGTTATTATCCCATCATTACTAGGGGCATTGAGATATGACTAAATCATGCTCCTTACTGCAGCAAGCAAGAAACCAGGACTCTACAGGTCTAAGATATAAGCAACAGCTGACTTGCGTATGCACTTCTGGGGAGCAGAGAAGCAGAGGGAATACCGTGCTTGGGGTAAGGATATAGTCTGTTTAGCAAAAGCTGAGATGACATAACAGTAGCATTATTCCTGACCACCACCAAGCATGCACACACACACACATACACACACACACACACACACACACACACACACACACATTAAAGCCTGGATACCACAGGTGGCTGTAGCTGGTCCTGAAGAATTAAAGATTCATGAATTGTACATGTGATGGGATACCTAGGCTCCCTACTGTTAATACCACCTCTGAGTAATTGAGGGGTATATTTCTGTTCAATGTATTCCCCAGTATGTTACATGGCTGTTGATGTTCACTGGGTCTGGTATGAGGATACTCTGGCATTCCCAACCTGTCACTGAAGAGATGAAACTTCTCCAATGCTGCTGGCTGCTGAGGGTGGAGTTTCCTCAGACCAAAGCAGCCACCAGCTGTGCTCCACCAAGAGGGGCTACCCAGGGCATCCACAGCAACCTTGGCAGCAGTAACCCAGGTCTCTCCTTGTTTCTGGTACCCTAGACATAATCAGTGACTCCATCAAGCAAGCCTCCCCAGCTTGTATCATCCTTTCCTAATGGAGCATGTGACATTAGCCAAACAGTGCTTCTAGAAAAAGGAAAATAACGTACAACCCATTGCAGACAACCATCCCAATACCAATCGTAGACTTTCTTTTCTTTTTTAAAGTTTCTCGAACAAAAGGGGTAAACTCAAAATGGAAATAGCTGCTAACATGAATTTCATTCCTTCTTTTAAAATGAATACAAACCCCTCAGGATCAATGAGCAGGCCACAAGCATCTCCCATTTGTTGTGAGTGGTTCCTCTCATGATATCAGGTACCCTGGCTAGACAGACAGTGGGGCCTCCAGACCCTGGCCACCCTCAGTGCCTAGTGGCTGTGACTTAGCTGTAGGCCTCCAAAGCTGGAGTAAATGTCTCTTGTTGGGTTTTTACATACTTTTGATCAGTTCTTGAATCTCTTGGCTTAGGGTATTTGAGTTTCTACTCTTTGACAATAACATGGCTCCGAGGACAGCATCTTTTCTCACTGCCCCTCTTTCTTCCTTATGGGATGTTTCCCCTCCTCCATGATATGCTGCTATGGAAGACACCATGTGGCTCGGTGGTCTCATAGCATGCAACTTACCAAGTGACAAAAGGTACTTCTTGGGGGAGGGGATGGTGGTACATGGCTGAGTGCTAGCATCCAAGCACTCAGGAGGCAGAGGCAGAGGCAGGTGGAGCTCTGAGTTCAAGACTAGCCTGGTCTACAGAGCAAGTTCCAGGATAGCCAGGTCTATACAGAGAAACCCTATCTCAAAACACCTCCCCCAGCGCCCACTCACCCCACCCCCCTACAAAACATATTTCCCAGAGTGCCTTGGTCTTCAGGGTACACTGCCCTTGTAACTGCAGTATGAACCAAAGCCTGCTGTGTAAAGCATGCTTTTCTCCCACCCAACACAGAAGTCAGCCCTGAGAGCACCACTCCTGCTCAGCCCCTATCTATGCCTCTTACTTTCTGAGCTCTTCTGTGGCAACCTCAGAGATCTCAGTTGCTCTGATGGATGAAGAAATGGCATGGCTTCATACGATCCGGCATCAGGAGGCCACGGCCAGGGAAGGTTGTTGTCCCCACCTTACCCTACTAAGCTTTAGCTGCTTCATAGTTTGCTTCTCTGCCTTTAAGGTTAGCTACTTCGGGATCAGGCTATGATGATATAATATGGTATGGTATGGTATGGTATGGTATGGTATGGTGTGGTATGGTATGGTATGGTATAATGTGCTATGTCCTATTATACCCAACAGAATGTTATGCACACGCTAAGGTTCTCAACAAGGACTAAATGACTGTTTTATTTACATGGTAAGTGATGCCAGACAATGTCATCAGACCTCTGCTCATGTTTCCCTGAGAGGTGGATGTTGCTGCCCTTACTGATAAGAACAGATAGAAAGATAAAATATGAAGCATATTTAAACCAGTCTTGTTCTTATTTATAACACAGAGATGATCCTGTTTGCAAGGCTGTCTCCTCTCCTCTCTCCTCTATCCCTGGTTCCCTGTCTTGAGTTGAGGTTTGCAAGGCTTCTCGCCCTCAGCTGAACCAAAGAAGGACTGGTATCAAGTTAGACTTCGAGATGAGGGTTTATTTTGCTCAAGTCAAAATTCATAGGCTCTATCTTCTTGCCAACTGGCTTCCCCCCCCACCCCCCCCCCCGCCCCATTCTTTCTAAATTGAAACTTGTCTGAAATATTCAACAAGGACAACCAGGCTGGTGCTGGGCTTTCGTGCCTGTGTGTGTCTAAGAACATGGTGGGGACTTAAGTTATCCCTGGACGGGCTTGGATAATAAGGAGCTTCGGAAGCAGAGTCACATGACCAAAATAGCATCTGGTTGCTTTTAGCATCCATGGTCCCCAATATGCCTCTCCTGTCTCTGTGAAAATCCAGAGTCTCCTCCCAACTCCTTGCCTGAGATGTGACACTGATTTTATACTTCACACTGGAAATGCCGATACCCAAAAGACGATAGCTTGGTTTCCTCCCCTACCCACATTTGCCACCCCTGCTTACCTCACTGCTTTCATAAGGTCTGTTTCCCAGCAGAGGTGTCAGCTCCTGAGGCTGACAGCCCTGTGCAGAAGTGACCTGAGCATGCAGGGATTCTTGGACCCAAGCCTTTAGAAGCTTAAGTTTCTCCTAATAACCTTGTCCCACATGTTCCCCTCTGGGTTTATGTATTAAAATACAAAAGAAATGGTCTGACACAAGGTGAGCCAGGAGATGACTGCCTGTCAGTCACCTCTGGGCTGGCCTTCTTGCCTGCCCTCGGGCTAAGAGCAAGGGCGCCCATGGGCTCCCAAGATGGGGAGGTTAGTCTCAGGGCAGAGGTTGGCTCTGCCACAGCTGAAGAAATACACCTTCTCAATATGGGTGTGCTTTGTTCCTGCATACCCTCAGCTCTGATCTTTGTCTAGGTAGCCCGAGCCATGTGATGGTAGCAGTGTTCATATCCAGCTCTCTTGGCCCTCTCATTTCTGCATCTTGGAATGACAGCACGTGTCATCACGTAGAATCCGTGGGCATGTCAGAAGTGGAAGCTCATTTCTCTGACAGCGGGGCTCCAGGGGCTCTGAAGGCTTTAACTCCCTTTCTTTCCTGAGAACTCTTGGTGGGCAGCCCCGAAAAACACACATGAGTATTGTCTTGGCCCCTTGTCCTTATTCTCCCTCTATCCCTTTGGATCATGAGATGACACAGTTGCCATAGCAAGTGTGGAGCAAGGCCCATTGTATCTGATCTCAGATGTGGCTCTGGGGCTGCGCCACTGAGCAGAGCTTGTATCCTCTGCACCACTGTTTCTGGGTGACTTCTCCGCTGTAAATCTGGCTTCTGTTTTTGTTTTTGTTTTTTGTCTCTCCCCCCCCCCCCAGCAGCATTAAGATTTTCCTAAGAGCAGGCTTTGCAAATGTTCTCATAGAGAACAAGATTTGGTGACAGTAATGTATCCTGGTCTCTTCCTCTCTCTCTCTTGCATCCACATTGGTCCCTCAAGTGCTTGAATTACAGGTGCGAGCTGCCGTATCAAGGCTGAAAACCGATTTTAGGATATTGGAATGCAGGAACACTTCATACTTTTATTATTAATGCAAGCATGCTCTTCTGGGACCTAATTACACACAATGCTTTATAAGACAGTGCCTTCAGCCACAGCCCCCTCTTACCCATCCCCACTCCTTGTCACTCTGCAGGAATTTCCTGCCTGAGGTCAGCAGCAGCCTTCACTTGTCTGGACACACTGTCTCCTTGCTTATCTTCAGCTCAGCTCCTTACTTCCCACTCCACATCAATAGGGGGAAGCAGAGAGCAAGGCAGCAGGGCAATCTGGTCCAGCTCAATAAGAACAGGGCCTCCAATTCACCTACACATGTCATTCACACAAAGGACCTGGGCTTGCTGGGGTGCTGGGCATCAACTCTGCAGTCTTAGAATCACAGCTCTACGTATTTGGGGAGGTCATCCAGAAAAATCTAGACAGCTTCTTGTAGTGGCAATGAGAATGGTTTCAGATACCTGGGGTACAGTCCCTCCCCGCCCATCCCTGCCTCTAAGACAGGAGTGACACCAGGACCACAAAGTACATAGTGTCAGGAGCAGAGCCGGGCAGCATCCACCCATCTGGTTCTTCTGTTAACATGCGGCCAAAACTTGCCCATAGAAGCACATACACACTCATTCAGTCTCCGATCAAAGGGAAAGGCTTCCTCCCATTTAATACCTTAGCATATATATTACCCTCTAGTTTGCATTCTGGAGTCTGTAATGAGCTTCTTTAGGACAAAACTTACCACCTTCCCCTGGGCTGAGCTCTTGACCCTCAGCCATCAGCATCACCTGCTCTGACTTGTTACAAGAACAGGATGGTGCTGGCTTAAGTCCTCTAGAATGGTGGGCCTGGGGATTTACAGTGTTCTCACTGCATGTTAAATCACTGGCTTAGAATCCCACTGTTTTGAGCCCAGGACACACTTATCTCATATTAAAAAGGGATTTAAGCTCAAAACGATCACTGGTGTGGTAGTTAGAAGAGAGCAGAGTTGTACTACAGCTTTGTAGGTAAAACCTAAGAACAACCAGGGATGGTGCCTCCTATCTGCAGCCCAACACTTGTGAGGCTGAGACAGGAGGGTTACTATGAGTACAAGGCCAGCCAGGGCTATAGAGCTTCTTATGTTGCTTTGATGTCTTGTGCATGCTCTGAATTTTCCTTTTTTGAGTTTCCCATAAGTGAGTCAGTAGTAGTGTCACCAAGAGCCTTACGGCTTACAATGAAGCTATGGGGTCACAGATGTGGGACAGAGTGTAGCTGTTCTTGGGCTTTCCTTTCTTGTGATGCAAGACTCTCTGCAGTTAGTAGGGTGTGTGTGTAGTGTGTGTGTGTGTGTGTGTGTGTGTGTGTGTGCAAGCACTCTTGATTGGAGAAGGAACTCAGTTATGCAGCACATGTGGACAGATGTGAGCTCTGGTGTTTCTGCTGAAGATCCTCTGCTTGCTGTTGGTGTGCACAGTTGTGAGGAATTCAGCTTGAATGGTTCACTTTATCGGTTTCTTTACCTCACATCTTCTTTTATGTCCTTAAGTCACACAAACCAGATCAACACAACTGGTTCTTGCTGCTGTTTTCAAACACAGCACCCTTGTTTGGGGCAGGAGAGAAAGGACGCACACTCCAGTGAATAAAGAAATATCAATGAAAAAATCTTTTCAGGTGCACTCTGTCCATGTGATCCTCAACAAATGTGTGTTCCATCCGCCATTCAGTGTGACCTCAGGCACTCAGGTGGAGCTGTGTTCCATGGAAGAGTTGTCTAAGGCTCCAGATTGACCAGAGCTACCTGATGTATCCCTATATACTAATGCCATATACTGTCTCTTGTGACTGTGTGCCTAGCTTCGTGATGATGGTGAACTGTCTGGACAACTTGTAGTGTGTCATAACATGAACTCTGACTCCTGTAGGATCCCAAATCAAACTGAGGAATACATTCTCTAGGAAACAAAGGGCCTCTCTGCACCTCTGTTATCTGCCCTTAGAGAAGGTTGGGGCCTGGTGTAGGTGAGGCGAGCTGGGCTCTGGAGTTTTCCGATTCCATCAACTACTAACTGGATTTCCACCTGAAGCATTGCCCTTGTTCCTATCCTCAGACCAAACTAAGACAGTCATAGAGCTACCCGAGATCAAATGCAGCAAAATATCACGTCTGTACCCTGCTCATCTAGAGAGGATGCGGGGTCATCTCACTTGCCTGCCCTCATTCTCTGGGTGGCATCAAGGATGGCTGCTGGAGTCTGCAGGTGGAGCCACTTGGCAAGCCTTTGCGATGTTGCCATTGGCAGCTGCTCTGTGTTCATGTATTGGCAGAATCTTTATATTTACTTCTCAAAGCCCAAATTTCCCATCGATGTGTGTGAAATTGGCCCACTACTATACAACTAGCCTCAAAGAAGTCAAAATCAGTAAATATGGCATTTAAAAAATTGTATGAGCCACCACCCAATCACCATATTTGAAATGTGGAAGAAGATAGTGTAATAGCAGGGAAAAAAACATGAAAGAAAGAAAAAAAAAACCAAACAAGTTTGCATAGAACAAGCTTCCAGGCTCAGATGCAGAGACAGGACCTTGTATCCCACCCTGAGATGGTATGTATACTATGGCTGCCTGCCAGGCCTCACCACGGGAGTCATAGTTCATTTCTGGCCTTCTTTTGAGATTAAGAACCTTGGGTCACAGAAGACTACAGAAAAACAAATTAGTAAGCAAGACGTTAGTTTATGTCAAAGGGTGGAAAGTCAGGAAAAGTGTGATTTTCTAATTTTTAATGTGATTTTAATATGCTTTTTAATGTAATTTGTCAGCTTTAAGAGATATATACAGTACCTACTGCTGGACCTGGCTAGAGAAGGTTGCATCAGTGACAAACAAGGACATCTTAAGTCCTGGCACCTACATATGGCTCTCTGTGGGCATCTGAATCCACCTCACTGTATGTAACACAAACTTCTTTAATGAGCCTTCAGAGCAGCAAGGTGCAGTGGAAATAAAATATGCTGTAGAGTTCCATTTGTGATGTTACAAGTACCAGGAGATATCACCTGTGACAAAAGCAAGATGAAAGCATGCCTAATATAATGATCACTCAGCCTACCAAGCTGATACAACAGCCTCAGATAATCAATTTGTGGTGAGGAATAAGATCTTGGGCATTTTTTCTCTTCTGTGTCCACTGCATCAGCATGGATATAGATGACCCAAACAACTAAGTAATACTTTGCTCAATTCTTTCAAAAAGTTCTCTGTTGAGAAGTGTAGTGGGTTATGAGGCATGGCAGTAAGACCATCAGAATTCAAATCCAGTGTTTAAACTGACAAGCTTAAACTGACAGTACCCCAGTTTCTCATGGCCTCAGTTCCATAATCTGCAGTACTGGCTTGATGCCCTGCAGTATTGGCATGATGGTGCCCTTACATTGCTGTGTGGACACAGGAACATGATCCTTGGCCAGACTTGCACATTGTCCGTTTCTGATCACTGGCCACTGACTAGGCCTTCTGGTTCTGTAGAAATATGCCATGCCAGTCAGAAAAAGAAACACAGTGTTGAGGAGGTTGAAGGTTATGAGGAAGGGTGAATCCTTTACCTGCGTACCCCACCACCACTGTCTGGGAACCTTAACTCATCATCACCACCACCACCACCACCATCACTACCACCACCAATGTACCAAAACTCCCTTACATACACAACATACTCTATCACACTCTGACACACACATTTTGTACTGGGATGCTCCTAGTGCCCAGTCAAAGTGCATCAGATTTGACTTGGAGTTTAGTCAGAGTTTCAGCATCTAAAATGTCTTAATTTCTTCACAGCTACCTGTATATATTATATATATATACCTATATCTCAGGGGTGGGGGACTTGAGATGCACATGAATGGCACTGATGTGAGTGAGGCCTGAGGATGGTTAGTGAGAGCTGGTTCCTTTTCCCCAACATATACGTGAGTCCTGGGGAATCAAACTCAAGTCAGGTCTTCAGTCTTGGCAGCAAATGCCTTTAGCCCACTGAGTCATCAAAGCATAAAAAGAACATTTAAATATTATATCTCGAAAAGGGAAGGAATAAATAAATGAGCAGCTGTATATGAAAAAAAAAAAGAGTGATTAGAAATTTATGAAGCTGACATCCTCAGAAACAGCACACAGGGAGAAAACTCAGCTTTGGGGTAGAACGCTAAGGTTTATAAAGAGAGGCAAAGAGTTGACTGCGAAGATGGGTCAGTTAGTAACATACTTGTCTTGTAAACATGAGGACCCAAGTTTGATTCCCCAGAAGTCATATAAAAGAGGTGCATGCTAGTAACCATGGCACTCAGTAGCTGGAGACAAAATGATATGTGGGGCTCTTCTGACCAGCCAGCAGAGCCTACTTGGCAAATTCCTGCTTTAGTGAAAATGTTTGTCTCAAAAACCAAGGTGTACAAGTTCCAGAAGGATACTGGAACTCCAGAAGGCACAGCCTTGCATTCATACACACATATATACAAATGCATGAGCATCCACGCATATAAAAACATGCACATATATGTGCATACACATACACAGAAACAGGGTATGGGACGTGATGGTGGATGTAAGGATTGTACACACAGTTGGAACTACAGAAAAATTTCACATTTCTTTTTCCTCCCACAGTGTATCTAAAATTGGCATGAGTCTGGCTAATGGTTGGGGAAAGTTGAATTAATGTTCCACAGGAATTGTCCTTTCCTTGAGTAGCCTAGAGTTCCATGTAAGCCTAGAGTACAAGGGACAGTGGGGAACTTCCTCCCCCTCCCTGGTGGCTTTGCTTTTGTTTTTTTCTATCTTGTTATTTTTCTCCTAAAGATAAGGCATGGCCTTAGATACACAAGCTGATCCTGGGACCCTAGGTTAAAGTCTACCTTCTGCAGCAGGTGGAATATGTGTCCTGACACAATCACCTCCTGACCTGTGGTTGTCACTGGAGCACGAAGCCTCTGACTCTTTTCCCTTTCTTGGTGGCCTGAACCAGGAAGCCACAGACCCCAGGCCTGACCTGGTTCTTTCATTTTAGCCGAGAACATGCCTTTATTTTCAAAAGCACCACACCTTCAACAAATAGAGCTGGAGATCTTGTCACTGAGACTATGACTTGAATGAGCTGTGGCAGGCAGATGTAATATGGAGTCTCTGCTCACTCACTGAGATAGCCAGAAAGTCAGCCATCTTTCAGTGAATCTTGGACAAAATAATCATTGGATAACCATGTCTTCTTTCTTTCTCCTATACAGGGGTCCCACAGAGGCTGCAGCTGAGGTCTGGGTGTGTGCAATTCTCAGCTGGTCTTTGCCCTACCCAGGTTGACGACTGAAGAATCACAGAGTGTGGTACGTTCATTCTGAAAAGACTTAATGGTTTTATTAGGAATCACTAAGTGTTAACTGAGAACCTGCAGAACGTGAGGTATAGCAACAGCTACATCCAGATGAGGGCAGCTGATCAACTTCTTTGTCACCAATCTTTAATGCTTAGATGCTTATGTCAATGTTGAGCAAACTAATACACATGTTGAATTAACACATTTGACTGTTTCTTGTATATTTACAATCATAAAATATTTACAATCATTTGTAACCCACATGTTTCAGAAATAAGCCAAATCCAGAAGAAACCACTACTCATGAAGTACATCTATGTTTTACATAGTATTTGTTTTTTTTTCCTCCGTTTGTTCTTTACATATAACACGGCCTTCTAACTTAGAGCTGCTTCCATTCTCATTCCTTTAATTGTACCTCAACTCAATTTTCTGTCCTGCCTACACAGAAACCTGATTAATACCCCCTCCAGAAACCAGATTCACTGCATCCAGCCTCACCCACAGTCTAGTTTGGTCCTGTAGCCCCCTGTTTCCACAAGGTTGCATCTTTGGCAGTCATGTGTCTGCCTTGATGCATCTTGAGGTGGAAGCATGTTGATTGTCTGGCCTGTAGGTCAGGAGGTATGTGAGGTTCTCCTACTGTACTGTCTGCCCTAGGAAGACAGCTGAGGCCTCTAAGGCCTTTCTTCTCTAAGCCTGAATGGATGGAACTGAACAACACTATTCTTATCAGTAAGACTAATTTAATTCAAATCACGGCTGTGAAAAAGAAAGAAATCTTTTAATCTCTCAGGCTTGGTACTTTCTATTCACCACAATTATTTTTAAATTGTTCAAAAACCATATTTCTGGAGAAAGTCAACACCTAGTTTTTGACCTTGGAATCTGGGACCAGTGCTTTCTATGGGACTCTGTTTCCCCATCTGACAAATGAATGTGGAGACTACAATGTTATATGGAGCCTACAGGAGTTGATGTGTGTAACATGTTGTGTGTTCATATTGCATGTCACTCTATATACAAGCCACAGATAAACTATATGTGGCTGCCATCTTGCCTCTTGCACAGGTGGGGACTATGTGTTCATTTTCTCTCTCTTAGACTGGTTAATTTTACATTTTAAAGCCAAATGCAAAACTAAACTAGTAAAGAAATTACTGGCACACATTTTATTGGATCGACTTTTAAAGGTGTTTCAAAACTTATTTTTTTCTATTTAGTATTTTAAAAATAACTTACTGATAATAGATTAGGGATGTTTGGATTGAGTGATCAGCCATAGCTCTGTTTTTTTTTTTTTCTTGAGCATTAAATTATCTTTAATTTTTGTTTATAAGTTAATTTCTCCTTGCAAAGAGTGTATAACTCCAGTTTTTTTTTAATCACTATGCTGTGAACCCACTCATTCTTCACCCTTTTATAGTCCCAGAAAGGCAGTGACATGACCATTCCTTAATATTAATTTTTTGGCTTTAACACACCATTTAAAGTCAGCTATTCTGTGAATAGGTCCAGAGTTAGGAATTTACCAACTACAGTCCCCAAGAAATAAATGGACTGTCTACTGAGCAGCAAACTGAAGAGTTGAGAAGCCACAATTGCATGTAGGAGTGACATCTTCTACTGTCTTCCACTCCTGTCTTATTTTAATGTATTTTTGTTTTATTTTTGAATTTTTTTTCTTCCTTTCAAATGTGAAGTCACTTTTATAGCCTATAAAGCAGCCATCCTTTCTGTTACAGAAAACAAACAAACAACTGGCTTCCATGAGGTTTACCTTTAAGAATTGCTTTGCTGAAATGATTATCAGGTGTGCGGCACAAATGGCTGAGTAGAGATTAAGGATACTGACAAATTAGTCAGGATTCAGAGTATAAGATAAAGACAAACACAAACAATGAATGCCATGTACCTAACTAAGCTCTGGGATGCTGGAGAGGCATGGTGATCTTGATGGACAGACCAGGGTGGGTTTCTTGGAAGGGTTGAGTTAAACTTGCTTTGTCTCTTGAAATGGGAGAAAGAAACAGTCAGGAGAAGAGAAGGAGATGAGGGCTGCATATGAACTCTAAGCCATATATCTGTGTTCAGAAAAGGAGAGGGACCAATGCTCAAATCTGTGCTGAGTGACATGGAGGTGAAATTCAGTCTTGGGTCAGCGGCTAATGCTATACTTTGTTACAATACAGCAACCCTAGGGGTGTGAGGACCATGGCAATGTCAAGGTGACCAAGGAGAGGTAGACATAAACAGACAATGGTGTCTGTACCCTGACTTGATTATCTCTAAAGCTCTCATTCTTGAATTTGTCAAATTGCCTCTCTGTCATTGTAAAAAAGACTTTATTAATTAGTAGTTGCCATATCTGTAAAATTCAAAATGCTGCCTTATCTAGGTACTGCCAGCAGAGTGATTCAAATAGGAAGAACAGGGACCCTCATGTGAGCACCTGCAACCTGATCCTCACTCAGCCGAGGTGGTACTATGTGCGAAGAACATTTAATCATGACAGATGTGCTGGGCAGGTGCTCTCAGAGGATGTGTTGGGGAGGCAAGTCACGTGTCATGTATTCTCTATGCCTTACAGACAATGGTTATAGACAGACGCTGACGAATGGTAACAGTCGTTGTTTTGACTCCTGTTAGGCTGCATTTCCCCACTAACACATGTGCTAAGTGTCTGTGGTGTGTTGGGTGCTGTGGTGTGTGAAGACCAGTCACAGGGCTCTCAGCAAGGAAGGAAACACAAAACAGTGGGTCAAGCACAACCCGAAACAGCTGTGAATAGACAGGGAAGTCAGTTGGGGTGGGTGAGATCATTAAGCATGGCTTTGAAGGACAAGATGCTGGGAGTTTAGGCAGAGTTGGGTAGCTGAGAATTTCTGTTGATTTGGGACAAAAGGAATTCAGCAAGAAACTTAAAAGGGATGTGTTGATTATGTGAGGATTAGAGCAGAAGAATGGGCTGGTATGCTGTCCTAAGGAACATATCTGTGTCAGATATGCTGAAATTTGTCTCACAGGTAGTGAGAAAATATGTGAAACAGAAAGCATCTATAGCTAGGATAAAAACAAAGAGCAGGCACTGGAGAAAGGGAAGGACCTCCCAGATAGAATCTGGTGTTTGAATTATATCAATACCATGTACGTTAAATTAGGTAGGTCCCCACTATGACCTCTGTCTTAGTTAGGGTTTTACTGCTGTGAACAGACACCATGACCAAAGTAAGTCTTATGAAGGAAAACATTTAATTGGGGCTGGCTTACAGATTGAGGTTTGGTCCATTATCATAAGGTGGGAACATGACAACATCCAGGCAGGCATGGTGCAAGAGGAGCTGAGAGTTCTACATCTTCATCTGAAGGCTGCTAGCAGAAGACTGGCTTTCAGGCAGCTAGGATGAAGGTCTTAAATCCCACACCCCCAGTGACACACCTACTCCAACAGGGCCATACCTTCTAATATGGCCGCTCCTTGGGCCAAGCATATTCAAACCATCACACCCTCAAGGAGGCCATTTCCCCTTTTCAGGCTTTGTGATGCTCACCTCAACCATATTCATGTAGCCCCTCACTGGGGTGCTGGGCTTTGTATTATCAGCACGAGCAACTACAATGCTGAAGCCAGGGGTAGGACCCATCTTCAGCTCAGTTGTACCTTCTGCAATAACGAACACATGCAAATCTGCATGACCACCTGCCCTTGAACCTCCTGTTCCATCATTATTCCAGGCAGAGGTCCAAAGTCCACTCTGGCGCTGCTCATGTGTTCCCACAGTCACGTGTCCTGTGTGGAATACTCTCTCACTGTTCATTTCCAGAAATGGAGTGCATCTATGGAGTAGCACATCTGTCCCCACACGGTGCCACCAGTTGTCATGTTCCCAGCCCTGTATACACTCAGTGAGCTTGCCAGGTGTTTCTTGGGAGGTGCTCTGGGGATGTCAGGGAGAGGCCCTTGGATGGAGCCATAGTTGGCTTGTCTCAGCCTCTGATGGGAACCTCCTTTGAGGCATTCCCATTCATTTGTGTTTTTCACCTCTTGGCGGTATGTACAGGAGTAATGTGGGAGTTTGCAGGAGAGGCCTTAACAAGATCTATACATCTGACATGCAAGTGTGGTAGTACCCTGAAAGCTCCTACAGTCTGTGCACCTGTGCGGGGGGTGATTATATTGACTGTTTTTTTTTTTTTTAATATGCTTTAATTACACAAGACCTCCTTTCTCAGACTATTCCCCCTAGTCACAGAAATTACTTTAGAAAAAAAAAATCAAGCCCAACTCTCCTGGAACAAAATGCATCCAGTTCTGAAAATAGAAGGCAGTGCTTGTCACACGGTAATTAAGGGTGGCCCTTTCCCTGTCCTGAGGTTTTAGAAGAAAAAATGAATTCATATTGCAAATAAACTCCAATGACACATGAGGACTTAAAATTCAATAGACTCCTCTCTATTCCTCACCCTCCCTCCCTCCTCTTCTTTCCTTGGCCTTGCCTTTCCCCTTTTTATTTACACAGAAAAAGATCTATATTTGAGTCCCAGCTCTTTGTATTCATCCCATAATCAAGTGGTTAGAGTTCTAGTGTGTCCTGAGAGCATTTAAAGTTTTTGTTGTTACATTAATTGTGTGTGTGTGCGTGCACGCACATGCATGTGCACGTGCACACACATGTGTGTATATGCATACCATGGTATGCCTGTGGAGGTTGGAGGTAAGTGTTCAGGAGTCAATTCTCTCCTTCCAACATGTGGGTCCCAGGGGCAGGCTTGGCTGCAAGTGCCTACATCCTATGAAGCTGATGCCAGCTTCATTTTTAAAAACTTTAATGAGAGGCAGATTTAAACCACCAGAACGACTTCTGGTTTTCAACCATAGGAGTGGGTGGATGGAAAGTTGTATTATATAATTCTTACCTCCTGGTGCTCACAGAGCAGTGACACCATTGTCTTTTCCAGATTTGTTTTTCCTGCTTATAACCCAGATTCCCTCCCTAGTGATCTTTAAAACTTTGAGCAGGTTAGTTTTAGAGCTTGGCACTGCTTGCTCTGCAGCTCCATGGATTCCTACAGCCACTGCCCTGGGTGGGTGAGTCCAGAGCATCCCTGTGTTGCTCTGAGCACTGATGCTTGGCATTTCTGCCTCCTCTGCGAACATGCTCCAAGTCATTGTGTGGGCGAGGGCGGATCCTTAGGGGACCACTTTCTAGAGAACAGTAACACTGCAAACTTTGTGATACATACATTTTAAAAACTGAAAAATTCTGACTCTAGAATCTGTAGGAATGTGGGGGACAGGAAAGCCCCATGGTATTTACACCCAGGAAGTTGGATGCAAAGGTTAGATTTGTCAGTCACTTCCTGGTCTTAATCTTTAATTTTTTTTCTGACTATTGAACTCGTTCTTAATGAATTAGCATTATCAGTCTTATTTATTGCTTTGCTCAAAAATAATCCTTAGCTCTAACACTAGAATAGAAAACAGAACCCAGGACTCACCTCTAAGGAAAACACATTTTTGCAGGTGCATGTTTGAGAGGGCATATCAAGTATATTCATTAATTAATACATGTGGTATGAAATACAACTGTGAAGAATAAAGTAGGCCAGAGGGAGTGTGCTGTGGGGGTTGGGTAAGAGATGTGCCTGGGAAGAGCCTACTGATAGAGTCCAGAAGACAATAAAAAAAAAAAAAAAAAGTAAGCCTTGGAGGCCTGGGGATGACCGGCTGTCCCAGACAGCCCTTTAGGGATTTGAGAAGGCAATTGCAAGTGGGAAAATAAGTTAGGCAAAGGTCCTGAGGCAAGACTGTATGTGTAATATTCCAGGAACAATGGAACAGAATGCACGGGAGCTGCGGCAAAGAGATGAGAAATACAGCAGGGCAGCAGTCATTACAGATTGCCCAGTCCTGGAGCGTGTGTGGATGTAGGTTCTAGAAGTAGTAGTAAGAGGATGCCCCCCCCCACCTTGTATTAACTGAGAATCAAAGTTCCTGGAAGACCTAGAGCCTAAGGAAGTCTATGAAATGGGCACTTCAGGAGGCTCCCCTGGCTCCAGGAAGGAAAGGAACAGATGTGTGATAAGAAGTAGAGGGAGATGGACAGAACCACAGCCACAGAGACAGGGAGAGTCTGGACAAGGGCTTCAATGGAAAGGGGCAGATGAGATGGGAACATCGCAGATGACAGAGGCTCGACTTGTTTGCTGTCCTGGTGGTAAAAAGAAGAGGAGTAGAAAGAAAAGGTGGCTAGAGCTTGCTAAGAAGCAAGAGAGTTGGAGGAGGAACAGCTGCAGGTGAGTTCAATTTGAAGAAGGCAAGCCAAGACCAGGTGAGTCAAGGATTCTGGGGACAACCATGAATGTGCCATTTGGGAAACACTGGTGGTATAGATTCGGATTTTGGAACACCCAAGTTCAATGCTGACTTTTCAGAGATGATAGGGGTCCAAAGGTCAGACCAGTCTGTGGATCGGAGAAGGAGTCAGCAAGATGGCAGGGATGGATAGAGGCTAGTCAGGCAGTGGTCAGGTGTATGATCCTATTAAATATTGCAGCAGGTGGGGCCAGATAGACACAGAGTGCTCAACCTGTCATGGGTGAACCTAGGTCAAAACAGATACTGCCCATAGTGGTGATTGTTGGGACTACTATGGTCACAGCCTGAATGAGAAAAAGGCTTACTTAGGCGGATTAGCCTGAAGGAATGGCACAGTTTTCCTTATGTGTCTTAGTCAGGGTTTCTAAGGCTGTGATAAAACATCATGACCAAAAGCAACTTGGGGAGAAAAGGACTTATTCTTAGCTTACAACGCTCAGGTCAAACTCCTTTACTGGGAGAAGCCAGGGAAGCAATTCAAGACAGGAACGTAAAATCAGGAACTGAAACAGAAACCCTGGAGGAGCATTGCCTACTGGTTTGCTTTCCTGAGCTTAATCAGCCTGCTTTCTTAAGCTATCCAGGACTGCCTCCCCAGGAATGGTACTACAGTAGGCTGGACCCTCCCATACCAACCAGTAATCAATCACACGTCCAATAGGCTGCCTATAGACTAATCTTACAAAGGCATTTATCAACTAAGGATCCCTCTTCCCAGATATGTCTGTTTGTAGGGGTGATGGTTATGAACTAGGATCCTGAGGAAAAGGAAGCTCAGATCTAGTGGCCAAGATGCAAGGAAAAATGGAACTGAAGGGAAATGCTGTGTCTATAATTGAGAGTGTAAGAAGAAGACAGCTTTTAGTAGTGATCTTGGCCATGTGAATGGCAGAGGAAGACCAGGCACAGAGAAACTCCGGCATGGGCACAAGAACATTCAGATACAGGTGAACTGCAGACCCTTGTGTGTAGAAACCTGAAACAAGCAGACCAAGTGGCAGGGTGCCTGCTGGTTTGGGGGTGCAGGGGAAGTGGAGGCTCATACTTTCCTAAATCTAGAGACAGCAGGAAGGGTAAACTCTAGTATAGGCAGTGTTCTCAGGAGGCAGCCATTCTTCAGGCTGGGCCAGTCAACAGAACATATGGACACATTGCTGTTGATGGTTCCAGGGTCTCAGAGTTGGGAGAGGGTAGACCATGTCAGGACAGGTGGAGAGCAGGGTCAGTGCAGAGGAACACCTTGCAAAAAGAGAGTTCAGTTGACACGTGCTCTGAGCACTGCTGTGCATGGACCCAGGGAAGCCAGAAGCTGGCCAAGCCAGGTGTGATGATTACTCATGGCCGCCACTTTGGAGAGATTGACACCTAGCAGCTCAGCAATATGCCTCTCCATAGATGTCTGTGAAGGCGTCCCAGACAGTAGTCCGACCTAACCAGTGGTTAAATCTAAGAATGCACTCAGATTCTAAACAGATGATAGGGAAGTGGTGGATAATGGGAGGCCGAGCCAGGCTGGAGGAAGTGGGTCACTTGGAGAGGTGTCTGTCCTTGAGGGTTTTGTCTTGCCAAGCCCTGTTCAGTTATGGCTTCGCTCTGTTTCCTGTCTGCTGCGATGAACTAAAAGCCCTTTTGTCATAGCAAGGGGAAAAGTAATTCACACCCGTGACTTTGCAGAATTCGTCTCACCTGCTATGTCCTCATGTGTCACAGAAGCAGCCTCTTGCAATCTCAGAATTCCTCGGGAATTTGACATTGCACATCCGTGGATAAAAGAACCATAGTTGCAGCCTGAATTGCTGTCCCCAAAAGTCTCCTATGTAGAAGCTGTCATTCCATTGTAACCACAGTGGAAATGAGCCTGGCAGTGGAGCCTGACCTAGCAGGGCCCTCCCTGAAGGTGAGGACACAAGAAGATGCCACGTTCGAGGCAGGCATAGCATTCACCACAATTCAGATCACCTGGTGCCTCACTCTTGGCCATCCAACCCGCAGAGCTGGGAGGGAGAATATTTCCAGTCTCAAACCCCAGCTTTGCTCTTTATCAGAGGAGCTTCAGGAGACAAGACAGAACCACAGGTCCCAGCAATGTGGCTCAGGGTGATTATTTCATGTAGCTTCCTGGAACTCTCTAGGAAAAGACACAGACTGGGAGCAGACTGAGCCCTGAAGAATCTAGGGGTTAGCAGGATAATGGTACTTATCCACTGGCAACCCAAATTCAATCCTTGGGGGTCCATATAAAGGTGGAAAAAAGGAACCAACTTCCTTCCAAATGTTGTCTTCTGACCTCCACAGGGCAAGCATGCATTCATAATTCTGATTGTCTCCTCTCTCCCTCTCTCTCTCTCTCTCTCTCTCTCTCTCTCACACACACACACACACACACACACACACACATGCATGCACACATATGCACATACACATACAAGAAATAGATTTAATAAAATATTTGAAACTAGGTAACATTTGAATAAAAGGATGACTTCCTGGTATTGGAAGATGGAGCTTCTCAGCTCAGCTTGCCCCGGTGGGGCAGCACTGCGCATGTGTGTGAACCTCCATTCATACACGCAGTAATTGCTTTTGAAGACTACACTGAGCAGAGAAAGAGAGCTCTGTGGTGCCAGGGTCAATGTGCTCTGTCTTGGGGATTCTTTAAAATGGTAGTATAAAACTCTGCATTCTGGGCACTGTGTCCACTTGTGATGTGGTGCAAACCATTGAAACAAAATTGAAAGATTGAAAAGTCACCTATGAGTGGCTCACCACACATCAAAACACTTCAGACGAGGCATAATCACTGAGGGCAAGGGTCCACAGGCATGCCTTTACATGCTTGTCTTCAATTTGTAAAGGGAAGGGAAGTCAACATACATGCATACTCACACACATGCAGAGAGCAACCTGCACAGCACAAGAAGGCTTTCCTGGCTGACTAGAACACAAGAGCTGCCTCATGAATCAGAAAGGGGCTAAAGCAGCTATGAGGCCTGCACTACAGTCAAGAACTTAAGTATTCTGACATTTCCATGTTAACCAACTGACCACGAAGGGCACAACCTGAATAGGGACAGGTGTTACTAACTTTGAAATGAGGGAACAGTGATAGACAGGGACAAAAGCATTAGGCTTATACTCTTACGAACATCTGCAATCTCACACTAGCCTAGAAGTATGTGGTGTCAGAGTGAACCAAGGTAGGGACTCCAGGGAGCCCAGGACCAAGATTCACTTCCTTTAGGGTAGGGAAGCCAGAGTGTCTAGGGCCAGCCTGCACTTTCAGTAAGAGCTTTTGTGCAATCACTTAGTGTCCTCTGTGTCCTTCAGTGACTACACTTACAAATTACCTGGCAAAGTTGAGTCTCAATTAAGAAGATTGTAATTTCTCTGTGTCTACATGTCATCTCTTGGGCAGACTTCAAGTTTTACTTCGATCTAGGACTTTCTGGCACATCCTTTTCTCCCTCTCCTCTCTCTTCATTCTGTCTGTTATGTGGCAAAGACTCAAAAAGAGATTGCAGAAAGAATCAACAGTGTTGTGTGATTGACTGTTCAAGTTGCTATGATGACACTAGAAGCAGACATCATCTATTGAGCTGGTCTGCTCAGGATGCTCCAGCAAGTACCGCATCCCGGGACTCCTCCAGTCTCACTGTTCTGGACACCAAATCCAACAATAATACACCTGAAGTCTTCATATGTGGAAAGGGCCCTGTGCTGTTTTTCAGGTACCCATCTTATTATGTGTTCATCAGGCAGACAGAAGACTGACTGTACCCCTCATCCTAAAACGTAGCTAATCTCACCCCAGAATTTATTTATTGTTATCTACCTACCTTTCAAGTATTATTGCACAGAGGCTGCAAAATGAAAATTTTGAAGGAGCAAACCTAACCTTCAGGTTATGACATGTGTGAACATGTGTACACATACACAGAGATTTCCATGTACTTGAATATCTATACTTACATGGCATAGAGATGTATGTATATACATGCACGAGTTATTATAGTAAGAATTCTAAATGCCTGTGAAGATGAAGAAGTGGGGCATCATGTTTTTGGCATAGTAAGGGATAATTCAGGCTAAGAGACTCCACAAAGACTAACTTGATGGAAGGGGAGTCTGTGGGATTCTGCCTTTTTGGTTAGATCAAGGCCTTCCAGGCAGAAGGTACTACAAGGATGATTTCTTCCCAGAGCCAAGCAGAAAACACAGGCATTACTCAATCTCCTGGTATCTGGGGGAGAGAGAAGGGCAGGATGGTGAATATGAGGCCAGGATGCTGAAGAATTATGCATGCTGACTCTGCTAAAAGGCAGTGAGTATATGGGTCAACAGAGGTCCCAAGGATGCTGCGCTCTGCCTCAACAATGGCAAATCAGAGGCAAAGCAACAAGAGATAATCTTCATAGATAGTTAGATGGGATTAGGTATATTCAGGCAGTATGGCCATGGACCCTGGGGGAAATTCTATCCATGAGCATATGCCAGTCTCCATCGTCTTGCTTAATTTTCTCATCTGGTAAAAGATGGTAAACCTTGCCCTTGTTTGGAGGGGAAGAGGCTGGGAAAACCTACTATACTGTTGCTGAGTGAAATCTAATTTGCTTTAACAAATATGTGGTCTAAAATACCTTTAAAGGGCTTCTAAAGTGTGTGTGTGTGTGTGTGTGTGTGTGCTTGTAGATGTGTGGGGAAAAAGATGTGTGCCACGTGGTACGTGGAGACCCGAGGACAGCCAGACTGGCTAGACAGAAAGTCCCGGACATTCTCCCATCTCTGCCATGCCAGATCTAGGATTCTCAACATACTTCCAAACCCAGCATTTTGAAAGTATTTCTGGGGGCCAAACTCGGGTCTCCATGCTTGCGAAGCAAGCACTTTACCACCTGAATTTTCACCTCAGCCCCTTATACTGGATTTTTTTTTGAAAGTTTATTCTTTATTAGCACATAATGATTTCCTTGCAGAGACTAGTCTAAAGACTCGTGTCTCTGCCCTTCTGCCCAGCATGTGTCATACCTGACAACCATCTTTCCATCCTCCCTAACATCCAAGCACATCATGGAACCATTCCAGTGAAGAGAGACTCGGATGAGATGAACCAGGGTGGAAGTTGATCCAAATGTCATTTCTCTCTGCCTTGAAAATGGCTGCTTGCTTTATTCCCCTTCCCTGCAGATTTATTGCACAATTATATTTTACTTAGGCTAATAATTAAACGAGTCTGAATTCCCTGAACATAGAATGCTTGATTTGGGGCAAGGGTATTGTTAAGTCACTGTGAGGGGAAGCCAGCCAGGAATAACCACTCGTGTGTGTTACCTCCAAAGCAGGAGACAGATCCACGTGAACATGATTGTTGACACCTATGCATCATGCGTTTTCTGGCAGATTTTCCCAAGTGAACCTGGTTAACTTTACTTGCATTTGTCACTTGTTTGTACCACGAAGGCTACCGTACTCCTAGTTGTTTGGCATTGATGGCGGAAGGTGATTTTGGTTATGGCACTAACAAGTTCATAAGAAATTCATGAAAATTTTAATAAGCTATATTTTATTTTAATGCTACACATTTTGGTTTTAAAATAATTCAATTTACATTTCAAACAATAGTGCTCCTATATCACCTTCCTGGTCTTGTTTTTTCCTTATCTTTTTTGATAAGACTTCCATAAGAAACTGACCAGTTCAGGTTAACAATAATTATACCCATTTCTCTGATTCTATTTTCCCCTCAATTTACTGTTTTTCTTTCTGTTATCATTTATAAATTGTGCAAACTCACGTGTTTTTTTATATTTGTAATGTGTGTATAACATACATTTATCTTGAATCCCTATTTTCTTTTTTCTTTAAAGATTTATTTTTTATTATTATATGTAAGTACACTGTAGCTGTCTTCAGACCCACCAGAAGAGGGCGTCATATCTCATTACAGATGGTTGTGAGCCACCATGTAGTTGCTGAAATTTGAACTCAGGACCTCTAGAAGAAGTCTTCTTAACTGCTGAGCCATCTCTCCAGCTCCTTGAATCCCTATTTTCATATCCTGCTCCTCACTCCCTCTGCAACCCCTTTCTCTGCCTGTAAGCTTTCCTTTTACCTGCTTATACAATCTCTATTGTTTCCTTCCACCCTTAATTATTATTGCCACACCGCACATTAACATGCACTTGCATGTTGACACACACGCAAAGGCAACCCGACAAGTCCACTTCATGTTCTTCATATGTATATCATTTTAGAAATGACCATTTGGTGGTAGATAACAAACTAGGAGGCTCAGCCTAGGGAAAACTAATCCTCCCGTCTTCAGAAGCCATTAGTTACCTGTAATTTTTTATCTAGGGTTGGGGCCTTGTGAGATTTCCTCCACCCATGCTGGCATTAGAATTGTTCACATCTTGTTTAGGTGGGCAAACTGTGGAGATTTCATGGGTCCAGCCTCCCTCTCCTGTATAGAAGACGTGCTCTCCTAGCAGGCATTCTGGTCCTAGTCCCATGTTGACTACAGTCTTTCTACCCATTCTTCTCTGTGATGGTCTCAGAATCTGTGGTCTCAGAATAGGGTTGTGTTAAAGATGTCTAAGTTGGAGCTGGGCACACCACGCTCAGTTATGCTCTGATTCTGACCAGTTATGGCTCTCTGTGATGGTCTCTCTCCACTGCAAAAAGGCATTTCTTTGGTAAGTTGCTAGAGCTGTATTTATCTGTAGGTACAGGGTAAGTATTTAGGTGGTTAGGGATTATACTGGTTGAAGAACTTGGCAGTAGTAGGGTTTTCTCTATAATCCATGGCTGCACAAACAATGGGTAGCTGATAGCGTAAGCATAGCCAACAGTAATTTTACTGAGTCTTCATGAGACTGTATGGGGAGTGGACTTTAGATGCTTTTTTACACTCCTATACATTCCAAGTTGACAACGATGAGGAACACTATTTTCTATTGGGAACTGAGGAGATACAATGTTTCCTCCCAAAGTAGATGTGTGTCAATCAAATCTACATGGATATATTGGACGTTAAAATAATGACCGTGTATGTGTGTGTGTGTGTTAAACTTTGCATTCTTTTTTATGTCTATTTCTACATTTAATAATTTCTAACTGCTACATCCTCCCTGACAGAATTCATTCTTTATTAACGTTCACTACAAGACTAATCTTAACTGACTTTAAAACAGTGCTAGATTCATATACTTACACGGCCTCATCCATGGGGTGTTTAGGGTCAGCTTTCCATGCAGGGTATGTCTACCTCACTGAGCCCCATCCCAACTTCTTCAACTTACTGTGTTGATCCTGCTCTTCCCACTACCCAGCACAGAGAGAGCTCTGTCATCACTACATCACTGTCCCTATGTCCTTTCTCAGCCTCCTATATCTGTGTAATCACAGCTTTTCTGCATGATGGGTTTATCCATGACACCTTGGTAATTCACCATTTTCCTTGCTTCTGGTGACAGGATTCATCCATGCTAATACTCTTTATCAGCAGTCTAACACATACTCAAATGGATTGTAGCCCAGCTCTGATTTCCATCTCTTTGGAGACCTTGGAAACTCTCTTACCTCCTGTAGGCATTAGTTTACCCATCAGAAATGACAGACAGGCCAATAAGTCCCCTGAAGAGATGACTAGGGTTGTGAATGAGGAACACCTGCTAAACATTCTCTCAGCAAGAGCTGCTTAACTACACCTGTCAGGGTGTAGGGCATTGTAGGGCATCTCCCATCTCAGACTCGTTCTTTCCAGCCTCATTTTTCATAAAACTGCATGACCAGGTGTGGTGGTTAATATTTGTTTCCAACTTCACTAGATTTAGAGTTGCTTGAAGGGAGGTTGTGCTTCTGCCCCCTCTCTCTTCTCTCTCTCTCTCTCTCTCTCTCTCTCTCTCTCTCTCTCTCTCTCTTTTACATGCACAAACACACACACACACACAGACAACACTGGAAACACCTCTTCTTTTCTAGCTCTGGTGTTATATCATGGTTACTTAAGGACACTCTTCTTCATTCATATGCCACTGTTCTTGCCCATCTATGACCCCTCCCTTCTTTCTCCAACCCCACTGGTGCCATATCTACTAGTGAGCTATCTCAGATATTTGGCTGGGTCTCAGCCAATGGTTAACATATAGAGGCCTACTCAATCCGCTGACCAGGGCTGCAAAAATAGTGTTTACAGATAAACCTCAGAAAAAGACCTTTAAGGACTGAAGTCAAATTGTATATGGTCCCAGTGGCTTTGCTACTCATGAAGTAAGTATTTATATAGGGAGCAGGTGTTTGGACAGAACAAGGTAGTGACATCAGTTAGATCAGGATCCAAAGCCTTTCACCATGGTTTCTCTCTGAGCTTTGTTGAGTACTGAAAGTTGAGGTTTTTTATATAATATAGCTTAGGAAAAATATTCATTCCTACCTCACAGACCATTATAAGGATTAGATGAAGCAAAAATTGTAAAATTACTAGAATATTTAGAATATTGAGGTACTCTAAGGGGTACCTCAGGCCTGTTGAGGACTGGAGTGTATATATATATATATATATATACAGCTATTGGTTGCCCCGGCAACTGGAGTTCACGCTCCAGTTCCTCTAGGGAACTGTGAGCCCACCACACCCAACTTAAGGTCGTCTAACCTTCAGTTTTTCCCTGTCTAATTCAGGTTTCAGACCCCACTATCTCCTGAACCTATCTTCTCTTTTCCAACATCTTTGTGGATGGCTAGAGTTACCCATTTCTTTCCATGGGTCTCAGAAAGCTCTTTTGTGCTTCTATATGACTAAATTCAATGTTGGCTTAATGTTGTAGTGTACATACCTTTACATTGAGACTTTGCTATAGAGAACCCTGTTCTGGATGCTGAAGGATCTGCTTGTGGCTATCCAGAGTCAGAATATCCTGTTCCGTCAACAGGGAGCTTGCCACACACTGGCACTCATATGCCCTGAGGTCACCACAACCTCACTACACAGCAAGGTGGCCTCACTGGAGGCCTTGCTTCTTATTTCCTGGCCCCTCCTGTGTTCTTTTTGGACACAACCAGGTACCTCACCTTGAAATCAAGGACTCTGCCCTACAATAGAACACACTACCATTCATTACTTTTTTGTGTGTGGAACTAGTACATCACTTATATAATTTCATTTAGTTCTGATGACAATGTTAGAAAGTAGACATCATTATTTTCAAATGTAAAACAGAAAACAAAAACACTGAAATACAATTGCATAGCAGTTTATAGAAAGAACAGCACTGTGTGCTCAGGTCTGCTGCATCCAGATTTCAGAATTTTATTTCCATATTTTTCGAGTCTTCCTCTGTTGCACTTATTTTGCCATCTTGCAGAAGCACTTTGTTTGTTTTGTTTTATGAGTTGCTAATTGATTGGGACCCCCTCAGCCTTCTTCCTTTTTGATTGCTCTCCCAGCCCTTGAGCAACCAAGATGTCCCAGACAGTTGTCATGCCATGAGTCACCATTCAGATCACAGCTTGCATAATGACCTTCCAGTGACATTCAAGTCATGGCTCCCTTCACTACATCATGCTTGCTGTACATTCAACAGGCTAGGTGCAGTGTTAATGCATATATAAATGGGTGGTCTGCACCAGGGGCAATCATCAAGGCCTTAAGGTCTAAGTTCATATTTATGGAATCAGAACTGAGTCTATTGAGGCCAGCCATTCTGGAACCAGCAAGTTAGTTCTGGCTCCTGCTGAGTCACAGTTGGATTATAAGAGTGTTCGCAGTTGACCCCAGCTTTGCGCCTTTCATTCCAATATTAAATGACATACAGCACACAGCTCTGGTATCAATTCAGGGTTTGGACTGAGATGTTTCTATGGATATCATGGGAGGAAGCAGAGACATTAAGTCCCAGGAATACAGTCATTCCTGTGCTTTTGCTATCATGTTCTGATGTCCATAAGCACAGAATTAACAAATGGGTAAATTCCAGACATTGCCTGCATTCAGTTCTGGATGAAAGTAGGCTTTGTAGTTAAACTCAAGGCCAGTTCAATCTGAGTTCATATTCTGGCCCTTCTTCATAGGTCCTTTTCCATAAATTAACTCTAGTAAGTCAGTCTTTCAAGAGAAAAACACCTATAGCAAGACTTACTCCATGGAATCTCTCAGTGGTGGAATCTCACTGGGTTCATGCAATGATGGCATCAACCTCAACACAGAGAACATGTTCACATGTCCAACCCTCAATGCCTTACCTCCTGGGTGCTAGCAGCAGTCAAGATCTCTGAACCATCTACTATAAGCAAGACAGCAGAAGTGATGTCATGTATCAAGTAAGCCAAGGAGTAAAGTAGAACTCTGGGCTGTGGGCTGTGGGCTGTGGGTTGTGGACTGTGGGCTGTAGGCTGTGGGCTGTGGGCTGTGTTTGTTGACATGGCTGGTGTCAAGGGTGGGTATAGACAGCTATGCCTAAAAGCCCAGTACTGCTATCTAACTTTATTCCTAAACTTTGCCCCTACTGGTGTGAAATGGGCTTCCTGTGCAATCCACTGATAACCTTGTTCAGTGGCTCATCTGGTAGCACACCTTCCACTGGCTCTGTTGGGTGCATTGTCCTTTTCTCTGGGATATTAAGCAAAATTCAACTTGAAGGCCAGAGCTGAGAGTTAAGACTGTTCCAAGAGCTTCATTCAAAAATAAATCTCAGCTTCTGTCCTCTTCTACATGATTATCAACTTGCAGTTTTCTTAAATTATGTAAAAGGACCACTCAAGAACACAGTGATAGCCATACAAAAGGGAGTTTAGGCTGAAGAGATGGCGGTTGAGGGAGCCCACCTCTCTTTTAGATGACAGTTCAGTTCACAGGGCCTACACCTGGCATTTGCAACTACTTTTAATCCCAGTTCCAGGGGATCCAACACTCCTTATCTTCCATGTAAATTCACCCAGGAACATATATGTATACAGAAACAAAAGTAAGTCATTTCTTTGAAGGAAGTTAAATTTGACCATATAGGAAAGAAAAAGCAAATGTACCTTCTCAAAGGACAATGATGACTGTCATGTAAAAGTCAGTGGCTTCTTCCTGCTTTCCTGTGTGTCTCATCCCTACTTTTATGGGAATTGTTTATGTGTTTACTTTCTGCCACTCCCCTCTACCTCTCCATTAAAGAACTGAATCATTATTATTATTTTAATTATTTGGAATGTTTGTATCCTACCCTGGTAGAGCCTAAAGTTCTTTCTGGTGCATTGAAATAAATGAGAATTCTGCCCACACTAACGGAAATACCTGCTGCAAGCAAGTGCCTTTACCTCCTATGCTTACGGATCAACAGAATTAATATCATAAAAATGGATGCATTACTGAAAGTGGTCTATAGATTCAATGCAAAATTCCAATGACACTCTTCACATAGTCATGAAAGGCAACCCTAACCTTGATAAAGAAGTACCAAAGATCCAGAATAGGCAACAGAATCCTAAACCCAAAGAACAATGTTGGAGGTATTTATATTGAGCCATAAGGCAAAGTCAACATGGAACTGGTGTAGAAACAGACCAATAGAATATAGATGGATGACCCCATAATAAACACAGCCAAAGCCACCTAACTTTTGAAAATGATATATAAAACACACATTTGAAAACATGCAGCCTCTTCAACAACTGGTACTAGGAAAAGTAAATACCTACACTTATGAGGAAGACATTAAATCTAGATCATTCCCAATAATAACCAGTCAAATACATGAAAGACTTTGACATAAGAGCCAATATTTTGAGACCACTACAGAAAAGCATAGAGAAATTAGTTGAGATACAGGAACAGATGAGGAATCTCTGAGTACTGAGTTCAAAAGCACAGGGTATAATCCCCAGAATTAATAAATGGGATTATATGAAATTTAAAAGCTCTGCACAGCAAAGAAAATAATGTCACCAGAATGAAGTGATAAACTACAAGGGGGGGGGGCTGGAGAGATCGCTCAGTAGTTAAGAGCACTGACTCCTCTTCCAGAGGTCCTGAGTTCAATTCCCAGCAACCACATGGTAGCTCACAACCATCTGCAATGGGATCAGATGCCCTCCTCCGGTGTGGCTGAAGACAGCTACAGTATACTCATATAAAATAAACAAATAATTCTTAAAAAAAAAACTACAAGGTGGAAGAAAACCTTTGCTAATTATAAATTATACAGGGAAACATATCAAGAACCTTAAAAATTAAACAACACAGAACCCCTCCCCCAAATTTTCTAATCAATAAGTAGACTAATAAACAAAATAGTTTTCAAAATAAAAAAAGCAATAATGGCCAAAAAATCTTTGGAAATTGTTCAACATCCTTAGCCACTGGAAAATAAAAATATAAATACTTTGAGATTCCATCTCACCCTAGCCCACATATCAAGAAGAAAATAAAGAAAATAAATGCCCCTAAGGATTATAAGAAAGGGGACCTCTCGTTAATTGCTGGTGGGAATGTGAACAAATCCATGGCAATCAGAAAAGAGATTCCTCAGAACACTGAAAGCAGGACTATCATACGACCCAGCTATAGATAGATGCCCCAAAACAGCTTTGCCGCAGAAGTATTGGAACACCCAAGTTTTTGCAGTACTATTCACAACAAGCAGGAAATGTAGCATTGTAGATATTCATCAACCAACCAACCAATTAATCAATAATGTAATGCATATATACAATGGTATTTTATATAGCAACAAAGAGAAAAATGAAATGATGCTTGCAAGAGAAAGCATAGAACTGGAAATCATCATATCCAGGTCTGGCAAACAGCCAGACTCAGTGATGAAATATTTTCTCTCATATGTGGGATTTAAATTTTAATGTGTATATATTTGTGTAGAGGTGACTGTACAAGTACATGTATGTGTCCTTGAGTGTGCATGTGTGTGGTTGTGGGTGTGTATGTGTGTGTGTGTGTGTGTGTGTGGTATAGGTTTTAAAAGTGTAAGGGGCCCATGAGGGGGAAAAAAGATATCTTAAGAAAGTGAATAGAAGAAGAGGTGAAAAAGAAAGAGAGATGCAGTGTATTAAAAGGAAGCAAGGGTGGGAGGAAGACAACTGGCAAGCAGTGAAGGGGACTTAGGGAGAGAGGGGTAAGTAGGAGCAAAGGATGCATGAAAATGCCAAATTGGAACCCATTAATTTTTTAAGATATGCTACCTTAAAAAAACAGTAAACTAATTTAAAAACACAGATAAATTATAAATATCCTTTAGGAAGAATTTATTTGGTCTTGGTTGGTAGATTCAACTAGGCAACAAAGATGGTCAGGTCAAGACTTACTGTGATGTACATAATTGGGAGTGAAAATGTTTGGAAAGTATGAAAATTTTCTGGAAGTCAAGAGATGAGGAAACACCTTTCGTGCACTCATTTATTCACTCATTCACTCATTGATCCATCCATTCATTCTTTTGTCTCAGAACTGATTCAGGGTTTCCTATAGAGAAGACAGAGTCTAGGTGTTATGACTCAGTGAAAACACAACCTACGCAGACTCCCAGCCTGTAGAGCTCGAGTTGAGGGAAGACCTAGTCCCATGAGCAGATGGTAGAATTCCCATTACTTTGTTTTGAGACAATCCCATTTTCTTTTATGCTGTATTTTTACTCAAAACCACAGAGTATGGACTCATGAAGTACTAAAGCTTTATCTTATTTCACTCATTTGTTTCCCTGTGGGTTTAAAAGAATTAATCTACATTCTTTTAAGGAAGGAAGATAGTCTCTGTTCTGACTGGTTCTAGAACATTACATAATGTAGAATGAATGCCCTGAGGTGGGTTTATTTTGCCCCCTCTCACCAGAAGGACACATCCAACAAGCCACTTGTTAAAAAACTTTAGTGGTTGGAAAGATCATTATAAACTTATTAACTCAATAAACTCTGGAAGTTTCAACATCTGCAATGTCTTGCTCACTTCTGGTTGACTTCTCCTCCTCCTCCTCCTCCTCCTCCTTTTTGTTGTTTTTGTTTTTCGAGTTTCGAGACAGGGTTTCTCTGTATAGCCCTGGCTGTCCTGGAAATCACTGTAGACCAGGCTGGCCTTGAACTCAGAAATCTGCCTGCCTCTGCCTCCCAAGTACTGGGATTAAAGGCATGTGCCACCACGTCCGGCTTTCTGGTTGACTTCTGGAATGAACATTCAATGTATCAAATTCTGCTACCCATCTAATTGGTCAAATCTTAACCCCCCCCCTCAGCCAACTCCCCATTGATACAAGTTCTGAGGACTTGGAGTTAGAAGATAATTTTATTTCATACCTACTGGAGAGGGAAGACTAATGGGTAGCCCTCTCCCGGGGGGGGGTGCTGGATAATTATCTTCTTAGTTCCATCCCAATGATCCTGTTTCTATTTAACATTAGGAGATGATATAGTTATGCTCCTAATTCATAATAGGCCTTCTTCATTTCCTATTTGTCTAAAAGACTGTAACCAGATTTATGATGCAAATGAGCAAAAATATCAAAGGATGTATGTGTGCAGTGCAGTGGAAATGCAGTTGTCTGATCTGCTTTGATGTTTCTAAGAACAACAAAAGAAGTCAGTAGGAAAGGCTAGAGATTGTTTTAGAAATATGTTGTAGAAACACACACTCTATGAATACACGCACACAGAGACAGAGAGACACAGAAAGAGATACACACACACAGACACACACACACACACAGAGGCAGAGAGAGAGAGAGAGAGAGAGAGAGAGAGAGAGAGAGAGAGAGAGAGAGAGAGAGAGAGAGAGAGATTGAACACATGTACACTGTTGGGATAAGGGTGGTAAATCCAGTCAAGGACAGGTTAAGGGACCAATGAGGCTGTAGAGTGGCTGATATGGGCATGAGATACTCAAGGTGTCTGAGCAGCCCACAGACAAGGACCCATGCAATAAAGTTAGCTTTGTGTGCTAAGCTGAAATTACAGAAAAGAACATTTAAATCAAATAGCACAGAAGGGTTTCCAAGGGAAATGTATTTGAAGTTTGTTATAAGTTTATAAGAGCAATGTTGAAAAGTTGTCCCAGAGTTTATGAAAATGAAAGAACAAAGCAAATAGACAATCTTCTTCATGGGAGTCAGATTCAGCCTAGAACTATCTTCATGACAGACTCTCATCAGTGGTTCTATGTAAACAGGAAAACAAGACCTTAAGATAAATAAGAGATGAAAGTGGGGGAAACCTGAGGGACACTTGTTCGGGAAAGTTTAAATAAGTCCATCTGCTCAAACAGTAACAAAAATTAATTCTGCTACATTCTATCTTCTGTGTGATAGAAAGGTGTGTAGGGTAGAATGGTAGACAGACCCTTGAAAACATGTCCTTGTATCAGAGAGGCTTGCCCAGAGCTCAAAAGAGAACACCTGTCCTTGGTCACTTGAAATGGAAGCATGAATGACTCAAGCTAGTGAGGTAATGAGAAACCCTAACCATTGCTTCAAATTCTGGTTAGACACTCCAAGGACTCAACTGTCACCGTTGAGACACAGTAGTAATCTTGGTGCTGAATATACCTTCAATATTTATTTATTTATTTATTTATTTATTTATTTATTTATTTATTTTGCTCTTCAAGAAACTTGACTATTTCAAAGATGGGGTCATCGAAGCCCAGATAGCAAAAAAAAAAAAAAAAAAAAAAAAAAAAAAAAAAAAAAAAAAAGACCAACCACAATCCCATTCTTTCTAATGCACTCCCAAAGCTTTCCCATCCTGTGGATTTGGAAGCAGAAGGGAAAGAAACCATACTGAGTAAAGCCAGATAGCCAAAGACACCACCTTAGTTGGGGAGAGTCACTCCTGCCTTGCAGCCATGACTTGCCCGAGAAGAGCTCAATGGCAGGTCGTCTTACAGAATGACTATCGCAGGCATTTCCACACAGGTGAAGTTAGGCTGTCTTCATGGCATCGCAACCAGAGTTACTAATGCCTTTTTTTCTTATGGGAGACACCAATGGCTCAGGAAGTACAAAAACATAGATGTGAGCATCAAGCCAATGATATCATCATGGGAATCAGGCCCATCCTTCAAGGACATCTATCTTTATCAATTAGCATAATTAACACTGCATTGGAGAGAGGCAACACTAGCCACATTTACTCTTTGCTAAGTGGTCTCACTGACCCTAAAACATTGGAGGTTTCCTTTCCTTTGACAATACACTTATATTGTCTTTATTCCTCAGTTCTGTTAAGGAATAATTTAGAAACAAATTCTCTACACTTAACAGTATCCAGTGTTATGATGTCATACAGGTGTGCACTGTGAAATTATTACCTTAGAAAATTTCAAAGTATTAAATATGGTATTATTAACTTCTCCATAATCTGGTCTCTAACTGGAATTCTGTGTCCTAAGTGACAATTCTCTACTTCTGATCCTTGACCCAGCACCTGGCAAACACTGCCCTGCTTCCTGTTTCTATAAGTTGGCCTTCCTGAGTTTCCAAATGAGAGATCCAGGAGTGGTTGTTTCTTGGTTGCTGGCTTGTTTCCTTTAACATACTGTCACCAGGGTTTCCCTGCCACCTACCATGGCATTATTCCCATGTATAAGCCAGTGACATCCCACAGTGTATGTGCCCCCTTCCTCTCCACCTGTCCATTGTTGATGGATGCTTAGTTATCACATGTTATAACATGGTACACACAACTTGAATGTGTGTCTCCCCATTATTATTGTTTATAATAATTATTATTATAAATTATATATTATATATAATATATAAATTATATATTATATATATTTAAATATATAATATATAATAAATATATAATATATAAAAATAATAATAATTATTATTATCATTCCTACAGGATTTTCAAATTTCAAGACAGGGTTTCTCTGTGTAGCCCTGGCTGTCTTGGACTTGCCTTGTAGACTAGGCTGGCCTCGAACTCACAGAGATCAGCCTGACTGTCTCCTGACTGCTGAGATTAAAGGCATGCATCACCATGCTATGCTCAGACTCTCACTTCTTTTTAGCCTCTTAAATAGAATCTTCTGGAATGAACCATCCATTAATAAGATTATATATTTTAAAACATATTGGCCTTAAGCTAAATGACTTCTGATTTTTGACTCATATTTATAACTAGAACTTACTCCTTTTCTGCTGTTCAATGATTTTCTTTATTTTTCTCATGAATATAGACAAAAATGAAGGTCAGCCCTGTGCTCAGGAGGTGGTGCTCGGTAGAACCTAACACAGAATGAGCAGCAAGGGACAGCCACAGAGCTGGGGTGGGACAGAGGCCCACGGGTTCTTCCTGGCTTACTGAGCCCGTTGTGACAGGGTAGTTTCCATCAGAAGAGACAGAGTCTTATTTTGAAAAAGAAGGTCCTTTGGGAGAATATCCAGGGATTTTTCACAGTGGCCTTGAATATGAAAAAATAGGATGTTTCTTATGCATTCTTTTTTTGTTACTTTGCTTATTTATTTATGTAGCGCTGGGTGTGTGTGCCATGTGTGGAGGTCACAGGACAACATGGGGCAGTTGGTTCTTTCTTTTCCCCACATGGGTCCTGAGCCTGGAACTCGGTCCCAAGGCATGGCAGCAGGTGCTTGACCTCATGAATGATCTCATTGGTCCAAATGATATTTTCTTCATAAAATTTTACTATATTATTGATATTTATTTTTCTTAAAAGATTTATTTATTTATTTTATATGAGTACACTGTCTCTGTCTTCAGATACACCAGAAGAGGGCACCGGATCCTATTACAGATGGTTGTGAGACATCATGTGGTTGCTGGGAATTAAACTCAGAATCTCTGGAAGAGCAGTCAGTGCTCCTACCCTCTGAGCCATCTCTCCAGCCCTTACTGATGTTTCTGAAATCTATAAGTTGTTTCAATGATCACCAAAACCCTTTGATCAAAACCTTTTGAGAATATGGTATTTTTCAGTCTCCAGACATTTGGCTGGTTACTATTTCTTTCTCCTCTCTGGCATAACAGTATGTGCTGCATACACATCATTTACAGGCTGCTGTCACTCTTCAGAGTGGTAGGAGTAACAGATAGCCAAGGTCCTTTGGCTCCACTCAGAGAGTTGGGCATAGAAGCCACAAGTGCTGCAAATACAAACGCTAACTTCAACATGAACAAGCATAATGCAGGGGCTGCCTTGCACATGAAAAAATGTTATTGTTTAGAAAAGATGCAGGGCTGTGAGTTTAGTTACAGTGATAATGGATAACGTATTTCCCTTCTGCACTTTTCTCAGCAGGGTCCTGTCAAGAGTCAGGGAAAATGCAGGGCATGGGAGACTATTTAGAAAGCAAATTATTAGCCCCACCTCAAGTTACAGAATAGGATCGGGAGAGACATTTAGGAGGTATTTGCATACACTTGCCCACTTATATATGTACACAGTTGTGAACATCTGCAACTGCTCTGCATCTCTACATGCCATCCTTCCCTCAGCTGTCACTGGTTACACAAAGATTGCTATGCCTTTGCCTTTAGTTGCAGCTTTAGCTACCTGTCAGCAGCTCCTGTCCATAGTAAGTTGTTTTTTTAACTAAACAACAAACACACACACACACACACACACACACATCCATATAGACATACACAGACTCACATACACCCTCACATATTCATACACATATGCACTCAAATACACACAGATACACACACAGACATAAAGACACAGACACGCACAGAGACACACACGCTCACATCCATATAGACATACACAGACTCACATACACCCTCACATATTCATACACATATGCACTCAAATACACACAGACACACACACACACACACTACTTTCAGGCTATTGAAGAATCCTGCTTCTTGTTCTGGACTGTTTCTGAACTGTTTCCCCATATTCTATTGTACAATCTTGTCAAAATTTTGGCTTCTTTTTACCTGTGTCCATGGGAATGACTAACTGGAGTTAGACACTTATTTTTATTTTCAAGTTCAGATGGTCTGGCCCCTCCTGCTGCTCTCTAACTCACAGCTACAGCCTGTGACCTGAGGGTTTGGGGATAGCTAGAGGTGGCAAACAGTGCTCCTATTGTAGAAGCACAGAAAGCTTGTGTTTTGGAAAGCCTGCAGTGTTTCCCAAGCTTCTCCTTCTGAGCTGTAGAGATGCACCACAAAGCAGAGAGTGCCGTCTGCACAGAGAAGGGTACAGGCCATGACTGCACACAGCAGGATACACACCCATTTCTGTGACCTAGCAAACACACTGTGTGTCCTTGAACTTGCTTTCCAACAGTGATCCAGTGGGGTCGTATAATTTTAAGGCACATGGCATTGCAAGCCTCTGTGTGTGCACAGGATATAAATAGTTGGAAATTAGAACATGGATTCAGTCTGAGTTCTACAGGTCTTTTATATGCCAAAGATTCATAATTTTAGAAAATAGGATTCCCTGTAAAATCTTTTGAAAAGCCCAACCTCAAGTGGGAACTGGTTTAATTATTGCTTTTAAATTCATTTGGATCCG
Organism: Mus caroli; assembly: GCF_978045245.1. Classification (NCBI taxonomy): domain Eukaryota; kingdom Metazoa; phylum Chordata; class Mammalia; order Rodentia; family Muridae; genus Mus; species Mus caroli. The sequence goes on from NW_028227269.1 coordinate 27,544,921, forward strand.
AAGTGGACAGAATGGAGTCTTCCATCCTGGCATCCTTCTCTGCTCCCTTTCAAAGAGCCAGAGCTGCATGAAAGACAACAAGCTTATAAGAAAGAGCCCTTGATTTCTTCACAGTCATTATGGCTATGATTAAAACTGATTTCAAGTGTCTATGGAAAGTCATACAACTGAATCTTGGAGATGTAGTTAACACATTAGATCACTTGGGACACCTTCTTGATGACACAACAATCACAACATTTGGATCAGCCCTATCTTCCAAACCTTGAGATTAAAAAGTATTATCACTTTATATGTTTCACAAAACCCTATGATGGGGAAACCAAAGTGTTTTACAAGATCCCAGAACTAGGACAATCTCAACTGCCTCATATCTCAGCCCATATGGAAGAGTGTCTCCCATCCAGGAGAGCCCAAGGTTGTCCTGAAATCACACTTTCAGTTAGCTTTAGAATTAGACTTAAGATATATAGGAAAGATTACTCAGTGGTTAAGCAAAGGACCAGGTTCAGTTCCCAACACCCGCATCAAGTGGCTCACAACTGTCTAACTCTAGTTCTAGGAGATCCAGCACCCTCTTCTGACCTCCATGGATACATGTATATATGTGGTGTATATGCAATATAAAATGAAAGAATTATATTTAAAAGTAATTAAAAGATATATAATAGTCTTAATAGATATAATCACTGGACTACTGGTTTAATAAACTGATTTCTGGTATTTTCTTCTTCTGAAGAAACACAAGATTCCAGGGAACATAGAATTCTCAAATATTTTAGAGACAAGTAAGTGTGCAGATCAAGACTGGCTCCTGTCAGGACTCACAGGGCTCAGGAACAAGGTTAGGCCTGTAACTCCAAGGCATCCTCTGCCGTAGACTGTGGCCCCCCAAAGGCCTAGGCCCAGCAGTTGCTGTCTCTCTTACCCTCACTTTCAGATTGGATGGTCAGGTGTAATATTGTACACAGCTGCTGGAGGCAAAGATGTCTTAACTTCTTGTCTCTCTCCTAAGAAGCATTGCAGAGGAACACTGCAGGAGGGTGAGTCTCAACTCCTCCAAGTAACCTGGTTGGCTGGAAGAAAAAGAAATCGGAGCTCTGGGTTCTGTCTTCTGGAGAGCCTGGGCTGCTGGCCACAGCTGAGTCCCAGGAAATGCCCACTCAGTGTCTGCACAGGCTTGCCAAATGCATCGTCTTTATAGGTTGTCCTGTGTTTCTGATGCCAATCTCCCTTTTGGCCATCCTGTCTGTGGTGAGCTGGCTCGGTGCCTGAAAAATGTGGCTTCTTATTAGCAACTCTCCCTCTCCCTCTCCCTCTCCCTCTCCCTCTCCCTCTCCCTCTCCCTCTCCCTCTCCCTCTCCCTCTCCCTCTCCCTCTCCCTCTCCCTCTCCCTCTCCCTCTCCCTCTCCCTCTCCCTCTCCCTCTCCCTCTCCCTCTCCCTCTCCCTCTCCCTCTCCCTCTCCCTCTCCCTCTCCCTCTCCCTCTCCCTCTCCCTCTCCCTCTCCCTCTCCCTCCCTCTCTATCTCTGTGTCTGTCTCTCTTTCTCTCCCTCTCTGTCTCTCCCTCTCTGTCTCTCTCTGTCTCTCTCTGTCTCTCTGTCTCTCTCTGTCTGTCTCTCTCTCTGTCTCTCTCTCTGTCTCTCTCTCTCTCTCTCTCTCTCTCTCTCTCTCACACACACACACACACACATACACACACACATACAAACTTGCTGCTCTCCAGCAAGGCTGAGTTCCCCCCTGACATCCACACCCTCACGTAGGGTATGGGGATGGGATCTGCTCTGCCTACTGCACAGTGTTGTGAGAACAAAGGAGATTGGAGGGGATAGATTCTGTAGTCCATAAATCAGAGGAAAAGGAGACTTCTACTTATGCTTTCTTGTATGTTTACCAACCAAAAATCTCTCAAAAGTTTATTATTTACTTTTTAAATGGTCACACAAACTAGAATATTGGTTAGTCTTTGGGAAGTCCCTTTTCTAGCAGACAGCATTTTCCAAATTCCAAATGGCAGGATGGTCAAAAGGAAGATGGGCATCAGAAACACAGGACAAGCTACAAAGACAGTGCTTTTGGCAAGCCTGTACAGCCAGATTCTCTTGTGGGTGGGCTTGGGCAAGTGTCTTGTGTCTGTCTGTGTGTCTTTCTCTGTCTCTGTGTCTCTCTGTGTCTCTCTCTGTGTCTCTCTGTGTCTCTGTCTCTGTCTCTGTCTCTCTCTCTCTCTCTCTTTCAGGTAGGTCTGAAGAAGCATGTATGCACATCAGTTGGATGAAAACCTTCATTGACACTTCACCTTCTACCTTGTTTGAGTCAGAGTCTTTCTTGATTACTGCTATATATGCCAGATAGACTAACCCACAAGCTTCCAGTGATTCGGCCTCACCATCCCTTCCTTCTCCTGGTAGGAGTATGAGGATGAAGATGAGGACTTGATGAACACGCTACCACATCTGGTGATTGTTATCATGACATCTTTTGACAAGGTTGAACCTTTCTATGTTCACCCTGAGCAAAAGCATACTCAAACCTCACCAAAGCAAAAGCATACTCAAAGGGATCGCTATTAGAGTGTGTGGCTGCTTGTTATGGAGTTTCTATTTAACCACCTTTTAGGTGTATCTGAAATTCAGCTGTTTGAAAACCCGTCGTCTGCTGGTTCATGAGTTGCCTTGCTCTTGTGTGAACCTTGACAGAGAGAAGCTGTGCTGGAGAGGCTGACCATCTGAGTGGATAGTTCCTTTTATGGGTACATTTTATACACTAGACATAGTTTAACAGTCACCTTTGCTTGGTATGCTGCAGTATAGCATGGGGTGTGCAGAACCCAACTCAGACTCCCCTGGGTCAATTGCATCCAAACCAAAACTTACAGAAAAAAAATCCAATAAAGAATATGGTTTCTGTACATTATACAAGAAAGTCTCATGCATTCCTATAAACTAACCTGTGAGATGGGCCATGTCCTACCAGGCCTTTCCTGAAGGACCTTATGTTTATTTGCCACCAGGTAAGACAAACTCACTGTCTGAGGTTACCTTTCTGCTGTTAGTTAATACATGGAACTGGTTCCCAAGGAAGGTTGTAAGGTACGTGGTGGTTGTCCACAGCTAGATTTGGGGATTTTATTAAGTCTTTTAAAGTGTGCATTTAGGAGGTGTTCCTGAATCTATATTAAGAGATATGCCCTGCGAGGCCATGGTCTGATTTAAGCCTTACAAAAATACATTTGTATAGAAGATTATTTATTTCACAGAAGAATCATTCCGTTTGCAAAAGAACTCACTGAGAATGTCTTTGAATAGTGAACTCTCTTAAGGCTTTTAAATAGGATTAGTCTTCCCTGAAAGCTTGGTTCTTAACATTCATGTTCAGGAAACTGCAATAGCATATAATTTGTGCTTGACACAATTTCAACTCCTCATCCTCAACTTGCCTGTCCTTTCATTTTACCTTCCAACTTTGGGGGCCTCTCTGTGCTGCTTCTTGCTGGGGTCTTCTCTATGGACCCTTCTTTTCCTCCGCTTGGTCCTGTTGGATTTGTTCTTTGCTCTGCTCTTCTAGGCCTGCCTGGGTTGCCCACCTTCCTACAGAGCCCAAGTCTCTCTTCCCTCATTGCAAGAAATTAGGTAGCACCTGTGCAGGTTCCCTATTTTGGTCTAAGGGCTCCATTGAACCTTCTATGATTGTATTCCATGTTACAGCATGATTTGAATGTGTTCATGTGTTAGAAATTAGTTTGCTTTGTTAGTGATCTATTTCTATGCTGCATTCCCACAAGGGTCTCAGCCCAGACCTCCCAAGACTCACTGAAACCACAGATGGCATCAAATCCTACACACCGCCTTTTCCTATGCACACCTATCAGTAGACATAGAAAATATTAGTGCTGCAATGATAAAGAGAAAGTCTAACTGTATACTGTTGTGCATGTTCTATAGGCTTAGAATGTCTGGAACTTTCCAGTTAATGCATGGCAGCCATGTGCATGGACACAGAGAATGTCTCCTCCTCCAGTGATTCTGTCTCGAGTGTGTAGGATGTACAGGTGCAGTACTGGACACTGTCATCATGAAGGCAATGTCTAAATAAGATAGCAGCAAGGGAGATAAATACCCACGCAGGATGTTGCCTTCTAGATTAATCACCATGGTTTACGTGTCACCAAGTGAAGACATGTGGTTTCCTAGGATAGCTCATGGAATCCTCTTGAGACATCTTGGCATGAATCATGAAATTGATAAGAGTGATCCACATAGCCTGCTTATATTGCCTGTTCATCCATTTGGGAGATAAGTAGTGGACTTACTTGAGTGGAAGATATGTGGTTGATAAGGACTTACAAGGATGTGAAGATAAATCTGATCTCTGTATTAGAGCCATTCTTTGGAAATTTTTGCTTATGTCAGACTCCTTAACAATGAGCTCTAATCTGCTTACTAAGTGATAAAAGACCAGAGAGATGGGCAAGGGTGCTTGCCATCAAGCCTGATGATCTGAGTTCAGTCTCAGGGATTAAAAGAGAGAAACAGCTTCCACAAATTGTGCTCCAACCTTACGTGTACACTGTGGCATGCATTTGAAATGTAAATGAAGAAAATATCTAATAAAAAAACAAGAAAAAAAAAAGATAGTAAGTAAGTGAGGAATGCTCATTATATTGCCTGAGGTGCAGTGGGTCTAGTGTAGGGATGGGGTCAAAGCAGACAGAAGTAATCAGTCAAAGAAAAGCAGAAGGCTAAGCTATAAAATAGCAAGCACCCATCTCATCAAAGGACCCAAGAAGTAAGTCAATGTGGAGACAGTGCCAGTGAGGTCATGACTAAGGACAGGAAAACCCAAAACAGGGGCAACACCAACCAGAATGGTGATATAAGTTGCCATAACCAAGTAGAAAGAAAAGAGAACAAATGTGTTAATAGGTAGGCAATTGTCCAAGAAGAGGCAGAGGGATAAGGGAAATCCTGAGAGGGTTGAAACCTAGAGAAAGCTGGAGGCAGGCAGAGGGTCAGGACTGCAGATAGAGGGAGCCAGAGCCTAAGGCCCCAAGTCTGAGAAGCAAGTCTCAGAGAAAGAGTAGAGCTGACCACCGAACCTTCACTGCACTGTCATATTAGAACCATTACTCAAAGTCCGTGTGGTAGTTCAGACACCCAGTTACCAGCCTCAGGGGTTGTTTCAGAAGGTTGTGAAACATTTATAAGGTAGAGCTTCTCTGGAGGAAGTCAGTCACTTCCTGTTTGCTCTCTGGGCTTCCTGTCTGCAGACACAATGTGATCAGCCACCTCACCCTTCTGTCATCCCTTAAGTGGTTTCTCTGCAGGTATTTGGTATTTGCAGGTATCCCTTAAGGCTGCCTCCCTTAAGTGGTTTCTCTGCAGGTATTTGGTCATAGCCATATTAAAAGGAGCTAATAAAACTCCCTCTCCAAAATGGTTTAAATTTATTTCTCAAGACAGTGAGGGTTGTTGTTTTCTTGGCTTGGAATCATAGAAGCCCTAAGGGCCCAGCTAGCCCAATCTACAACCCTGTTACATCCACTGCTTCCTGAAAAGGACCACACTGAAACAGTAGAACTACAGGCAAGGCAGAGTCTTGAGGGGCGAGTTTCCAGGAATGTGTACAGGGAGGGGGCAACACATATTTCCCCACCAACCTCTTCAGCATTGTTTCATCTGAAATATCTTCCCTAGCATAAGGACCAGCCCAGGCACATGTGGTGAACCTAAACATGATCTCTCAAACATTTCAATGTCTGCCCTACTATAAACACATTGCCTGAGATACTTGTGTGAATCTTGGGATTCAGGCCACGGGGCTCTGCCTTTTAGTGTGTGGGTCTGCAGACCCTCAGCGGGGCCTCTTGCTTTTATTTCTTCAGAGCAGGAAAGCCAAGACAACTGTGAAATTACAAACCCATCCAACACTATTATTTTTAATTGAAATGGCCCAGGAAAGTGCCACACATGTGAGTTATATTCTCTTTACTTTCTACACACACAATTCCCATTTGCTGGAAAGAGAAAGACAAGTGTGCATTAAGGAGACAGATATGTCCCTGCATGTCACAATTGCAGCTTTTGACCTGATATATATGGGCAAGTTGCCATTTAGAACTTACAGAAGAGATTTTCATAGCAAATTGAGTTCACATCTCATCACATAAAAGAAGCACAATGCTTAGGCAGGATCTTCATGCTTGTCTGTGAGTTTGTCTTCTCTGCCCCTCCAGCTCTGACATGGCCTTGTGCAAAGGAAACATGCACGCAAAAACCTCTGCACAGTGAGAATATTTCTCAGCGGTGACTGTTACTCCTCTTGTTCCAAATCCTATTCTTTCCTTTCAAAAACTGCAGTTTTATGTATGTGAATGGGCACTTTGCCTGCATGCATATCTGAAGAAGCGGGGAGAAGGCATTAGATCTCCTGGAACTGGAGTTGCAGGCATTTGTGGTCATGTGAGTTGCGGGAATCAAATCCAAGTCCTTTGCGAAAACAGTCAGTGCTCTCAGGAGACCACTGAACGATCTCTTCAGACCCCCAATACTATTTTATTGGGCAAAATGCTGTTGTATTGGTGCCACAAATGACTGTGAGTTCTACGTGCTCTTTGCAGCCCACTGTGGGCTTCCATTCCACAGAGTGTGACTAAGAATGAGCTGTTCATGTCTCTTCTGCACACCCGCTGTGGCTGGTCCCGCTTTCTTCTTAAGCACCCTCCTCCCACACCCCCACACAAGGCAAGTTGGATTCCGCTTGTTCATTTATGCCTACCTGAGACAACCACTTTTCTCTTTCTACAACATGGCTATAACAGTATATCCAGGCTCTGAAGTCATCCCCACTCACTCCAGGGCCATGGTTCATAGACCACCTTCAGAAGCCACAACAAACAACTCAGAGATGCAAGGAAAGACCATAGAACTGTTGAGACCCACCAGTATTTCCTCCATTGCATGGCAGATAAGAGGGCTCCATCTCCTGTAGTTCCAGTGGCACTGTTCTCTGTGAGGGAGCTACCACTGTCTTGGGTCCCCTCTCTGTCCCCATCTTGTTTGGCTTTTAGGAGTGGATGTTAGCAGGCAGCTGTTCCTATACTCTGCATCACCTTACCCAGCTTTTTTTCCTTGGCTTTGATTTCCCCAATTTTTAATCAGTGTATATTCATCATACACATTAATGCATTATACTGTGGCATTTTTCCTTCAAATAGATCAAACACTTTGACCATATTCACTCTTCATTATCTTCTATCCCATTTCCTGCCAGGCCCTTTTCTACCCTTTCATAGACTGCATTCTGTTTCCTTAGTACATGTATGCACACATACAATCATGTGCATGTATACACACAGGTTCAATATAAGACAATATAGTACTTCTCTGAGTGGTTTGTTTGTTTGTTTGTATGTTTGTATGTTTAGTGCGGGAGTGTCTTAATATAACAAATGAGCTTAGGTTCCATCCAGGAGTAAATAGCATTATGTCCATTTTTTGCTGAATTAAAATCCACTGTGTATATACTGTGCTCGGTTTAGCCACCAACCTCTTGATAGACCCTAGGCTGGTAACATGGATTAGTTGACAGGAATAGTGACACCAATGGCAAGTATGCCACCATGTTTGTGCTGTGCTGACTCAAAATCCTTTGGGGGTACAGATAGACCACAGAGTGCTTTTTCCACTGTGGATGCATGAGACAACCCTCCCACCATCAGTGGGATAGTTTCCTCCCAACTTCCCCTCCCCTCCATCCCCCCTCCCACCTCACCCCCAACCCGCACCAGTTCTCACCAACATGTGTTGTTGTTTAGCAACTGGTAGCCATCTGACTGCAGTAAGAGGCAATTCAGTTATTGTTTTGATTCACACTTCCCTAATGTCTAAGTTGGAAGCTTTTTTGATTCTTTAACTTTGTTTTTGAATGTTTGGTCATTTATATTTTAATCTTCCAAGAAGTAGGCAAGGGCTTTCTGGAGAGAACTCCACCAGCTGGGAAAACATCTCCAGAACTAACAAATAGGATTGCAGCTAGTAAGTCAACTTCTGCATGGAAATCGGAGTGTTAGGAGAGCTGTACTTGATTGTCTGAATTGTTTAAAAATGTGTTTATATCAACAAACTGTAGTTGCATATGTATGGATGAGATGACCGGTGATGTAATGATTTTTTTTAAAAGAATGTAGGATGATTAAATAAATCTAGCTAATATCATCTTGAGTATTTAACTTTTTATGATGAAAATATTCAGATTGGATCTCTCAGCTATATTGAAATGTGTAAAGCCCTTAGCAATATTCATTGTAGTATGCAATTGATCTAAGAGAAATCGATTTTCTTCCTCCCCTTTTACTGAAGCCTTTTCCCATCTCCAGCCCCCAGTCTCTGATAATTACTTCCTGCTTCTGGGTTTGTTTTTAACTTTGCATTGTCTGAGTCCATTTTCATTGCTATAAGAAAAAGAACAGAGTTTGGATGCCTTTTAAAGAAAAGTGGGTTTATTTCTCTCACAGTGTTGTAAGTTAAAGTTTAAGAAGAGTGGACCTATATGTCAGCCTCTGATGAAGTCTTCATGGCAGATGGAGTTCAGAAAGAGCCTAAGAGATGGAAAGAAATCCAAGTGCCATTAGACGGGAATCATGAGAGGCCTATGGAGCAGCCTTTTTCTGTAAAAACTGCTCTCCTAGGAGCGAGCTATAATCCAAAGGAACAGCATTAAATTTTTTTCTGATGTTTATACTCCAAACAATGCAATCATTTCCTTCCATGTCTTACTTTGAGATAAAGGATCTATCCAGCAGGTGTGTTGACCCAACACACACACCCTAGGGGACCTCACACCCACCTAATCTTCACACCAGCACAAGTAGGTGCTGCTGACGACGTACATGGTTGATTTTACTTGGCACAGTGTTCTCCAACTCAATCTATTTCATCATTAAGACAGGGTGTCCCACTTGTACAAGCTGAATAGCATCCTGCTATGCACACTGTACTTTGTACTTCCAGTCCATTCCTGTTGTGCACTTCTGATGATTCTGTGTGAGTGACCCAGAGTAGAAGATGGCAGGCTCCAAGATGCTATGTAAAGAGCTTTTCCTTTTATCTTGAGTTTCAAGTCAATCAAATAATGGAGAGGAGAGATGCCCAGGGGGAAGAACTGAATCTGGAGTTAGGATTAAGTCAAGTTTTGACCTGCACTAGCTGTTCATAGGACCCCGAGAAAGCCCAGCTCTAGAGAACAAGGACTCTCCAAGGCTCCCTGCATTTACAATATGAGATGTAGAAAGAACTAACTTTATTAACTCACTCAAAAATGTTACTGGATGTCAACATGACAAGGACAGGCTCTGGGTTTGTGGTAGTGAATGTCCATTGTCAACTTGATTGCATTGAGAAGTGCCTAGAACACTAGTAAAGCACCTTTAGGTGTGTCTAAGGGCTTTGAGAAGGGTTAAATAATAAATTTGCCCTGAATGTAGGGGCACAGTCACTTCAGTAGGGGCCACGGGATGGGCCAAGCTGAATCAGCATCATCTTTCTAGTTCCTGGCCACCATGAGCTTCTCAGTTCCACCTCCCAGACTCCAAGGAATGAAGTCACTGAAATGAGGGATGAAAAGCTCTTCCTCTAAAGAAAAAGTATTTGCTAACCACCTACAATAGCCCCTAGAATATTGTAGTGAATGCCGTGGTATTCAGAGAATACCAACAGTGGCCCCTCCACTCTATCAGCCCAGGGCACCACTGACCACACCCCTTCTCAGTCCTGACCACACCCATCCTCGGTCCTGACCACGCCCCTCTTCATCCAGGACCATGGCTCCTCAACCTTGATCATGTCCCTCATCACCACTAACCATGCCCTGACCCAACACTGACCACATCTCTCTGCATTGATGAACACATCCTGACCATTACTAGCCGTGCATCTCTTTACCACTGATCGTATCCCCCTCTACTGACCATGATTCTCCTCATGCTGACCTCATCCCTCCCCACAACTTACCACATCCTTCCTGTTTCACCTTCATAGCCATGTCCTTAGCAAAGAGTCTGAAAGCCTGGCACATTGTCCAGGGAAAGCCACTGTCCCTCAGTCACGTGAAAAAACTCAATGTGTCCTTCCCACATGAGTACACTGCCTGGCTCTGGGTAGTCATGATAGGATAAGCCCATGTGGTATTCCTAAGAGCCCTCAGCATCCCTTTCATCCCCTTCGCAGCTGCATGCACTTGGGTAAACTGGAGAGCAGGTGGCTTCTCTGACTCCAAGCCCACTGCTCCCACAGAGCACTGATGTTCAGAAAGGATACATAGCTGGTGGAGGCAGGAGGCTTCTGTGCTCAGGGAGGCTGCCTTGCTTCTTCTCAGTTTCCTCTCTAACTCCAGGGGGACGGGAGCCTGCTGATGAAGAATGGGGCTGCTCTCCACTCTTACGGTCCCCCATAAATACCCATCTCTTCCTTCAAGTTTTATAGATGCTTCCTTCTAAACAGAATTTGTCTACCTCCTAGAATCTCCCCTCCTCTTGCCCAACAGGTCCTAGCTGAAATCATCCCCCTCTTGCCCCCAGAAGATCTCGGGCTGAGGGCACTTCATCCTCCCACTCAGCAGGCCCCAGGCTGTGGGCATTCTTCCATTTCCTTTCCCCAAAGAGAACCCCGGGAAGAATGGGTTTTATTGAATGTTCAACACTGAGTTCTCTATCCTAAGAACATTTCCAAAACTGTGGAAAGTTTACATAATCAATTTTCAGTGTTTCTGGCTCAGGCATAAGATGCATGTTACTCTGCGGACTGCTGTGACCAGTTTCGTGTTCTGCTGACTTTTCAGAGCTAGCAAAATCAGTATCTGGAGAGCCAGAGAAAGCAGACAGACTGTGACTATGGTCAGAGCAGGTACCCAGAAGCCAGTGGTACTGAGAACCGTTGCCATGTTCTGAACAGAGTGGCATGCACTTTTAACTAACTATCCTGGCACCTGGAAGACTACGGCAGAAGGAAAAAATGAGTATTTTTAAATCCAGCCTGGGCTATATGGTGAGACCCTATATCAAAACCAAACTGGTGTCATCATCTATTTTTGTGTGTCCCATTTTCCCAACAAGCCTGGGATAGCTTGACTCACTCGGCCTTGTAAATCTTGTAGATTAGTAAATGATAGGCAGACAGGCATATAGATGAAAACAAACCAAATGGTTGGAAGAATATATAGATGACAGTGAAGATCTCTCATCTCCTCTCTAGCAGTGTGGCATTTTCTCTCATGCTTGAATATTTAGCTGTTGGATTCTCTCTCCATCTGACTCACTAGCTCTGAAGGAACCCAAACAGAAGGCAGAGGAAGTAGGAAAGCTGGGCTTCGGGTGGGAAGGCTTAGAATGATGCAGCCTCAGTCCCCCCTTGCTCTCTCTGTGCATCTGAAAGCCCTATGCTGTTCGCTGCCTCCGCCAGCATGGGGGTAACTTCTCCAATGCCCCTGGGTGGCTGCTCAGAACCCGGGGCCATGTCTGTGCATAGAAAGTTTATTTTGTAATAATGCTTGGTGAAGCCTGACTCCCCTCCGGCCATGCCTGTCATTTCAGCACACAGGAAGATCCCAGAAGTTTACCAGGATCCCTTCTCCCACACATCTTGACATTATGCAAATAGCTATGACTCAAACGTCAGTCAGGGGCAGTGACTTCCATGGTGAAGTCCCCCAGCACAGTGATCAGCCTGCTGAGTGACAGTCACCAGCCACGTTAGGATGTCAGATTTGCTACCTGTGGAGTCCTTCCTCCAGAAGCTGCTGCTGGAAGGGGACTTCCCATGGCCTGCTGTTGGACAGGAGCTGACTGTTCCTGTCATATGTAACATCTCAGGCATGCAGCTCATTGACGGCCATGATACACAAAGAAGTTTCTAGTATTCCTATCTCCATTCAGTGAAACCCATAAATAGCCCGTCAAAGCAGTAACTCTGCTTCATGTACTAGACTTGTTGTTCTGGGTGCTGCTTCTCAGTAAATCCTCCAGGAAGAGAAGCATTAGACAAATTCCTGCAGGCAAATAACTTGGTATCTTCAAAGTGCCAATGGCAGGAAACATAGCTACTGATAGGACATGTGTCCACTTTGCACCTATCACAGGCGGAGCCCTCTGGACTTCTGGATATCTTTACCAGCCCTATAACTGGTTCACGTATAAATGGAAGTTGACTGGCAGCTGATTTTCCAACTGAGCACTCACTCCTCATAGAAAAGGGTAGCCAGGTGAAACACAAGGTCCCATCTACTATTGTTCAGGACAATGCTGAACATTGTAAAAGGGAAAGGGAAAAGATGGGTTTGCAGTCCACACTTGCATGTAAATGAACAATAGTTAAACAGGAATGTGAAAATTCCCTACAGCTCCCTGTTTAATCAAAGCATGGACTTAGAACAAGTTGTTTTTTTCTCTAGAGGGAGAACTTATACATTATAAATTAGCAAACATGGTTTTATTGTATTTTTTATTTATGTATATTAATTACATAAAGCCATAGGCTTTCTTTATGATGTGTGTGTGTGTAAGTAGCATATATGTGTGTGTGTGTGTATGTATATATGTATATGTGTATATGTGTATATGTGTATATGTGTATGTATATATGTATATATGCATACATGCATATATTGTATATATATATATATATATATATATATATATATATATATATATTCCTTTGCTCCTGTATACCTCCTATACCTATGCTGATTCCCTCTGCCTCTCCCACTGGCCATGATTTTATTCCAGGTAAGGCTTCACACTGTGGCAAGAGGAGGAACGCTGTAGGATGGACGCATGAGGGCTCACGTTGCCCTTAGGCTGTGTACTGTCAGAGCTGTCTGGGGTACTGTTTATCCTGTGTGTGTGGATGTGAGGTCCAGGAGTTTTAGATATTATAGGTACAGACACAAATAGATATAGAGCCTCACTAAACACAGGGCCTTGCCTACAGAGTCTGTATGTTTAACTGACATCCCCTGTATTGCTGCTTCTCCTTTATCAACCAAAGAGAATTCAAGTATCCAAAGCTAACTGTTCCTACTACTCACAGACATTCGAGTTGGTATGACACTCTCGGTCCTACATCAGCAAGACTGGTCAAGGCAAGAAAAATACCCTTTGCCACATTGGAAGGAGCTCAGGCTGTCAGAGTATCTTCAAAGTTCTGCACAGGCATATAAACACTGTTTATGTGATATATTCTAACAGCACGATTGGGAATCTCCAAGTTCCAAATGCAAGAGAAGGATGAGCACATATGTGTCTATATGTTAGTGTTAGGCAGACTCTGCATTTTCAAGGCAAGAAGGAGGCAGATCTAGAAGAGTAAAGATATCATATAGAAAACCACATATAAAAATATAAATTATATATAAAAGATATCATATGATATAGGATATGTATGCAAATAACTCCTTCTACCCTTATTTAATAACAGGATTTTATTTGTATAAATATCAATTTTAAATATTTATGTATTCGCAGTTATATAAAGTCCCTAGTTCAAAACCAGACATGTCTGTACCTGTGATTTTGCACTCACAGGCGTGGGTAAGGACCTCTGATAAATCCCTATGTGTTTCCTGAAGACTCCTGACTCGGAGCGATGGGAACAAAGGTCCTCACAGGCAGAAGAAAGTCAGTATCATTTGGCCCTGTCCTTTTTCACTGCCTCCAAGGGGTCACAGAGGACAAGAAAGTCAATCATAGCTTGAAAAGATGTCAGAGACCAATCCAGAAGAGGACCCAATTTCACAGAGAGATGGTGGAGAAGAGAGCTGTAGTTGAAGGTCACTGGGAGGAGTTCTAGCAGGACCACAAGGTAGGTCAGGCTCACAGTAGTGGGTGGGGCTGTTTGGAATGGAAGTCACATAAAGATATGGAAGATTCTACCAAGGAGTCTGGGCACAGCTTGTGGGAGTGTCCACTGAGGCAGAGTGGAGTTTGGCCTAGAATCTTAGGAGTATGAGAACAGAAAAGGTGAGGGAGTAGTAGCATGGTTACTTTCCTATAGAATGAACCTGTCTCCTTGAAGTGGATATGTTTGTAAGCTATGTATGGTTCATTTACTTTTTATGTTCTATGATATACTGAATAGATACCATTCTTCATTATTCATGATGTTCAATGGAAATTGGGAATATTCTAGATTTTCATAGGTGATTAACAAACATACCCTGGATTAGCTACAAAATGTTATCATAATTCATATGAAGAGCTTTGTTCATATGTGTATGTTTATGTGTATATATGTGTGTGCATACATACATGTATGTGTATATGTGTGTGTATGAAAGAGAGAGAGAAAAAAAGAGACTCTCTCTCTCTCTGCATGCGTGTGTGTGTATAGACATGAAAATAGGAAGAGGCCATGAGGATAGAATATTAAGGAGAAAGAAAGAGAAGACAAGAGAGTTATGTGCTACTTGTCATGAAAAAGAAGACACAACTACTCCATGGGTGTGAGTAGCCAAAGGCTGGGAGGGGAGTGAAGGACAGTAGGAAACAGGTAAGAACAAAGTATAATGATGTATATGTGTGAGACACAAAGCCACTTCTTTTTTCTGTCTTTGTTTGTTTTATTTTTGCTTGCTTTCTTGGTTGGTTGTTTTTTTAATGTTTTCAATTAATCTTTGAGAACTTCACACACTATATTTGATCATACTCCCAAACTTTACTCAGATCCTCCCTCACCCATAACCACCCAACTTCATGTTCTTTCACTCTCTTTAAACATGCCCCCCATGCAGTCTCCCATACACACCTCAAACCATGAAGTTCTTGAAAATGGGGCCTGCCTGGAGTGTGGTTTATGATGAACCCTGGAATGTGGTTGATGATGACCCTGGAGTGTGGGTGATGGTGACCCTGGAGTACGGGTGATGGTGACCCTGGAGTATAGGTGATGGTGACCCTGGAGTGTGGGTGATGGTGTCCCTGGAGTATGTTTGATGGTGACCCTGGAGTGTGCATGATTGTGACCCTGGAGTATGGGTGATGTGTCCCTAGAGTGTGGGTGATGGTGACCCTGGAGTGTGGATGATGGTGACCCTGGAGTGTGGGTGATGGTCACCCTGGAGTATTAGTGATAGTGACCCTGGAGTTTGGGTGATGGAGAACCTAAAGTGTGGGTGATGGTGACCCTGGAGTGTGGGTGATGGTGTCCCTGGAGTGTGTTTGATGGTGACCCTGGAGTGTGCATGATTGTGACCCTGGAGTATGGGTGATGTGTCCCTAGAGTGTGGGTGATGGTGACCCTGGAGTGTGGGTGATGGTGACCCTGGAGTGTGGGTGATGGTCACCCTGGAGTATTAGTGATAGTGACCCTGGAGTTTGGGTGATGGAGAACCTAAAGTGTGGGTGATGGTGACCCTGGAGTGTGGGTGATGGTCACCCTGGAGTATTAGTGATAGTGACCCTGGAGTTTGGGTGATGGAGACCCTAAAGTGTGGGTGATGGTGACCCTGGAGTGTGGGTGATGGTGACCCTGGAGTGTGGTTGATAGTGACTCTGGAGTGTGGTTGATAGTGACTCTGGAGTGTGGGTGATGGAGACCCTGGAGTGTGGGTGATAGTCACCCTGGAGTATTAGTGATAGTGACCCTGGAGTTTGGGTGATGGAGACCCTAAAGTGTGGGTGATGGAGACCCTGGAGTGTGGGTGATGGGGACCTTGGAGTCTGGGTGGCGGTGACACTTCACTGAATAAAACTCATTTTCCCCTCTTCCAGCAGCTCTCAGCTGTAGATAGTTTCTTGGCTAAGGGGGGGGGGATTTCTGTGCCCACTTCCCCTTCTCCCTACTGAAATTCTGTCTGGATTGAGTGTATACAGATCCTATGCATGCTTGTCACAGTTCCTGTGGATTTATATGGGCATTCACCTGGATTTCTCAGGAAAGCACCGTTTCCTTGAAGTCCTCCATCACCTCTGGCTCCAGCAATTTTTCTATCCCCGAATCCCTGTGGATTTTCTGAGCCTTGAAAGGAGGAATGTGGTATAGACACCCCATTCAGGGTGGAGCAATTAATGCTCTCACTTTCTATACATTGTTCAGTTGTGGGTCTCTGTATTAATTACCATCTACTTCAAGAAGCTTATCTGGTGGGTATAGCAATAGATCATTAGGAGTCATTTTACTATTATGGTCACTGAACAGAGTGGTAGTATTAGGTTTTCCCCTAGGGTTCATGACCTATCTAATCTCAGGCTCTTGGCTTCATTAACAGTGCCAGGCATTGGTTTGATCTCCTGAAACATACTTTAAAACATTCAAATTTGAAAAGTGGTTGGTTGTTTTCCTAACGTTAATGCCACTATTGCACCAGTGAGCATATCTTATCAGAGTGTCATTATTATAGCTCTTCAGGTTTGTAGTTGAGTGAAATTGATGGCCATCTTCCTTCTCCAGTAGCATCTATACAGCACATTCTAGCATTATCAATACTAGTCAGTAGGGGTGGCGCTTTCAGTTGAGTACCAGCGCTGGTTCTCCATGTTCCATAATGTAAAAATATACTGTTTTCAGCAATGGGATCTTACCACCAGAGTATGGAAGGTGACAAATAGCATTGGCAACAGGCTGTAATGTTTGCACCCTTTGCTAAATACTCAAAAAGATGTAGCCCAGTTCTGGAACTGGCTTTTATTTGGTACATTATGATGTCTAGTTGGGGTATTGTCCCCCATTATACGGTGACTCTATTTAAACTCCTTTATACATGTTTATATATTTTAGGGAGCTTCTTTGGTAGGGGTTTCCATTTTCAAATGGCCTATCCTACTAGCCAATCTCCCATGTAAACATCCTGATCTAATTTCCCCTTTTCCATTTTACAACAGAAATCCATTTGCACCAAAAAATAAAAAAATAAAACAAAAAATAAAATTTGGAGGAAGTTTCTGAGTTGTTGGTGATTGGTGATAGAGCTATGTTCAATCCTCAGTACTTCCAAAATGAAGACTGCTGAAAACAGCAACAACAAATCAATAAAATTTTCTGATCCTAGAGACTGAACAGAGCATTCTGGCTCCCACTTTTGACCCCTTTCTGCATTGTAACCTCTAGGGGACGAGCCCATGGATGTCCCTGTTATAGAGAAAGAAAGCAGATACTGCTGTTGGCCCCACTCCTTGCTCGGCTGTGCCTTAGTATGCATACTGTGGTTGTGAGCTTGGGCTTCGGAGCCAACACAGACCCATAACCACTCACTCTGATCCTGGATGAGTATCTGGACCCTGCTGCCTCACTATGTTGCCATATATAAAATGCACATGAGAAAAATCCCATTTTGTAGAGTGTAATGGGGTGAAGCAGGACTACATGTCTAAGTACATTTCTGTAATACAGAGTACAGAAAGCGCTGTAGAACACTAGCAACCATATGGGTCCCTCACTTCAATGTCTGGCCCTCAACCATTTTGGTTGCTACACTACTATTTTTTTCCTCCTTAGCTTCCTTGTGGCATTCTTTTATAAGAACTTCATATTTGTAGTTAACATATACCAATCAAGCACCCATAGCAAACTTTGATTAGTGTTGATGAGATAAAATTAAAGGACAGTTGCTTGTTCCGCAAGAGCAGGAGCTGGGAGTGAGTTGTGGCTTCCATGCTGTAGTGACAGGCATGCTCTGTGGAGAAGAGATTATTATTATTTTAATATACATACTTGAGTGATTAAAAGGAAGGCTTGAGTGACAAGGTCTTTCTCAAGATTATTAGACTAACCTTAACCAGCAATGAGGGAGGGCAAGACAAGTGCCACTGTGGAGTAGGATCCCTGGGAAGGGACCTAGGTATCAACCATACTCCAATTCATAGCTGAGATTAGTGCAGGATTAGAAGCCTGTGAAAGGCAGGCAGTGCTGCAGGTTTCTATGAATAAATAAATTAAGCTCTGTTCATGTAAATTGAATACTAACTTACTATTGTAAGGCAAGAAAAGATAAGACAGAACTAGAATGGTTGACCTCAGGCCAGATTAGGACACCTGCCCTCTCTGCTCCTGAGAATTAGATGGCTCCTATAGGGCATTCTGCAGTATTGTGCAAAGAACTCTGTATTTGGGCAAAAAAGTGCCACACCACTATAGAAGTCCTGCACCTACACATAGCAAGTTCTTTAGGATTGTACAAGTTCTGAAGTTACATTGTACAGGAGGGTCTGTATCTACCCAGGAAGTTCTGCGGGTACACAGGAAGTTCTGAAGTTCTGTGGGAAGTTCCGTAACTACATGGGAAGTCCTGTTGTTACTTGAGAAGGTCTGTGGCTACAAAGAAAAGTCTGCAGCTACACATGAAGTCCCGAAAGCACACAGGAAATTATGAAACTGTATAAGAAATTCTACAGCTAAATAGAAAGTCATGCAGTATTGTACAGAAGGTTCTAAAGCCATCTAGGAAGTTCTACATTGTTGTACCGGAAGTCCTACAGTTATCTAGGAAGTTCTACATTATTTTACAGGAAGTTCTGCAGTTCTGTACAGGAAGCTTTCTAGCATATAGGAAGTCCTGTACAGGGAATTCTGAATGATGTCTATAGCATCATTTAGCTACAACTCACCCTAACCTTGACTCTAGACCTAAACCTAACCCTTCATGAAAGAGACAGGCTCATATTAGCTACATAGGAGACAGACAGGGACATCTGCCAGGGAACTCTGCATCCTCAGGCTACACGGTGCCTAACCTTGGGCATAGCACATCAAACAACTCTGCCAAGATCTAAAACTGGAGTTGTTAGACTTGAGAGGCTTGAAGAAAGAAAGCACTACCTGTGCTACATGGGCCAAATCCAAGATCTTT
This sequence comes from Mus caroli, assembly GCF_978045245.1. NCBI lineage: Eukaryota > Metazoa > Chordata > Mammalia > Rodentia > Muridae > Mus > Mus caroli. The sequence continues at coordinate 27,563,754 of NW_028227269.1, forward strand.
GTGTTTTAAATGTTTTGCTCTGGAAATAGCAATGACCACAGCTACGAGTACCTGCTGTAGATAGTAATACCATAAGATGGTAGCCACTGTCTATGACACTAGTGATCTGTGACCATTAATGCTGATTAAGAATGTGAGGAAAGGTCAGAACTGAGGAGAGAAAGGGCAGACATCTGAATTAATGATGCAATAGTAATCATAATCAATACTAGCCCCATCCATATAACACACACACACACATACACACACACTAACATAATATACAACGACAGAAAACAAATAAACAAACAGAAAAAGCAGCAGAGCTTGACCAGGGAGCCTTCCCTCTTTCCCTGGCCTTGCCATCTTTCTATTCTGGCCTCTTATGAGGCCTCCATGCTTGCTGTATGAACTCCTTGGCAGTGTCTTATGCTTTGTAACAAAACACAAAACAACTGGAAATCACCAGATCTGTCCAAAGGTCTGATCATTGTCACATGTAAGCATATGACAGAGCTGTAAGCCTAAAAGTTGAAATGTGTATTTTCTTTTATGAAAAGACACATGCCTCAAAATTGCTGTTACTAGATGGCGGCAGCAGAGGAGAGAAACAGCAGGTATTTTTGGAAAAATACACTTATTCTCACTTCAAAGTAAAATTAAGTACTAATAATTAATGAGACAAACTCATCTTTCTATTTTATTTATTTATTTTTAATTGATTATTTTATTTATTACATCCCAAATGTTGTCCCTTCCTCTCTGTTCCCCCTCCCAGAGTTCTTCACCCTGTCCCTGCTCTCCTTCACCTCAGAGAGGGTACCCCTCCTGCAGCCACCTGCCCTGGAGCATCAAGTCACTACAGGATTGGGTGAATCCTCTCCCACCGAGGCCAGACAAGGCCACTACATATGTGCCAGGGGCCTCAGACCAGCAGGTGTATGCTCTTTGGTTGGTGGCTTAGTCTCTGGGAACTCCCAGGAGTCCAGGATAGTTAACACTGTTGGTCTTCCTATGGGGTTGCCATCCCCTTAAGCTCCTTCAATCCTTCCCCTAACTGACCTTAGCTGAAATGCCCAAAATAGGGAGATGGAATCTGAAGAGACCACCCCCAGTAGTTAGATAGGGCCTTAGTGGAGGGATGAGGTCACCAACCCACCTTCAAAAATTTTGACCCCAAATTATTCCTGTTTAAAAGGAATGCAAGGACCGAAATAGAGCAGAGACTAAAAGAAAGGCCATTCAGTGACCAGCCCAACTTGGGATCTATCCCATGGGCAGGCATCAAACCCTGACACTATTGCTGATGGTATGTTGTACTACCAGACAGGAGTCTAGCATGGCTGTCCTCTGAGAGAAAGAATCATCTCAAAAGGAATATTTTGAAAAAGGAATACTGTTTTAAGACCATCAAAAAAGTTTTTGATGAGTGACGTGTTAACTATTTGAAATTAGTATGGAAACAAAATTATCAAAAGTTAAGTCAAAGCTTAGAGTTTTGAGTCAATTTGTTACATATATTTGAATGTTTAGATTGATTCACACACACACACACACACACACACACACACACCATATTGTATGAGTAATCAGCCACAGCGTTTCAGAAAGCTATTGTTAAATTTCAGTAAAACTGAGGCCAGCTATAGACAGCTGTGGAAAGCAAGCTTCTTGACTTACAGTAACCACTGTGGAGCCTTACTCCCATCTTAGATGAATGTGTCTTTGTGTGGAGTCTTTCTAACTGTGACAGGTCTCAAAATCAAGTGTCAATATAAATTGTTCTTAGAGATTGAAATTGCTCTTTCATAGAATTTCAGACACAATTTTTGAAAATAATGTCATATTTGAAGATAGTTCTCTCATTTTAGAAACTTTCTTCCTATACTTTGAAAGAGAAAAGATCGGATGTCTTCATAAACTTTTCTGGGAGGGGTGGTAAAAGTGAGTCTGAGTTACTTTATTTCTATTGGAATAATGTGGGAGCCATAGCTGCTGTGGTGACAGTGTCCGCTGTGTGTGGAGTGAGGAAGTGACAGGACTTGAGGCACACTGCATGCCTAGACTGTGGGCCACGAACTTTCCCTGCTTTCCAGTGACACAGACAAGAAATGGCCATGCTTCATTGGAGGGGAGGGGTGGGGTGATATGTGTGCTATGGTGGGTGCATATGTGTGTGTGTGTGTGTGTGTGTGTGTGTGTGTGTGTGTGTGTGTGTTGTGCTAGAACTTGTAATCAGGACCTCACACATACAAGGAAAGTGTTTTTCTAACACTAAGCCATATCTCCAACCACAGAAACACTGGTCAGGCCTGGGCTCACATTTAAGCACTTGCAAAGATTGGGTTCAAGTCTTCTTTACAAAAAAATTAAGCTCTGCAAATTAATTGATTATATGATCATGCACTTAAAACAGGTGTCAAGGCATCACATGGCATAGTGTCTGACACTGTAGAATTAAAGGAGAACCTGGCCTGCATCTATGGCATAGCTCCTTGAGCTCTTTCCCCAGCACTAACAAAAATTTAAAACATGTATTGGCCTAGGTAGACTTAAGCAGCCAATTAAATACAATATTTCAAAGTGTTTCTCTCCTCATAAAAGCCAGTGAAGGGTCGAACACCTTCTAATCCATGGCTTGCATTGTAGTGAGAACAGACCCCATTCTATATGGCTGTATAACTATAATCTGAGTGCATACTAACATGCAACCTATAGTAAGTGTGCTCTACAAGTGGCCCTGCATGCTCAGCTCACTCCTCGGGGAAATGCAAGGTTCATGTGCTGTAAGCGTCTGGCTACCACACTTCATAGACCGTCTACGGCATCCCCAGTGCTCTGTGTGTTCCTGCTTCAACACACCCTGCCCAGTACACGCTGTTGATTCACTGACATTGAACACCCTACCAGCAGCTCTTCCTGCCAGTCACGGAAGGAGTAGCCCTAATACACCTGCTTTCACTGAGACACACAACACAGCCTTCTCCTTTCAGGAACACCAGACAGCTCTCCTTTTTACATCTAAACTACAAAAGGGTAATCACATGACTCTTCACCTGAAATAGACCACAAGAAGGACATTTGCCTGCATTATGACGTAGACAGATCTGAACCGTGCACCTTACAGGCGATTATGGTGGCCTGAGGGAGGGTGGAAGAGGCTGGAGAAAGGCTACATTGCAGGTGATCTAGAGTTTGCATTGAAGGGAAAATGAATTAAGACATTTTCTTGTTTTTTTTTCTTCTAAGTGTTTTTGTGTGAATTGGATTTGGGGGATTGTGCACTATTCTAGACATGGTACTAGATCCAAGTATAGAAAGATGCACAGCCTCATCCTTGAGTGGATTCCAAGTGAGGTCAGGGTGGGCTTATTCTGATCTCGCTCCCTACAGAAACACCTTCTTTGAATTTACAAAGCAACCTGAATGCCATGCAGTTGACTTCTACTGGGCTACGTGTTGGCAAGTGACTGAGATTTCATTAGGTAAACAGAAAGAACAAACTTCAAAATCCGTGTTGTTCCTGAAAGGGGGGCTTAGCTGGGAGCCAAGATTTATTTTTCACCTTGTAAAAAGAGAAAAAAAAAATCTTACCAAACAAAAAAATCAGCTATTATATGGTGACTTCTGTACTTCTTTTTATAGGAATTTTAATTTATCTATTAGCTTCCAGTGAAAATTTGTGGTTTCTGCTTTAGTAATATCTAGGTACCATTAAATATAAAGTTTGGAAGGACAGCTTAGAAATATTTTGTCATTAGTGACAAATTTTAGTATAAGGACTTTAGCCTAAAATGTCATTATAAAATAGAGACTTGAAACACCTAAGTACTGGGCTGGGGATCAGTTCAATGGCAGAGCACTTGCCTGACATAGGTTAAGGTCTAATTCCTACCTCCACAGGAAATAAAAGTAGGTCAATTGATAATCACAAAATAGGAGTGACAGGACTTGGAAGGTTGTTAAGTGATAAATTTAATGATGCTGGAGGCTGAAAAAATGAACTTGAAAGGACTGGGGCAACTTCTCCTGGGTTTCTGGAGATGGTGGGAAGGGCAGGGTCTCTGATAACAGGTGAGACCCATTGCAATGGTCATAAGGATGTTGTATAGCTGTTAAATCCAATCCAACAACCATCTGCTTCAAAGTCAGAGGTTTTTGAAATTTCAGTTAATTTTGTCCCTCTCTTATCTGGTATGATCATGGTCAGGTACTATTCAAACCACTTGGCTTCAGGTCACTCATATAGATCAGGTTCTTCTTGGTCTAACCTGCTACATTCAACTGTTGATGTGCCCCATGTTGATATGCTAGGTGATATTTCCTATATCAACCAGGTCAAGAACCTCAGGCTTTCTAAATATGAGAACTTTCTAAATATGTACCAAGGGCTACTTTACTTTCTCAAACATTTTAGAATTTCGGAAACTTCCTCTTCCGATGATGTCTCACTATATAGTAGAAAGATGCAGCCTGGGAAGGCTTACTTCCACCATACATAATTTATATGATATTGCCAATGGAGTGTGGTCCATGCTGGAGTACTTGACCAGGAAAACATGCCAGCTATGTGATAGAGGAATTTGTGGGTATGATATTGTTAAGAATGCAGAGATGGGAATGATGTCTTAGATTGAAGGGGATACCCAATGGAGGGATATTTTCAAAGAAGGAGATCTGTAGTCATGGAAACAAATTGAAGTGGTCTTCCAACCAGGCCAGGAGCCAAGGATGCTAGTGGCCCCCACAGTGTGGAAAGGCAAGGGTAGAGATTCTCTTCTGAGCCTTCACAGGAAGGCAGTCTTGCCAACACTTCCATTATTTTGGACTTTTGCCCTCCAGTGTTGGCAGATAATAAATGACTGTTGGTTTCAAGCACTAAACTAATTTGTTATAGGAACTCTATGGTCTCAGGAAGCCGTGCACACACCAGATCAGTCTGTATCATGTATTTAAATTGGTGATAAAGACAGCTCATGAAATTTTCACCGCGATCAAATGCCATGTATGTAGAAACACTCTGTAAACATCTGAGTTCAACACAGAGGTCCTGGTTTTGTCAAAATGAAGGTATGCATCCAAGGAAACAATAGGATGCTTTCCTACTTAGTCACCGCCCTCTCCCAACTCCCCAAGCTCTATGTTTGAGTTGAGTGTAAAACTAGGGGCACTCTGAGCTTTTGTCAGTGGTTTGGTTCCCGAGGTCCCTCCCAATGGGCCTTGGTATGCTTCACCCTCTCCAGAAGAAGCCAAGAAACTTGTGTGCACCTTCCCTTTCTACACACAAGGAAGTGACGTGCAAGTGACTGTCTCTGCCAGCTAGTTCCCGGAAGAGAAGACAATGGGGTGTTTTAGAAAGAAAAATGAGTCAGACAACACTATAGATGCTAGAAATAAAGAAGGTCAAGGTATAAGCAAGGGCCTACCCTGCCCACTCACAGTACATAACTACTGAATCAACAACATCTGTTGTTCAACACTTGAAAGCAAAGCACATCTCTCCTGCACAGCCTCTTCGAAACTGTGCTGAGGACTCTACCACCTTCTTCTGGCTCAGTAAATGAATGCCGATAAAAGCTCATAGGCCGTCATTATTCCTGAGCTAGCCAGGTTGTTTGTATTTAGTAACCTAACTGCAGTCAGTAGTCTGCCAGAACTGTAAGGGAGATTTCTGAGCTTTGCTTCGAAGGTAGAGGGGGCAAGAGGAAGTCTTTGTCTCAGTCTTGTGATACAGTCTTAAGACTCTTTAGAGATTGATATTTGCAAACATTTCCTATCAAACAGCATATTTGCTTTCCCAAGGATAGACGACCACATTATGATAAAGCCAACCCACGCTACCTCATGATCAGGGATGGTGTAGTCAAGACGTCCTTGTCCTGATCCCCTCCCACTGCTTAACCTTTCTAAGTCTACTTCTTCCTCAGTAAACCAATTAAATAGAGTGTGATTCTATGAAGGCAAACCTACCCTTCTCTTTGAGCCCATCTTTCAGTCCTGTGGTGTACAGCATTTTATCTTGTATATTTGTGAGACCTTTTCTAACTCTCATTGCAGGTATTTCCACCCATGTGTAACTCTGATCTATGGCATCATTTACCAATTAGCAGTAGGAGTTGTCATTTAAGTATTGAATGAGCAGTGGCCTCAATATTCTCATCCATAAAAGGGCAGTTCAGCCTAGATCACCGATTCTCATGAATATCTATTAAAATTGCCAGGTCAGCTCTGATGACCTTTACCAAGGCCTAAACAGCCTTATGACTTAAAAGCTATAGGGCCAGGGCCAGGCATCAGTATTTCTATTAATTTACATGAATTAATAAAATTTCTACCAATTCTACACATGATGCTTGGTTAGTTTATTTCATCCATTGTTTTCTTACTTCAAACCCCTTTATACTCTTTAAATTTTAGTTAGAAGCTGTATGTATGTGTCTACAAGTGCATTTGTGTATATAGCAGCACATGTAGAGGCCAGAGGACAAACTCCACTGTCTTGTTTTATTGAGACAGTCTTTTTATTGAGGCCTGGAACACACCAAGTAAACTAGACTAGAGGTGCCTGTCTCTGTGTCCCTAATTCTGGGAATACAAGCACAGGCAGCCATGTTTAGCTTTATTTTAAAAGGTGTGTGTGGGGGGGGGGGTCTGGGAATCGAACTCACATCATCAGGTTTACAAGGGGAAACCTCCATCAGCCCTCAGCTGTGGGTCTTGAATGTCGGCATTTAGCTGGTTGATAATCATTGTTGCCCATCACTCCTCTCTTCCATGACTTTTATCTTAAGTTTGATTGTTAGATTGTGTGTTTCAAGCTGGCTACACATTCTTTGACCCTGTTTATCTCTCGTGCTAAGATAATAGCCCACACTCTAGACCGATTAACACTTGACATTAAAAGTGGCTCAGCTGCTTCCCAGGAGCAGCAGCTTTCCAAGGCGTTGCTTGCAGCTTCTCCCGTCTGTGTGTGACTCTGAGGGATGGGATGCATCCAAGAGCACAGACGCTCATTTATTACACCTGGTTATCTTCCTCACATGCATTGAAGCTCGTGAGATGCTCATATTATTTGTCAGATGATCACCTTCTTGTTCAATTGGGGCAATACTCTATTTCTTCACACTTCTCTGAATTACACCTATAATTTTCCTTTTTAGTAGAAAATCTTTGATGATTTTGCTAGATCAGATCTGTTGGTGCCAGTTCTTCATCATTCTTGTTTTTATTTTGGAAGAACTATTTTTTAAGCAAACTTATATAAATATTTTTAATATAAAATAGCTCTGTCTTCTGAATTCTGCAATTTTGCTGAGAAACCAACCACTGTGATTCTGACATTTGTAAAAACTTTCTTCTTGGCATTTGGTTTCCATTCATCATCTTCTTCATGGCTATTCCCATTGGGATTCTGGAATGTTGAACTTGTGGATATATGCCTTTTATCTCATTTAGAATGTTCTTAGCCTGGATCTTTCCAAAGATTGTTTTGTTCCTATTGGTCTCTGGGGTCCTTGTGTGCATTTGCCTCATAGCTTATACTCTTCATAGCTTATAATGATATACATATCATTATATCTGCCTATATTTTTCTGTTTTTTGTTTTTGTTTTTGTTTTTTCGAGACAGGGTTTCTCTGTATAGTCCTGGCTGTCCTGGAACTCACTTTGTAGACCAGGCTGGCCTCGAACTCAGAAATCCGCCTGCCTCTGCCTCCCGAGTGCTGGGATTAAAGGCGTGCGCCACCACGCCCGGCATGCCTATATTTTTCATTCCACCTATTTATTTATCTGAGTTTGTGGGATGGTGTGAGTGGGGGTGTACATTTGCCACAGATGCATATGGAAGTCATAGGACATCTACAGGAGTCAGCTCTCTCTTTTCACAATGTGGGTTCTGAGAATTGAACCCAACTCCTCAGACCTGGTGGTAAACGCTTTGACTTATTAAGCCATCTCGGTGGCACTAGCTATACACCAATCATTGGGACTTTTGTCTGACCCATTTCCAATTCAAAATTTTTCCATTTGGTTCATAAGGATATTGCTATTATTCCTATCAACCATATTCCAAATGTCTGTGGTTTTCAGCTGTAATGTTTATGTGTCTTTTTTTTATTATTATTATACCATATATCTATGTAGCCTAGGCTAGCCTGAAACATACTATGTAGCCCAAGATGGCCTTAGTGTGTCATCTTTCTGCCTCTATCTTACAAGTACGAGTATTACATTGATGTGCCACCATACCTGGCCTCCATTTAATTTATTCCTTAAAATTTAACATTTTGTTGGATCCATTAACTGTTTTTATGATAACTTAATTCTTTTCAGATATCCCCATGTGACTCTTCTATTGGCGTCATTTGAAAGGTGTTTCTCAAATCTATCTGGCTGCACGCCTAACTTGTTTTACTTTGTTTGAATTGTGAACAGCGTGAAGGATACATTTTCACTTTGCTCTGAGGCTGGCACTGTGTGACCTTATCCAGGCATATGCTTGTTTTTACATGTCTCTCGAATGTCAGGGTTAAGGATAGGGTGCCTCACTCCTGTACACCTCAATTCCTATTGTAATCAAAGTTGTGGTTCAGTTACCATGGGAACCACACTGTCTCCTGTTGCCTTCGTTCTAGAGAACAGCTCTAGCTGAAATGGCACATGTCCCTGCAGTTCCTTCCCAGTGGGCTCTGAGATCTGATTGGAGCCCCCAGTCAAGTTCCTTTGCATAACTCTCTGTTTAGACATGCAGATCATACCAACAACTCTGTTTTCAAAAAAATTTTCAAGCAGGAGCTTAGTCCTAAGTACCAAGTCTTTACTCCAGCCTTCTCTCTGACATGACTCATGTCTGTGCAAGCTATGGCTGCATTCTGAAGCTATCAGATAGGTGAGATGGAATATGATTTTTCTCCTTATTCTTGAATGAGGGTTTCTCTCCAGTAAGATCATATACCATTGGCTGTCCAATCTGTCAGGGGTGGTTATCTTATCCAGGTCTAAGGACTGTTTACTGGAACAAAAACTCTTCCAACACCACATCTGTAGAGTCACATGTGCTCAGGTCTGATGAGAAAGGCTACTCCACCCAACTGTCTAGCTTTGGAACAGCTGCATAATCACAGGTACCCTGATATGTTGGACAGACAACTTCTTTTCCTTTCCTCCCCAGCATAGGCAGGTCGAATGCTTTCCACTGACACCCTCAAAAGTGATCATCGCTGACACAATCCCACTCTCCTGGGGACTAGGAAATAGAAGTCTAGGTTCCCAATCTCTCAATACTGTCCACAGCGCTTCAAAGGGAGATGTCCCTAATTCTCACTTTCAGGATGATAGAAATTTGACATCAAAAAGCTTCTGGCATATTCCAAAAGAAGACACTGAATAGTAAATACAAAATTCAAGCCACTAGGTGAATAATCTTATCACTGCAGAGGAAAATATTAATACATAACGCAGGGGAATCACAACTAAGATCCTTTCACTGACTTAAAGAAGAAAAACATAATTTTTACTAGACTCATTCCATATATAGAGGACATTAAGTATTTTAAGCCTTGACTATGAAATACAACCTTGAACTATTTTGTATTCTCAGAAATTCTGTGAGTTCAAATATGATGCAGAGGGAGATTGTTCTGCCTCAAATTTCTAAAACCACATCCACACATCCCAGGGGTCAAGGCCTGCTGACCTAGTATTGATCTAGTCAATCTTGGAGCATTCCATATCTGATAAAAATCACATAATTAAGTAATGAGCAGCAGAATGCTGCTGAGAAGTTATTTTTAATTCTTATTCTTCTGTCTTTTTTTTTTTTTTTTTTTTTAGAATTAATCAGGTTCAAGAAGCACACCAGGTACACACCCCAGGATTATACCCTGGACTGTATGAATTACCCATCAGAGAAAACCACTCAGACAGGGCTTCAAACCAATAGAAAGTTTTTATTTGCTAACCAGTGACTGCACTGTGTGTTCAGGACTCAAGTGCAATTCTGCATCTTCCTGAAGGTGAGCTCTTAAGCACAAAACTATATCCCAGGTTGATAGACCTCAGTTAGCAAGAACAGCTACCTAGAAGCAGAACTACAAAAGACAACTACAATTAGGGACTTTCCCAGAAGTCTGATCTTGAGGGATTAGGTTGGGTCTTTGTTCTCTTTTTGTTGGCAGGTGTTGCTGTCCATATGCTGGTTTCTAAGGCCTGAAAGGCACCTTCCATCTTGGTGTCGGTTATGCTAAGGCCTGGGGCTTACTGAGGAACCTGCTACATTCCCCACTGGTTCTGAGCATGACTCAAATTGTGGACTCATCTCCTCAGCACTAATAGTTTAACAGAATTTATCCTCTGTTTGACACAGCTCAGTAAGCAGTTGAGTAGTCAGAGTCTTATAGTGAGAGCTAGGATCAAAAGAATTAATGGCTCATCCATGGCTCTAAGTAAGGTAGTTAACCAGGGGGACCAGAAGAAGAAAGATTGGTATCAGTTGTTAGATTCTTAACATCTCCTTTCTCTCTCTTAAATGTTATTTCTTACCTTGGCCAAACTTTTTATAATTATTCCTGACTTATATATAGAAGCAATCAATTTCTTCCAGTGCCATACAGAGACCTCATTGTGTCATAAAGAGGAGATCCAATTCTCTTTGATTGTGAAGAACAACATTTGCTAAAGAATCTAACTTGGCTTCCAGATGGAAAGCAAAATTTTCTAGGCAGTCTATGTCTATTGAGTACTGAGTTCCTTTTTATCCCCCATAAGTAGGGCTGAAATTCATGTGCCAGTGGAGGCCATGTTGCCCCACCAAAAGGATAATGAAAATGTGGATGGCTCATAGTCTAGAATCTAAGTTTAGGTAGCCCTGCCATCTTCCCCATTATGGATGAATACTTGTGGTAGAACATCCACAAGGATGCAAAGAAGTAGGGTCTCCTTCAATGTAAACAAGTCAGAAGATGTATCCTTGGATAAGGCATTAGTGCAACCTAGACACTGGAGACCTGGAAGTACACTCAACTGCCATTCCTGGAGTTAACCTGCCACATTTCCTGGAATTAAGCAGGCACTGGTCCCATGGAGGTACTCCAGGGTGAATTTAGGTTAGTCCCGCTTATAGTCTATTAGTGATGGAATTATAACTTATGTATCATGAGTTCTAATATCAACATGATAATGTGATTTGGGTGCCAGGCATAGCCAGCAGTACTGATCTATATCTAGTTGAGAATGGTTAAGTAACTGATACACACTTTTTAGCATCCTGAACACTGAGGCTTCTGCTTTCTCCTGGACCTTTATCTTTGAGGTTACAAAAGGAATTCCTGGGGAATTTGGAGTTTGGGGTTTGTCATCCTCATATTATGGAGGTACCAAGATTGATAAGTTTGGGGCAATAGGCAAGATGACCTGAAGTATAGGTTTCTTTTGAATAGTAAATTTGCTGCCTGGATCTGGACCATTTAGATATAACCTGATATATTCTCCAGGTTCTACTGGTTCCCTAAACATGATCTTAATCTTCTTGGTTGGCCCTAACCTTTATGGATATAGGATTGCATTGACAGTGCCTACAGGTAGGTAATAATGATTTCCTTTCCTGGTCTATGAGAGTCCTAGGTCATGTAGCCCTAAGAGGACTCCATATAACAACCCCACTGAGCCCAATAGTAGTCACCTGGCTTTTGACAGCTTGGGGAGTGGGGCTCATGAGCCAGGAAGGCATAGTATTGGAGAGATCAGAGCTCCTGGGAGGTGGGTTGGGTCTTGGTGAATAGACTGACCGTGAGCTCTCTGGTTTGAGTCTTTCTTGATTCTCAGACCCAAGGCCCTGCTCACTGTTGGAGTAATAATGAGGACCACATGGTATGGGCCTTTTCCAGGTTTGGGTGCGGGATGGTTTTTTTACTCAGTAGTAGTTCCACCATGCTAGAACTCATGGTCTGGCTAAAACATGAGCAGGGCACAGCCTCTCGAACTGTCTGATGAATACAGGGTCTGTTGCAGGGCCTGTAAGAATAGAGGAGGGAATGGTCAGTCATTTCTACCTTATGAACTTCTTGTTATTGGGTGCATCTGGCCTGGAGAAAGGCAAAAGTAAGAGGTTGGCACAATATTCGCTGGTCCAATTGCCTGTTACACATCACAGAGGTGGGAATGTAGAGACCAAAGTGTATCTGCACCTTGGGTAATGAAGCTAGAATTTCAGAATATTGCAGCTATGACTGACCTTATGTGGTGTTTATGGGAGGCCACATCTAACACTTCCAACCTTAGAACCTGTGACCTCACTGTGATCTCTCAAAGTAGTCAGTCAAGCGTTTCTAGACTCATAATTAGCAGTGCCATCTTGCTAAGGTGACACCTTTCACTCCAAGGTCCACAAAGACAAAATGACATAGACCCTGACTCGAAGCCTGAAGGTCCAGGGAGTAGAAAGCACTAGAAGTTCTAGTTGTAACAAGCAGGCTTTTCCAGAACACCATCTTTGAGAGACGTGACTTGTTGTAGGTCCATTGTATGGCCAATGACACACATTTAACCTATTGCAGGAAGTAACCTGCCTAGATTCCAGACTCTGGTCCCAGGAAGAGCGTTTCTTCACAGGAGAGCTGTGGGGGTATCTGTCCTGACCTGTACTCCAGGTTCAGAGTCTGAAGGGCTGGGGAACAGCCAGAACTGCAAACAAAGCTATTGAAGGGAAACTGAATGTGTGAGAGCCACTGCCCACTGCTGGTTCCAACAGGTGCTCCCTGTACCATTGGTGGCTCAGGAGTTAGGCTCAGGCTTCTGTTGGTTGTTCTAATGGTGAGGCTTTTTCTGAGGGGCAAGGCAGCAAACATCAGCTGTGTGTGGCAAATACTGAACTACCGTTCAACAGTGAGGAAAAGAGTGGAGTGGAAAATGTTAGGCACCCGAGAGGCTTGTCCCAAATGTGGCATGCTATTCTCCTGCTCTTGCAGTGGTTTTTCTAAAGCTCAGAAATAAGGGATTTACTTCAGGCAGTGTTATTAGACCACACCCCAAGTGTGACTGCTTTGAATCTGTTTCCCCAGAAACTTAGACTATATGACAATTGTATTCATATTTAGTTGAATAGGAGATAATTCAGGTCAGCCCTTGGATTCTAGAGATTTGACACTCACGGGAAAGATAGGGCAAAGCGTAAATCCCGGATGTTCCCAGGGATACATACTGCTTGCTGTCTACCCTGTAACAAACACATGGAGCCTTCTAGTAAATACCTATGGAGGAAGCTTGATGACTGCAGAAGCAGACACCATGCTGTCCCTAACCTCGTGGGACCCCATCCCTCTCCCTGAGGTCTTTTGATGAAGAATGAAAGGGGACCTGACTCTGCATTTTGTGTCTGAACAGTCTGCCACCCCTGTGGACCTGCAGCCAGCTTTCATTCTCAGAACCCTGGCTGTGCCCCTGGCAGCTACTGCCTGCCTCTCTCTGCCTTGACCTCAGCCAAACTCTCACCACTAGTGTTTCCCCTCCCCTAGGGGTCTCCTGTTCTGGAAAATGGCGAGTCACACCTTCTGCGGATGCTGCACTTCCACATAGCCATGAGCAGTGTCGGGCCAGTAGCTGGGGCTTCATTTGCTGCTCTGTTTGCTTAGTTAGATTAAAAAACTGCCTGGCAGGAAGCTCTCCAACCGTCATAGAAGATGTGGGGCTGACATTTTTCCTGTGCCTTTGTTCCTCATGAAAACCCAATGGCATTTGCTTCACAAATTCAGAGGCTGGCTTCACTGTGACCTCTGGCCTGGACCTTAGCCCGATGGCAGAAGGAGATCCTACAGGCAGGCTCCCCAGAGTTCTGATGTCACCTTCCCCACAATAGACCACCCTGTGAACTCCCTGTCTACTCCAGTATCTGAAAGTGTCCATGGTGACCATGTTCACTGTACAAGGACCACACAAGAGTGTTCTTGGAGCACTGACAAAGAAACCTGCCCTCCATGTGAGTATGGAAAAGGTAGCATGGAGTATGTGCAGAAAGGCCTGTTCTGAGATAGGATAGCTCTTTAATCATCTGTTCATTTCCCAATTTCCTATCAGACACTGAGTGCTTCCTGCATGCCAGGTCCTGTGGAGATGCCACGGGGAATAAGGGAGATGAGTTCTGAATTTCAAAGGACTTTCTCATGGTGAGAAAAACAGGGTGGGACTAAAGAAATATTGGAAAATTAAAAATTGATACTATGAATAAAGAAAAACCTCAGCTATAGAGAATACCATCAAATCTAAGAGCAGAGTGGAATACCCTTTAGGCATGCATGGGCTGTGACTGTTAGAGGCAGTAGCCTGTTCAAGGGTCCTGAGACACTCACAGAAGAGTGCTTGCTCCTGTGCTTGTGTGTGTGTGTGTGTGTGTGTGTGTGTGTGTGTGTGTGAGAGAGAGCTACACACTGCCCTAGAGTTATGCTAGGAAGAGATTCATATACCAGGTCTATTCATGGTCTTCAGTGACTTCATTTATGATAGGTGTAGCTCCACTTGAAAATTTAAATAGAAATATTGTTAAGTATTATTTATTTGTTTATTTATTCATTAAAATAATTAGAAGCCCATTACATGTTAATAGAAGCGATATATATTTATGAAAAATAGCCATGTTTCCTACAATTATCAGGGAAAGGCAGTGTTTCAGGTTTCCCACTGCATTCTCTTATTCTGCCTCACCACACTGCAAAAGTAGTTTTACCTGACACGTCTGAAGATCATACTGCTGGGCAAGGGAAGACCTTGGCCACTCACAAAGGTGCAAGGCTGTCTGAAGGCCTGGAGTCACATTCTAAGAACTTCTCTAGGAAACTCTGTTCTTGCGTCAGGAGAGGGAGAGGAAGATCCAGAGCCATCTGCAGTGTTGGTAGGAGCAAGGTCACAGAAGCTCCAGGGGCAGGGGAAACTGTTGAAGCTCTACGTAAAAGATTAGTAGCAGCTCTGTGCAAACTGGCTTTGCCAAGGTCATCGTTTCGCCTAGTGGAGCATACACAGAAAGCTGGATGCTCTAGGAAAATCGGCTTGCAAACTGCTTTCCAGAAGGCGCGGGGACAATAAGCCCGAGCCTTGGCTTGCGAACAGTACCCTGCAGTCAGGTGTAACTGATAGGGCATGGTAGAATCTGTCTGTAATCCTAGCACTTAGGAGGTGAGGTGGAGAAAATTACAACAGAGGAGTGGAGGTCTTCCAGGCATAGGGTTTCCATGTTTACACGTGGAAGGACCGTCCCTGCAACTGACCAGCCTGTAGGAAAGAAGGCATCATCTTCTCTGTGTCCCTGAATCCTTTCATCCATAAATAAGTGCCAGGCTCAGAGAACATTGTCATCTGTGAGACAGATCCCCATTATGGGACCACAAAAGACCAGGAAAACATAGAACAGGGAGGGATCACAAAGAATGCAGCCTTCTTCTGAGGTCTGGACTGCCCCCTGGCTGTCAGTATGGCGTATGGCTCTCCGTAGATCTGGTCCAGCATGTCAACTAGGGACGATTTTCTAGGCCATTTAAATAGGTGAAGTGATTATGTGACCTGGTGATGTCTGGTAATGTCCCAGTGGTGTCTCTACACAGTAAACACTGCGTGGCCCCCATCTGCCTGAGGACAAATCTGTGCCAAAAACCCAAGCCCACTCAGAGACAATTCCAGAGGGGCCAGTGCTAATTCCCACTCCACTGACAGTACCTTAAATTCTACCCCCAGAGTCATAACAGAGCTCATATCCAGAACTGTAAACAAGGCAGTTGTGAACTTGGCTTCCATCACAAGCCCATTAGAACATGAAGACGGATATTTGTGGGCTTAGTTCAAGCATGAATGCAGGTGTTTTGATCTATGAAGAAAGCATCTATATGTATAATTCCTATCAAGAAACATTTTGTTTGTTTGTTTGTTTGTAGTGCTGAGGCAGGACTCAATCTTGAGCATGCTAGTTAAGCTCTCTGAGCTAATCCCAAGCCGTGTCTTTAAAATACAGGCTATATTCAAAGATGGTTAGGGTCACATGTAAACATTATTGGATTAGTTCTCTAAAGAATATTTTAAACTCAATTTTAATATTTCAATGTGGAAATAAGCAAATGTACTGTGTACCCTATTTATTAGTATAAACAAATTATAAATAATTAATTCATATGTATTTCTATATACATGAGAAAGAATCTTTGGGGTTTTTTTGGTTGTTGTTTTTTAAGTATACTCTCAGGTTTCTTATAAAGAATTAGAAATAGGATTGGGATGATAGCTCAATGAGTATCTTGCAAGTCAAGTACTTGTCTTGCAAGCGTGAGGACTTGGGTTCAATCCCTCAGTATTCAGAAAAATACATATGTACCTATATGCATGCATGCATACAAACTTACATAGGCCAGGTATAGAGGGACATATTTGTAATGCCAGCTCTGGAGAGGCAGAGACAGGTGGATTCTACCCTGCCTAACCTGTTTCTTGAGTCCCAGGCCAATGAGAAACTTTTCCTTGAAACAATAAGAATGGTGGCCTCCAACCCTGACAGGTATATGTGCACAGGCCGTGGGCATCTGTATATACACTGAGACACAACAGGAACAGACACAGGCATGCACACATAGCAAGCAAGCACATAGTATGCATGTACCAATTCGGAGTATCTTTGGGGATGCTAGGAAAAAAGGCTGGGTTCAAGATGAGCTGTGTGAAGCAGCTCTGGCCACAGTGAGTCTGTCTGTATTGAGTTTGATGATGAATGCAGCAAACAAGGATGTGGGACTTTCACAGTGTATTTTTAGCTAGCTCTAAGGTATACCACCCTCCCCTCCTTGCAGAATTATTTTTAATTCCCCAGAGCATGCTCCCTGCCACTCATCACCACGTTTGGGGCCTGCTCTTTTTCACTGAGGCTGCAGTGCCTTCCTCTGGGTGCCGCTCATCAATGCAGAACTGATTTGGAGCTGAACTGTATAATAATAAGCCTTTCAGCGCCAGCCCCACACTTGCCTTGTAATTAAGGCCTGATGGTTGTGTTGACGGCAAATGAAAGAAAATGGCTTTGTTCTCTCTTCCCTGGCTTGATTGCGGGTTCTCTCGCTCACCTGAATTCCACCCATCCTGCATTGTGCCTGTGATTGCTGGAGGACCATAATTGCAGTCCCAGCAGATGACATTTCCAGGAGGTACAGTCTGTGCAGCTCCAGGGGGAACTGATGGAGCCTTGCCTGGTGAAACTCGTCAAGGGTAGATCTAGGGAACGCCTATGTGGAAGTTAAGCTGGGACCAAACACTGGGATCCTCCTCTGACATTAGCTGTACCCAGTGGTGCATGGCTGCAGCCCGTCTCACCCTCTGCCTACAGTCCAAAAGGACAGGCTGAGCACAGGCGCTGTCGCAAAAGTTCAGTAAGTGCAGGTGAGCCACACCTTTGAAAGACCTTTGGGGCTGAAGAGGTGGCTCAACAGTTAAGAGTATTTGCTGTTCTTGCAGAGATCCTGAATTCTATTCCCAGCACCCACATGGCAGCTCAGAATTACTCTAGTTCCTGGGGACCTGATACCCTTTTCTGTGAGGTATCAGTAAGACAGACTCCAGACTCCACAGGTACCAGACATGCGCATACACAAGTAAAAGCTTACTACTCCTGCACACAAACAAAGAAACTGAGGCTGGGGCAGTGCCTCCATTTTACAGTGTTTGCCATGGAACCACAAGGACCCCAGCTCAGATCTCCAGTTCTCATATAAAATGTCAGTGTGGCAGCTCACACCTGTAACCCCAGTGCTTAGGAAACAGGTACAAGAGAATCCATGGGCTCTTTGGCCAGTTAGCCTACAGGAATCGGGTTCAATGGGAGACCTTGCCTCAAAAAAGATGGTGAGGCATCAGTAAGACAGACTCCAGATAAGGATGTCTGGCCTATGAGTACACACACACACACACACACACACACTCCTCTGGCAATGACTCAAGAAGGGGATCAGAAGCAGAAAACACTTAGGTAAACACACTCCTTTGAGCTGTCCTGGTACACCTTGCTTCCTCTGGAAAGGGCCTCATTAGACTTTATATACAACTGCAGCTGTGTTCATCAGTTCTCTTTACTCACAAAGACTAAACTCAATGCCGGAGAAGACATTTGTAGATATCCATAGTACATAACCTGCCAGCACCTTGAAGCTGGTCTGATGGCTAATCTGGGTTGTCATCCTGACCATGTCTGGAATCAAGTAAAACCCGAGCGGCTGGGCACACCTCTGGGGAAATTCTCTTGATATGGATCACCTGAGGTAAGGACACCCATGCTAAATCCTGATCATTTGAGTTCAGAAGCCCCACCCTAAAATCTGGGCCACGCCTTCTGGTAGAAACCCACATCAAATGGTGGAAAAGAAGAAAGCTTTTGCTCTTTGCCTCCTTGCCCTCACTCTCACTGACAAGATCATCAATTTCCCTGCTGAATTATGCCTTCACTGCTGTTAGAACCTACTTCTTTAGAACTCTAAAATAGACCAAAGGCAAGCTAAGACATTCAGACTCATGGAGGAGTCAACTACCTCTCCCTTCACCTTCCCATTGAGAGACAGCCATTGCTTAACTAATCCAACAACACCTGTAAACCACTCTAATAAATCCCCCTTTAATATATGTATATGTATGTGTATGTATGTGTGTGTATGTGTATGCATATAGATACGGTGTATATTTATTTAATATATGTATGTATGTATACATGTATGTATGTATTCACCCTGTCAGTTCTGTTACTCTAGAGAACTCTGACTAACACAGCTAGTGTATGTGCCTTTGGTATTTGGATTTTACAGGAGATGCCCAAATCTGGAGTATTTGTCCGAGAACATATATCAAAAGGAATAACCAGAAGTCGATCAGCTTCCATAGGACACTACATGAGCCCTCCCACACTGCCACAATTTGTCTCAGGGTAGGCTTCCCCTCACATAAACATCACATTTGCTCAGAGAAACTCAATTCACACTTTCGCAACTGCAGTGATCACTCACAGTGGAAAACAACCAAGCCTCCTTTCCTGGAGGCTGAGTCTGGGTTTATCTGACATTCCACTCATCTGCTGGACAGGCTACTCAGTGGGAAGGACTATGGTGCAGAAGTGAGGGTTGGCCCATCCTGAGGCCTTGGGCATGTTCCTTACCCTCTTTCATTCTTAACATTTCTGCCATAAAAAGAAAATTTAAACCATCTGTTATAGTGGATTCCTGTAATCCCATCGCTCGGAACGGAGGTGGGGGTAAGGAGAATCAGGAACTTAATGTCATCCATGGCTATGTAGTAAGTTAGAGGTTATCCTGGGATGTCTCAAGGAAACAAAAACAAAAATGGAGGAAAGGAAATTTAACTTATGGCAGAGACCAATCACTACTTCTTTATTGTTATCTCTATATTTTCATATACGTTTTTATCAAAATATCTGGACTTTTATTGAGTTTTAAAGTTTGCAGGAAGTGTAACAGTAAGCATATGACAGTACAGGTCAGAATGTTCATAGGTCAGCATGACTTCAGGGATGCATGCAATCTTCACACCAAGCCCAGGGAGTGGGACATGGGTCCCTGGAGCATATATGCTCATGGAGAGGAGGTTGCTAGGGGGCAGAGTCCCAGGCTCTGTTCAGAGAACCTTCTCTTAGAACACCCTTGAGGAGTGTGTTAACTCAGCCACTTCTCTTCACTCATCCCTCCTATCTCTCTGTCCCCAAGACTTAGAATAGCATGTCACTTGGACTCTAGCACCACTAGCAGTGAGGTTGACGTCTATGGCAGTCCTGCCATAGGTCTCACCCAATTACCTTTACCTTTCTGAAGAGCTTGGTGGCCCAAGGTCTCATGATGATGTGCATGTTGGTAAGCTTGCCCAATAAACTTATAGAGGTTGGCAAATTCGAAGGCTTATGTTTTGCTTTTTTTGTATTATATTTACCTACATTGACAGAACAATGAAAGAAAATATTTTTAAGTGCTTGCTTCTTCCACCTCTCTCAAGAAGAGTTTCTAATTATTTTAACTAAACAGTCTAACCACTCAGGATGCCCACAGCTCTAATGGCCAGGTTTTGTAAGTCACTTTGGTAGAAACAGTATTGCTGTAGGTTGGCTTTGCATATTGATTGTTACACATCCTTTTAACCAATGTTAAGAAAGAGCAGAGTGAAGATCAGAACTTTTTAATGAAATGGCTCCTGCTATTGACACTGATGTTGATTTATAATCTGGCAACATTTTAGAATTCAAAATGAAGAGCTTGTTTATCAGATCACTTCATAGTATGCTTGTAAATATAGAGTTTTTAAATTCTGTGATGCTTTGCAAAAATAGTGTGGAAAAAAATGAACATGTTGTGAAGGCAGGAAATAACCCAGGGATCTTTATTTTGTAGGCTAAAGAGGATTGCATGAGGCCTTGATGCACCAATAGACTAAAACCTTATGCTGACAAATTGGGATTCTCTCAGTCATAGCTGCAGATCCTGTCTGTCAGGGTCCAGCCTTTCTGGATGGATGTGCTCACAAACCTAGCTAGCTAGCAGAGATGATGAATAATGTGACCCAGCTCTGTATTGACTAATGAGGAATGAGGGTTGTCATGAAGAGTAGGTTCAATCCACCTCACAGTTGGGTACCAGCCCAGAGAATGGGTTGTCTGTATATGGTGCAGCTTGTTTGAGTCATATCATATTTAGTAGCATTGCAAGAATGCAAGCGAACATGCATCCTCGGGGCTAGAATGCCTGATGAACTCAACATGTAAAGAAAGTTATATTCAGTTATATTCAGCCTGTTGCTATTTGTGGTTCCTATTAGCGGGTAGAAGTAGGGACACGTGTATGTGCAAGGAGCATTGCATGTGCATGTTGTGTACGTGGAAAGCAGGAGTTAACCTTGGGTGTTATTCTGCCTTGTATTTTGAGACAGTTTCTTACTGACCTATTAGTCTAGGATGCTCTGTGAATTGCCAGGGTCACTCCATCTCCAACCCCCAGAGGCTACCTACAAGCACATGCCACCAGAGCCTGACATTTTCACATGGGTTCCAGGGTTCAAGCTCTGGTCCTCATGCATACACAGCACCTTGCCCATTGAGCCCTCTCTGTATATCCACTATTCACACTCTTCAAGGCTTTTTCCTTTCCTAAAATGTCAGCCTGGCCCTTCCTTACCCTGGACCAAGCCTCTGCCTCCAGAATGCTAAGCCTCCCTCAGGCTTACTGTCCAGTGCACCAAGCTACTGATGGCTTCCTCTCTTAAGATACTTGCTGATGGTGTGACCCCTCAGAGTTCTAGCTCCCTCTTATTTGCAAACCTTTGCAGTCCAGGGAGAATCTGTTCACCTCTGGGTGAGCATGGCATAAAGCAGGGCTCTGCCATGGTATTGCCAACTTAGAATATGATGGCCTCCTTTAGTCTTTCAGTTAGAGTTGAGCCTACAGGGGGCTAAGAGGTGCATTCTTATCCCATATCCTATCATTCTCTCAGGCAGTTCAGTGTAGCTGACTTCCCTGTTCTTCCATTACGCTTCAGTAGGGATCCAGTAGTTACCCAAATACAGCTCCTTCCCAGAGAACCAAAGGGAAAGCAGAGTGTGCTTCTTAGACTCTCTGTTCCCAAACCGGCCTGAATCCACTGAGTGATCTCTCTGCTTTCCTTCCTTATTAAAAGAAGTTGGAAGGGAGAGAGGGAGGGAGGGGAGGAGGGAGAAAGAGCAGGGGGAGGGAATGAATCAACATCTACCTCACAAAAATGTAACTATCCTCCTTATAATGACTCTACAGTCTAGCTCTTCTAGGACTGATTATACTTTAAATTATTTAAAGTGATACAGAAAGAAATAACTTCTGGTGTTTGATTTTAAGAGTTGAAGCCAGGAAGTGGTGGTGCACGCCTTTAATCCCAGCACTTGGAAGGCAGAGGCAGGTGGATTTCTGAATTCGAAGCCAGACAGGTCTACAGAGTGAGTTCCAGGACAGCCAGGGCTACAGAAACCCTGTCTCGAAAAACCAATAAATAAATAAATAAATAAATAAATAAATAAATAAATAAATAAATAAGAATTGACATATACTGGTTTAACATTCTGAAGATGTGTCCCTCCCCAAGTTTCTCATGGCAGATCCTACATGCAGGAAAACACCACTTCTCCTTGGCCAGGGTTCCCAGAAGATAAGTAGGGCTAAGCCTGGGGACACAGTAATTTCTTGCCCCCAAAGTTGCACACAATTCTGGAGCCAATGGTAGGGTGGCAACATGGCCAGGCTCTGCTAGGAAGCGCCCAGTCCACACTAGCTCTGCAGTCTCAAGCAGATCACCTTCCTGGAAATCAGCTTCTCTAAAAGACAAAGCTGTTTGAAATTCCCTTGCCCTAGGCTCAGGATTATTTTGAGGATCAGATAAAGGAATTAACATGGAACCTCATCTTTGAAAGCTTTTTATCACAGGGGAGAGAGTGAGCAAGAAGAGCAGGCACAGCTGTGCGGAGGAATCTCATTGTCCCACGTACACCTTTCTGCAACTTGTTTGTAAGAACAGTGACTGTAACTGTAGATAATCAGTAAGCTATGCCTGGCCCAAGGCCCTGTCTCCACACAGCGGGACCTGTCTGCAGCAAGAGTCATACATGAACTCAGGTTCCCCTTGTTTCTACTCATATACAGCTTTCATTCAAGTTATACTCTGCAATGACAGCCTACAAAATACAACAATTTATCTAGATTTCAAGAGATTTTGCCATTCCAAAGGACTTGTCTGTCAAGCAACTCTTTGCAGGAATGTTGGAATATGGTGAGTAATTAATAACACCATCCTGGATCTTGCCATACCTCAGAAACAACAGTGGGACATGACCCTGTGCACATGCCCACCCCACACCCATGCACACATCTCTCTTTGTGTACTTGAGGTGTTTTCTAACACACACATACACTCACAACTAGGATATCATAGCTGATGCTGATAGTCCTGGGCTCCATCTTTGTCTTTGGTAAATATGTTAGATATTGGTATTTTTCCAATTGATTATTAAATATTCCTGTCTCCCAGAATCTCCGCATCTTTGATAGTGACAGCAAAAATGGGGCATAAGAAAGAAAACAGCCAAAGCCCTTCTGCACATACAACTCAGAGGGACTGGGTATGAGGGACTGGCCAGAAGATGGCTGTCTTCCTGGACACTAATCTTAAAAGTATCAGATTAAAGAAATGTTTGGATGTGATATGAAGGATGACAACAACTTTTTGAAGTTCACATAGAATCATGGCTGGGGTTGGGGGTGGAGAGCCCAGACACAAAGATCTATTATACTCTCCAGAAGGCAGTGCAACCTACGAACTTGGTATATAGCCAAGCTTTAGGAGATGTCAAGACCAGAGTAAGCACGCTTTCTTTCCAAGCTCTGCTTCTGTCTTCTGCGTCAAGGGCTCCGTTTCTTCACCCATGTAATTGGCAAGACTCTATCTACAAGTCTGTATGCAGAGTCACTTTTAATTTTCAACTGTAATGCAGGTGTAAGAGTTATAATGTGATGATAGTACCGTAACCATGGGTAGATGGCGGGTGTGACATGCCATGAGGAATAGCACAGAGATTTTTCTAAGAGTATGGAAGAATAAGAGGCAGTTAGGGAACAGGTATGGAGGTGATGAGAGCTCAGCAAAAGGGGGCATCATGGTGGAACCAAAGGACTTTCAAGAAAGAAAGGAAGGCACACAAGGTCGACATCTTCTGGTTTGGGGTTTCTTTGGTAATGTGAAGCTGCAGATTCAAGGAGAGGGACAACCATTTGGTCTGTCAATTGCCAAAAGACACTAGCAATTGGAAAGGTTAGCGGATGGATGGGACACTTCCAGGGTCAAATGCTGGCACAGTGGTCATTTAAAAGATTTTATAAAGATTGATCCCCTCTACGCTTACACAACCAGACACCATAAGATGGGATGAACAAAGCCCAGGATAGTCCTCGTTAGCTACTATTATCTTTACCTTTCACATTCTGCATGAAGAATTATTATGTTCTTGAGTGTGTCCATTGCTAGCACAGCGTCTTAGAGATAGATCCTTACTGTCCATGGATGGTCTCCATGAGAACATAAACAGCCAAATGTCCTCCCAGTGCTGCAGCACCCAGAAGAGAAGATAAGGATATTCCCCCAAACTGATTATTCTTAGCTTTAATTATCTATGTTTTTAATTGCCTGTATCATTTCATTCAACCTGGAAAAATACACCATAATGCACTAATAGAGCCTCATTGTGATTTCCTTGGGGTGATGTTTCCTGGTGTGTACATAACAATAGGCTCTAGGACCAACCTTAAACTATACCTTGTGCCAGTGAATGGTTTAAATGTCATGAAATTATAATAGTTTTAGAAGTATACATTTCAAACCTAAGTTCATCTATCATTCTTTACAGCAATCAAAATGTATACTTTTTGAAACTAGTAATGGGTATATGATATCATGATTTTAGTCCGTGACATAAATGCACATGAATTTGCTTTCATAATCAAGTTTTATACAGAATCTACAGGGCAAGGTAGGGTTGCTCTCCCACTCCATATTCCCACCCGTTTTTCTGAGCATGACTTCTGTAGGCTTATGGTTTATATGCACCCTCATTGGCACTCTGCGCATGCGTGTTTTACTCATGGAAGCACAAGGTAGAGCACCGGGCTTTGGTATATGTCCTGTGTCTCAACAGTGTTAGACTGTGTCCCCTGCAGCATCCGTTTTGTCGTCTTGCTTGTCATGCACAAGGATCGATTCTAGATTCATGTTTTAGCTAGAATCATCGAATCAATTCATTTCACCCAAGATTTTTGATTAAATGCAATACTGTAATGACAATTTTAACATGCATTTATGCACACGTGTGACTAAAACATATTTGGTAGACACTAGGAACTAAAATTGTTAAATCAGCATATGCATATTCAAAATTAGCACACATGCTGCCAAATTCCTGACAAGGGTATTCCATGTAGATCCACTTCAGCCCGCTTGGGAGTTCACTTCCCTTGCTTCCACATACCCAATAGTCAGGATAAAGCCCTTAACATCCCATCCTAGGCACTAAGTCAGAGTCTTGGTGGCTCTGGTCACATCCCCGTGGGTTCAGGAGGCCTTTTATGCATCAGGATTGAGATTACCACAAGATGGAGACTATGAATACAGGTCTGAAGTGAAGGACAGACACATCTTAAGCTTGTTATACATTGGAGGTTATACACAGGATGTCTTTATCTATTGATACCTCCACATTGTAAACTTTGAGCATTGGTCTCCTTCTTGTTATCAATTGAAACCACGCTCCCTGATTAAATCATGGTTTCATTATCGGCACCAATCCTACCCAGGGTCTAGGGAGATTCTTGTGATACGCTAAGTTTACTCAACTTAATATAATCTAGAATTGCCTTTGAAGAAAGCCCAGGTAAGGAATCGTGTGGATTAGGTTGTCCTGTGGGCATGTTTTTAAGAGATTTTCCTAACTGGATTAATTGAGTTAGAAAGACCTACCTAGAATGTTGAGAGCACCATTTCATGACTGTCACCAGTAGAGCTTATGGGACCTGATGGAGCTGATAAATGAGGCCGACTAAAGTCTCATGTAATAGCCAACTTTATTCAGAGGCTCAGACAATTCACACTTGGAGGGTTAAGAGCAATCACACAAGTGTTTATGAGTTCTAACTGTATATAATCACAAGAGCACGCCACATGTGGCAAAACATGCTTTTTTCATAGAGGCATATAAAGGACAGTTTAAACATTTAATTGAACAAAAATAGCAAGCAATAATGAATAATCTGAAGTAAACTTGCTCATATCCAATACACATGGAAGAAGTTTACAAACACATTCGAAGGATAATTCTGTTTAGAAGAAACTGAGGTTACAAGAGCCTTGTCTTGTTGTGGTTATGTGTTTGTTTGTTGTCATGGTTTTGTTGCTGTTGTTGTTGTTTGGTTTTGTTGTTTGGAATGTTCTGACCATCACACGGAATTCCTCTCACACAACTGAATTCCTAGCCCCTGGACCGTGTTCCAAGGACTGCGTCCTGGACTGAAGAAAGAGAAAGTGAAGTTAGGAGAGACAGGCACGTTGAGCTCATTCGCTCTCTCCTCTCATGGCTGTGACTGGGCGCTTCAAGCCCCTGTCACTGTGAACTCCTTGCCATGATGCGCTCCAGCATGGAGTGTGAGCTGAAGGGAAAAGGTTTACTTTTCTGCCCCTAAGTTGCTTTTGTCCAGTGTTTTGTTAACAGTATCAGGAATGAAACTTGAGCAATGTGATAGGAAAATCTGCACATGGCAAGGAGATTTGGACTCTCAGAACTGCCCAGATGCATACCAACACACAAAATATTGGATTCTATGATCAAAACTGTAATTGATTTGGACTCTAATCAGATACCTTTAAACACAGAAAGAAAAGTCTTGCCCTCACCCTCCCTTTTCTGATGTCCTGCTGTCTCTCTTTAAGATGCCGTCTCATAGTCTGTTGTAATGTGCCTTCCTGTCTTATTATAGTCTTTATTTTCTGTAAAGGTTCCTTCCTCTCTCTTTTGAAAATCTGGAAGTGGACATACTTTGAATTTCATAGACGTAAGAAATTGAATTATCATCTCACAAGCTGTTCTGAAACAGTGTGTACGTAAGCATGGGAGTGGGGCTCCGAACATATGGCTAACTTGGCATGAAGGGAAACACAACCCTATTCCAGCAGGGAAGATGGTGAACCAGAGAGTTCCCATGAATTATTAGCATAGGTCCTTCATCACGCCCTAGAGTGTGGTCCTTCCATCAGTAGAAACACGGGGAGAGGAGGCAGGGATGTGTATGCAAGTCATAGGGATGTTCATTCCCACAGGCAGCTGGGACGCACTGCTTCCTCGCCACCATCTGGACTCCAGACGTGACCACTAAACTATAAGGAAGTCCTGTTGGAAATTGCCTTTCAGCTCCAGATGGTGCGGAGACACCAGTCTAGGAAAGCCAACCCTGCTCAGGACAGAGTCCTTGGGCTGTGTCTCACGGGGTCTCATTATTAACTCCACCCCAGCCCAGGCGTCTACTCCTCCCTCTGCTGCACGAGGACTGGCAGACAGTTGCCTGGATCTTACTGTTCAGCTTTGCAGGCCTGAGGAAGACATACTGTCAAAACATGTCCCTCATGTTTTAGCCTAGGCTCATACAGAACGCTGAAAAAGGAAAATTTTAATTTTTTCTTAGTAATTTATTCTTTCATATATTACATCCTGACCACGGCCTCTCCTCCCTCCTCTCCTCCCAGTCCCTCCCCGCAGCTCTCTTCCCATCCCTCCCCTCCCTCCAGCTCCCTTCCCATCCACTCCCCCTCCATTTATCCCCAGAAAAGGGAAGGCCTCTGGGGATATCAACCAAACACAGCATATCAAGTTACAATAAGACTGGGCACTTCCACTCATATCAAGGATGGATGAGACAGCCCAGCAGGAGGACGAGGGTCCAAAAAGCAGGCAAAAGAGTCAGAAAGAGTCCCTGCTCCCTGCATTAGGAGTCCCACCAAATGACCAAGCTATATAACTGTAACATATATGAAGAAGGCCTAAGTTAGGGCCATGCAGGCCCCCTAATTGTTGGTTCAGTCTCAATGAGCCCCTATGAGCCCAGGTGTGTTGATTCTGTGGGCAGGTGTCCTTTACCCTTCTGGCTCCTACAATCAAGAAAAAAAAAAACAAAAAAAACAAAAACCAAAAACACTATAAAAGCTAAAATAATTTCCACTGGAATGAAAGTGGAGCCATGAAGGTAGCCTACATGCACTTTCTCACAGTGGAAGCCTCTTATACAAAAGACATTTGTGCCCTGAGAAACCTCAGACAAGTCAGGCCTGCAGGGTTGAAGGTGCACAAAGTCAAGTGCTGGCCCCAGGAGTGGAGACCATGCAGGGAACACCTCCCAGGCCTGAAATTGGGAGAGCCTCATCATTCCTGCCATTAGCAGGGCCCCTTTAGAAGCATGGCGAGGCAGAAAGCATTCTGGAGCATTTCCTGATGCCATCAACCAGTGCTAAGGGCATCCAATGTGCCCAAGGCAACTAAACAGAAGAACTGCCTCAAATCAGTCACTCAGCTTCCTGCAGAAAGGCTATTTGTGTCAAGTACACCATGGGGCATTGGGAAGTCTTTGAAAAAGTCTGGGGTGCTATAGTGGTAGTTTTATGTCAACATGATACAAGCATCAGAGAGAAGAGAGCTTCAGCTGAGAAAGTGCCTCCATAAGATCCAGCTATAGGCAAGCATGGAGAGAATTTTCTTAAATTGTGATTTATGGAGAAGAGCCCAGCTCATTATGGGTCATGCCATTTCTGGACAGGTGGTCCTGGGTTCTGTAAGAAAGCAGGCTAAGCAAGCCATAAGGAGCAAGCCAGTAAGCAGCACCCCTCCTTGGGCTCTGCATCAGCCCCTGCCTCCAGGTTCCTGTCCTGCTTGAGTTTCTGTTCTGACTTCCTTTCTGAACAGTGATATGAAAACAAGCTTAATAAATTCTTTCTTTCCCACGTTGCTTTGGTCCTGGTGTTTCACCACAGCAACAGTAACCCTAACTAACAGGTGCTAAAGGATCAATTTTAAATGTATCCCAGCATCATGAGGGTTGGGCAGAGAAGGTGAACATCAGTGGTTCTGTTGTTCAGAAGGTGTCCTATCACTGCTGATTGCATAGATATAGATATATAGATATGTGTGTATGGATATGTTTTTATATATGCAATGGTATGAATGTAACTGTGTGTGGGGTCAGCTAGGCCCTGTGACCCCATAACATCTGTGAAAAGAACAGTGCTACCATTTAAAAGTCAGGGACCTCGAATTTGTGTGCTCAATGCCTCTCCATATTCTGACCTTGAGATCAGGTGCCAGTTGCACAGAAGTTAAAAGAAGCCCAATGGCAGAGATAAGCCTTCAGCTGCAGAGAGCCAGCAGCATGAATCAGGGGGTTCTGTACTCTGACCCCTCTTGTCTTGCAAGACGGAGGCTTTGGATTCTGAGCTGCAGTGGTCAGTGTCCAAGGATGGAAAAGGTATTAATCTGGAGGATTACCTGAATAGCTGGCTCCTAGAACGGAGGGCTGACTGATAGCAATTAGGACATTTGCCACTGTCATGTAAAAGTTACATGAGCAAATGTACTCCATATATATATATGAGTGTGTGCAGGACTATACATGTAAGTGAATGCATGTGTGATATGTGGTGAGTGCATGCATTTGTGGGAATGAATGTGCATGTGTGTTCATGGTTGTGTATGTGAGCATGCATTTGCATATGTGTGTGAATTATTCACATGTGTGTCCATAATTAAGCATACATGCATTTGAGCATAGGTATAGATATAGAGATATGTGTGTATGAGTATATGTGTGTGTGTGTGTATATGTTATAGTATGCATGTAGCTGTGTATATGAGAGTATGTCGGTATATATATGTATAAGAGAGATATATATGTATGAGAGAGCATGTTCTTGATTGGGAATATGTAAGCCTCTGTGCTTGTGTGCATGCATAAGAGTGTTAGGTCCTATAGATTAGAGAAATCCACAGTCACGTACTAAAACCTTAACACATTGAAGAATGTCACAGGATGTGGCAGACAAATGGTTCTAGACTTAGAAGCAGAATACCAACACCATTTATTTTTCCAGTTTTCAGCCTGATTTGGTTGGTGGGGAACAGGAAGATTTCTGAACCCCCTGGGATATCTCCAGAGTGCTCTGTCCTCTGCCTGTTTGTTTACTGTGCTCCCACTAGGGAAAGCAGGAGAATCTGCTCTAGCAGGGCTTTGCAGACCATGTGCATTATGTAGGAGCCTGGTGTTGGCCTCTCCGTCCCCTGGCTGAGCACTCTGAATGCTGACTTATCTCCAGGTAGCCTGTGAGAAGTGGAGCGTAGTGTCTTTTAGAGGATTTATGGTAACGCTGCTGCGTGTGGCTGATGTAAACTGGAGAGCCCTGAGGGTCTCTTCATTCCCTGCCACACTTCACTGCCACCCATTAACACCTCGGCTGTTATTGCCATAGACTGGATTTAATGAGGCCTCTGAATTGGAGCTTAGCATCAGAGACAATGGTTTCAACAGCCAGGCACCTAGCTCTCTAGCTCTTTCCATCTGAGTCTCAAGTTTTCTCTCATTTTTTAAATGCATTCTTTCTTTGATGGTATCCTTTGAAATAATTTAGGTATTTAAAAATCAGAACCATGGCAATATTGTTAATAAAACATTCTAAATTTCTACTCATGAAGATAATTTCTTTTGTTTGTTATGTAAAAGATAAAGCAGGGTGACATGTGGAAGTCCCCTGGGCATTGCCAAACTGTATTTTGTATGAGCAAAAAACCCAGTTTCTATGAAATTAACATATAAAATATTTCTCACCTACTGCATGGCTTCCTGATTTCATTAAAGTAGTGAGGAAGATAATGATGTACAGACTGCCTGGAGTTGGTCAATCTAAGTGTTATTATATGCACTTAGTTTTAGTCTCAAATAGGGCATGCATTTAAAATTGGCAAATAACTCCGATTTCAAAGTGAATTAACTAAATTGTTGTGTGTTTGTTTGGTTTGATTTGGTTTGGTTTTTGGTTTTTGGAGACAGGGTTTCTCTGTGTAGTCCAGACTGGCCTGGAACTCACTCTGTAGCCCAGGCTGGCCTCAAAGTGAGAAATCTGCCTGCCTCTGCCTCCTGAGTGCTGGAATTAAAGGTGTGTGCCACCACCACCTGGCAACTAAATGGTTTTTTTACATTTGTTTGTTTGTTTGCTTGCTTGCTTGTTTATGTATTTATTTGTGGGGGGACACCACCACCTGGAAACTAAATTATTTTTCATGTTTATTTATTTGTTTGTTTGTTTATCTGTGTGTGTGGTAGGGGAAGGAGGGGTGTACTATGGATGTCAGAGAACAACTTGTGGAAGTCCGTTCTCTCCTGGGTATCTAACTGTGCTCATCAGGTTTGACGGTGAGTGCCTTTTACACACTGAACCATGAAATCAAGAATTCTGGACAACACCTTCTTAGCACGTGGATGGCTGTCTTTAAACACAGCTGTTTTAACTGTGAGGCACAGTCAGCCTGCCTTTGCCTCTTGTCACTAACTGTGTCCTTATTGTTCTGTCCCTTAGGAAAAGAACACTAGGAGGAATTGGTGAGAACATCTAGCTAGCATCTCCAAGTCCTGTGGAGGGATCCAGCAGTGCTGGTCCAAAGAGGACCCAGAGAGTGAACTCAGGTACCAAGTCCTTTCCTATTTGATGCTGTGGGTCACCCCTCAAAGTATGTGGGGGCAGACATTACACCATCCATTTCCTCACACAACCACTTCATAGTTACAGAGCATCTGCTGTTTAATTCGCGGGTGCTCTGTTGTTCTTGATACCGGTTACACATGGGTGACATGATGGGGACACATGGCGCCCTGAAGGTGTTGTGACTCACTATTGGGCTACGATTGTGAGAGAATGGGACTGTGTTTCCTTTGAAACCATCACGTGTTCTGCAAACAGGTTCTATACTCAAAGCAGAAGAGGCCGTATTTTGAGTTCACAAATTCTGGTCTAGAGGGGATTCTGGTCTGATCTGGTGGGATGGCTGCAAAAAAATACTACTAGGGGATTGCTGCTAGGTGTCAGAGCTAGAGAACTGGGTGACCATAACGTGACCCAGACCTCAGAACAGACCAAAGCTCAGCCTGTGGGTGTGTGCAGTTCCCTGGCTTCGAAGCCTCTGCTACTCTCCTC
Organism: Mus caroli; assembly: GCF_978045245.1. Lineage (NCBI taxonomy): Eukaryota > Metazoa > Chordata > Mammalia > Rodentia > Muridae > Mus > Mus caroli. The sequence continues at coordinate 27,595,522 of NW_028227269.1, forward strand.
CTGAGTGCATGAAGCTCTCTCCGAGAAAGGGAAAGGCTGGTAAAATGTCAGTTGTTCGGGATTCTCTGGGTGGGAAGCTCTGGTCTGAATGTTCAGGTTCACAGTGCAATAGTAATTTGTTTGTCTGCCAACTATCCCATTTGCCTGTCTGGTAATGGAACTCCATCCCACTCTGTGGAAATGAGAGGCTGCTATTGACTCCCATATGCCACAGCCTGGTGGGGCTGCTGTCTTAAGAGCATTGTGAACTGCAGTAATAGGTCACGGTTGTTCCCATTATTTTCCCTTCTACACCCTACTCATTTCCCCTGAAGAAACCCACTGTGCTCATTGGTTCAGCTTGGGAAAGGCATTAGGCTTAATTGTACATTTCCTTGCAGTTAAAAAAAAATACACAGACAACAACAGACCCTACTCAGGTTTAGTGTTACCTCATACTTTCAGTTACATTCCTGGACTTTAGGTTTCACACATACAGGCTTCCTGGTTTTTCCAGATCTCATTGAGTTTTAGTGATGAGACTGCTTAGTGGACTACTTTCTACCAAAGTAATATTTTAATGAGCCTGTATTGAATTGGTATTTTTAACATTGAATAAATGTTTCCAGGTGAGTGAAGATTATCAATGCAGTTTAATTAAAAGTGTCCGATACAAACCTCCTGGAAAGTGAACAAGCATCAAAAAATGAAGAGGTAGCAACTAGTTTTGAAAAAGCAATCCATGTATGTGCTGAAGAACTTGGCCTTCTATAAGATCTCAACCATGGCAGCCTTTTGATTCTGCAAGATATATCTTGCATGTATATACATACACATATACATGTATATATGCATATGTATATGTATGTATATGTGTGTGTCTATGTATATGTATGCATATGTGTATATTTATATGTGTATATGCATATGTATATATGTCTATGTATATGTATGTATATGTATGTGTCTATGTATATGTGTGTATGCCTATGTGTATGTGTCTATGTATATGTATGTATATGTATGTATATGTGTATATGCATATGTGTGTATATGTATATACATGTGTATGTGTGATATATGTATGCCTATGTTTATATGTTGGTTGAGCAAGTTGAATTTGCTTAAAGAAGGTAAAATGTCTAATCTCTTCGTCCCTTGTTCTCATGACTTTCTCTATGACTTCATGTGATTCGTTAAGCATGTGTTAGCAGACTGTTCTGGGTGTGAGGGCTCCTGGCTTCCAGATCCAGCCAGAAAACAATGATAGTCAAAGACACAAATACATGCATTTCACATGGATGATGCCATCCGGTCCTCAATACTTGTGAGCTATGTCTCATGCTGGCTTTGATGGTGACTGAAGGTGAAATTTCAGAAAGGGCAGAAGACACTGCCAGTTACACTGTGACTTTAGGGTGAGGTGATTTTGTGTATTTGGTTGCCTTGGTCTTTTGAGAAGGGATTCCCACTCCTGTAGTCTAGACTGGCCTTAGAGTTATGGTGATCCTCCCTCCAGTGCAGAAACAAAATGTTGGTGCTTATATGGCCACGGACTAGATCACAGTCTGGAGATAATTGTGCCATAGCTCAGGGTGGCATTATGTGCTGCTTAGGTGCCGAGGCTATGGCTCAGATCTTAAATGGCTCCCAAAGACCCATGTGTACTAGGAAGTTAGACCTTTCATCAGCTGGACCACTAGGAATGAACAATATAAACAGGTCCATTGAGTATAAATGTGTGTTGAAGTGTTCAGAGACTGTGTGTGTGTGTGTGTGTGTGTATGTGTGTGTGTGTGTGCCATTTCCACTTCTGTGAAACTCTGTCTGAGGTGGCATTCACCTGTATGTGTATATGGGTAATTTACATACTCTACCTGAATAGTAAGCATGTTACTACAAGTGTATGTCCTTACTGGGAGAGAAAAACCCAAGACCATCCTCTTTCTCTAGTATGTTCAGGCTGTGTGGTAAACAGACTTTCTCTTCCATGACATGCTACCAAACTATAGAGCCAAAGCGACGGGCCAATTAGTCACAGACTGACACCTCCAGACTGTGAGTTAAAATAAACCTTTCTGTTCTTATGGAGTTGACATGTTGGCTGTTTGCTCTAATGATAGAAAATAAAGTAGCAGAAGTGAAGAGTAAACATTTTAGGGGTTATAACTGCAGAGACTCTGAGGCCAGGAGTCACTGCCATCATTCAAAAATGAACCACAGACAATACTAGACCAATCAGACAGGGCTGATCCCAAGAAAACTCTCTTTGCAAAATGATTACAGATGGCAAGGATGGGATGTCAGGAATGCTAGTAATCCTGTTGGTTTCTGAGATGGGAGCCCCATGCTAGTCTTCCTTACAGACTCCACAGAAAGACATGTTGGGGGCATGCCCATCAAGAGTTTGCTCTTGTGAAAGGATGCAACTCAGGACCCAGCCTGAGCCAGTAGCTGCTGTATAGCCTACAGTCTGTTGTGATCAAGTGGGCCCCAGGAAGCCTACGAAATTCACTGAGGAGTTTCTAGTATTTCCATGGCAACACCACTCTGCCAACCACCTTGAGATCCCCCAGGTGCATGGCTCACTGCTGTGAAAATGACTGACTGAAAAGCAAGAGAGTGTTTCATTTTTATCACAGTTCAGAAGAACACAGGCTAGACATGAAGGGAGAAGGCATGGAGGGCAAGTCATATTCCATCTGCAGTCAGGAAGCAAAGATCGAAGGTGTTCAGCTGGCTTTCTCTTTCTCCCTGTTCAAGTTGAAACCCTGGTATATCCTCCTTCCACAGTTAAATCTCTCTGGAAACATCCTCACAGACAGGCCCCAGGGGCATGTCTCTCCTAGGTGATGCCAAATCTTCTTATTCAACAGTAAGGATTAACCCTCACACCAAGTGAAGCCAGTCCTGTGACTCTGACACCCAGGGAGGAGATGGCTACACAGACCTCACACAGCACTGAAAAAGAGAACAAGCCTAGAAAACTGGCAACACCTGTGCCCGTGTCTCTGGGACAGTGCTGGAGCTACTGTGCAGGGCAGCATCCCATGCCTCGCTATAACAGAATGCACTTGGCCTGTTTTCCCAAATACTATGTAATAGGAAAACAAACAGAAAGATACAAAGACAATAAAACACTAGTCACAAAAGATAGTTATTTTCAAATTCTCCTGTATCACAAGTTTTCTAAAAGGGTTAATTTCAGGAATCACTCGATAGGATACCATAGACATTTTCAAAGGCTACTTTATTGAAGATAAGAATTTGAAGCACAGATTTTTAGTGGAAACATAGATCGGCAGCTAACTCCCCATGCATGCAACATATTCTGTATTATTTTGTAACTCCATGCATGAGCGAGGGAACAACCTTCAGGGAACACCGATGTCACTCCACTTCAGGAAGAATGGGCTTCCAGACACAGGGCAGCATAGGTGGCTGAAGACAGAAGGGCAGCATATCCCAAGAGGTCAGACCAAGGGACAAGTACCACTGCCTTCACCTCATAGAATTTGAGTCTCAGATTCCCCCATCCACTAAAGGGTAATCATCATTTATTGTCAGCGATGGAGATAAAGTCTAGAGAGCATGGTGTTGATTCATGAGACACCGAAGGTGGTACCCAGTCCTGGCCTTTGTGCTGTGCTTGAGATGAGGGTAGATGGAGGAGAACCAACCTTCTCCATCACCACCTGGAGTGGGTCACCACCTGGTGCCTCGAGCTCTTACAAGACTGCTAGGAAGGTGGATCTGGTCCCCATAGCTTTTACAAAGAAGCAGCTTAGGGGAGGCCTGCTGGTGGAGTGAGTACCCCATGCCAGACCTCACACTCTGTCTTGCTTTTGTTATATCTATGTTCTCAGACCAAGGAGACCTGTACAGAGCTTGAAGCTCCTGCAGGGAAAGACAGGGCTTATCTGTGCTCCAGCTCTTAGTCCGTGGCTTGCTCTGTATGGCATGTGGGTGGTTGATCTCAGCAATGAATGGATGACTTTACAGTAAGACAGATGCTACTATGAATTTCACACTAGGAGGAGCTGTCAGGATGACCACTGGTAAATATTACTCATGTGAATAGCAGGATGCATATCTTCTTAACTGCCTTTGTCATCAGTGTCTGTAGCTAGGGGCCAAAGGTCAAAGGAGCCACACTTCTTACTCCCAGCCTTCTCTGCAATACCCTTCCCCTGCAGCCTCCTGGAAGCATCATCTTTTCTAATCTTGGCCTTGAGCACTTAACACAGTGCGCATCCTGAGATCCACACATGATGATCCACTGATTGCAGGTTCCCTATTTCTTCAGCTTCTTAACTCATTGCTTCTTGTAGCCGTACAGGAAGAGAAAGAAGTTTGCCTATAGCAAAATTAGATAGATGCTTCTCTTCTTCTACAATAAAACATCTCTAGATAAATTATTCCATGTCTCTCCTACACACAAATGTATGCTATACATTCATTTGGTGTCTTCAAGCCAGCACTGCATACCAGATACTAGATGGGGAAATGGAACTATAATTCTGCTGGAGAGCTATTGGTGTTGAACTGTTGAATTTGGGGGTGGGGGTATCCTTTCATGTATATATTCAAAAACTAAACACACCATAGAAAGAAAAGTGGAGCAGCTGAAGTGGCAGTTGCAGTGTGGCACCAAAGCAGGAGAAATCGCATCAGTGGAAGCTTCTTAGAAGACTCTTCTGGCCAATTACTTAGATTCCCCATCATCTAGGCAAGTGCTAGGGAATCAGGGATGTGGGAGCTACGCTGAGAGATAGGGATGAGGGAGAGTCCGCTGGACAGAATCCAGCAGGAGCCACAGAAGGTCTCAGCGAGGGCAGAGGTATATAATAAAGATGGAGGTGTGAGCTCGGGAGACCTAGGATAAAGGATCATTCTCATCCGTTTTGTGTTTGAAGTAGTGGGAAGGTACCATGTCACAGGGCTGGTATCATTCGACACAGCAGTGCCTGATTCATGTAGCTCCATGGCTGCACACAGCCCAGGCCCTCTCATTACTATTCATGAAGAACCAAGACTCACTGGCTTTACCATAAAAGACTGAGGCAGAGCCACACTGATTTATATCCGTGCTGTGTGCTCAGCTTTTCCAATCAGAGTGCCTTCACTTCACAGCTGTGTCAAAAATGAAGTGGTGCTCCGTGAGCCACTGCAGGAGGATTTCAAGGACATTTTGTCAAAGAAAAATGCAAGATGCAGAAGAGAAGGAAGGCTCTGGCTGCACACATGTGTACATTTGCTTATATTTGCATAAAGCATCTAGGGATGACAAGAAGCCAGTAGAAATGTTTGTGTGTGCTTCTGCAGATAATTCAGAATCCAGCGAGAAATTTCTCATTATTTTTCTTCATTCATTCATCACTTGCTTTTTTACGTTTGAAACATGCAAATGTCTTTCTTAGTCAAAACAAACTTTATAAGTAACCCAGAAGTATTTTAAAGTAAGTCCCTAACGTGCCCCTTAGTCACTCTGAGTTGATAGATATAAGCAGTTCAACTTTACCGGTAGAGACCAGAAGCTCCTGAATGAGGTGTTTGGACTTGAGCTCTGGCCATGAAAAGCAGGTCACAGTTGTTCCCTGGACATCAGGCCACAGGGATGTTTTTGGAATCCCATTTGACACTGATTGTTGATGCACAGACTCTAGTTGATTTGAACGGTTAAAATCTGAGTTAGGAAATAAGGAAAACAATTCAAGGTATGGTGGTGATAGCCACAAGGGATAAGAAAGATGGAGAAGTCTGGGAAGGGAGGGAGGAGAGAGGGAGAAAGAAGGAAGGATAGGAGGAAAAGAAAGGGAAGGTGAAAGAGTGGAGGGAGAGAGGAGTGAAGGAAAAAGAAAGGGAAGAAGAGAAGAAAGAGGAAGGAAGAAGGACGGGTAACAGGGCAGGAGGGAGGGAGGGAGGGAGGGAGGGAGGGAGGGAGGGAGGGAGGGAGGGAAGGAGGGAGGAGCAGAGAATAAATAAAAGGACAGAAGACATCATCTTGGCTAACAACACATTTGTGTGCCTGCCTTCCCTGTAGCTCTCACATCTCACAAACATTCCAGCCCCTAAAATTCTAAATTACAACTTAATTTACAAAATCTTCATTAAGAGATTACATATTACACTATTCATTTACTTGATAATAGAGTGATAATCTTAAGGGCAGAGTCTCAACTTATTTAAGTAAAGTGGTTTTAAATATAACGCTCGAGAAATAGCTGTGGAATGGAAGAGTAGCAATAGTAATGGCAAAAATTCCTGAGAACACTAAAGGGGCCAGAGGCTTGTATATTAGTTATAACTAACTTATTAAATTAGCTATGGATGGACAAGTGGGGAGCTATAAATATCGACCATCAAATATATATATATATACCATCAAATATATATATATATATATATATATATATACACACACACACACACAATTTTTCTGTTTAAAGTAATCCATATATTATGTAGGAAAATACAGGGTTTTTTCCCCTTAAAGGACGAATATTGAAGTATTTACGTTTAAGTTGTTATGATTTGGGCAACCTGCTTTCAAAAGACTCAAAACGTAGTTTGTGAGTGTATAAATGGACTTCATGTATGCAAGCATATGTGTGTGCATATAAGATATGTGTTATATGTTTGTGGGGCATGTGATGTTTTCATGCATGATTGCTGTCCATGAATAGTGGAAGCAAGCATGTATAGGTATGCACATCTTTTGTCATGTATATGTGATTGTGCGTATGCATGTGGTATGAAGTGAATCTGTAGCATGAACTTATGAGCATCTATAAGTGGGCACATCGCTGCTTTTGTATGTACATGTATATATGTTGTATGATTCATATACTCCATTCTAACAGTATCATAATATAGACCATAAGATCACTAGTGAATCTTAATATTAATTTTTCTTTTTAAATGTGTTTCTCAAACATTCAAGTAAATATTTTGTTATTACATCAAGCTGAGTCTTCCTGTGGATAGAGTCTTGTGAACTCTGCTCCTAATTTCCCTGGAGAGATGCCTACCTTTCTCCCAGAGGCTCCTTGTGGAAACACCAACAAGCCGCCTCCCCTCATTAGCAGAGGACGAGGAAAGCATCTTGCAGGATGGACAGACGTCCGTGGTCATGGCATCTGGCACTCATGATCAGCCACAGATGAGTTGTCAGAACAAGCTTTTCCTCAGCTACACTGCTGCATTTACACACTGGTGTCTGGTAAATGGGGAAAAACGTTACTCAATGTGATCCTGGTATGAGGACTTGTGGACAAGAATGCGCCTACCCACAAGCAAGGCTCATGAACGGCTCTGCTTTAAAGTGGTGTATTACTAACTCTTCTGGATGGGACGCCTATGGGGATGTAGGATGGTACAAGTCATATTGGGGGCTGGGGTAATGGTGTAGAATGTTGGGGCCATGGGAGGATGGTGTAGGTTTCTTGGGGTCGGGGGACACAGAGATGGTACAGGATGGCCAACTTTAGCCCTCTCTTCCTCAGATGTCAGATCCCAGGCCATACAGGGGACCTGGCTGCTGTAAATGTCTGTGTGCTCAGAAAGAGGGTAGGAAGAGCAGACTGTTCACAGAGCTGTGGCTCTGCCGTTTGTCCCATGGAAGATTGACAAGGGCATGACCACGCAAGTTTATCTGTGTGTTCTCACCCTGCTTCCCTTTTGCTGATTCAACACTCTTGCTCCAAACAAATGACATTAAGATAACCTGGTGGCCTAAAGATCTGACACCAGGCAGAGCCTCAGAGATTGCTGACCAAGCTTTGGCTCCAAATGTCACCTTCTGTTCTTAAGCCATAGACTGTGTGTTTGGAGCTTTGCCCGTGTGCCTGTGTCCTGAGGGAGTGAAAGAGCTGAGATACCTGCTTCTGCTAGCTAGGAGTGGGCTGCTGACCCTAGACTTGCCCTTTCCAAGAGGTTCTGTAACTACAGACACAAGGACCACCAATGGTGCCTTTTTTTTTTTTTTTTTTTTTTTTTTGGCTGTAGTAGAGTTGTCTTCCCAATTCACGCCCATGGTATCACAGTTGTCAAGATGAGGGCCTAGGTATGAACATTAAAAAAATCAATGACCCAGAGATTCTGATGTTTAGGGATAAAGACAGCTACCCAGAAATCTACCCATCTGAGGATCCTGTGTGCTGCCTCCATTCCATCTGGTTTCCAAGGACCCATCAAGCCAGCCCTATGGCAACAGTTTTGTTCAGCTCCATCACTTTAGACTACAAATATGGCTCATCCTCTCCTTCCATTTCCCTTCCTTAAACATGTTTATGTCTGTATAGAAAACCCCTACACAAACCGTCTAGTCCTTTGATGGTTTTGTTTTGTTTTTAACTCTATACTGTTGTATCATGGAAAGGCCCATGTACATCTGTGGTGGAACACCCTGGTGGCCAGCCCTTTTCTGTCAGCCATTTTCTCTTCTCCCCAAATGCAGCTTACCTTGAAACATCCAAGTTGTTGTGTAACTTAACTAGAAATAATTCAGGACATTTCTTTACATCATTCTGTTCTACTTTTCAACCCTGACACTCTCCATAAATCTGGCTAAAAATCAAGGAACATCCATGCTGCAGCCTAAGTGGAAATATATCTGGAAATTTCTTCTTCTGAATAATTTAGTCCATTCCTCTGGAATTCAGCCTCACTCAAATTGTCAGGACATGGACAGAAAGGAAACAAATCCTTAGCTAGAATACCTTCCCAGCAGCCTCTTCGCTCCCATCTGAAACCCGAGCAATGTGCTTGCTGCATGCATTTGTATTCTGATCCATACTCCCACTGGAATGGGCCTGTAAGCCTGATTACAGCGTTCTAGGGCTCCTGTAGTCTATGGTTCCTTCCACAGACTAATCCAAAACCCTAACAATCACATAGACAGGTTTATCACAGCACCACGACTGCTTACTCAGTATAATTTTTTATTATTTTTCTCACTGCTGTGACCAAAACCTGACAGAAACATCTAAAGGAAGGAAAGTCTTATTTTAGCTCAGGGTTTCAGATCCTTCAGTCTAGCTTGATGAGGAAGGCATGATGACCAAGTCATCTCCATCAGTGGTAGGGGTAGCAAGACACACCAGCTCGGCACATGTTAGTGTATCTGGAAGCAGAGAACTCAGAACCAAATCATTCTGCTAGCTAGGCCACCATCCCTAGGTTCCAAAAACCTCCCCACATAGCAGCAAGACATGAAAAGGCACTGGTTAAATGCATGAGCCTGTGGAGGACATTTCCCTCTGCTCCATGATCACCTTCCCATTGGCCACAGCTTCCATGAGAAGGACCTCTGGCTTCCCCACAGTCCTGACCTACATTGGTAAATCCCAAGATTAACCTGTAGATGGTTGCAGCAACTTGACAATTGCTTATACGTGAAGTTAGTGATTTAGTTTCTGTGACACTTATGGGTACAGCCATAGCCCAGCTATGTGTGGTCAGTACAGTTGGTCACTGAGAGTCAGGAGCACACACCTTATTACTGCATGTGAGGTGTAAAGCTATTGGAACTCACTAAGGTGGAAAAGCCAGCACTGTCCGCTGGACACGTTCTTTACAGTCGTGTGCTACATCATCAGCCCTTACTATCTCCCTAGCTTCTCTCTGCAGATCAAGGCAGAGAGAGGGGATTATGGCTTAGGCAACTGTTTGCACTGCTCTGAGCATGGCCTGCATTCCTCAGGCCATAAGGAATTATACTGAGTGACGAGGGAGGTTCATCTTTTCTTGATTTGTGTAGCTTGCTCATTGCCAGCATATATAGGGACTAGAACTTCTCTAGATGGCACTGAGCTGGACATTCCAGCCCCAGCTCACCTTCATGCATACTTGACATGGCAATAGTCTGATTAAAAAAAAATGGAGACATAGTATTTAACGTTGTCTTTGTCTCAGCAGTCCTGAGAGTATGCTACACAGTAGTATGCCCTAGAGGACAGGACATCCTCTAAATAGGGGTTCAGATGGTGTTATACCCAGGTGTCCTTCAGCAATGAACACAGGCCCTTCCAGAGTGCAGAGACGCAGATCCACCTGCCCTTCTCACCTGCTAATGAAGGACATGATGTTACCAATTACTATTCACCCAGTTCTGCACATCAGTAGTAATGCCTGTGTGCTTTGCTTCAGTCAAAGAAGTGTATAAAAGTCTACATGTGTTTGTGAATGTTTGTATGCCTGTGTGTGCATATATGCATGCATGTGCACATATACACACATGAGGACCTGTGTGCAAGCAGTGGGCTGAGAGCAGAGCCACGCTGAATAGACAGTGGGAGGCTAATATGAATTCCACTCAGAACAGTGAGCAGCTCTAGCTCCAGCCTTCTGCTTTCGGACATGAGGAATGGAGAAGGAAGGCGTTATGCGGTTGTGCACATTTCCAATAGACCCCGGCAGGCCTTGTCAGGCACAGACTGGGGATGACAGCCTGGAACATGCAAATTACTGTCGAGGTGACTTTGTGCCAAACACGCTGTTTCACGGCTCCCCGTGAATCTGCCAAACCTTTCCTTGCAGACAGGAAACAATGGCAAGGAATCAGACGGTTCTTTCTCTTTCAATATGCATGGCAAGGGTATACTGTAGGGTTTATCTCCATGATCATACTCAAAAGCTCCTTCCTTGCTGTGTGGGCAGTGTGATCTGGGTGGATTGTGTATGGTGCTTATGACTGTACGGTGGGAGGAAGGGTAAGAGAAAGCTAAGCTCTGCCTCCTGTAGGAGGAGAGCTGGATCTTAGGAAATGGGCTGGAGTGGACAGAGTCCAGGGTGATAGAAATTGGCTGTAGAGTCTTCATAACCACTTCTCTGGTTTGTGATGCTGGGCCTCTGGAGAGGGACCTGCTGGGGACCTACTATCTGTAGGCGTTTAGGGAGACAAACCAACCCTATTCGTTAGAAAGGCACTTGCTGCTGGTTGTGAAACCTACAGACTAGCTGCTGTGATAACAATGTCAGCAGGAAAACATATTTCTATGGCAACCGATAGGTTTTTCTTTTAAATTAAATGAGATTAAAAAGCAAAGTGTCTGTGCCTCATACTGAAGCAGGTAGCAGTGTCAGGAGGGAAACGGCAGCGTTTGGCCCCACGAAGTATTCATAAAGCGTGCACTTCTCCACTTTTATCCTGGTGTCCTTTCTCGTGTGCTCATACATCATCCAGACTCTTTGTGGGCCACTGATGTCAACGGCAGAAACACGGAGATAAGATAAACCGCCACTCTCCATCAACAGAGAAGTAAAGCAGCAACGCCCACCTAGCGCTGAGGCTCCTCCCTCCTGCTGCCCCCACCCCAAATGGTCAGGAAAACTTTAAACAGTAAGGGTGATGTTACAAAACGATTGTGTGGCCAGAGTCCAGTCCATAGACATTTGATTATATAAGGGTGGCAGGCTGCTGCCTATGAGACTGGTGAAGCCCCCTTGTGAACTGAGCCTGACGAAGGGACCCACCTTTCTCCCTCTGATATGGCTTACATCTGCATCTTCCCATGCCAGGACATGCTAGTAAAGGCTGAGAACTACCCTGGCTTTGTTGGGTGGAGGTGCACTGACCTGCTTGTATTGTGTGCTGTGGAAGGGCCTCAGATTCTGAAGAGCGAAGCAGTGGCACAGTTATGTAAATTGCCTGTCACATTCTAGTCTCCCCACAGAATATGTATTTTGCCAAGCTAATTGTAAGTTGATCAAAATGTTATTGTGCCCAAATGAGCTTGAATGAAATCTTGGGATTTCTCTCAAATTGTTGAAAACAAAAGAAAAACAAAGCAAAAACCAAAAAAAAAAAAACCCAAAACAAAAAAACACCCCAAAACTCTGTGTGTATGTGTGTGTACATATGTGTGTATGTGTCTATGAATGTCTGTGTCTGTCTATCTTTGTATATGTGTCTAGGTGGCTCAGTGTGCATGTGTGTGTGTCTGTCTATGTATGTCTGTGTTTATGAGTGTGTCTGTTTGTGTCTCTCTTTGTGTGTCTGTGTCTGTCTTTGTATATGTGCCTATCTGTCTTTGTGTCTCTGTATGAGTATGTATCTGTCTTTGTATGTCTGTGTGTATGCATGTGTCTGTGTCTGTCTATCTTTGTGTGCCCCTGTGTGTGTCTGTCTTTATGTGTGTGTGTGTTTGTGTGTGTATCTGTCTGCCTTTGTATCTGTGTGTATGTGTGAGTGTCTGTGTCTCTGTATGCCTGTGTATATGTAGATGTGAATCCGTGTCTGTGGGTTACATGTATGTTCATGTGTGGGTAGAAGTCAGAGGAAATCTTTAGTCTTTCTTTTGTTTGAGACAGGTTTCTCGTTGGTCTGGAAGTTTGCCAAGTAGGCCATGTTAGCTAGCCTGTGAAATTCTAAGAATCAGCCTGTCTGTCACTTCTTGCCATGCCTGGGGTCACAGATATGAGTCATTGTGCCTATGTTTTCACGTGGGTTTTGGGGATGTGAACTCAGGTCCTTACCAGCTGATCCATCTCAGCCCACAAAACATTTTTTTATTTTTAATTTAATTTTATTTATTTATATTTATTTGATTAAAAACCTTGACTAAGTCCAATACCTTTTCCTTTTTCTTTTCCTTTTTCTTTCTGAATGTCTCCTGAGACCCTCCCAGGACCTGGCTTCCTCAGCTGGGTTTTCTCCCAGGGTGCTCCAGTCCAGGATCTTTACCTTCTGCAGACCTCAATCCTTCTCTAGTCTGGGGTACTGCTGCCCGTATGGCCCTAGTATCTGGGTGGGAAAGACTCCATCTTCTCTCTCAGGTAACCCAAGGAGAGACTTGAAAGCAGCAGCTTGTGTCCCATTTGTGATAAATGAAAAGGCTTTGATGGCTCTCATGAATGGAACACAATGAACATCTCATCTACATTTGGTTTTTAAATTTGATGTTTATTTTCTACACTTGCATGAGGAAGAAAGAGCTCTCCTTTTTATTAATTAAATTTGTTCCTTAGTCATTTCAAACATGTACACAATACATTCAATCACTCTCGCCTCCCACCTTCCCTTATTGTGCTCTCTGAAGATATGGTGGATGTCTTACTGACTCCTGCATACCCCTCTGCCAGCTTTGCAGAATAGGTTACCCTGTCACACCATCCATCTCCTGAGGGAGGGGACAAGCTCTCAGCAGAAACTTCCAGATGGAGCTGAGAATGTGGGTGGCCCCTAAAATACAAACCCATTCCAGAAAGCCTGTCCCTGGGTCCTTGAGCCAAAACACAGTCATGTCCTCTGAGGACATCCTGGCTCAGCTATCCCAAATTTGACTTCTTACATTAAATGGTTTTGTTGTGCACTTTGGAAATTGACTGTATTATAAAAAGGATCTCATTTGAAGTGATAATAGTTTATTTATCTTGTTACTTGTCTGCCTACCTGCCTGTCCATCCTGGACCAGAGGTTGCTGGGTAATAAGGCTCTCCTGCTTTGACCACTGGGAAGGCTCCTGTCTACCTATGAGCAAAGTGAGGGTCACAGGTAAAAAACACTTAAGTGGGCTGCACAGACAGGGCTTTGAGCCACCCAATACCTGAAAACAGCACTCGTGGGATTGAAAATTACTGCTCTCAGCTCAGTGGGGAAACATAACGGAGATAAATTGATGCAAATGGCTCTCCACCATTCTAGGATGCTCCCTGGCTGGCTCTGCACATGACAGGTATGAAGCTATCAACAGAGGATTACACTCTGCCCAGCACATCCTATTTAATGTTCAATAGAGTTCAGAAATCTAATAGCACAGAGTAAAATTTGATGCTTTAGAATTCCCAGACCTACTTCAAGCCCTGATTCCTAGACACACCAGTTTGTATCATTTTGACTTCACGCCTAACTCAGGGGCTGTCCTGGGGTTAAATGAGGCCCATAACCAGCAGTCCCACAATAGTAGCTAACACAGGAGAACCCTCCAGAAAGGGGAAGCACTTAGAGACTGCCATGTTTATGTCTTACCCAGCCCACATTTTAAACACAACTTCTGAAAAGATCTCTGTTCCACACTAAGAATTTTGAAGACAGGAGGTTCTCCCATGGCCACTGAGCCAAGCACATCATGTAGGGGCTTCTGTTGTCCTGTGTATCCTGAACTCTCTCCAGCGGGATGCTGTCTTTCTCTGACATTTGAGATGTTCAGTGCCCGTGGCCTTTGCAGCCTGCACACTGAGGAGCAAAGCTATCTTTGTCTACATTTAGGCTGGGCTAGTTCTTCAGGTCAACAATCAATGCCTCATTGACTTTGGGTGCCAACAAGGTCCATTTTTAACAGCTTCAACAGTACTGAGTTAATAAATCTTAGGTTAAGTTTTATTTAGGCAAAGCAGCTTATCCAACAGAGGGATTTTGTACCTTGGGGGCTAAAGAACAAAGAAGTTGAAAGGGCTTCTTTTGATTCCAGTGGTCCTCCCAGGGCAAACCCTGAGCAGGGATAGGATTACAGCCTGACAGAGAATGCTCCTGAGTGTTCACTGGGGGCTCTGCACCGGAAGCTACCTGCAATTGGTAGCAGGTGGAATGGCCCTAATCCCTCTTTCCCACCAGGCTCTGACCTTGGCTCTCACTAACTCTGCACCTGCAGCCTACCTTCCCAAGCCCCAGTTTTTCGGCTTTTTAAATGCTCTGCATCTCTGTGTTCTCCCATGCCTTCTTCTCTCTTATGGATCTTTCTGTGATTATTCATCCTTAAGCCTGAACCCAGAAAAAAATGGGTTGAAGGCCACTCCAGGTGTCAGCTCCTTTTCACCCAAGTCCAGCAAAGGGCAGCCTTCTTCCTTGCTCTGTAACTAGCCCCAGCTACCTACTTCACTCACTTTCCAATGCAACACAGAGACGCTGTGCTCAGGAGCTATCTTCTATATTCCAACCCAATGGCAGCTTTCCATTGGTCTAGATCTGTGGGTCACAACACCTTTGAGGGTAAAATGGCCGTTTCGCAGGGGTCACCTAAGGCCATCGAAAACATGGATATTTACAATTCATAACAGTAGCAAAATTACAGTTATGAAGTAGCAATAAGAATAGTTTTATGTTTGGGGCCACCACCACAAGACCTGTATTAAAGGATCACAATATTAGGAAGGTTGAGAAGCCCTGGTCTGGATCCACTCCATTGCAGCTGGCATTGCTGACCTCCTTTTAAAGAGCCTATGTGTTTCCTCCTTGGTGTTTCTGCCCTTTAACAATCACTCCTTCTTACCTGCATGGTGGTCCTTAGCTCGGTCCACTTATCACCCTTCGCTATTTCTTTCTGAAGCAGTGTGTCTTGGAGTTGTTTACTACCCAAAAGGCTGCTGTTCTGTTTTCTCCTTCTTTCCTACTTTACACAGATCTTTTAGGGTCTACTATTCACAGAAGCCACATTCCCTCTCATTGTTTCACGGCTCTGAAGAGAACTCTCACTTTTTCAACTCTGGTGCTCTAGGTTCTGTGTTTAATTAATGGTATGAAAGCCAGACAGGTTAGAAATCCTTCCTTATAGGATCTTCTAAGAGTGGTTTCTACCAGCTCTCTGTCCGAGTAACAGGTGCTTCCTTCTGGTTACTTCATGAAGGTTCTTATCATACATGCTCACCCCTAAACCTTGACCACCCTGCCTTGCATTTTCCGAAGTCTTGGATTTCCTCTGCTACCCTCCCACTTTCCCATTCCCTCCTGCATCACTCTCCCATCCCTCCCCCACAATCTCCCCTCTCCCTCCATTCTTCACTCTTTTCATCTACCTTCCCTCCTTCACACCAGAAACCCAGCTATATGAGTGGACCCTTTGAAGATTCGGGAGACTAAAAGACAAAGTGGCAAGAAGATGATGTGGGCATCCAGGGTGTGAGGAGATGTCTTCAGTCTGTTAGATTCGTGTTCAAAATGTAGCAGCAGCATCGTGGTCTATGGTATACTTTCTAAGATGATTTTTAGTTTTATCAAAACTGATGGCAGTCTGGGCTGTCTTGGATGGGAGGCTAAGAGAGTCTCCAAGACATGCTTTATACAAGGTCAGTATTGGCTTCCAAATTCCCTAATTTTCTGTAGTAAATAGAAAGCTAAAATATAAATTCATTTTTCTTACTGACTTTAGCAACGGCTGCATTTGCCAACAATGAGGCATGTTCTCAGCACATATGAAGATGGTGGCAGTGCTGGGACAATGACCAGAGTTCTGGAAGACTCAGCCTGTCCTACCAACTGGTCCTCCAGGCTGCCTCCCAAGGCAGCCATGTGCTGGAACCTTTCTCCCCTTCTGTCCTCACAGGTCTTACTCTCCAATGACCTATACTGCTACTGGCAAGGAGGAGCATGAGATGGCAAGTCAGACAGGAAAGTGAGGTGCAAGGAGAGGTCCATTCTTGTCAGATCTTGGGATGTGACTCTGAACCCTTAGCACTTGTTGACTGACATGTAGGTCTTGAGCAGCAGGAAGAACGGAAAGGGAAATGGAAAGTAAAAAAAGGATGGAAAAGCATCGTGGCTAACAGCATGTTAGCAATTAAGTATGCTTGCCTTCCTTATAGTTCTCACATCTCACAAACACTCTGATCCCTAAAACTCCCTAGCTTGCAACTTGACTTACAAAATCTCCATTAAGAGATTACGTATTACATTATTCACTTTCTTGATAATTGAGTGATAATCTTAAGGCCAAAGTCTCAACTTTACAAAAAAAAACATCCTGTATGACATTGATTGTTGATGTACCAACTTGAGTTGATCTGAATGGCTAAAATCAGAGTTCCAAAGTAATAACAGATCAAAGTTGGTAGTGATAGCCACATGCGGTGTCCAGATAATTGGGGCTCAGCTCATAATTCTATTAAGAATGGCCAGATAGTCGTAGTCTAATAGCACATATTTGCCCAGGGTCCTGTGTTTGTCCTTCCCAGTCCACTGTGGAGACTTAAGGACAAGCAATACCAGCAGAGAGGGCATCCTATGTCTTTTCCATCAGTAGACTGAGAGGAAGTTAATGAAGTGGTGAACAGAGCTACTTCTATAGGAGGTAGACTCAGAGTTG
Organism: Mus caroli; assembly: GCF_978045245.1. Lineage (NCBI taxonomy): Eukaryota > Metazoa > Chordata > Mammalia > Rodentia > Muridae > Mus > Mus caroli. Next base: position 27,612,519 of record NW_028227269.1, read on the forward strand.
AAATAAGTCTTATCCACGCAGGCTAATGGAATGTGGGCAGCTCATTCTTTCTTCTCTAAGGCTCTCAGAGCCTGAACAAACTCTCACTGGACCCAGTAGCAGTGTCTCCTCAACCATTCAGACCTTAATAAGAAGTAAGCATCCAGGGACACCATGGTAATGATGAGGGGACATAGTGAAGTGTTCAAGGTACCACAGGCAAAGGTCACCTTCTTGAAACACTACAGTTCCTTATTAAAGGGTTTAAGGTGGTGTCATAGTTTGCTTTCTATTGCTCTGATAAAGACCACAACCAGAAGCAACTCAGGGGAAAAAGGGTTTATTTGGTTTACAGGTCGTAGACCATTATGAAGGAAAGTGTGGGCAGAAATCAGAAGGCAGAAACTAAAGCAGAGACTGTGGAAGAGTGCTGGTTACAAGCTTGCTCCTCATGGCTTGTGTAGCCTGTTTTTCTTACGTAACTCAGGACTACCAGTCTAGAGATATCACTACCCACTGTAAACCAGGCCCTTGTCCTTCAATCATTAACTAAAAAGTGCTCCACGAATGAACTTGTCTACAGAACAATTTGATGCGGTATTTTCTCAATTGAGGTTCCTTCTTCCAACATGACCCTAGCTTGTCAAGTTGGTAAAAGTAAAAATAACAAGCTCACCAGCATGTAGAGCATAGAAAGACAGAGCTCAGTTCCTAGTGTTTGCCTTGTAAGTGCGGGGATCTGAGCTTTAGGTTACCAGCCTCCACCCAGTGTAATTGTGCATGCTTAGAGCCCCAGAAACAGCAACATTGAAAGAGATCGGCAGATCTCTGGAAACGTACTGGCCAGCTAGCCTGCTTAGCAAAGTTCTAGGCCAAGGTGAAACCCTGACCCAAACAAAACATGAAAGGCACCCGAGGACTGACCCTCTAGGTCTTCCTTTGACCTCCACAAGAATGCCATGCAAACTTGCACCTACATGTGTACTCATGAGCATGTACCCCACAATTGCATCACACACACATAGAGGGCTTTGACTTGTATTATAAGAAAAGTAGCTTAGAATTATCTACTTCAGGGTTTTCAACCTTATCTTTACCTGGAACCCTTTCCTATGTGACATCTATAGGCACCTAGGAAGCTGGAAAAAGAAACAGCAAGTTAGAGATCATTGGGCTCTCTAAAGAGTGAGTGTCACCCCCACCCCCAACTTCCACCTCTCTAAGATCTAGAGAGGTACCTGTTCTTCCCCAGCATCTTCCCCCTGTGCTGTGAGCTATCAACACTAGCTGTCACTTCACCCACCTCAGAAGTCCAGATAATATGCTCAGGTGCAGGTGAGATGGCACAGGAGGTCCCTGGAGGGTAGGGCGTGATTGCTCTCTTCCCCAGTCAGAGGCCACTGTGCCCTGGCTCTAGCAACTTCTTTGACTAACTCTCAAAGCCACAGGCTCAGCTGGAGTTAGAATCAAGGAAAATGAAAGGCAACATGTATTAAAATTCAAATCCTGGTAACCGGGAGACATGGCACCAGATGGACCCGTGTCTCAGAGTGACAGTGAGCTGCTGTCTTGTGCAGGGACTCCCAGGTGGACGGACTGTGTGCCATGGGCCCCAGCTGTCCTCGTCTGGGACACAGACATCCTGCCTTCCTGTGCCTTTGGCTGCCGTTTCAGCCATCACAAGCAGGTTGACAGCTTGTCGGCACTCTGACACCCTCCGAGAGCCTTGCTGCTCTGGGCCTGCAGGTGGGGAGGTAAAAACCCCCTTGGAGCCACTTCACAGGTCAGATGCTGGACTTTCAATGTCAGACTATGTGACCAGCCTGACAAAGAGCTTGCTTAGGTTCTAGTGAGACTCTCTCTCTCTTTCTCTCTCTCCCCCTCCCTCACTCCCTCCCCCCTCTCTCTCCTTCTCTCCCTCCTCCCCCTCCCTCCCCTGCCTCTCTCTAACTGTGTGTTTGTGTGTGAGAAGGGGGAGTGTGTGAGTGTGTGAATGAGAATGTGTGAGTATATGTGTGTGAATGTATGTGTGTTTGTGTGTGTGTCAGAGACAGAGGCGAGTATGTGACAATGAGAACGAGTGAGTGTGTGTGTGTGAGAGAGAGACAGAGACAGAGACAGAGACAGAGACAGAGACAGAGAATTGTATTTGGCTATGCATCTATATATGTCTGTATATATGTGGAGGAGGCTAGATTAACCTTGCCTATATTATTCAGGAGCTATCTATCTTGCTGTTTGAAACAGGAGATCTCACTGGCTTGGGGGTCACTGGCTATACTGTTGGGAAGTCCAGGAATCTGACTGTTTCTACCTCCTGAAAACCAGGGTTACAAGTGTACAGTACCACACCCAGCTTTTCGTCACATAGTTCCTGGGGCTTGAACTTTGTTCTTTGTGCTTATACGGGAAGCACTTTAATAGCTGCATGATCTCTCTAAGCCCCAGTAATACTATCCACCTTTCTACAATGGCAAGTCATGCTTGGGACAATACAGGTGGCTTCTGATAGAGATAGCACCCCACCCCACCTCACACACACCTGTCCTCCACTGCTCTTCACTTCCCAGAGCTAATTACCCCGAAACACATCTCCAGTGCCTGGGCTAGGTCTTCACTGTGTGAGGTGGTGTATCATTCTTTCCTTCACCGTGGCCTCTGTCTGAATGCATCCCAGCCCCTCCAGGCTTTCTCAGATGCAGACTGGAGAGCATCAGGCTGAAAGGCCGCCTGATTGTGGCATTCATCATCGCTGCAAATTAGCTCTGCATTAGGCGGATTTGGTCATGGAATGCTGGTCTCCAAAATGCCTCTGTCTGAGGTTGCAAGGCACGGGGCCTTTTCAAGCCTGCCAGCCGCTGGAGCTCAGCTGCAGCTCTGGGTGGCTTTGAATGCTAATCACTGCGGCAGCCCAGTTGTCACTGAGCCTTAGTACTGAAAAAAAAAAACGCCATCCGAAGCCATCATGAGGCCAGGAGATGATTTCAGATGAGAAGCAGCACACGCTCCGAGAGTTCTTTCCTTTTCGTCACACGGCACACTGACAAAGTGACTTATATTCAGAGCGGGTGGAGGACGCTCAAGGTCACATCAGACACCGGAGTTTTTGTTGTAGAGATAGCAAGGGAAAGACATTCCTCAGTGATCACATGTGGAGCCGCTCCCCGATTAAATGGGGACATCAGCTCACTGAAGAGCCGGGAACATTGCAGCAAGAGAATTAGGAACAAGCACAAAGCACCAGGAAGAATCCTCACTGTGAAGCCCCACTGCTAACTCCAGAATCTTTATTATTATTATTTTTTCATTGTTGAATCCCCAAAGTAGCTTCTCTACAAGCTAGATTTCCGGTGTCCTCAGGAAACAACCTGAGTTATTTCTTGTGTGTCTCCAGGTGTCTAGGAAGTAGAAAGAAATGCTAGGCAGAGAATAGTCTGCTCTATCCCGTCCTGGTGTCCCTGATGGTCCTCTGCCCTGAGGCAGTGTTTGCATCTCTTGCAGAGGACAGGGATTTCTGACGGTACCACCGTCTTTACTGCATCCTTCAAAGGCAGAGAGCACATATTCCTACACCAAAGCGGATGGCGTTTTATAAAGATTATTTGGAAAGCACACCCCCAATTTGGTTGCCTAGAGCAGACTCTGGAGTCTTTGTGACCCACACAGGGACATGGCAGCCAGTCTCTGATGCAGCCAGGCCCTTAGAGGGTGGTGCCAGAGCATTGTCATTAAGATCTGAGCACAGCTTAAGGATATCCCGGGCATCAGCATATGCAGTCAGTGCATGTCACCTTGGACACCAGTTCCCAAACAGAGAGGACACAATCCATTCAGATGTCATGTTTTGAAGTGATTATTGTCTAAAGATCTTGCAGTGCCACCCTCTGTCTGTCTGAGCCTTCGTCAATGATTAATAATAGCTTTAAGTTTGGTTTTCTACGTAGGTAACTTACACATTTACCATTAAATTCTATACATTTATAATAGATTGTGCAATTATTTTTTAAATCTGCTTGAAACCACCATATTATGTAAACTCATCTGGGAGTGTGTGTGTGTGTGTGTGTGTGTACATGTATACCTGTGCATGGTTTTTTGTTTTGATCTCTTTGCTAGTGCAAAATGAAGACTTCTTCCCTTGTTTCCTGTATCATTTCCTATCCTTCTCATTTTTAAGATGTGCTACACCCTTCCTAACTGCGATTCACATGCTGCCCATGGAGATCCTTTTTATCCCACCAGGGTGTCATGGTGAGGCAGGTTCAGAAACAACAGGAAGAAAGCTGTGAAGACAGGATTGTGTTAAGGGCACATCTTTTATCTACCCTGCCCCTCAGGCCTCCATCTCAGACAGGGAAGAGCTGCTTCTAGACAGCCAGCTACCTCCATTTCATATGTTCCCGAGACTTTCCCGGTCCCATGTGGTCACTGTGACTGTAGTTTTATTTATGTATAACGAGTTCTCCCCAAAGCACATACACTCTGTGTGAATACACATCTATGGAGTCGCTCATATTCTGTTTTTCATAAGTGATCCGGGAAGTATCTAGGCATTGGGTTGTACTATCCAATACCTTGGAAGATTTCTTCCAGGCTCTATGCTTATAAACACACATATATGCACAGGCACGCACATGGTGTGTAGACATGTACACACATGCACTCACACTGTACATATACATACACATACACACTGCACACAAGACACCCACACACCAGACACATGAAGGCAGCTAGTTCTTATTACCAGTCATTTTCTATCCAGTCTACTTTCTTGTTTTTCCAAGGGAGGCTTACTGGGATAATTATCTAATAAGGGATAGCCTCCATTGCAACATTCTGCTGGTTTGCACAGCAGAAGAAAGGAGGTATGAGTTAAAGTTATAAATGTGATCTTACACCAGCTAGAGCAGCAAGATGCTGACCAACTTGAGACAGCCCTGAACAAGTAACTTTGTGAAGTGTATTGGAAATTTTCTAGCTGCTCTGGCCCTGGAGAAAGTTTCTCCACTAAAGGTAAGCATATGCACACAGGCCATTTCCAACTTCTGAGCAGGTGGCATTCTAAAAGTTGGTTAGAAAGTCAGGTGTTTGAGGATCAAAATGAGTTTCCCTTCAGCGGCGGAACATAAGCTGTCTTCAGCCTCCCACGCCAGCCTGTGAAGTTATTTCCCACTTTATCCAGGATCACACTATTAAAGGAGGGGTCAAGGTCTGAGCTTGCTTTTTCTCAGCTTCCTACTCACTGTATAAACAGAGCGGTTTATGCAGGAACAATGGATCCGTGGTAAATAAGTCAGTTTCTCAGAAGGACTCAGAAGTGGGGGGAAGCCTTCTTCCTGGCCACACAGATTGACAAGTTTGCCTTGGCTATCAGATGCAAAGGACAAATGTGATGCTTACTGAGTATGGCTTCTCTACACCTGGCCTTCCTTTGAGAGGAGCCTGGTGGTGGCGGGGTGACCCTCTATGTACTGCTAGACACACAGTTGGGAGAGGAGAATGAGAATGTGTTTAGCTTCTTAACTAGGATTCCTACCATCCTTATTCTCATAGTCTCTCCAGTAGCAAGCATGGCTAGATGCTGCTGTCCAGTGCCTCAACCCAACCCAGTGCTGTTCACACTCACCCCCTCATGTTTCCGCCACGGACACTCCATGTCCCAAGTGATCCATGGTGCCCTGGTGAACCACAGGGACCAGGAGGAGTCAGTATCTCCCAGGGAAACACACAGGTGTGAGCATAAAATGCCCCAGTCTGACAAGAGCATCTTAGGGAGGAACATCAATGGACAGAGGAGTCTACAGTGAGTATGGGGCAGGAGCCAGGCTTCAGGGCTCAGGGACATGGATGGACAGCTCTGCAGAGCATCAGCAGGCAGAGGGGTGTTCAGTCTGCCTGTTTGAGTACAAATGGGTGGGTGATGTTATGGGTTTAGTTCACCACTCACTAGAGATAGCATTAAGTGGTTCATACATGTGTATGTTAACACAGGTAGGCAAGGACCTGGGCTTTGTTTCTGGCCCAGAGCACTTTCCCAGGCCCTGACCAGCCCCACACCAGGCTGTGCTGGGGTTTCACCATAATCATAAAAGCACAGCCACTATCTGAGCAAAATCCCTCTGTTAGCATATCTGTCATATTAGCAATATGCATAAGGTATGTGGTAGATTAAGAACTGGGAAGAAGTTGTATTGAAAGAGGGTGGACGGAAGAATCCCATCACAGTGCCTGGCACCTTTGCTAGTACCGGTGACACTGGAGAAGGTCAGCACCTTGTGTCCAAGCACAGACAGTGACCTATTATAACTTCAGCTAAAGTTCTAAATATAGGCAAGGCCCATATGCATTCCAAAGCAATAGAACAATAGTTAGGAACTAGGCATAAGCAGAATGTGGTTGCTTGGTCCTAGCACTCCAGAAGCTGAGGCTGGAGGATTGCCAGCTTGGGTTGTAGTGAGTTTCAGGATATCTTGGGTTACAGGGTGAACCTCTTCCTCTGTATGGGAAAGAGGGAAGGAGAAAGACTCAGCATCTTAAGCACAAAGAAACTATACCATATTAACTTTGATTTTGCAAGAAAAGTAAGCAAAAATATTACTTAAATTAACCAGAAAGAACCCATTAAATTTCTTAGCAGAATTTCAAAATCACAGATGGAGACGTAATTAAGTTGTTGTTTGTTTGTTTGTTTAACTGTCAGTTTTTAATTCCCAGCATTCGTTTACTTCCTTTGCCTAAAATTCTGCAAAGATTCCTTTTGATATGAAGAAAAGATTTCTAGCCTCTTTTTTGCTCTGGCCACCATTGTCTTGATATTTGGCTGAGAATCTTGTTCTTGGTTCTGTTATTCATCCTATTCAAGTACATAGTCCACCAGAGTGATGCTGTTAGAAAATTTTAAATCCTCAATAAATGAATATTTGTAATTTTCCAAAAATGTTATTGGTCCTGGAGATATTTTAAATAGATTTTAAGTAAGTCATCTTTCCTCCTGATGTTAAGAATTTGACTGTTCTCTTTCTCTCTCCCTCTCTCTCTCTCTCTCTCTCTCTCTCTCTCTCTCTCTCTCACACACACACACACACACACACACACAGAACTGTAGTAACAATAGCTAGCAGTAAGTAACAGAAAACTCTAGAATAACCCAGATTCAGAACCCTTAACTCCTGAAATGTGCCCTGTATAATGTGGAAATGGCAATATACCCTCTATATTATATTACAGATAATATAATATCTATATTGATATTAGAAAGTAGGACAAGGGACCCCGGTATGTCATTGGAATCACAGTGCACAGCCAGACAGAGGGTTAAGGTAAATGAAACTGTGTTGACATGCAAAGCTCTCTGTGTGGTCGTCAGCTGGAAGAACAAGCTGACCCTGTATGTGATGCATTACACAGGATATGCATAGTCCTGCATGTGCACAGGTGCAGGTATTATGTAGAAGGAATGCAAGAGAGGGTACCATAATGATAGCAGTTGCTACTTCTCTGAGGTGAAAGCCCATAATTTATACAGTTCCTCATCTCCCCACACTACTGGAGCCTCACACAAACAGGCAGACAGTCACAATGCAGCAGGTAGTATGAAATTTTGAACAGGTTCTTCTGAGATCTGAGATATTTTTTAAAGAAACAAAAGTTCAGCATATTGAATTTTACTTAATTTTAGGAGATTACTTATTAATGACAACATAAGACTGTTTAGTTTGGGAATAGTCAAAAGTACTGATCCACTGTTTTTCCTTAAACAAAGCTAAATAAATGATGATAGATGATTGATAGATAGATAGATAGATAGTTGAAATAAATTTTTTAAAGGAACAAATGTCCATAAAAATATGGTAAATATCATACTCGACAGGTTTTTCCGGAATTGGACTAAACTGTCTCTGAACACATAGTTCCTGATTGTGTATGTGTGGAGTGGGTGTGTGTTGGGTGGGGTTGTATGCACTCACCCGTATGAATGGAGAAGCCAGAGGAGGCTGTCCCAGGTTCTACTTTTTCCTTCTCTTCATATACCTTTGGCACAGAGTCTCTTGGAGCTTCTATTCTTTCAGCAGCTTTGCTGGTCAGTGAAGACCAACAATCCTCCTTTCTGCCCACTCTCTAGCACTGAGCTTCAGGGGCCCAATGCCCTGCTAAGCTTTATATGTGGGTGCTGGGTATTGGAATTCAAGGCCTCACACTCCAAGCACTATAGACACTGGGCTGACTCCCTAGCCCATAGTTCCCTGATCTGTAACCTGTATTCAATGCCCAGTTGTCTGACAGCATGCTACTAAACCATCTTGCTTAGGCTGAGAATATTTTACCTTTAGCTGCAACACTCTTGAACACATGCCAATAGCTCTCCTGTCTCTTGCTCTGTGAATTACATCTTTCAGACACGCATATATCAGCCTAGATGACTAGTTGCTAGCAAGCAATAAGAACACGGGTTCATTTCCGCTATGAGTGACCCTTTTCTGGGTTCATTTTTGAAGCATTTTGTCCTGAACTTTTCAGTTTGTACAGCATGCACTTTGACTGAGCTTGGATCCATGCTCTGAAATGCTACCCTTAAAAACAGCACAGAAGGGGCTCAGTGTTTAAGAGCATATACTGGTCTTACAGAGAAGAAGACTGGTTCCCAGTACCACACAACAGTTCATCATCACCTATAACTCCAAAGAGATACAGCTCCCTCATCTGGACTCCGCAGGCACCTCACTCATGTGCAAATACTCACACACACTCACACACACATTTTAAAATAATAATAATTATTATCTTTAAAATCGCATATATGCAAAAATGCCCATGGGTATTATAGTATAACATGAAGAAAAGAGAACAAGAAAGGGTAATGTGAAAAGATGAGAAAGGACAGAGCTCAGGTAAGAGAAAGGAGTCATGAACGGATTTAAAGACAATTGTTTCCCTAGTTCTAATTTGCTGGGGATTTGGTAGGTTTGTGGGTAGATAAATATGTAAAAATAGTCAAAACTGAAAGTGCAAATTTTAATGTGAAGCTCCAAGGCATTCTATTGCAAATGCCTATTCTAACTGTATGGAAACTCATTGAGTTGTATAGACTTTGGGTCTGGTTAATTTGGGTATATGATGCTGTTATTTATTTGCAAGGGCTTTTTTAAAAATAAAATTTATAAGATTTAAAATAATAGAATACCCAAAGCAAAAATAAATCAGCAACCTGGGGACATTCAAATATGTTTCTTTCCTGAGACTATAAGTGACTTTAATCAAGAAAATGACTTTCTGTAAAGTATCAGGGAAGGGCCTAGAGCCTTAGCAAGTGCCCTGCATTGAGCTAATTCCTGAGCCCCAGAGAATAGCTCATTTTGTTCTACAAAATGATGCCATTAGCCAGCAGAATGGAAAGATGAGCATCTCTTTCTGTGTTCTCTGTCCCACTTGCTCTTCAGCCACATTAGGGAACCTCCCTCATGTAAGCTATTGTCTCTCTCTGGCCCTATTCAAGCTATGTTTGTCGCTCATCTCTTTCAGTCTTCTTGGCTTATTAGGTTAACATGTAGTCAGACATATCCAGCCTGCAGACTACAAGATAGCTATGAATTCAGCCCAAGAAAAATCGCTAAACTTACTTAATATGTAAGACTGAAGGGTGTATGTGACTCCAGTTGTGAACTCTGTAAATAACAGATAGCATCATGCCATAAAGAAATGTAAGATACTTAGACATACCTTGTAATGCAGAAAGCATTCTAGGAATACAGCTGGGTCTCCAGTTCTGAGTCATGGACCCTGATTGCCTTTGTATACTCTGGTGGTCTTCCCAGAGACCCTCAGCTCAAGCAGCCCAACTGCTCTGCTCTGCCATGCCAACCCCAGATCTTATACCCATGCAGCAAGACACTGTCCTCAACTGGCTCTGTAGGCCTCCTTATACAGCCGCAAAAGACAAAAGCACACACCCCTGTTGGAACAAGAATGAATGTGCCTATGCCGACCCAGACGCCAGGAAGGAGGCTCACGAGTCCAACGTTTGACCTTTGGCATGGGTGAGGCAAGGGTGATTTCTTTGGCTGCTGAGGAATATCTAGGCAGTAAAAAAATTATATGGATTTTCTGAAATTGAGGGTTTCATAATCAAAAATGAATAGAGAGAGAGAACATATTGATTTTAAACCAACAAAGCAATTGGGTTATGCCAGGCCCCTTTGATTGACTTACTCCTTGCTCTTGGGGAGGGTGGGGGGTGAAGAGCAATATTCTCCATCTCTCTGCAACTGCTCCTGAGTGCTGGGAATGGGTTTGCCTGTCAGGACAATTCTCAGCTCCGGCTTGAAGAATTGAGCCGTTTCCGGATATCAGACACAATCTTGTTGGTGAGGAGCGGAAGAATTTAAATTCCTCACTCTTTGGAGACACGGTAACCCCTTGAAACCACAGAGGCAGGCTGCCTAAGGTTCTTCCCCATGCTCTGAAATGAGCACAGAACCCCATCTGCACAGCCATCTCTTCAAATAGAACCGTAGGGGTGGAGGGCCTTACCGAAAAAAGAGGAGCAGGAACCTAGGCAATGTTGTAGATAGGCTTCCTAGAGATGCGCAGTTCATGGAATGGAAGGGCACATTAATTTTTTACCAGACATCTTGCAACTGTCCTCTCCAGGTCTCTCTCAACATTTCGGTGATCCCTGATCATCACCTTTGTATGGTGATCAGGATTTGTCCAAAGAGCAAAATACCCAGTATGCTTCACTGCCCACCCTTCTAGTAACCCATCCACCATCTTCCCCTTTTCTCTCTGTGTTCCATTCATTCCTATCTTTAGTCAACATATGTGGTCCATACCCAGGGACGGTTACAGGCAGGCTGTTCTTTCCCTGCAATGTCACTAAGACAACTTAATTATTTACACAGGGAACTCAATACTTACAAACAACAAGGAGGACCCACACTCTGTCCCAGAAGAAGAAGCAGGCAAGACGGGGAAGCTAAGAGCAAGGGAAGCTCTGAGGAGGTGCCATAGGTGTACCTCAGCAGCCATGGTTTGTGCTGGGATAATAGGAGGACCAGAAGGAGGGATGTACATGCAGTTCCTAATAAGGAGTTCCACTGTAGGTCAAAGAAGCTTGTGTCATAGCTCCACCAGGCTGCTATGACAAACACAGGCAGGCACTTCTCAGTCATGGATACCAAAAACCCAAGAGCTGGGGTCTGCTGAGGGCCATTTGCTGGCTTTCAACCTTGCTGTACCCACATGTGATAGAGTGAACACTTGTCTCTTTCTTACAGGATGTTAATCTCATCAAAATGTCCACACTCTCGACCTCACCTAAGCCAAGTTTCCTCCCAAATGTCCCTGCAGGAGCTGGGTCTTCTTCAGTAGACTTTGCAAGGACAAGACTTCCATGGCTTTGCAAAAACAGGAACTTTCAGTTGATGGGGTATTGGGAAACACTTTTCTTTTTTAAAATTCTCTTCTTTTGTTTTGTGGTCAGTTGGCTTTAGTTTGTGGTTTGGGGTTAAACCCAGAACCTTACCATGCTAGGAACATGCTCTACTGCAGCTCCTTATAAAAATGCTTTTCTCTTGAGATAGGTTCTCATTGAGTTACCTAGCACTGGACTTGAGTTCACTCATGGAACATTAGTTGGCCTTGAAATTCCAAACTTCCTGTGGCAGCATCCCCAGCAGCTGGGAGTCCAGGGTTGTGCCCTGAGACCCAACCAAGTGTTTTGTTTTGTTTTGTTTTGTTTTGTTTTGTTTTGTTTTGTTTTGTTTTGTTTTATACTGGGGACTCAATGGGACCTGAATTTACGAGGCAAGCACTTTACTACTGAGCAACATCCCCAGTCCTGCATTTGTTTTCTAACCATAATAATCCATCTTATCTGGGAAAGTGAACAGATATGGGTGGTCAAAGCACAGGGCAAGGTCCTCAGGTCTGCTGCAGTCGGGGCAGACTGGGAGGGTCTTCCATGAGGTATACACAGCTAGGAAGGACAGCTCACCTGGGGCCGAGATAGCAGAGAGAATGACCATCCTGCTGATAGCAATGGAAGGGACAGTGACAAGATGTACTGAACCCGGAACACTAGAAGCTGGGGGGGGGGGGTGTCGGGGTTTAATTTGATTTTTTTGAGACAGGGTTTCTCTGTGTAGCCTTGTCTGTCCTAGAACTCCCTCTGGAGTCCAACCTGAACTTGAACCCAGAAATCCACCTGCTTCTGCCTCCCAAGTATTTAAAGATGTGCACCACCATGCCCAGCTTAAGGCTTGGGGATTTTTAAGAGAAGGTGAAGGGTAATTTTTTTTTATCTATTTGGAAAGAAGGGTTAGAAAGGCCTAAGTCCATGAGAAGAGCAGGCTCAGTGATTATAGAAGATAGAAATTTCATTTTAAATATTGAACTACAAATGTTTACAAAATCATTCTGTCTTTTCATTGCTTTGTCCCAGGATAATCGATTAGTCTTATGTTTGTACAAATATGGCACCTATGTGTACTTCCAAGCACTGTGCAGATGGGAGAGTCAGGGCAAGAGCTGGGAGACCACAGGCTGGACCTAAAATCCAGGCTTGTCTGATTGGGTCAGGTCTTCCCTTTAGGGTAGTGATTCTCAACCTTCCTCATGCTGTTGTGACCCCCAACCATAACATTATTCTGTTGCTACTTCATAGCTGTAATTTGGCTGCTGTTACTAACTGAAATGTAAATAGTTTTGGAGGTCAAGGTTTACCAAAGAGGTTGCAACCCACAGATGGCGAGCCTCTCCTCTAGAGGCACTCTAAACCAGGCCTGCACATATACGGGAACCACACAATTGACTATGGATTGCAGGGTCCCTAAAACCTTGATCTATATGTTTGTTTTTAAACTCAAAGCACACATGAAGATACTAACTGAAGAACTTTTTGGGTTTTGTCAGGTTTTTTTTTATTAATACGCACAATAATGGGTTTTACTATGGGACTTTCATGCATATTTTGTTTTAATATCTTCCCCTACTCACTGCCCCATCTCAACTCTCTCCTGCTGCTTCCTCCCCCATCCTAACCCCCCCCCCCCCTTGAGTTCTTGTCTTGTGCTTCTATCACTCTCTTTTTCTCCCTTTCTGGAGACTTCTTTCTCCCCTTTCATGGTCCCCTTCTAGGTCCCCAATCTTGGCCCATACTTGTATGCTTGCTTTTGTGTCAGTTTACCAGGCAAAGGCACTTGTGCTGCTGTTCCATTTCTGTGTTCCTGAGTTTACACTGGGCAAGCGTGAAGATGTTTCCTTCCAATTCCTTTGTGCTTTCACACACACACACACACACACACACGACTTAGACTTAGAAACAAAAGAGCAAGGGTAGACTTTATTGCCTTGATTTAGTTTGTTTTATTTTTTTCTTGCTAAATGCACTGTTTTATCAGATGCCTGAATCTACAGTTCCCTAATTTGCAAGTGGAGCTGTCTGGTCTGACAGGAGGTGTGGGGAGGTAGAACTGTCTGGGTGGCCTCCCACAAGTCAGCACCTTCTTTTGCGGGGTTGTGATCTTCCTTGACCTTTCCGAAGTGTGTGTTTGGAGATGTGTATCATGCCGGTGACATTAGCCCACGGCTGTCAGCATAAGAAGCACTCCTTCTGTGAGCATCCACTGCTTCGGAGGGTTTCCACAAGAACACAGTAGGCAGAAAAGCATGTCTCCTCTTCATTCTCACCTTTTCCAGTAATTATCAATTATCGGTCAATATGAGGAAGGAAAGTTGCTGCGAAGAAGAGGGGCTGAGTTTCCTTCAGATAGGAAGCACAATGACTTCATGATAGTCTGAATTAGACGAAAGCCTCAGAGTTTCCAGCAGGGGGCAGTGAACACTTGAAGTGCAGCAGGTGTCCTGAAAACCTGGACTCTACGCCACGTGGCTCTGCACTGGTAATCTTCACCTAAAGGGGCTCCTAAGAGACCCAGAGCTCTGACAAAAGCAGAGGCTTCCTTGGAGCCCTCTGGCAAACTGGAGGCCCTGTGCTTACTGCAGGGAGCATGGCGTATAAAATAGCTCTCAGGGAAGGACTCCTGGGTGCACAGGGCAGAGTCTCCCCCCTAAACAGTGAGCTGGAAAAGCCTTCCGTCAACGAAGCAAAGTGACTTCCCATGATGTTGCTGTCACAAATCCTTTCCATGGCCTCAATATCAGCAGGGCAGTTTGTCTATTCCCCCTCACCCCTACGTCACAGGATAAACTCAGATCTATTAGCTAAGCTGCAAGTCTCTCTTTTAGTTCTCAGTACAATTTGCCATCCATTTATCTAATGGTGAGCATCCTTATATCCTTCATCTGTGAGTAAACTCTCCCGTGGACCTTTCGGCGGTAAAAGCCATCTTTCATAACAAAGCAATTTCACAGAGATGAGGCAATGTCTGCTGGGATTGTGACTATGCAAAGCTCTGACTGTTGTGCTCCCATTGTTGATGTGCTCTGTGCTCCCAGTGGCCTTTTCACAGAGTCCTCTAAGTAGCCCGCGTCATGGTGCTAAAAGACTGGTCTCTGTGGGTCTTTATCCCAGGGCTGCGTGCAGACTGCAGGCTGTATGGTGGATCGTCCTTTGCAGGTGTTAGTGGTTTCATTTATGTAAGGTTACAAAAGTTCGAGGAGGAAAACCCAAACATTATTGCTCTGGTCATGGGCTGTATCAAAAGGTTCCTCAAAGCCATTGCAACACAAATCAGGTCTCTTGAAATGAAACTTTACAAATATTTAGAGACAATAATATGTTTCACTTTAAAACGCAGCTGTCCCTCACGCAGCCTATGTGCTCAACAACAGAGGAATAGATAAAAAAAAAAGTGCTATATATGCACAATGGGAATTTTCAGATATAAAGAAAAAAATGAAATTGTCATTTGTCCAGAGAGAAATGGATATAACCAGAGATAATCATATCAGGTGAATCAAGTTCATCTCAGAAACACAAGTGTCATGTTTTCTGTCATTTGTGGTTCCCAGATTTTATAGAGATACATAAAATCAAGTATAAGATGTCATATGAAAGTGAAAGGCAAACTTCCTAGTGAAGCAAATATGACTCAGAGAGAGGCATGAGAGGAAATGGTAGTATAGGGAGATGTGGGAAGTTTGGTCAACACACATGCGTTTGCATGGAACATCCTATGAGACACAGTAGCATACACAATGTATACGATGAAATCTTAAATGAGTGTGTGTGTGTGTGTGTGTGTGTACATACATAGATGCATGTATGTATACATCAACTGATTCTGTCAGTGCTTCTGATTGGAGTCCTGACCATATTTATGGAAAGAGGTCCATGTGCTTCTCTGCCTGAGTTTCTCTTTGAAATTTCATGAGCAGGATTAGAATGAACAAGGCAGGAGAGAGCTCCATCCACATCGAGAGCTTGTCTCACTCGTTCCTTGGTCCAGAAGTTCAAGTTTGCTCCCACCTTCTCATCAAAGTACCTGCATTGACACAAAACACTTTTGTGTCTTCAACAATGGGATTAAGCTATGAGGGTGTTCTGGAAACTTCTCTCTCTCTCTCTCTCTCTCTCTCTCTCTCTCTCTCTCTCTCTCTCTCTCTCTCTCTCTCTCTCTCCCTCTCTCTCTCTCTTGTATTATAGGTGCCTCTTTGGCTCACAATAGCATAATCTATCTCATTTTTTAAAACAAGAGCCATAGAATGTTACATAGTGTGTTTTAACTTTGATTTGTAGTGCTATTCCCTTGTTAATATACCACAGATGTGTTTCTGAAGATGGTCACTCCAAAAGCAGTGTCATAGACAGCACTGTGATGGTATGCCTGGACACCTACCTTTCATTTCTATCCCAGAAGAGACTCTGTGGTATGAGGCTGTGGGGCAAGGAGTGCTGCTCAGAATGATGATCAGTGATGCAGGCATGGCTATCCAGTATCCTGCCCATCTTTTAGCTATGCTGGCTGCTAATGACTTTCTGAATTCTTGTTGGTTTTGTTGGTGAAATTGTCAGCTTGCTTTACCGTGTGTGTCGCCTGACAGATGAAGGCCGTGGGCATCCTTTATGAGATTCTTCTATCTTATTTCCACTTCTGTGACCTTTTCTTGTCCTTGATCTACTAGATGATATTTTTCTTGTGAAGTTTCATGCTTTCTACATTAGGAACGGTGATAGTTCTCGAGTTGCAAGTGTTTCTTCCCCATCCACTTAGTCTGCTTACAAAGCATCCGAGCAGCTGGGGGCTTTTCTCACATAGCGATGCTTATTTTTTATGTAGCCAAATCTATCCATTCTGTGACTTCTTTCCTATGACATCTAGGAATTCTTCCTTGTCCTCAGTAATGATCATAGCCACAGCTTCCCCAATGCACTTACAGCTTCTTAAAATATTGGCTCTTTACTAGATATGAAGTGTGTATCTGTATATGTCGTTCCATGGTGGTCTGATACTAATTTTTCCATTGTTGATCCTCACATAGAATGTTTCCTTGAGAAAAGCCACCTCTGTTTACACAATGTGCTACACCTGTGTCATATGATATTTTTCACATAGAATGGACTATTTATAAGTTTTTGTATTTCCAAATGATCTTTTTTCCTCCTTGCTTCTGCCAATCCCATACTGATTTGGTAATATTGGCTCTGTATTAAGTCTTCTTAGTTGTGCCCTAATATCAGCAAAGACATGGTCTCTGTCTAACAATTAACAGCCTATTTGTTGTATACCTTAAGATGTAGTACAAGACATTCATTTCCTGTTTACCTACTCAGAGACAGACTATAGACGAGTAACCTTGTACTTGAGGTTGGAGCATTTTTAATCACCTTGCCCTTGTCCTCCAGGGGAAGCCTGTCTTTCCCCTCATGGATTCTGTGTATTCTATCCATGTTCCTGGCTGTCTTCATAGTGATGAAGGGTTTTGTGCCATTTCTATATCCATATTTCAAAGACAAAAACAATGAGCAATGAGTAATCCTGGTGCATTTCTTCAGTCTGGCCATCTTGTGGGGTTCCTTACCCCTTTTAATATTCTTGGGAAGAGTTCCTTCTGTTTTCCTGGTTCGAGATAATTTCATATGCAAACAAAGCACATTCTCTTTCAATATTCATGCGAATATGTTAGGCGATTAACTCCCAGTGTTAACTGGAGCCCCACGAATGAAAGTGAGATAAGGACATCTCTCTTCCTCTTCCTGCTGCAGAGCCATTAATATTTCACATTTAACACAGCCCGTGCTACTGAATTAGGTAGATATTTGTATCCCCTCTTTGTTTAAAATTGCCATAGAATTGTCTGTTGTTCTTCTATCACCTATACATACTTTTCTTTAGTTTCTTGGTATAACTAATGCCATGGATTTTACTTACACCAGCAGTAAACAAATGGACATACATAGTTGGGCTACATTAGCTCACACTATTGTAGCACCCAACAAGTTAGGTGCCATGAACACAGTAGTTCCTGTGTGAGCTAAGGGTTTAAAACAAAAGCTTTTATTGATGTGTCAGAGTGAGTGGAGTGGCGTGGAATCAATTGGGAGCTAGAAGCCAGGTAGTTTGCCTCACTCTTTAAGAAAAGGATGTGATTTGGGTAGATGTGCCCTTAGAAAGAATTTCACATGGGCTATTTCATTCAGTCACCACTGCAAATGTGTTAGGCAGTGCTGTTAATATATTCATGTTTGAGAGACTTGGATGGACTTAGTGATTTGCTTAATTGCATGGAGCAAATCATTGATTCTATTGTCTCAAATTTCTGTATACAAGGTTGGGCAAGTGTGGGTTGCCCTGTGTGCATGAGGAAGTGAACCTATGTGGTGGACATTCTGGCCCGAAACATCAGAAAAAGCGGGGTCTCTAAATTTACCTTCACCTCATGCACTGCTTAGGGATCTAGCAGTTCATTAGAATTCACTTGGTAAATAACACAACTCAGACTCATAAAAATTGTATTGACAGAAAGAATCTAGTGTGGTGACACGTACCTGTGACCCAGCATTTTGGGAAGTAGAAGCAGGATTTTGGAATTTAAGGACCACTTTAGCTAAAAAAGAAAGATCACGATTAGTCTGGGTCACATGAGACTGTGTATAAAAAATAAAATTATGTTGCATGATTCCAGTTCAAGGAAAAGATCAAACTAATGGTGTTGGGAGTCTGAAAAGTGACTCCTAGCAGCAGTTATCAGGGGGCATCTTGAGCCTGGGGAATAGTGTTCCATTTGGTGGGATGCTCTGACAGTGAGCTGGTGATAGTGCATATGCACAAATACAATTACACAGAGCTTTACAATATACATTATGCTGCCTTATGGCCTTCTTTACATGATGATTACATCTAGGCAAACTGTTTCTAGATATTACATCTAAATGTATTTAATGTAATTGCACTTAAATGGAGAGCATTGTCTTCAATAAGAAAGAGCTCTGTCCAGGAGAGAGGAGAGCAAAATGGGTGTGCTGTGGTCCTAGGAACTGAGCCTGCTGGGCTAGCATTCGGCCATTGAGCTTTCTTACCAACCCCTTTATTCTTATGTTTTGCTTTGAGATAGGGCCTTGCTAGATTTTCCAGACTGGCTGTGAACTTACTCGTTGAGACTAGTCACACTTTGCTCGCGCACTCCAAGGGCTTCTTCCAAGTAGCTAAGCTAATAGACCTACACCACTGGACTCAGAAAAAGAGATTTCCATGTGGTCTATCAGTTCATGTGCATACATGCCTGGGTAGCAAATCTCAATTTTAGACAGAGAATTTAGAGGTGAATTTACTGATTCCGGTTGCTGACACATGGAAAGTCATTTCTTTAGAAATATATAAACCCAGAAAGATGTGCTGAATAGAGAAGCCCTGGAGGCTCTCACTATGAAAATGGACTGCTTGTCTAAAAGTGTGCAGATGCATCTTTGGCTGTATGATATGAAGTCAGTGGTATGTCCTAGCTGTACATCGATGAAACTCAAAGGAATAAAATTCCAGTAGTCAGTAAGCACTGTCTAGCTATTCCATGCTCTAAGAATTCTTAACACACAAGCACTGTAGTGGGTCTAATGCCAGAGGAAGGGAAGCACAGTAGATCTACAGTATCTGAGTGCACATCCCTGGGCTCAGATGAAGCTGGGAGCTCATTTCTTAGTCTTTCTTATCCCAACACTGTCTCTGTGCTGCCTCCTTGGGATCACCTCTTTCTGGCTAATCCTATGACACCAAAGGTAGGGGAAGGGTGTCTTGATATGCACAATGTGATCATGGACCATGCCTTCTTCAGAGTCAGGACCCCATAGCTTCTGAACGATGAGGAAGAAGACAACACTTGCAGTGAGGGGCTAGCAAAACTCCAGTAATCGTCATAGTCTCCTCAGGTGGACCAATAGGAAGACATCAATTCACGACAAACATTAAATGTGTTTTATAGGGGTTGGGAAGATGATGGCTCAGTTGGTAAAATGCTTGAGCCATGTGTCACAATCCCATGTGCTTATAATCTCTATCCAGAGAGGAAGATATAAGCAGGTATCTAGAGTTCACTGAACAACCACCCTTGACTACCTGAGGGTGTCCCTGTTTTAGAAAGAACAAAGCAGATAGCATACATATGAACCTTTGCCCGAATACATACAAAGGAACAATATGGATAAAGAACATCCTTATCTATTGAGCTGTCTATAAATCTTAAAAGAATCTGCTGTCATAAATTCTATGAAATTAATGCAAAGCAATCACTTGTCCAGCAGGTGATTTTCTTCTCTGATGAACAATGGTGTATGCACCGGGGCTACAGAGCAAGGGGGAAGCTGAGTCCAGGGGCAGTCTGCTCACCCCTAGGCCTTTATTCTCCACTCACTACATGACAAGCCCCCAAACCTGGCTTAGCCATTGTGGCCAGGAAAAACCTATAGCAATAGACTCAGGAATAATACACTTTGCTGATGCACATCAAGCAGTTACTCTTATTTCTGACTGCATATTTGTGACGCCGAAACTAGAAAGCCTGTCTCTTTATTCTCTTTGAAAGGCCAACGGAAATGCAATTGTCCTCCTCTTTATGCTTGATGCTGGTTTTTTTGTTTAGGTTGTTTTATGCCATTAACCATGTCATCTGTTCTCCTTATTTTTATTTTCCATTTTGTCCTTTCATTATTTGCAACTCAAAAAAAAAAGTGCTAAAAAGGCTATTTACAATATTCCTGTTGACTTATTTCAAAGCCTGAAACATTTTACATTTCTAATTCTTTCCCATCCCATCTTCTGTGTGAAGCTTGGGTACTCACCTAAAGTGACTTCCCACTCCTGGTTACTCCTTTGACCAATACTGGCTGAACATCTTCCAGGCTTTTGAGCACAGCTCTTTGCACCAGAGCACCAGAGAGCCAAATGTTCCCATTTCCTGCTCCGTGGAGCTCATAGTTCAGTGGAGGATAGGAACAGACGTCATCGTAGTTTTTAGAAAGTAGCACAAGAAATTACCACTGAAAGGGTAAGCTGGGATAGGAAACAATTTCAAAGAGATACTCTTCATCGTTGATGACAGTTGCACAGAAACAAGGGAAAGGTCGGCTCTGGCACAAACCATGCCTAACCAAGACAGCACTCATTTCGGTGGTGATTAGGACAAATGGGAGGGGTATGGAGTGGTAAAATCATGGGCTGTCTCTGGCTAGTGTGAGGAATGTTAGGCAGGACAGTGAGAATAGACTTTTCTTTGTGGCTCTCCTGGTTTCAGCTCGATGGTCCAGCTAAGAAAACCTCAACTGATGTCAACAGTTTGTCCTTAAATTTTCCATTCTGTGGTAATCCAGCCACAGGAGAGTGAACAGGTTTTGCTCATATCCGTTCCCCAAATCAGCAGAAGTTATAACAAGCAGAGTGGCTGGGGTATCTGACAGAGACCGGACCTTCAGGTGACAAGGAGGCACAGTAAGTTGTGTAGTGAATCCAGAATCTTTTTCAAGAGCAGAGAGGAGGGGCGAGTGTGTGAAGTCTCACACATTGCAAAAATGGCTCGAGCCTTGGAAGTCAGTGTCAGCAGCCAGTCAGTATTCCCGACGTTCTTTTATTTTATCTAAAGGATTGGAATATTTTACAAATGTGAGACCTTACAAAGGAGTTACTCTGTGAAAAATAATGTGACACATGAATGCTGTGTGTGCTCCAGCCATTCAGAAGAAGGGTACTATTCTTTGGCCCTTAGCAAGGTTATACATCACCATGCTGGAGTGACAACAGACTCCGGGTTCAGGGCAGGTGTGGCCAGGTCCTGTGTGGACTTCCTGCCAGCTGATGCACTATTCAAGGCCCATGAACCATGAATATCCCAACATTATAGATGAGAAAACTGAGACCTGAAAAGGGCCAGAGGCAAAGCTCAGACTCAAGCCTCTTCAGTATGGGGCTAGTGCCAATGGTGGATGCCTGACAGACACACCAAGAGATTTGTGCAAGGCTGACTTTCAGTGATACAGTAATGTAGGTATCATGGCAAAATAGAAGTAGAGCCATTGCAAGGTTGAAGGTACCCACAACAGTTCAAAGAAGGACCACTAAAGAAGAGAAGGAGGATCTCATTTTGTCCTAACTAGAAGAAGGATCCTGGAGAAGTTCTGCCTCATTAGGCTCTTCAGACATGTTAGCTCAGTTTTAGCTACATGTCTAGGAGAGGATCCTGAATTTGAAGATAGGAGACACTGGGAGAACAAGTTGTCACCTTGCTTCAGAGCAGTAGATGGACAAGGACCTTGTCTAAGGTTCAGAACCCCTAAAGCTTAAAAACAGAAATGCAGACAACTTTATAAAAGCCATAATCACATCAGAAGCTGTGCCGATGATCAATAAATATTACACGTGGGGAGTTGCTAAAAGGGCTGTTAAACTCAGTCACCTTGGACATTAAACAACTCTTAAAGTTCAATTATAAAATATTAAAATTTCACAGGTAAGTCACTCTGAGTTGATCAGAGGCTGTACCTTGTCCTCCATGGTGACAAAGACCCCATGGGTGGCTATGTCAGGCAGCCTAGCTTGTCCGTGACACCATGCAAACACTACCTGAAGGCTATGGGGTTCACACTCATGGTCGCTGACTTCAAGTTGAATTTTCTAGCTGTACTCATGAAGTTAAAACTTGAGTCACATGGTAATCGCTCAGCAAAAGTAGTTATTATGAATTGTGAGAGGCTGCGATCCCTCATTTCTCTGTTGTATCAAGGAGAGGATGGCATACAGGTATATGTGCGTGAAAGATGCACATTTTTATCCATGGCAGGCAGACTCTAGCCTGGTGCGGTCTTTGAAATCCACAATTGATTGGTCTGAACAAGGGATGCAGAAGTTTGTCTGGGTCACTTGTTTTCCTCAGATGGCTTTGTGAGGTGGAAGGTTCCACTCAGCCCACACCTGTTCCTTTATGCTGAACAGCCTGCTTTCAGGCATGATAATTTAGGTTTCAGATGCAAAAAGACTGTGCACTGGCTTTACAGCTATTTTTTTTTTCTTTTTAATGCCTAACACAGTATGAAGAAGAGATGAGAACAGTCTTGCCTTCTGAAACATGCAGCAGCCTCCGTATCTCAGAGCTTACAAGCAGATGGAGACCAGAATCACATGAACAGCACAGGGAACTAGGAGAGGTGGGAGGAGCTTGGGTGGTCAGTGGGGCTACAGGAGTGAGGAACCCCCATTTGCAGGGTGGTGGGAGATGATAAAAACCCTGAAGCTAGGCTGCATTCCTCAAAGGAGGGATGATTTAGCCCATTTGATTACTGAGAAACAATATGTACTGGTTGCTTTTCTCACTGCCATGATAAACTATAAGAACAGGTTTAGGGTACACAGGGTGAGGAGAAGTCCATTGTGATGAGGGACAATTTGGCTGCTGCAGCATGAGGCAAGTGGTCACTTTGTGTCGGCAGTTAGGAAGCAGAGAGGGATGAACAGTGGTGCCCGGCTCCCTTTCTCCTTTGTATTCAGCCAGCATCCCCACTCAGAGATTGGTGTGGCCCACATTTCGAGTGCACCTTCTCACCTCAGCTCACCTATTCTAGACCTCCATCCATAAACAGGCCTCGATTTGTCCTCCAGATGATTCTGGGTCCTCACAAATTGACAGTCAGTTACTACAAAGTATCAGGTCTTGCTCTGGAGAGAAATGTGAGCTCTCTGTACCCAAGCCTCTGGCCCAGGGGAATTTACAGCCCTCTGCCTCTCCTGAAGGGTCTGTAAAATGCCAGACCATCTTTTAGATTGGGTTTTATTTCTCAATAAAATATATTAGATAGTCAGCTAAGTTTTCTCTCTTTTACATCTGCATCTACACACACACACACACACACACACACACACATACACACACATACATGACCGTGGAATGGGGCGCATTTTTGTCTTTATTACAGAAACCACTTATTTCCCTAGGATTGAAAGCAAATACCACATTTGCACTTTGTAGTCAGTGTGTTCAAACAGTAACACGTTTTACCTTGGACACTGAAGAAGTGATTTACTGTTGCATCAAGCCTTGTGCATGCAAGAATGTGAGCACCTACCTTACATCTAAGACTAACACCAATTCTAACACTGTAAAAGTGAAATCAGCATTGCTGTGCCTTGTGTCAACGCTAATTGGGATCCTGACTCTTGTCACCAACAAAGGGCAAATAAGTGATAAGCAGAGGTGATGCCCAATCTGGCCTTGAGCCAAGGATGGGACCTAAAGGTAGAACAGAGCATCCCATTCCTATTGCAGTATGGAGAGATGACCATTTATTTCTTGAACCACATTTTGGAATTCAAAGACTTAATCTAGTACTCCATGTCGAGATAAATTTTTAATATATTCATTATATAAAACCTGAATTTTTAGTTTCCCTTAATTGCTCAGTGGTAATGACTCCCAAATACAATGAGATATTTATGAGTTGCCACCCCACACAATGTTCTCATGTAGTGCTACTTATGAATGGCAAACACAGGATTCCAAGTGCCTTTCTATGTACATCAAAAGTACCATGTAATTTTTACAGCAATTTATTATTACAATTAGTATTTGCTACCATCAAATTGCCCAGCAATTTGTCCCCACACCATTTCAATATGACCATGCCAATATCTGTTTCATCTCACTGAAAAATCACGCAGGGAATACCTCCGGTTGGTGCTTGACTTCTAAGTCAGCATCCAACACAACCAACTACAACCTCCATGGACAGCTCAGTAGCTCAGACTCACCTCAGCAGTCTCTCTTCAACATAGGACAGTGCTCAACGCCCCAGGGGTGATGGCTGTTGCCAGGGAGGCAAATGTGTGTCCTGGCAGAGGCTCCCCGCTTGCCTGTAAGTGCCGTGCTCGGCTTCAGTGCTCCTGACAGGGCTCACTCTATCCCCTTTTGCTTGTCACAGACATTCAGTGCTACAAATTCAGTCAAGCTGTTAGAGAGGAAGCTGGAGAGAGAAAGGGAGAGAGGGAGCTGACAGTAATTGTTAGATTTCATTTTTAACCCGTTGTCAGAGAAATTCCTATTTTGTTTGAAAACAAAAAACAGAAAAACAGTAAACTGAGCAAATAGCGGAGGTGATTTAATATTGACTGGTAGTCAGGAGCCAGGAGGCCAAGGCTGGCTATAGCTACCACTTGTAAGTTTTGACCAGCTTCCAAGCGTTATTGAGGGGCAGCACACTGTGAGGCTAACCACGGTCCCCTTTGTTTGTAGTGAGCATCTCTGTGATTGACTTCACAGCTTCCAGATAACTGAGTAGCTTCTTTAGAAGTCCCTGGGACCACTGGTTCTGGCATCTTTCCCAATGCTGCCTGTATCCTCATGATTCTCCTGATGGTGCCCAAGCTATCATTCTTCTTAGTGTTTGCATACCTGTTACTTTGTACACCTCCAGTTAAGATTTTGGTATATCTTTACCTTGCACATTTCCCAGTTGACATGTATCCATATGTGTTTGGGTTTAACCATGTTTTCCATGTCAATACCTTGAGATGGTTTGAAGTACATTGCTCACAGGATCCTGTCGGAACCCCTTGTTCTCCTTTTTTGCTAGTTCATTTGTTTTATTATTTAAAGACACGGTCTCACTATGTATCTCTGGCTGTCCTGGACTCATTATGTAGACCAGCCTGATCTCAGACTCACAGATATCCTCCTGCCTCTGCCTCCCCAGCAATGGAATTAAAGGAGTGTGCTATTTACTATACCTCTCAAGTTTCTTACTTTAATGTGGTCTCAAACTATTACATGGGAAAATGTTTGCCCTGTGACTTCTATAGTTACTTTTCATACTACCTTGTGAATCACTAATATGATTTATTCAGTTAAATACAAACGCATGAGTCTCTGACAACATGCAACAGCTTGGACCTACTATGTACATGGGACTGTGCTTGTTACATATCTATATTTAACAGTCAAATACATACTCCAAATATAAGCAAAGGAACTATGGGATGCAGAAAACATAAAAAGCATGTGTTTGTATTTTTTTATTTTTATTACTTATTTATTCTCTTTGTGTGCATGTGTGTGTGTGTGTGCTCGCGTGTGACTTGCTGGAGTCATTCCTTTCCTCCCACCACGTAGATTCTGAGAATTGAACTCCTGTCATACAAGTGCAATTGTAATTGGTCCAAGAAAATTAAGTGCATTTCCTTGCTGCTGAGCCCTTCTGCTGGCCCTCTTATTGCATTCCCAAGGTTGTGTGTGTAACTGTCATGGTTCTTTACCGACTTTGAGAATTGTCACCATTTCCTCCATATCACCAGCTTCCTTGTTATCTGCTACCTTGTCTTCTATTCCTCATTACCTCTGTTTATCCTGATGCTCTGCCTCTGGCCATGGTTTTCTTGCTCAGTACACTCAGTGTAATCACCTAGGAATCGAGTATCAAGGAGACAGTGCAGCCAGCATTGTGTAACACCCAGCGGTAATGTCCCAAACTAGAATCAGGGCTTAGACCCAGCCTGGCATCCTAGGAATATGGCTCTCAGAATTCCACCATGCCTTACTCAGAAGTCCATTGTCCATTTGCGCGAGGGCAAGAGTTCAGGGGTTCTGTGGCCCTATGACCCAAATTCACACCATAGCCTAATCTTTCCCTACTACCACCAGTTTTACCTGCTTCGTCTTTACTTGATTCTTCAGCATTGAATTTCATTCAAAAATATCTAATGCAGTGTGTTGATCTTAACTGTATTTGGAGGATGATTGCTCAATCTCTTTTGGAGTAACAGTAGATGTTAGGGAAGGCAGGGGAGACAGGTAGCTATTGTGTGAGTTCAGGGGAAAGCCCAGGGTCTACCTGAAAGTCTGTGCAAAGACATGATAAGGAGCTTACATACATACATATATGAGAGAGAGAAAGAGACAGAGATAGAGAGACAGAGACAGGGAGACAGAGACAGACAGATTGAGAGACAGAGACCGACAGAGACAGAGAGACAGAGGGGAAGAAGGAGAGGGAGAGGGAGAGCAAGAAGGAGAGGGAGAGGGAGGGGGAGGGGGAGGGGGAGGGGGAGGGGGAGGGGGAGGGGGAGGGGGAGGGGGAGGGGGAGGGGGAGGGGGAGGGGGAGGGGGAGAGGGAGAGGGAGAGGGAGAGATGCATTTTTGTCTTTATTACAGAAACCAAAATGTCTCTGGGATTGAAAACAAATACCACATTTACACTTTGCTGCCATAGATGATGACAGGAGTTTGACTTTTTGTGATCTCTAGGATTATAAGCCTGATCTTTCTATTCAAGCCTGTGGTGGCCAAGTTCCCCAAGGGGTCAAGAGCAGAGAATGCAGGGGGGAAAAAAGACAAGGATTTCTGGCTTAAAGCCAGTGTGAGAAGTGAGCATGGTGCAAAAGTCTGCAGACAGCCTGACCTTCCAGAGGCTTCAGTCACAGCCTTACAAAGTTTGAGGGAACAGAAGCCCAACTGTCACCACACAGCAGTGTAGAGACTTAAACTCTCCTCCTGATTGGCCAACTGGACCTCTAACCTAGCTCTCAAGGCCTTGGTTTCCCTGTTTGCATGTGATCACTCTCATGACAGCCTGCACTTCTGGCACATTGCTGCATGGCTTCTTGGCATCCTCACAACGCTGTGGGCTCCATTCAGGAAAGGGTAGTGGGTCACTTACTCACTGCCCTCCATTCAGCCCGTCACCCCAGCCTGGCACTTGGTAGGTACCAGAAATTTATTCTGCAAATTAATGCCACATACATTTAAATATTTAAATTTAATATTTAAATACATTTAGATAGAAACCCACAACATTTAAATATTTGACAACGTTGTGATCTCTGTACTTCCTCCTTGCATTCTGCAACCTGCAGATGTCCTCACAGTAACTTGAGCATGTCTCCATGTCCCTGCCATAGGGATTTACCAATACATGGGAGAATCTTCATCTCTGGAGATAAGGGTAGCCACAGAGATGCCATGAACTCATGTATTAAAGACAAATATTTAAACTTCCATGTGTTGTGTCTCAGGTACTAATAATACAATAACAGCTGACAAATAGCTTCCTGTGGGAATTCACACCTGGTAAGTCACTTGGCCCCAGATTTCTTCTTGGCTATGATTTTCGGTCTTTTGAAGACGTTTCCAGGGTCTCCGGAAAAACAAAGCAGATGAGAAGGAACACGATGGGTAGAGGCAGAGACAGAGACTTAAATAGGGAGAAGTGCATGAGCTGCCTCTAGTTCTCCTTTATCAACATGAAAGCATAATAGGTCTCCATCGATCTGTTTCACTCTTGTTTTTCTTTTGGTTCCAAGCTTAGGTGGTGAGAGGTAATGTTACCACAACAGGGGCCATGACAACAGGTCCTGTCCCCAGAGCATCAGCATCCTAAGTTGTGACCATAGTAACCACAGAATCAGCAACAAGGCCAAGGTCTGAACAGTTAGTGCATCACGTGCTGGAGTCAGATGCTGTATTAGGCACATGCCATTCACTCTTTCCTTCCATTACACCTTCCCTACGAAGCTGATTGTCAGTATATGTGTTTCATTGAAGGTGAGGCTTCACCTAAGCCATGTTCAGGGGTTTGCTGTGGAGCACGTAGCTCAGGGCTTCTATTTGGAACCATGGTCTCAATTATCATGGTGAAATCACTTGTCACAACCAATATGAGGTAATGTACAAGGAAACTCTTTTGTGGTCAGTAGTGCTCAACAGCATGAAGCTGCTTCTGAAAGGGGGCTCCTCACAGAAGGTGCCCCTTTCACAGCAAGCACCTCACTGTGGTCCAGGGGTTCTAGGCAGCAGTGTGACCTAAAACTTAATGGGTACAGACCTCAGACCTCATGGGGAATCTGCATTTCAACAGAGCATGACACCTTCAGCTGTGGAAAGTGCCCACGCTTGCTCTAACTCCCTAAATATGATGTATCATGCCGAGCCAGCTCTTTGCAGGAAAACAAAACAAACAAATAAACAAAAAAACCCACCACCAACAACAACACACACCTCTAAACCCATTTGTATTCTCTATTTCTGTTAGTATTGTCAGTTTGAGGTGCATGGTTGGGGAAGGTTTGAAAATGAGTTAGATGTGCAATGTTTCCCTTTGGTAAACTGTGGGAAGAAAATTTAAGCCCTGTTTGTTTTCTAACCCCTCCGGATAGTTACTTGTACCTAAAGCAATTGTCATTCTTGCTTTATTTAGAGCTGTGACCCTGGGATCTTGCCCTAGTATTGGGCAGAGTGGTCTGGTGTCCTGGGGGAGGAAGAGTTTTGGTTTAGCGAAAGGAATACTTCAGCACTAAGTTGTGAAGACAGAGAGTGTGGCTGTCTTTTCCTCCTGCCACTGAGAGCACTGGTTCAGTTTTATCCCTTGATGTGGGAATTCACTAGGAGAGAACACAAGTTCCCCACAGTTTCCTATATCTGTGTTCTGCATATGGCACGGTCCAGAGGGGACCCTGGCTGGCTGTTTGTTTTCTGCCATGTCTGCCACAATGAAATGGTTCTACAACCTTCAGGCAATTGGGCTGCACTGAGTGGGCTTGGAGGTCACGAATGAGCTGATCAGGCCACTTGTCCTTGCTCCACCTCCTTGTTATCTGTCCCCATGTCAGTCCAAATGTCCATTTCTCCTGTAGACTTCCATCATTCATTTCTTTGATTCTCTTACTGGGTATTCATTGACAGTGACAGGGGCTTCCTTTCGAGGGGACCAACAAACAAGCTCTGGTCAGTATTCACACAAAGCAAAGAGCAACCCAGACCACATCTGTGTGTGGGTATGCAGAACTCTATTCTGGTGATTCATAAGTGAGCGTGACAAGTGACAGGCTCCAGGAGAGTCACATCCACTGCTGCAGCAGCACCCAATGTGTGTGCATGCATGTGCAAGCACAGTCAGGTGAGGACTTAGAGCACCAATGCAAGGTCATGACAGGACACTTTGAACGTGGCCTTCTGTTCTGAACACTCTGAAATAAATTACATAGAAATGACTGATAAGAAGACAATGTCCACGGGCAAGCCAATTTCTCTTATGGATTCATGGTAACGAAATGTTAGAGTGATTTTCTGGACAGTGGCAGACACCAGGTAGTGCACAGTGCCGATAGCTCCATTTTCTACCATCAGGAGGGTGAGCTGCTCGTGGCTCATAGCTGAGTCTCTCCTGAAGGACAGTCCTTGGTTAAGAGTAATGAGACCCTTGAGGTCACAGCCTTCAAGTCAGGACACCTCATAGCCACTAACTGGGTATGTGCAGCAGCTTGAGACAGCCTTGAATTCTATAAGGGAAGTTTGGAAGGTCTACCCCTGCCCCAAAGACTAGGCACTGCTAATGCTCTTCTTAATGGAAAAATCTACATTACTAGGATGCCTTCTATGCTCTCAGACTTCACTTGTTTGTGGGTTGCTTGGCATAAGAGCAAGGACCTTGGAAGCCCAGCAGTTTGAAATTCAAACTAGAAGAGGGGCCTGGGAAGAGGTCAGAAATTGACTAGAAAGGGGAAAAGGAAAGACAAAACAAGTAGGAAAGAGGGAGGCTCTGCCAGGGGTGAGCAGATGAGAGCAGAACACAGGCACTGGGTTTTGGAACAATGGAGGTCTTTGGTAACTCGGATAAAACCAATTACCATGAAGTAACATAAAACAACAAACAAAACCAGACACTAAAATGCTTGAAAGGTTATGGTCAGGCAACTGTGGACTTTTTTTTTTAAAGAGAAGAGAAAAGGCTAAAAACAAATAAGAGGTCAAAGAAAGATTTCTTTGTGCTTTTTGTTGTACAGGAAAGGCTTGGAGAGCATATGTGCATGCCTTTGGTAGGAGACATTAAAATCTGCCTCTCCTCTGGCCAGGAGTGTCGATTGACTGGAAACCTGGCACCAGAGAGCAGACTTCCTATTGGTTTGGATTACTGTTCTAGGCACCATTAGGGGCATGTATATGCAAATGACACCTGTCAGTGTCTCTCCATGGCTATAGCACTGTGAAGAATTGATTTAGAGTCTCTTAGTTATGAATTTATTCTGAAAGAGATGTGTGTGTGTGTGTGTGTGTGTGTGTGTGTGTTGTGTGTGTGTGTTTTATTTGTGACTCTTCCTGCCTTAAATTATATTTCTACACATGGCTGATTTCGTTTTTCCATGAACAAGAAAAAGAGACAAGAGAGGCAGACCAAAATTGAAAAACAATTCTTTATTTACATAGCTATCATCTAATACAATATTAATTAAAAATTAATCCAGATACTGTTCTGGTTGCTACCTATATGTTTTTTGGGCCTCCATCCTCTTAGAACATTTCATAGTTGGCATTTGACTTAAAATTACTTTATATTTTTCTCTGCTAGGTTTTTGGGGTGTTTTTTTTTTTGGTTTTTTTTGTTGTTGTTGTTGTTTTTGTTTTTGTTTTTTTGTTTTTTTGTTTTTAAGAAAATGTTAAAGAGAGGGTATATTTCATGGTCTGATCATTTTGTCTTTTGATGCTTAACCTTCACTTTGACTAACGAGTTATGACACCCGCCACATTGTTAGCTTGTCCTGGACCCTCCCCATCACAATTTGCCTGTCACTAAGGATCTCACTGGTTTCCTGAGTTGTTGGGTTTGTAACATGAGAAGGAGCTGGGCCAGCCATCTCAGGACAGGGATCCCAGTAAGTGCATAGTCTATGTAGGCTAGTAACTCCCAAATAGGGCTCATAACCTTATTCTGCAGGGGTGCTGTGAGGTTATCATAGGCTGTTCCTCATGCTTGTGATGCCCAAGTATCACTACAATGAATCTAAAGGTGCTTTCAAATGCTTGTTAAGTTATGGTATAGATCACAGTAGGACCAGGGAGCAGTGGAGGAGCTGACCAAGAGCAAGACTGGAGTTGAGGTATATCCAAACCCCAGAAATCTCATCCTGAGATTGGTAGGAGTGGGACCACTCCCTCCCTTCCCTGGGCTCAACCCTTGCCCCACCTGAGGAGGTCACATAGCCAGCAACCAGGTTAAACTTGCTCTCTCCTTATAAGGTCATGTCCAGCCATACCTAGAATTCCTCCTTATGCAAATGTGACATCCTCAGTACCAGAGCCCACCCCGAATAGCCCCAACTCATCTCCAGTGGTTTAAATATTGTGGATGCTGGTAAGTGCTTGCTGACAGAAGCCTGATATGGCTGTCTCCTGAGAGGGTCTGCCAGAGCCTGACAAATACAGAGGCAGATGCTCACAGCCAACCATTGGACAGAGTGTGGGATCCCTGAGGGAGGAATTGAAGAAAAGACTGAAAGAGATGAGGAAGTATGCAGCCCCATGTGGGGAGCAACAGTGTAAACTGGCCAACCCGCTCACATCCACCTGCCCCAGGAGCTGGACCACCAATCAATGAGTACACATGGAACAACCCATGGCTCCAGCCACATATGTGACAGAGGATGGCCTAGTTGGACATCAGTGGGTGGAGCTGCCCTTGGGCCTGAAGTTGTTCTGTGCCCCAGTGTAGGGGAATGCCAGGGCAGGAAAACGGGAGTGGGTGGGTGAATGGGGGAACATCCTCATAGAGGCAGGTAGAGGGGAAAAGAGATAGGGGGTTTCTGAAGGGGAAAACATTTGAAACGTAAATAAAGAAAATATCCATTTTTTTTAAAAAAAGGAGAAAAAAAAAAAACCTTTGTTCCCCCCAATTAAATGACCCAGCTCACTAAAGTCTGTTCTGGTAACGCTCACTGCTGCCTGAGGTCCCATCACCCACAGCGTTCCATTCCTGTCTTGTTTTCCCTTTCAAACTACTGGTTGTGATCTCGGGTGTTCATGCTGTTACGGGTGGGGGAATGGGGCAAGAACAACAGATCACCAAGCTACAGTTTGGACAGCAGTGAGGGGGAATACGGGCAGAACACTGATACCAGATTGCTTTGCACTGTCCCCTGGGTTCCTGTGCTCATCATGTCCCCACCCCACCCCACCCCTGCCCCACACCTCTACTGGTGGTGGCAAGAATGATAGGCTGTTGTCAGACAGAAAGCAAAAGTACCATGTGACATGGATGGAAATGCGACTGAAGTTCACAGTCACATCCCAACTACAGTAATGTGTCTTGTGGGATGACTGACATTGCTGCCAGAGCCTGAACCCAGCCTTGGACTCTGTTAGGGTGTTTACAGCTTCCCTGATTTGTTTCCTGAGCCGTGTACATGATTCTCATGATGGCTTTCCATGCATATATCTTGATATAAGGCAGTTCTTGCAACAGCTGTGTGAGGTGGAAACTATCTCTCCCCTATGGACAATGTTCTTTGGGCTCTGGGCATTTCACTAACTTAATAAAAGCCATCAAGGACCAAAACACACAAAGACATCCCTGTTCTGTCTACCCAGTGCCTTGTTATTGGCTACTGCACTGAGTTGCCAGGACATCGGGTATAGGATAACAGTGAATATCATTAGCCATGGGACACAGGGACAGACTTGGGGGCACAAAAAAAAAAAAAAAAGAAAGAAAGAAAGAGAGGAAAAAAAAAAAAGAAATCCAGCCTTGGGCATACTGATTTCAAAATGCCTTGTGCATCAAGTGCTTGTAGTTGGCAGTTTGCTTTTCAAGAGACTGAGTGGGCTGCCTGATGTGTGGGTGGAGCTGTTTAAATCATGCAGTTATGGACACAGCAGGCTTCTGCCTTGGAGATGAATTTGGTTGCAGTCAGGGCCCTATTTATAGAAGGCAGACTCAGCATATGGCCCAGTTTAAAGAGTTCAGCCAGTGACAATGAACACTCCTTGCAGTTTCTCTAGAAGTTGAAAGGCATCCAGGACAGCAGGTATATATGCTGCCCCTACTCTGGGCTGTTCCCATTGTTTCAGAGTAGAAACCCCTGCCTCTGTGAGCCAGGCCTTGTGGCATACTTCCCAGGGATGCTGGCTTCCTGTAAGCTGCTCAGATCTGATGCCTGTTAGAATTGGCTCCTGACTGGAAGATGCTTAACTTCGGTTTAACCCAGAATCTTTCTTCAGTATCATGGTGGGTCATCACCCCTTAGACATAAAGATGAATGGTGCACTTTGCCCTGGTGTTTGTTGTATTGACTCTGCTGAAAAAAATCCTGCTCCTCTTCTCCTGTACAAACTCCTGTCAGCATGCACACAAGTTCTATTTTTTTTATACTATGCTACCTCAAGTGTCAATTTGTTGGGGTGCTCAGATCTGGTAAGGGCCTCCTCCTGTTCTCTTCCCCCGGCTCCTCTTCATTTCACACATGTGAAAAAGTATAAAAGGGATTTATGAGAAAGGCTTGTAACATGCCATGCCTTCATATTTAAAACATCTCTGAAAACTCTATCAGGAAAATGTTGTCTATAATGACTATCAACCCAGTCCACCCGTGTGTGTGTGTTAGCATTTTGCCATAAGGAAAAAAATTTAAACCTAAAGTATATTGAACTCAGAAAGAAAGCAATCCCTGTGTGTCACAGATGTAGAGAGGAGAGAAAGCAGAGTGCAAGCAAAGTTTTGTTGTCCCTAGGGCCAGGCTAGGAGGACGGGACACTGCCTATGCAGGCATTGGCTTTTCTCTAAGGCAGCTACAGCTGTACCCAGGCTAGAAAGAGAAAGCTCTTTGGGACACCTCTGACCCTAATCTACAGTCCTGTACTGTGCATCTTCTGTGGTCACAGCTCACAGAGGTGCTGACTTCCATGGCAGCTATAGATCTTTCCTGTTCCAGGTCAAACTACTTATTCACTACAGATGGCTCCGCACGGGAGCTTGTGCAAAAACTACCCTGCTAAATTATATTTTCTGAAGATTGGATCATTCTTGTCTTAGGTATAAAATAAAATCATCAATAAATAAAAGTAGATGTCATTACAGAGCATGAAGAGATGAGAGCCTCATTTTCCAGTAATAAAAAGGGTTGCCGCTATGATCCTATCTATTATCTTGGATAATAACAGTAATGTCTCCCATTGAAGTGTTTATAATGGGCTGAGTGACCTGGAATCCCGCTCTGGGTGGGAAGATTTCTCCTTCAGGATGGTGACTGCTGTGGGTGGGACAAGAAGCCTCTCGATGGCAAAGGGCAGACACAACTTCCGGTGGCCTCTTGCCTCCTGCTCCAGAGAACCTTTGAGTCTGCAGGGCTCCTGAAGGGGCGACGGTGTAAGAAATGCCTCTTATGTTATTCAGAGCTATTGTTGACACACTGCAGAGGGAAGTCCTACAAGCCAAACATTAGCCATGCAGTCCAGCAAGGCATCCTCTTTGCCACTCGTCATATGATGGCCACTGTACCGTAGGGGTCCTTCCCTAGGACACTCCATCTGCCACCACTGATGGACTCACCAGCTTCCTCAAAAATCTAGCCTTCATGTTTCTCTTTTTAGTTTTATGTTGTTGTTAAAATATTTCACTAGTTTTAAATTTTTAACTAGGTGATTCCATCCTCAATATAATAGTTGAGTTTAGTACTTTGGTAGTATTCAGAACAGAGTCATTCCCAGCTTCAAACTGAGACTCGTTACCCATGGGAAATACTTCTGTTTTCTTTATTTTCCACGTAGCACTGTTTAGGGTTTTTTTTTATGAATTCTGAGCATATGAATCATTTTTCTCAACTACTGGGTACCCGTTGTGAGGATATAATATGTTCATAATGTAACTTGAATAGCCATGTTTGTTATACAGTCAACAGTGTTATATCACATTAGTGACAGTCACACACTCTTATAACAATTGTCACCAAATGTTGACATCATATGATTCCAAAAATAGACCAATCATAACCCTACTACTTGGTGTTTGGGGTCTGCTATTCTGGAGTCTAGAAGCATGGAGCTATGGAGAAACACTCTCCTATATTCATAGCTCTGTTTGCCTAACAGTAATGTGAAGGCGTCCCGCAGTTGATCCCATTTCCTCATCTGAATCGGAGATGATACCTTCCTACCAGAACTCACCTGAGCCTCTGCTTCAGTTCCCTTTAAAAAAGGGAGCTTGTTGGCCATCCCAGGAGCCTTGGTGAGGAAGGAAGGACCACATGGCAATGAGCCAAAGAGGCAGAGCCCTTAACATAGTACTGGTATTTTCCGACAAGCCTGAAAAGTGGAGGCAATGGCGCATGCCCAGAGGATATAAGGAGCCCATTTCCATGTTCCTTTCAACCTAAGACAGTAGTACTCGGTACATCAGATGATACCCTTGTCCTCTTACTAATGGTAGCCAAGTGGTCATTCAGGAGCCATCTCCTCTCTGCCCTATGGCCATTCTGCCATTGTTGTTCCTGCATCTCGAAAGGCTGGGGTGAAGAGAAGTGGCACTCCTCTGATGTATACTGTCCCAGCAGCCATGTTACCTAGCTCTGGGATAAGCACTGGAACCCAGCACATGCAGCTGCCCTGACAGAAGCAGGGCTGACCTTGTTTTAAGTGACTGGATGTGATTAATTTTTCAAATGTGGGTCCTTGGGAAGGCCATTGTGAATATATTTGTTTTGTTGCTGGATTATTGCAGTGTTGGGTGATTTCTTTTCCACCCACACACAGAGATTTCTTTGAGAATTAAAGAGGAAGTAGGCAGGCTTTCTCTGGCACATGCAGACATGTGGAAGAATTTCTAAACCTCCTTTGGGGACGGTGTCCATAGCAACAGAGACTGTTCTGCAG
The DNA here is from genome assembly GCF_978045245.1 of Mus caroli. NCBI lineage: Eukaryota > Metazoa > Chordata > Mammalia > Rodentia > Muridae > Mus > Mus caroli. The sequence goes on from NW_028227269.1 coordinate 27,648,558, forward strand.
AGGAATTCTCAATTAGCACCAAACACAGGAGCATTGCTTGCCAGATTTCCTAGCCAGAGTGGTCACCATCAGAGTGCAAGGTGCGCTGTGACAATATGTGATAGGAATACATCACGGTTAAAATGCTTGCACATCTATGATGCATGGGACTTTGAGACTATAGGAGTACCTTTCATTGGAGGCTGGCTGTACACATTATAACTAGGTATCAGTTGTCATTGGAGCAGGATAAAGATGAGGGCCTGGCTCTAAGGTGACCTTGTAAAAATGACTTCCTATCCAGAGTCAGTGATTTAGGGGTTAAATTAATTAGATCTCTATGAAGTCATTATATACTATAGAGATCTAATTAACTTCGTCTATGTATCCCTGGGATGCATCGGCAGATGAAAAGGACACACAGACTGCCTCTTACATGATAAAAAGGGAGCTTGGGTATTCCTTTGTTACATAGTCACAAAGGCTCTAGAAGGATCTACAAAGAAACCAACAATGTATACATATTTAGAATGACTGCGAATTAGGCAGATGAGCAATTAGCAAAGAAAAAGACTTTTCATAATAAATCCCAGCACACTATCTAATCCTAAACCACACAGACATCTAATCAATAAAAATTTAACTTCCAAAGAAAATAAAATATGCGTTTCCTTGATGGCCTTCCAGTTCGAGAGTAAACTATAAATCTTCTTGCACTAAGGTGTCATTCAAGCATGTATTGGGCACCAACTACACCCGTGGCTCCTTGCCAAAAATGTATACATTTCATTTAAAGGGAGGCCTTTATACAGCAGGCACAAAAACAAGGAAATGCATTTGCATAGCGGTGAAAGTGCTCAGCTGAAGGGATTCGAGAAAGAAAATGACAGCCGCTATGGGGGATAAGGAAGGCTTCTGAGATAATGTGAGCCAAGAAAGGGCATGCCAGCAGGATGACGAACGTGTGCTTAATTTGCTCAGCAATCAAGAACCACTGAAGTGTTGGGAATGGGAGAAACTAATCATAGATCCTGCCTTTCAAGAAGGTGGTGGCTGGCGATCCTTGCACAGGAGGTGCAGCAGTAATAGCTGCCACCCCAGGATTTACGGACCAGATTACACGGAGGGCTCTAAATGCATTGTCTCCGTTAATCTTTAAAACACCCCTATCAATGAGTAGATGGAAGGAAGGATGGACGAGTGGATGAATGGATGGATTTATCGCCTAGCAGAGCTCACAGCTATTGTAGTATTAAAATTTCATTCCGCATATGTTAAAAATGGGTCTTAGAGAGCTTAGACAGCCAGCATGTGGCCACGGAAAATACCACACATGAGAGGAGTGACTGATCCTTGACACTGAAGACAGCATGCCAGCCACTTGGTAATCGCACACTGCGCACACGGGTAGTCCTTGCCAGTGGGTGAAAGGATAATTACTACAAATGTGTGAGTCCTAAAAACACCTTTAATATGGAATTCACTTGCTCTCAAAGCCTACCCAGTAACCCAGAAACACATATATAAGATATATGTATAAAATATCAAATGAATCTTATTGATACTTTTCTTAGATTGCAATGATTGTATGTTCCTTTGAAGGTCCCTGGATAAATCTTGCTGGGGGTAGCAAGCTGGAGGAATCCTTGCCCCTATCAGGTATAGAAAGCGACTGTGTACTCAGGAGGCAAGCACTCTCTGATATGTGAGGGGATGAATTCTGGATGTTGACTTCCACTGAGCCAGTGCCCTTGTTAGGCATTAAATATGGCAAGCAAACAGATAAATTAGGTCAACCTTTAATGGATCTATATGTCTGAGGAGAGGTAGGAGGGCATAGAGTATGTCCACAACACCTGGCATGAGGTTTCAGCCTGGACCTCATTGAAGAGACTATTGTGTATAGATGGGCTATATCAACTTGGAGTGCAATATCAACTTCCAGGAGTGGCGAGGGAAGATAGCAGGAGACTGGATGTGAGACTGGGATGAGGTAAGGGTGTGGCAAGACTGAGGTGGGGTGAGGTAAGTTAGGGTTAGGTAGGGTTAGGTGAGGTAGGGGGATATGATGAGGGTGAGGTGGGCTGAGGGGAGGGTGAGGTAAGATAAGTGAGAAGAGAAGAGGAGAGGGTGAGGTGAAGTGAGGTGAGTGGGGTAAGATAATCGAGGAGAGATGAGGAGGTGAGTGAGGTGAAAGAGGTAAGGTGACATTGAGGTAGGAATGAGGTGGAGTGAGATAAGGTAAGATTAGGTAGGGTGAAGTAGGGTGAAGGTCAGGCAGGGTGAGTGAAGAGAGGTGAGGTGAGTGAGGAGAGGGTGAGGAGAGGGTGAGGTGAGGGTTGGGGTCGTGTGAGTGTGAGAATGAGAATAAAGACGAAGGAGAAGATGGGGTGAGGATAAAGATGAGGATGAGGTGAGGGTGACAGTGAAGGTGAGTGAGAGATGAGGGTAAAGATGAAGGTGAGTTAAGGGTGAAGTGAGGTGAAGTGAGGTAAGGTAGGGTGAAGATGAGCATGTGGGTGTGCTAAGGGTGAGCTGAGATGGAGCTGAAGATGCAGGTGATGTGTGCTGAGGTGACCATGGGGTAAGGGAAAGATGAGAATGAGGGGAGGGAGAGTGAGGGGAGCTATGAGCTGAGGTGATCCTGGAGAAGAGATGAGGGTGGGGTGAGGTGAGGTGAGGTGAGGTGAGGTGAGGTGGGGTGGGGTGAGGTGAGGTGAGGTGAGGTGAGGTGAGGTGAGGTGAGGTGGGGTGAGGTGAGGTGAGGTGAGGTGAGGTGGGGTGAGGTGAGGTGAGGTGAGGTGAGTTAAAGTGAGGTGAGGAAGGAATAGCTCCCATTTCCCTCCCAGCTCCCAGTCCTCACATTCTATCTCCTGGAGCATAAGCATGTGTTTCTTCTCCTGGGTAGCAGAGGGCCCAGCCCTGCTTGGCTATGACACCCAGGTCTTTCACAGATGCATCTCATCACCATCAACTCGGTCCCAGACTTTCTCAAACTCTAAACCTTCTTCCCTTACACCACGGGCTCTCAGTTCTGCAGAGACCATAAACTGGACAGACATAGCAGCTATACTGCCTCCATTGTGTTATGGCACTTCCATCGTTTAAGGAAAACAGTCGGTCGGGATGAGCAGGTGGCAGTTTAGCCACCTTGCCTCAACAGCAAATGACAAACAGGATCTGAGACTGGTTGTGAATAAGTCTTTGTGGCATGTAACAGGCAAGGGCTGCAAAGGTGAGCACAGGGAATTTTCTGTGAAAACCCTGTTGTTTTTTGTTTTTTGTTTTTTTTTCTGGGTACTTTCTCCTGAGATTCCATGGTAAGCCTTACCAAGCTTGCAGGGTTTAGGGAATGGTTTTCCAATGTTCGGTCTTCCAGACTTCCTTTTATGCTTTTCAAACTGAATAAAAACAAAGAGGTCAAAAAGGGCAGCTGCCCTTCCTCTGAAGGGCTAAATCTAGATCTTTCATCCTGCTGAAAATCCCGAGATGGTCTGCTGAGAAGCAGGACTGAATCTGCCCCTGCAGGAAGGTCAACACTGGACAGGCAAAACCGCGCCTGCACCTGTGATTTAGTAACTTACACTAGGGAGTGGCCACTGGAGCTAAAGAAATCCTGTCGCTGCCATGGTGAGAGTGAACAAAGGAGCTAGCCTGCCTACCTTCAGGGGAAAAGCCACTGGGTCTTGTCTGTGCAGTCTTAGCTTTGTTTCCAGGTCACCAGTGCTTTTATTGTTTAGCCTACTGGTGCTATGAGGAGTTCTGAGGTCCCTGCTGGGCTGGGCTTGCTGTGGGAGTATCCAGACCTCTCAGCTGTCAGCAGGCTGCCTGGCTCCCAGGAGGTCACTTCAGGCCCAGCCATCTAACTTTAGCAGCTGTTGGCATCTCCTCATGTCCTCACAGGCACTGATAGAAGCAAAAACATTACAAATCCTGCTCCCTCTGTGGCTTGGCACGGCCACATGTCCCGAACTGCAGCAGACAAGAGGATAAATCATGGTTTTTGCAAAGGCTACCATGCATAAGCTGATAGTCAAAGGGTCTTCCAGTTCTTCCCAGGGTGTCCTAGGATCCCAGCCTTTGCTCTCTGGGTACCAGAAGCAATTTTCTTTTCTCCACACTTGTGACATTATGTGTTTCCACACATTACTAGACAGTCACTGAGAGAGAAACTACCTACTGTGTAGAATGAGGTGAGACTGGTGGTTCAGAATAATCCATTGCAACCATTCATTTGAACTCTGCCTAGGTTGTTTGTGTGACCCTCAGAACCAATACCATGTAACCTAACTCCTGAGTTGCACAAATCTATTTTCTTTTTGTCCATATTATTTGAAAAGCATAAAAATATTTGTACTAGTAAAAAGATAATTTTGTCTCCTAAAGGCCACAGGAAAATGAGGCCTGTAGGTCCCTTTGTCCAATGTTTAGTTTTTGGCAGCCTGCCCAGGATTCAGCTCCTTCCCATCTCTGTGAGGAGAGACTGAGATCAGCCTAGGAGTTAGGCACAGATGGGAGTGTTCACGGAGCACTCTCCGGCTGCGAGCATATATCCTGCAGAGTGCAGAAGTCTCTTTGGGAGCCACACGCAAGTGTAACATGGGGATATGTTTAAATAGAAGAGCTTCAAAACCAGTTTTGTCTAGCCATATGTGAAGGACTGTGCACAAAGGAGCTATTTCTGGTGCTCTGGGCTCAGCAACCCATAGTGAACCCCATAGTAAGCTCAGAGCATCTCATGACCAGTGGCCTTTCTCCAGAGAGTGAATTCCACAGGAACAGCAAGAGGGATGGTATGGGAACAGGGACAGGGTGTGGAGAAACAGGAGTCAGTGAGTGAGGCCTCTGAGTGCACAGTACTGGAAGTGTCATCAGGAGGACCTCACCAGCTGACATCCATATCCAGGGAAGGGAAAAAAAAAGAAAGGAAGTAAGCCAGGGCATGAAGGAGTATCCACAGCACAGACAACCAGGCAGAAGCATGGAGTCCCTTTGGAGAAAAGTGTTTGCTGCCCATCCCTCTAGCCTGGAGGGGATGCAGATCCTGTATGCTCAGTGACAGGGGCTGGAACTCCTGGCTCAGAGTCCCTGACTCAGTGCTGTTGGGGAAGCCAATCTTTATACCTAGTGTCCCCAGCACTACTTCCTGTTTGTGGAACAACAGGAGAGCCTTGTGAGAAGCCTGTGTGCTGTGGAGGGCACCTTCCCTTTGGTAGAAATTGTGTTTTGTGCATCTGACAGACCAAACAGCCAGCTGTCTGTCATCTCATTACTCAGCGTGATTCCTAACACTTCATAAAAGGAGATCTGTTTCTCTGGCATTTCATGGGGGGGGAAGCTACGAAGACACTTCCAGGTACAACCCCACCTGTGTTTGTAGAGTGGTGCAACGTTTTCTTGGATGTTGATCAAGAAACAGCACAGACGCTGTGGCCGGCCACCCATCCATTGTGAAGCTCACATTCTGACTTCCATGCCGTTTAAGTACAGGATACTGTGGCCTCCCGGCCTCCCTCACAGGGCTGTGGTGACCACTGTACTAGCAGAAAGAGAGGCACACTGTTATTAATAGTTTAGAATCTAGTGCCACTTTGCTCCCAGTAGCTCGGCCCTTTAACTGTGGGGTGGCCCTGCTGCTACAGTGGTCCCTCTCCTCATCTGTGATGGGGACTTTTTTGTTTTTTTATATCCAGTACCTGCTGCAAGGGGAGGGCCTGCTATCCTGCTCAGGACTCCTGCCCTGGGTCCATTTACCAGTCATTTATGCTTAGACTGGAAACTCATTGACAGCATCTTCTAAAGGATACTCTCCCAGAATTGGCCTACTATGTGCAATCTCTCTCTGAGGAGCACTGTCTCATGACATTGCAGCTGTCTCTTTTTTTGGGAGGTGGGGAGTTCGAGACAGGGTTTCTCTGTGTAGCCCTGGCTGTCCTGGAACTCACTTTGTAGACCAGGCTGGCCTCGAACTCAGAAATCCGCCTGCCTCTGCCTCCTGAGTGCTGGGATTAAAGGCGTGTGCCACCACGCCCGGCTAACATTGCAGTTGTCTTATGCCACCTTCCGTGTTGCCCAAGCTGAAGTAAGCAAGCATTCTGCACACGCAGCCTGCAGACCAGAGGCCTCTTTTATCTGTCCTCATGCTGTATATTCAGAGAAGATGGTACTCACTTGCTGTTTACGCCACAGCCAGTGATCTCTGTTCCCCCATGCTATAGAAGAAGGAATGAAAGCTCAGAGAGGTTGAGTAACTCTGCCATGGTCACAGAGCAGCATGTTAGAGCATGGCAGTTTCCAGGGTGAGAAGCCATCAGAGAGTTTTAAACTCCTGTTTAAAACTACGGTAGACACATTGTGACTTTTGTGGCCTTCCTTTTCCTCCTTTGACATGATTTGTTTGTAGTACCTGGGACAAGCCTGGTAGAGATGACGATGTTTCCAGACTAAGGACTCCATCAGCTGTTACCATGACACACTGGAGCTGGCTACACCCAGCCCAGCACTGGGATCATTTTGCACATGGCAGTGAAGCTTTGAAAAGTCACTCTTGCCACAGCCACACCCTGGCTTTCTGCTAATTGACAGACAGAGCCGTCAGTTTGCTAAAAGCTATGGTAATACCCTTGGTCACCACAGGCCACTTAGAAGTTCAGTCTCAATACATGTAATATGCAGATTGCTAGCTCGCACTCCACAGATATGGCTTAGCGTTCTGCTGACATTGTACTGTCTGTATATTGTCCTATACCTGCCTCTCCCACGCTGTCCTGCTGAACACATGGAGCTGCCAAGACTCCCCCACCCCCACCCCCACCCCGGCACCCCCAACACACACACTGTTCCCTGATCTTCACTTTACTTCTTTATCAAGTCAGAGGAATCTTTAAAAAAAAATAATGAAATTGGTTCTTTGGCAATTTCACGCATGTTTATAATGCATTCTGGTTACTCACACAATTTTCTCTTATAGCCTCCCATCTTTCTCTCCCCTTCATCTCTACCTGTCCTTTTCCCAAAATCCATGACTTTTCATTTTTGGTTCATGATCCATTTAGTTTAAAAAGGAGCACTTAGTTAGGTAACTATGAGGTTAGGACTGGACTATCCACTGGAGCCTGAGGGGGTTAAAATTACCAGGGAGTAACAACTGATAGCAATGGCTCCTCTTTCTCTGACCGTATCCATAGTCATCAGTGAGGCTGGAGCCTTCGGAGCCCTTCCCCCATCCTTTCCTGACGCTCCTGGGCCTGTTCTTTGGCAGACTCAGTGACGTCATCTCTAGTAATTGAGAGTTCATGCTCATGTTAAGTCTGTATAGTGCTTAAAGGGTGGCATTTTGTAGCTTTTTTCTTCTTCTGTCTCTTACATTCTTTCTACCACTTCTTCCTAAGTGATTGTTGAGCTTTGGAATGAATGGCATAATTGTCTTGTTTAGGGCTGTACACTCAGTGGTCATTTATTATCAGGATCTTGTATAACCAAAGGTTCCCTGCAGTTCACCAAAAAAAAAAAAAAAAAAAAAAAAGAATGTCTTACTTGGGTTTCTATTGCTGTGATAAAGAGCATGACCAAAAACAACCTGGGGAAGAGAGGAAATGCTTTACTTAGCTTCCATCTCTTTAGTCACAATCTGTTGAGGGAAACCAAGGCAGGAACATGGAGGCAGGAACCAAAGCAGAAGCCATGGAGGATGACTGCTGACTGGCTTGCTCCCTATGCCTTGCTCAGTCTGCTTTCTTAAGCAACTCAGGACTAGCTGCCGATGAATGGCACCACCTACAGTGGGTGAGGTCCTCACACAGCAATCATTAATGAAGAAAATCTCACACAGGTTTGCCTATGTAAGTCAAATCTGATGGAGACATTTTCACAGTTGAGGTCCTCCCAACAATATTTCCAGCTTGTGTTAAGTTGAAGAAGAACTAAGCAATGTGGGGCAGTGGTGATTGAGCACACAGCTCTCACTGAGACTGAGAGTAGTAATTGTCGGTGGGAACACATAGTATATATTTAGAAGAAAACTCAACACTGTGTCCATTCAACTGAATGACAGAATTAAGATTCCTTCTTAGGACCTATGACCTCACCGCCATGAGCTTTTGATGGAATTTATTGTAGTGGTATAGATTTCCTCCTGTGAAGCAGGCTTCAGATCCAATCATAGAGCAGTTGATTATACCCATAAGTCTTTTATCAGCAGTCAAGACCCCAAGAAATACAATTATGCTAGCATAATCCTCCAATTATTTTTAAAAGAAACCTACACATGGGCCAACAAAACCAGTAATGATAGTGCATTCTAATTTGCAGGTTAATATGACATCTACGTGTATCTGGGACAAGCATGCCTATGTAGGAACACGGAAGCTGGGAAACCACACCACATTCTGGGGATGACACACCTAGTGTGACCCTAAAGGACAGGGAGGTGGGAAAATGGCAAACATCTTGTAGGTGGGGCTCAATCAATGTCTGGGGCATATGTGGAGCTGCTTGAAGGTTGGACTATCTCGGCTCCCAGAAACATTACAAACAATTGGGCCACCTGGATCAGATCCAACACTGCTACTATTTACTGATGCTGCTCTGAGCCTATGGGGACTCTATCATGAATAAGATTGATTCTGCCAGAAATCTTGAGAAATGTAGGCCCAAAGAAGATAAGGACAAAGAAACGTAACCAAGGTAAGCTGTAACAGATAGTCTTCGAGATGTAGAAAACAGTGCTATGAAATTCTAATTCTGACAAGGAGATAATCACGGGTGTCAAGGGGAAGGCTGCAGCTGAGGCCAATCTTACTGTGACTATGTATTCCTGAGATGAAAGAGCAGCAGACCATCTCAAGCTATGAGCAAGTCAAGAGTGAACATGCATGGGACAGAAAGGCTGGTGCCACTTGGGAGTGATGTGCTGGATTCCCCTAGACAGTCAACCCACTATCAAAAGGGCTGAGGAGAGTAACTAGGTTGTAGCCGTTCTGTGAGACTTGTCCCATTGTCTTTGTCATAGTATGTAGGAGGGTAGGGATGGAGGCATGCCAAGAGCTCCACTGCAGGAGTTTAAATCTGTAGGCCCAAAAGAGAAATTTCGGTGTGTGAGCAGTGTTGGGCAGGGGCCAGACTCATCAACAGATCTTCCCACCATAATAGGGGAGGGTGACCAATGTCCCAGTGTTGTGTGAAGAGCTGAGAGTGTCTATTGGCCAAGCAGGGTTGGATACATGGCTGCTGATAACCAAAGACTGATTCTCTAGCATTTGCACCAGGTTTAATGTAGATTACTATATCAATGGTTTTCATTTTTGTGATAGTTAAAGACAGCTGTTTATTGTTTGTTTGCCACATTCTAATCTTGATGCGCATATGACTTCCTCTAATTATGTGATATAAACACAGGAGAATGAGGTCCTCAGAGTTCCTTGGGGGTTGTCTGCCCCTTCTTTGTGGGTAGGAACTGAATAATGTCCTCATCACACACACGGAGTGGTGAGGAATCACTGCTTAGCCTGTCTGTTGATGCAGCTCCCTGCATCCCGCATCTCAATGTCCTGCCTCTGCCCCCAACACTGATGCTGAAGCGTTTTTTCTGACCCATCCTGTTCCCTTCTCATGTATACCCTTTCCCTTGCCTGATCCTTACACTTAACTCTGAGAAGGCTGAGATTCCACATTCAGCTCCAGACCATTCCTAACGAATAGCTAGCCTTTAGGAAGGGTGCCTATCAGTAGCAGGTGAAATTTTGAGGCAGCTCAGCTTGGGTCATTAAATCACTTCTCCCAAAGCCTCTGTGTTTGTCGATGTGGGGGTCCCACCCTGAGAAAAATGTTGACAGTGATGGCAACAGGTTGTCAGAATCCCTAACAAGTGTGATACCCTGTACCGTGGGGCACCCTGCTGCTAAGATACTGAACTTCAGGAAGTGTGAATGGCTAGAACCTTCACCCTTCAGCCAGTAGCTATACAGAGAAGAGCTAAGCAGGGGCTGGCATACACGGTGGTGACAGTTTGAGAAAAACAGCAGCATTTAGATAGGGCAGATATTGCTTCAAAGCAGAATTCCAACTGGCTTGGGGGCGTTGTGTGAAGACACATAAATGCACCTGCTGTATTATCCCAGCGCAACACTGGGCCTGTTTTAGGCATGCAAGCTCACAGCTCCTGGTATGATGCTGGACTCGCAGCTATCATGAGCAAACTTCCTGCTGCTGTACTTCTGCCCTTGTCAGGCTGCTGGTGTTGGGCAGTGAGGTTGCCTAGGGATATGAAGTACAGATTCTGTGCAGCATGTCAGATTGTCCCTGGCTTTACTCCTAATTGTGAAGTGGGTCCTTTTCCTTCAGAGGAACGGGGTGAAGGTCTTACGTGTTCTGAAAGATTAGAACAAATCTGACCCTATGGTGAGCTCGCACTTTATGAAAAGCACTGCATTTATTACCTTTCTTTCCTTGTAGATGAGACAAATATCTGACAAAAGAAACTGAAGCATTTATTGTGGCACATAGTTTGAGGGTACAGCTATCAAGCCATAGAAGCAGGAGCTGAGGATGTTTGTCACGTTGTATCCCCAGTCAGGAGTAAACACTCAGTTTTTCTCCTTTTTAGTCAATCTGGGACCTCAGCCCCCTGGGAAGAAAGAAGGCTTACCTCACTGAACCCAGGTCTCAGTAATTTTCACAGATAGGCCCAGGTGCTTGTCTTCTAGGTAATTCTAGATTCTTTCAAGTTGACAATTTTAACCATATCCATCAGTAAACAAAATTGTTGTGTATTATCTGTGGAACTCTGTGCCCTCGGTGCATGGTTATTGATTTTTAAGTTGTGAGAAGCATTTTTACACAATGTTCTTATGTTACCACGTTTTATGTAGCGTTTGGGACAAAATTCTTTTGTTTTCAAGTAAACAAAACCTAACTTTAGAGTGTAACAGCAACACCCACAGTTAGCTAACAGAATACTGTGGAGGTACTGGTCAAGAGTCCTGATGTGTGGCCTAACTTTATATATCATGGTGGTCACTATTACCCAGCTCCTTAATGTGGGCCCCTGTAACACAGGAATAATGGGAATATCTATCAAATGACTTTGAGAAACATTAACAAATGAATTTGCCTGACCTCTTGGATTATTAGCATTCTCTGGGACATTACACAGTGCTTGAGTCACTTGAACCTGGTGAGCAGGTTCTGGTTCTTCATTGATAGACTAGCCTCGTGTTGGGGTAGACGATGGGTTAAACTTCCTTGCGACACAAGCATTTTCTCTCTACACAGCATAGAAACGGGCAGTACCAACAACTTATAACCTATTTTTCTGGTCATCACACCAGCTGTGATGGTCTAAGGATAAAGAGGTCAGGGAACTTTTGAAAGCCTTTGCAACTAGACTTTGAATTTCCCATGTCTTCTCAAGAGGACTTTCTATAGGAAATGTCTCCATTCCTCAAAATATGATCATAGCCTGGGAATGGTGCCACCCACAGTGCAAGCCCTGTCACCTCAACTAATAGAATCAGGATTAGCTTCCACAGGCATCTCCAGAGGCCCATTGCCTGGGTGATTATAGAGTCTGTTGAGCTGTCATTTAGCACTAGCCATCACCTTGAGAAGTGCAAAGCAAGAAGGACAGGGACTGGTAAATCTCGGGAACTAGAGCTAAGATGTCACAAGAGGAAAAGGAGACCACTTTTCACTTGCTCTCTCCACAGTGGAAACATGTTTTTAAATCTCTCTTTGAATTAGCCTACATGTTTTGAAAGCCAGATACTACAAAAGCATAATGCAGTGACTTTGAGAATGTCCACAAAACTGTTCGGCTATTGCTGAAGAGGTATCCACATTAGAGTTTCTTCAACAATCCCAAAACTAGTAAGACTTTTGCTTTGTGGATTTGTCTGCTCTAGGCCTTTTACATAAGAGAAACTGACTGAGGGTTTTCCTGTATGACCTGCTTTTCTCCTTGGTCTTCCCACATTTCCCCTGAAACAGTATACAGCCAACACTCATTCCTCTTAGTAGCTGAGTCTATTGGGATGCATCTCTGTTCTTTACTAGTGCTACATTCATTCAACTACTGTCTGTGTGTCTGTCTGTTTGTTTATAGGCTTATAAATACCAAAGACTGGTCCTTGCATTACCATAGGAATTTTAGGATCGACTTAATAATTTCATGGGTATACATCAGGCATTTGGACAGACTGATTAGAATTGTCAGGTAAATCTAGGGTATAACTGTCTTAATATTAAGTTTTTTGATCCATGAACATGAGATATCTTTCCATTTAATTTATGTCTTTCATTCATTAAAACAACATTTTATGCATGGTAGTGGTGGTACATGTCTTTAATCCCAGCACCTAGGGAATCTTTGTGAGTTCATGACCAGCATGGTCCATGGAGCTAGTTCCAGGATAGCCAGGGCTACACCAAAAACCAAAACAAAACAACAACAAAACTGAAAAACATCTAACCCAATTTATAGTTTTATTGTAAACACTCAAACCTCTTTTCTTTAGTTTATTCTCACTTATCCTTTACATTGGTAATTTGAACAGGATTTTACTTTATGGTTTTGATATATTTAGTTCTAATTTTCATAGTTTATTTCATGTACAATATCAAAAATATCATAAAGTGAATGCCTTATAAACAACATAAATTATTCCTTAAACTTCTGGAGTATCAAAGCAGTGACATATTTGGTGTCCAGTAAACAACTATTTTCTTGTAGTACATAGTTGTCTTCTCCTTTGTCTTCACTTGGAGTGAGGAATTAAGGGAGCTTTTCTCAAGACACTTGCAGGGTTCCCCCTCCCACTTCATGGCCTAACTGAAGCCCATCCCTCATGCCACCCTTACAGCTGGGAACATATGACCTGCTTGGAGCATGTGACATCATGCTCTTTGGAGGATTCACAAATTCAGACCATAGAAGTTATGAATAGAAATATAGTTTGTTTTATTATATTGTTCTTTTTATCCTCCAAATTTGCTAAGCTAATTTTTGAGTTTTAGTCTTAAAAATTCTCTATATACAAATGTGTCATCTGATAATAGAAATATTTTACTTGCCTTTCATCAGATATACTTTATATGGTTTGCATGTACAGGGGTTGAATAGAGGAGAAGAGAGCAGGCACCCTTATTTGTGTGTGATTTGGGGGAAAACATTCATTGTTTATGATTGACAGTTGTGTAAGCTCTTGGACTTTCATATATAATTCTTCTCATATAGAGATATCCTTTATTCAGTTTTTAACCCTTTGTACTGAGATGCTCATTTATCTATATGGTCTTCATACTATTGGTGTGATATACTACAGTAATTACATTTTAAAATGGAGAACTCACCTTACATCCCTGAAATAAATCCCATTTGGAAACAGTGTATAACCATTTTTGTTTATTACTGGATTTGGTTGTTAGTATTTGTCTGATTGTCCTTTATTATTCATAAGGGTTGTTTTAGTGTAGTAAGAGTTAATTTAATATTCACGAGGGTTTTCTTACTATTCATAAGGGTTATTTGCCTGTACTTTGTTCTTTTCTAGTCCTGTCCCCATGTTTTAGTCTTGTGTAATACTGATCCATAGAGTAAATTAAAATATACTCCCTCTTCTCTAAAATTCTAGAAAAATTTGTGAAGGATCACTGTTACTTATTCAAATTTTAGAGAAAAAATTTCACCAGGGAAGTGAGCAAGACTCATGCCTTGCATATAGACCAGCTTCTGGGTGTTTTGTCATTAGAGATTATTAAAATATGATTTAGGTATCTTTGCTTTGGATGAGTATTGAATATTACTCATATTATCTCTTCCTTTTTGAGTAAGTTTTAGTAGCTTCTGATCCCTAGAAGTTTCCTATCCCATCTCTGGCATCTATTGTTGACACATAGTGGCTCACATTATTCCTTTACAGTCCTTTGACTTTCAGTAAAGAAACTAGCGCTGTCTTCTCTTGCTTTCTTCCCTGGTTTTCAGTGATTCTCCGGTTCTTTACTTATCTTCTTGAGCAGTCTAGCTAAAAAGCTTTAATCATTTCCAGAGACTCGGGCTTGCTATTGCTCCCTATCCTGTCCTTCTGTTATTGGTGCTTCTTGTCTGGTCCTCAGCTACTGGAGCTATTGGCTGGCCGTGGAGAGTTTGGGATGTAGTACTGGTCTCGTGGGTGTAAGCCACTAGGGTTTGGGACTTTGAAGGTGGCACCCACCCCACTCCAGTTCTGATCCAGCTCTCTGCTTCCTGATCAAGAAAACATGAAACCCCAGCTTCAAGCTTCCACTGTGCAGATGAAGGCTCTCTGCACTGCCTTCCCACCATGATAGAATGAAAAACTCTGAACCCATGTTCGGAAGTAAATGCTTCCTCCCTTGGGCTGTTTCTCCCAGGGTTCTGTCACTAAGAGAAAAGGTAACATGTTATAAAGCTCCAAGGTGCTTTTCCTTCCCTTTATGTTTGGGTTTATTTCATCTCTCTCTCTCTCTCTCTCTCTCTCTCTCTCTCTCTCTGTGTGTGTGTGTGTGTGTGTGTGTGTGTGTGTGTGTGTGTGTCAGCGCGTGGGGCGTGGGGGAGATTTTGTTTCAATCATCACTCTTAGATAACTGGTTTTGGCTCTTGTTTAGTTCTGAGACGGGCAGCAGTTGACTTTCACTTGTTACAAATGTCTCCCTAAGTCCCTCCCATCCCGGATGCCTTTACTCCTGCCAGTTTCATTTTCTTTTGTTCTGTTCTAATTTGTCCTGTGAGTTTTTTTTTTTTTTCTTCATATAAAGCAGAGCTTCACTTTGCTTTCATGCATTTACACATTTTCTTTCCTTTCTTTCTTTCTCTCTGTTCCGGGTTTCATTTTAATTTCCCCTCCATAAAAGATTCTAACCCTGTGAAGCTCATGGAGCCCAGATGTGTTGTCTATCCTGGTCCCTGATTGCCTCTTGTGGAGAATGTGGGTTTTGCCTTTACTCAGCAAGGCTTGTTGTCAGTTGTGCCTAGTTGTGTTGCAGTGTGGTTTATAGCTTTGTAAGCCAGCTTCTAACTTTGTCCACTGTGAAGGGCGGCTGATGACTCTAGCCATTGTTTTTGAGACTTCTTAACCTTGTGTCTGGTTTCGAGTTACACATTTTGCTCACTTCATGTTTGATAGCCTTTGTGATTGTTGGACATTTCTGACTTACTCGTCACTTAGAATTTCAAAATGTCTTTTTTGCTTCTCTATAATAAAATATTTCCTCATCCATCTACTTCTTCATTGCTAGAAATGACTTCTGGTTGGTCACTGCTTGCAAAACACGCCATCTCCTGGCTTCAGCCTTCAGATTATTTTCATCTTTCAACCAAAAGCATGTGTTTTAGATAACATTAAAAGGATCCTATTTGAAATCTGTTTTTCCAATCTCTTGAGTGCGCTATTTAATCTACGTAAATTTATTACAATTATTGATAAGTTAATAATTAAACTTTAAATCTTTTTTTTTTTCTGCGCACCTGTCGTTTTTAATAACTCCATCCCTGGTTGCCTTGTCTGTTGTGTTGATCCTTCCAGGGTATCTTTTTTATTCTTTTTTAACTTAGATTATTTTTTCCTTGTTAAATATAATTAAAAAGTTAACTAAAAATCACATCATGTGTATTAATATTAACAACTTGAAAGGGAGATAAAAATTTGCTTTTAAGAGCTAACATTGACTCTGCCTTCTTTGTAATGTTTCTGTCCAACAAATTACACCTTTGTACATGGAAACAATTTAAAATTACTTTAATTTATGTTTAGGACTGTTTTACTTGCCTGTATGCATGGGCATATGTGAGTGTTTGGTGCCTCAGCATGGCAGAAGAGAGTGTCAGATCCCCTTGGACTAAGTTAGGGATGGTTGTGAGCAGCCGTGAAGGGGCCAGCACTTGAAACCAGGTCCTCTGGAAAATAATCAGTGCTCTTAACCACTGAGATTGATCTAGTTCCATATTTTAAAATGTATTGATTTTTTGCTGCTCTTTAAAAAATATAGCAGAATGAGATTATTACAAACAGCATATATTCATACTGGTTTTCATAATATCTGTACACTCATCTTACCCATGTGGTTTATGTCATTGAATTAAGCATAAAGCGCCCCTTTTGTTGACCCTTCCAGGGTTTCTCATAGGGCAGGTTTTCCAGGAAGTCATCCTCTGTGCTTGTTTACTTGGGATAGGTCAAGGTGTTCTGTTTTAGTTATAGATCAAACCCAGAGCCCTGTACATTCTATGTAACTGCTCTGCTACTCCTGGATGCTACGTAATTGCTCTGCCATTCTTGCACGGTAGGTAGCTCTGCCATTGATTATCTTAAACTGTGGGTCTCAACTCCACATGAGGCCATATAGCTAAGAGTCACAAAAGAACTGGTAACTGTAAAAAGTTTCAGAATGTACAAGGACCAATAGCTTAAAAATTCAAAGTTTAGTGAATGCATAATGACTATGGTCATGCCAATACTGGTCCATGTTTTGTCACATGCCTTCAGTATAGCCTTGCTTCTGAACACAATGCACACACTGTGGGTTCACTGCACTATGCACACCATCATGCCACACAATGCCAACAGATGCTGCCTAGAACACCTGGCTCAGATTTGAGATCATTGTGTGTGATAAGAAGTGGTGTTTTTACTGCACACACAAGGTTTTCTGCTCTTACAGAAACAATGACTTAATTACAGAAAACAAAGACTTTTGATGCTTATCTGTCATTTCTCAGCCTCTGAGTAGCACATTAAGATAGCATTGGATTATATTGTATTGGAATGGTAGGGTTTTTTTGGTTTTTTTTGTTTTTTTTTTTTTGTTTTTTACAGTTTTTTGACTTGTGTTTCATCAAAATCTGCTAAATGAATTTTGGCTTTGGATTAGGACAGAATTTCCAACACGTTCTGAAATGGCCCTAAAATATGTCTACCATTTTCTACTACATATTCATGTGAAATGGTATTCTCGACATTAATTATAAATTCAAAATATCCATGAACTCTGGCAAATACTGAAGATGCCCCATCTTCTGTGGTATCAAATATTCAGTTAGGATTTAATTCTTTAGTTATAGATAAAAAATAAATGAGTTCAAACATCCTGCTAGTGTGCTAAGTTGCTTTAAGTTTTAATATATGGTAGCATTCCATGTGTGCCAAAGAATCAATTATAATATATTTATTTATGATTTATTATCAATAAAGATTTGATTTCTATACCATTGTGCATCTTTATACCCCAATACACATACAAATCTTTTGGGGGAGAAAAGATACATGAGGATAAAAAATTTAAGAGGTCCTAATCAAACCTTTAGGCATAGCCTTCATTTTTAACAAGAGTTCAGCTAGATCGAGAACTTGAGGCTGACCCCAAAGTCCTTGCCCAGGTGGCCTCCATAGCGTCAGCTGTGGTCACATGATCTGCCCTCTAGTGAGCTGTTTTCATGCGTGTTTTTCTTTATCTCCGACTATCAAGTTGGTCCTGATGTGTCTGGGTACGGGACCCACTTGTATATATTCTGATTTTGCTTTGTTAATATTCTTTAACATAAAACTCAATTAAGAAAGTCTTCAGCTACTATTTTTTTCTGACCCTTTCTTTTCTCTCCCCATCTTGATTGTCACTGAACACCTAAAGATAGACCTAGTGAAGTTCTATAGACTCATTTCCGAGGCCTGTTCCCTTTCCCTCTCTTCTTTGCTCCGTCCTTCCCTTCATCCCTTTCTTTTTCTTTCTTCCTGCTCCTCAGACTATTTCGTCTTCTCCTGAGCCCCACTAAGGCACTAAGGATTGTTTCAATTCACTGTCACTTCTTACCTCCAGAAACTATACTTGGCCATTTTATATGTCTATGTAATTTGTTTCTATAATGACCTCATTACTTGGTAAATTGTCATTTTTATCATTTCTTTGAACATTTTTTACGCCAACCTTCTTTGATTTCTTTGAGAATATTATATTCAACTTAAATATATTGTTTACTATAAGAAATATTGAGTATGAGTCTGTTCAATCAAATACTTATAAAACTTGTGTTTATGAGAAGGAATTAAAGTTTTTTAATCTCCCCTACATTGTAAAAATTTTATGCAAATGCTTTTAACACAGACACACACAGACACACACACACACAAATACCATGGTAAAATCTTTGTTTGCACAAAGGCCTTGCTACATTCTTGGATAACTAGCCAATAGGGGAAAGCCTGAGGTCAGACTTCCCGTGTCTGTGTACCTCCTCCTTCCTTTTTGGTGAAGAGACACCTCTTGGTTAAGAGTAAAGTCTTGCCTTGTTTAGATGCTTCAATTAGAATGGCAGTTGTTTTCTTTGAACTCATTCCCACACTACTCAGTCTTGACTGTGAGCCTCCCGAGGAAGGTTTGTTGCTGGCTCTCCTTTCCTTCTTGGTCACCATCACCATACTTTTCTTTTTTAATCTCTGTTGATTTTTAAAGTATTTTATGATCACTCTGGTACAAATTCTCCCCGCCCTGAGACTTCCGTTCATTGGCTGGTTGTTGCAATGTTTTTGTTTATTTGTTGTTCTGTTTTATCTTTCTTGTTGTTACTTATTTGAGTGGTGATCCTATGAATTCTGAGTTCTCCACAACTTTTGTAAGTTCCTGGGACTTATCAATTTTTCTGTTTTCAAAGCCAGGCTTCTGTATCAGCACAAACTACTGGTGTTCTAAGAACCATGAAAATAGCTTTAAATATAGTCGGTGTCTTCAACTCTTTGCCAGGGGCATCTATTTGAGGAGAGAGCAAGCCTGTTAACTTTTAGTCTTAATTAGTGAGTCCCAAGGTCATTCCATGGCTGGTTTCTTCCCCTTTCTTTGCCTTTCCTGAGCCAACTCACAGCCTCTTAAATCCCTGGGCCTATGTTTCCTAAGGTTCCCTAGGACTTCCAGGCTTTCCCTTGAAGCTCCTGGGGAGACTTCTGTTTAACATACAGAAATGACAGCCTTAGGCAGAGAGAAATTGGCTGCATTCACTGTTGTTTGTGCAGCACCCTGAAGGTAGGTCCCTCAGTACTCTGTTTAGAGAGCAGAGATTTGCCATTGGGCCGAAGGTTCCCAGAGATGAAGAAGCAAGCCAAACACATCACATCTCTCTGTTACTTTCATCTGAGCAGCCTTGGCTACAGTTACTCTGGTGGGATAATGGGAGCCTGGAGCACCAAAGTTGAAGTTCATGGTCTTCACTGTCTCACCAAAACCATCATCCAATGGTTTCTTTGGGTTGATCGTTCTCATTTCATTCTGTGGCTTTGCAATCACCACAGTTCTGATGCAGCTCCTTCCCTCATTGTTTTTATGGTTGATTGTCCTGCAAACTCATCGGTTATTTAGTTCTCCAGGATTTTATAGCTTTGGGTTTTAGTTCCTGACATGTTCCCTGCTGCCTTTGAGGGTGTGATGATTCTACTTAGTGAAACTTTAACCCTTCTGCCTGCTGCATTCCTCCAATGTGAATCCTATGGCTTGGCATGTAATGTAACATGTAGTCTCCTGTTTTCCACAAGATATTGAACCATAGTCATTCACCTTCTCCCTGGTGGACCATAGTTCAATACTTGCTTCCCCTCTCAGGAACTCCTCCTAGTTCTGTAGCCTTAAGAGTCTCACCAAGAAGTTTTCTGGAGCTGTGAACACAGGTTGAGTGTTCAATATTCATGTACCACACAGACAGCATGTTTGTAGTTTACATTATTAAGAGAAGTTAGACCATTGAGGTACATTCAGTGAACACACAAAAGGGTAAAATACTGTGTTGCTTCAGAACCCAAATGTTAAGGAATTATTTTGCAGAGATGAACAAGGAGTATTTGGGCATACCTGTGGGGCATTCCGAACACACTTAGCCACCTAGATTCAGAGACACAGAATCCATTAAAGTGATTGGTACGCACCTAAGAACTGCCAGCCCATTGGGGGTAAACAAGGCCTAAGAAATAATACCATTACTTTTGGCGAATGCAATCAATTGGGTTTTAAGACAATAGAACCTCAAAAGAGTCAGGGGGTTATCAGAAGCAGAACCCATCAGAGATACATAAAAAGGCGCCATAATCAAGGCCTCCCATGAGAGCCAACTCAATGGTGAGTGAAATACTGTTCCATTTGCATATCTTCTCTACTTCTCAAGGGATGCTTGGCAAGTGTTGAGGAAGGAATGCAACTTTCCAGCCCTGTATTGAAACCCACATATCCACCAACAGGTGTCATCTAGAAGCCAGAGTGAAAAACTAAAATGCCCTACTTTGTGACCTGCCACTTGGGGAGGTTGTGGGCATCTTTGGATGTGTGGCCTGTCTGAGAAATGCACCACAATATGGGTAGGTTTTAGAGAGAAAGCCCACTCAGCTAGAGCTCTCTACTTTCTGCCTCTGATGCAATACGAGCAGCCACACCAAGTTGCCACATGCTAAGCCACTGCTCCCTGACTTGATGGACTGCAGCCTCTCAAATGAATCTTTCCTTTATTCAGTTGCTTCAATAAGTCATTTGGTTAAAATAACATAAAAGTATCGAGGACAGTACACCTCAGATTTCATCCTAAGCACCTTGGTTGGGGTCTCTTCATCTCATGCCTTCTTTTATTTTTCATTTCTTTGTCTGTTTACTTAACATCTGGATCACAGCCCCATTTCCTTCCAGTCCTCCCTAACATAGTTCTCCATCCACCCCTCCCCTTCTCCTCTGAGAAAGGGGAGACCCCCCTAGGTACCAACCCACCTTAGATCAAGTCACTGAAGGACTAGACAGATCCTCTCCCACGAGGCCTGACCAGGCAGCCCAGTTACACAAACAGGATCCACAGGTAGGCAACAGAGTTAGGGACAATCCCTGCTCCAATTGTTTCAGGACCTGCATATCTCCTTCCTTCTTACTTGTGGGTGTCTGCCTTCTCCAGGTTTGTTCCCCATCATCCCTCTATGAGCCAGAAAAAGAGAAACTGACAGCTTCAAGTCTATTCTCTAGGCCTTATACTTCAAAGTCATTATGAGGTCCAAGTTCAAGCCACCTCTTTCCTCTTTTAATTGTGGCTGATTCTACTTGGGTATCAGGGTGAAGTCTGCATTATTCTGATCACTCCCCAAACAGAGCTCACTCTGTCTGTCTCTCTGTCTGTCTCCTCCCCCCCCCCCATGAGCCCACTTCCCTCTGACCTTCCCTAGAGTGCTGCCCTGTGGTTTAGGGCAGTAACCAGTCACCAGTAGCACCTTCCTCCACCTCTGATCCCTCGTGCCAACCTCATCAGGAAACATACAAATCTTGTGGCAATATGATGGACTCAGTGGATCAGTGAGGACAAACTCCACTCACAGAGGTCTTTGTGGCAGTCCTACCAACTAGCAGCTCACACTACTGAATGCATTTGGGGGGATGGTCGTTATTGGGTATTGATCTAGGGCATCATTCATGCTGTACAACCTGCTGCCACTGAGCTACATTCCATAGCTGTATGCATTTGAAAGTCACGGAACTAGATTCCAGCTATATGCATTTTACATTCACAGGACTACTTTTTTTTTCAGACCTTTTAGAAATATGTATCAACTTTTGCACAACTAGAGTTTGTGATGTTTGGACAGATGTTCGCATTTCTATTTCCATGGCATAAGTCAGAAAGCTCTCAGAATAATCTCTCTTTTGTAATGTCTTCCACCTGGTGTTTTTGTTAACACTACTAGTAAATTTTTTGACCAATCCTACATTCTATTAAAATTGACTCATACCTCCTAGTGCAAATTTTATCATTTGAGTCTCTTTTGCCCTTCAAAACAATTCATTAAGAGTACAGATCAGGGGCTGGTGAGATGGCTCAGTGGGTAAGAGCACCCGACTGCTCTTCCGAAGGTCCAGAGTTCAAATCCCAGCAACCACATGGTGGCTCACAACCATCCGTAACGAGATCTGGCGCCCTCTTCTGGAGTGTCTGAGGACAGCTACAGTGTACTTACATATAATAAATAAATCTTAAAAAAAAAAAAAAGAGTACAGATCAGAGACATTTATTGTGCCTGGGTATTTAAATAGATGCTGAGTGTGTTTTGTAAGAACAACCAAATAGACGCTTAAGAGATGAAACCTGTGCATACTCTGTGCCTTCTCCTTCAGCTTTATCTTCAAATAAGCCTCATTACTTGTTTTTCTTTTTCTTAATTTATCTCTACATTGATAAATTAGTATAGCTGACGTTTGGCTGTTTTAACATGTTTTAGGTTTGGAAGAGTTATGCCAGGATCTGCCCAATACCCGATGTCCTGGCTAGCTTTATGTCAACTTGACAAATGCTAGAGTCAATTGGAAAGAAGGACTCTCTGTTTCCTTAATTAGTGATGGATTTGGAAAGGCCCAAAGAACTGTGGATGGTACAATCTCTGTGCGGGTCTTGGGGTATAAAAGAGAGTCAATGAACAAGCAATGGAGAGCAAGCCAGTAAGCAGCTCTTTCCACAGCCTCTGCTTCGGTTCTGTCTCCATGTTCTTACTTTAAGTTCCTGCCCTGGTTGTCTTGGATGACTGAGGAGCAGCTGTGAGGTCAAATAAACTCAATCCCCCCCAAGTTGCTTTTGGTAATGATTTTTTACCATAGCAATAAAAATCCTAACTAAGACCAACATTGGTACCAGAGGTAGGGTATTTCTCTGATAAGCCCAGCCATGTATTTTTGGGAGGATTTGGGTAACATTTGAACAGTTGGACTCGAAAAGCCATTGAGTGTTCAGAGCTTAATGACCTTTTGTGGGAACTTAGAAGATAATTCTAAGAGCAATGCAGATGATGAGAACTTGCCTTATCAAATTCAGAGATAAAATTGGAGGCTCCTTAAAAGTTATAACGGGGTTGTCTGATATTCTGAATTAAGAACCACTAATGTAAAATCTTGGCTTTGATGAGTCAATTGATATTGGCCATCTGGGGTTGGAGAATTAGCTGTGGTTAAAAAAGAGACAAATATCACTCAGGCGAAATCTTCAGAAAAGTATTTCCTCAGAGTCAATGCACAGAAGCTGTGGTGAAGAGGAGGCTAAGGTTATACCTCCCTCCTGGTGACAGATGAGCTTGGCAATGTGTAAGCAACCTAGTGATACAGGTTAGGAAAGGATGAAGGAAGCCGGGCGTGGTGGCGCACGCCTTTAATCCCAGCACTCGGGAGGCAGAGGCAGGCGGATTTCTGAGTTCGAGGCCAGCCTGGTCTACAAAGTGAGTGCCAGGACAGCCAGGGCTACACAGAGAAACCCTGTCTCGAAAAACCAAAAAAAAAAAAAGGAAAGGATGAAGGAGTCAGGGAGAACAGCTAAGACTTGGCACTGTGCTCCACAGCTGGAGTCCCTGAAGAGAGACCATGGTGATAGTGAATCCTTGGTTGAAAGAGAAGCCACAAGATTGAAGGGGTCATTTTGAGAAAGTGAAGCTTGGCACCATGTGGCAGCCTCAAAATCCCTGAGTGGAGCCCATGAGAGGCTACTAGTGAGGGTGAAGTTTCTGCGGAGAGCTAGCATTTTGGAAATGTTGGTAGCATGATAGGACCACAAAGCATCAGGTATGAAGTTGGCCTGAGCCTTTGAGACAAGCTACATGGCAGAGCTTTAGAAGTATCACTAGACAGGCCCTTTGAAGCCTGGAAGGGTGTGAGTGGGTCCCAGATGTAAAATAGTGAACTACTTACACTATTGAATCTAGGTTTTGCATTGATTTCACTTGATCGTGTCTGCTTCCTGAGTCTTCCTTCTTGAAGTAAAAAAGTATTTAACTTGTTTTTTTAATTTGCAGGCCCCCACAGTTCTGAGACCCTGGAACTTTAGAGAGATTGGATATTTTAGAGAGACTTTGAACTTTGACGGAGAGTCTGGATGGTTTTAAAAAGACTAAACTTTTAAAGACTTTACAATTTCAAAGTCTGAGAGGCTTTCAAAGTTATACTATGTTCATATTCTGATATTAATATGAGATCTTGGGGGTGAACAAGAAAGGAAAGGTTATTGTTTAATAGTGTCATATCAGTGCGTAATGCTGACAAGGAATTAATTGTCCTGGATATTTTTATGTCAACTTGACACAAGCTAGAGTCATTTGGGAACACGGACTCTCAATTGAGAAAAATGACTTTATAATTTTGCCTATCAACAACTCTGTAGGGCATTTTCTTAATTAGTGATTGATATAGGAAGACCTAGCCAATTGTTACTGGTAGCATCCCTGGGAAGGTGCCCCTGTGGTATAAAAGAAAGCAGGCTGAGCAAGCCAATAAGCAGCACACCCCCATGGTCACTGTATTAGCTCCTATCTCCAGATTCCTGCCCTAACTTTCCTGAATGATGGACAGTAAACTGTAAAGTAAAATTAGTCCATTTATTCCTAAGTTGCTTTAGGTTATGAAGTGTTTGAAATGTTGGACTTATGTCTGTAGAAGCACAGCCCATGGTTCTTGCTCTACAGCAGAAGAATGAAGTTGGACTTAAACCAGGAGAATTGGTAGAAGGATGAGAGCCAGGTAGACTTGGAAATATCTCTGTCTTCAGTAGAAAGCTCAAGTTTCTGGGCTCAGAGTTTAAGAGCACTTGTTCTTGCACAAACACAGACTGCTCCTAGTGACCACTGAATAGCTCCCCTTCCTGTTTGAGGAAGAATCCAAAAACATTAGAAGCAAGAAGATTCTAATAGTCCTGGACATGGTGTGTAAGGAAAGCTTCAAATTGAGCTTCAGATGTCTGAGATGTTGTTGTTGTTGTTGCCGCTGCTGCTGCTGCTACTGCTGTTGCTGTTGCTGTTGTTGTTTTTCTTTTTTCTCTTTGCCAATTTTGACTTTGTGGCTTACATTCGTAATGTATTTAGGTGGCAAGACAAGATATCCTAATATTTAAAACTATTTTGAAAACATTATCCTCCAAGATCCTTTCCTTAGGAATCTATGGGGTTATTTCCCACAGAAAAGGAAGCGAAACAGACAGAGGCAGGCTGAGAGGTAGCAGTCACAGACTATATGACCCAGGGCAGGGATCCTGGTGTTGTCTAAACATGTCCCCAGTATAGCACTGGCCAAGGATTAAGGAGCAGAAAGGACTCTTGTGGTAGCTTCCAGATGGATGTATACAGTTTCTGCTTGTTATACAAGGTGGTAGATTAATTCTGAAAGTTCATGGGTGAATTCACCCTGAGGACACAGTAAGGCAGGTAAGTTACTGACTGTGGGAGGAAACAGATACAGGTGAGAAGCATGGTCTATTGCAAGCATGGCTCACCAACCACCATTGTTCTCTCTGTTAGGACTCTGGGGTGTTCCCTAGCATCTGCACATTGTCCAATAGGGCTGTGCAAGGCATGGGTTGATAGGTATGCTCAGAAGGTGCATGTCGGCAAGCACTCTCCATTCTCTATAGTGGAAACTAATAGTAGGTACAGCATCCTTAGACATCCATAGAGCCACATTCATTTGTTCAGGAATTTGGAGATAGGAATGGCTAGCACACTTGAAAGTCTTTCCCTCTGGGACCTGAAAACAATGAAAGTATATATTATATTGTCTAAAATCAGTGTTCTGTCATTCATTGCAATGGGCTAACAAAGGTCATAGTTTGTGCATCTGGTGCTAGACTCTTTCAAGTTTGGGGACTCATAGGAGTGTGTCCTGGGTCCCAGGCAGGGTAAGTCCATCAGGTGAGCAGAAGAAAGAAAAATAATACAGCTTATGCTTTCTCTCTCGGGTGAGAGTCTGTGGAGGGCTGCAGCCTCCCTCCGGGCTCATCCATCTGTGAATAATCGTGTTTGGCAGCTGATACATGCTGGCTCCTCAGGAGCAGAGCGCGCCAGCAGGAGCGCTGAGTTCCTGGCTTGGGTTGTTGTAAGAGGTGGTTTCCTGACTGTTGCCATGCTAACAAAGGTGCTAAAATAGCTGTTTCAAAGACACTTAAAACTGAATAGCCTAGATATGTCTCCCACTCAAACAGCAATAACTTGGTCTTCTATTGGAGTGGTGGCTCGCTTGTGGCTGTGATTTTCCACGGAGACCACCCCACAGTGCTCATGCAGCCGCTCAATGGGTTGTCCCTCAGCCAGGGAACTCCATAGTCAGTCTACAGTTCTGATGTTTCCTTATCACATAACACATACCCTGATCCTGTTTAAGCCACAGATTTACAAACCACACTGCCAAATGTACAAATAGCCAGGATCCAATTTAACCCAGAATTATCTGCCCCATCTCTCTGAATTTCAGCCATATGCTCAGTGTGGCTGTTAGCAGATACGGTCTGTGTGCACGTGCGTGTGAGCACCATGCTCATGCATATGCAGGTGCACATTCACTTGCCTGTGCATGCATGTGGAAGCCAGAGAACAACCTCAGAGACCATCCTTCTTGGCTTTTTTTTTGTGGCAGAGTTTCTACAGACCTAAGAAGTGCAGATTTTTCTAGTCTGGATATGGAACAAACCTCAGAGACCATCCTGTCTCTGCCTCCCATACCCAGCTTTTCAGCATTTTTGTTTAACATGGATTTATTGAGAGGGGTCAATCATTGGTCTTCACTTGCATAGCAAGCATCCTACCCACTGAAGCCATCTCTATAGTCTCTTTGGTTGGTTTTATACTAAAGGGAACAATAGGATGAAGTATACGTTGCAGACCAACTGTCTGCTGTACACCAAGCTCAAAGACTAAGAAAAAAATCCCAGTTACATTATACATGATAAACGACTTGCAAATGTCAGCCTGGGGAAGAATTTTCTTCACTAACCCATCCTTTGGAGAAAAGATTTAAAGGGGGCAAAAGAAAGGACTATGAGAAGGAAGAGGGGAAGAGAGAATAGGAGGAAGGAAATAAACAAAGCTCCCTTTCTTTAGCCCCTGAAGCAAACGTTTTAGATGAGTTGTCTATTTTCAGTACAAGATATATTACCAAGTTTGTAAACCTCAGGATAGAACAAGCCTAAAGAACAAAATACACAGTAATCAATACTTTTCTATGTTGGGACAAATAATGCTTATTGACCACATAGCTGATTTCAAGTAAATTAAGCAGCACACACTCTTGTTAAGAAGGGACAGCAATTCTTTCTTATTATATCATGTCTATTAATAAAAATTAAGGTTTAAGTAATCTTAACCATTAATAACTCACTGGCCTAAAACTATATTTTTCCATACTGCTTTGCCATATGTAGTGTGGAGGAGTTTGTAACAGTGAACAAGACACCTCAAAAATCCAGTGTGTAGACCCACATTTTCTCAAGAAATCTCCTCCACCCCCTTCCAGCAACCATTAATCGCTAACTGCCTACATATCAATGGGCTCAATCCTACACAGGTCTCATTAGGGGAGTCACAGCTGCTGAGAGTTCAAGACGGCAGCAACCATGGCATGCCTAGATGACAGCATTTCTCCATGGCTTCTACTCTGATGCCTTTCACTCAGGATGAGAATCAGTGATGCCAGGGACAGAGCAGTGCCCTCTCTGCTGAGCAACAGTCTTGACTCAGGGTAGCAAAGTCTGATAAATCCTGTAAGAGTCTGATCTTCTGAAGGAGAGAACGACGACTGCAATCACAAGGCAGGGTGGCTGCCATCCTCCCATGGTTCCCAGCATCCTCCCTAAGATTCCCAGAATCCTCCATGAGATACCCAGCATCCTCCCTGGGATACCCAGCATCCTCCCTGTAATACTCAGCATGGCCCCACTGTCCCTGAGCACATACAAGCCATGATTCCATTTGCTGTGATTTCAGTATGAGTTCTCTGGCTTTGCTCCTTCTCTGTATAAGCACTTTGACCATTTCTTGGCCACCTTCATGTGCTGAAGGTCCCATATGGGCATCCATAAAGAGCAGTAAATACAAGGTCCCCATGCTCTTGACCACTTGGCCTTAACTGTAGGCATTTCTGAAAAGAAAAAGAATGACCTACCCTCCCCACAGAGGACAGTGAGACCACATAGTAATAAGATATTTGAAATAATTTTGCAAAATGCAAAGTACTATTGTTAATGTGACTAATCCCTAGTGTTAGAATAGAAGTTGTGTGTATGTGTACATGTGTGCATTTTAAGTATGGGGGGGGGGTTGTACACATGTGTACATGTGGAGGCCAGAGGTCACCTCCAGCATTACCCAGGATGCTGTCCACTTTGTGTGTTGAGACAGCCTGGAACTCTGAGATTGAGTGAACCTCAAGTTGATGATATCATCCTGTTTCTCCTTCCTGAGCCTGAGCCAGGAGGGGTAGGCTTATGATATAGAGTCTGGGGTCAGTCCCAGGTCTTTGCACTTGCAAAGCAAGCATTTTACTGACTGAGCTATCTCCCTACCAGGGGGAAAGTATTCACTCTACCTAACAAACCAGGAATGAGTGGGCTGAGCGCCTACTGGGAGCCATGATACCCTGTTGTAATTAGCAGTAAGTTGGGCAGCCGGTTCTAACATGATACAGAGAAAAGTGAAATGCAAAACCACAGTCACAGAAACTCAGAAGAGAATTTGACGAAATGGAATTCATCAAAAGTACAACTTTTCCTTAACAAAGAGCCCCGATAAGATGCAGAAAGGAGAAGCAAAGGACTGGTACAACATTTGAAAATCTTGGTACTGAACCACGACTAAGTGTAACACACAGCCAGCTTTTGAAAAGCAATAGTTAAAAGAAACTTGGTAAGAAACTGGACAAAGGCAGGGACCCATATGTCACTTAACTTGACAGACTGTGCAATGGTAAGTCCCAGAATCTATAAGGAAAGGGTAGACTTAACTGTAGGCACCGCACCACACTTGGCAGAACCAGAGAGACACAGTGATGGTGTGTGACTTGTCACAGCATCGCTGGAAAACCTTTTAATAGTTTCTTTAGAATATCAGTCTGATAGTATCTATGGAGCCCGCTATGGACCTGGAATATCCCCAAAAACCAGAAGCACATTCACCCACAAACTTACATGCAAATGTTTACAGCAGCTCTGTTTTGGAGAAGCCCAGATGAGAATTACCCAGAAGTCCTTCAGAGAATGAAGGACTTGGGACAATATGTCAAGCAATGCTATTCAGCCACAGAGTAGAACAAACTGTCAATGAACAAAGCAACCTGGGGAGTCTCCAGAGGAAAGTGCTAATGAAGAAAAGCTACTTTTAAGATCCTGTAGTGTAAGACTCCATTTAAATCGTTTTTGGCATAACAAAATACAGGATGGGTATCATTCCAGTGGCTGGGGGTGGGGGGCGGACAGAGGTGATGGAAGCTCAGAGGAAGGCTTGCCATAAAAAAGTAGCCCGGTGTCCTTGAGTGACTGGCGTTCCACATGCTGGCAATGGCAGTGGATGTTCCACCTACACATGACATAGTGCTATAACAGGGTTAGCCAATGTCTGTCATCTTTCCACCTCTGTAACAAAATCCTCAGAACCAGTAACTTAAAAGGGAAAAGGTGATTTTTTTTGACTCCCAGATTTAGGATCACTTCAAGCCCAGGCAGAGGATTGCGTCAAGGCTTCGGTGGGTGTCAGATGAAATGGAGAGGAGCAAGAGGCAGAGCAAGCTCTGTCAAAAGGAGCCTGGGTAGCTTAGCTCCCTTCAAGGTCACCAGAATCTAAGGATGTTTCACCAAGACACAGCTTCCAAAGTCTATAGCATCTCCTAATAAGGACACACTGCATCTAATACTTAACAACAACAACAACAACAACAACACACACACACACATACACACACACACTGGTGAATTCTCAGAAGCCAAACTACGGCACATACAGAGACACACACATACATACAGAACTTCATAGTCTAAGGAAAGGGAAGATGACCCAGTGCTACTCTGGGTAGATAATACCCTGTAGTTTTGCAAGCTGCAAGGGATGCAGAGGAAAGGGCAAGTGAGATCCCTGTGGCATCCCTTCTAACTGCATCCAAATCTCTTCTGTGCCCAGATTCTCTTCTGGGAAATAAGGGAACAGAACAAGGGAAAGAGTGGGGACAGTCTGCTATGTTGCATCTTCTGCTCCCTGCTAAGCACTCCACTTAGAGCTCATCCCAGGATCCATCAAAAGTGAGCACACAGCATATGGGGCAACCAGACACTCTTCACACACTCTCTTCACTAATACCAAGCAACTGGGCAAAGGTGGGGTTTTAATGATTCTGTCAACTTTCCTGTGAATGTCTACATAGTGCTGTATATTAATCAAAGCATGGAGTGTAGGTATGTGTATTCTAATACGCAGACACACACACATACACACACACACACACACACACACACAAAAGCATCAAGAGCCCTGGGGGATGGGGGAGGTTGGTAGCCTATAATCCATTTGTTACAGGATGCTGTCCTCTAAGCAAATGAGCCTCCATCTTCATCAGATCAGTTGTGCCAACTTTCAGGCTCTCATCACCATCTGTCTCGTTGACTGTTGACATCTCTCATTAGAAGGAGGGGCTGGGTAGAGACATTGAGCCCTCACTTAATCTTCCAACCCCTCCTCCCAGCCATTTGTATGCAACTCTGCACTCATTCCACATGGCCTTGCATCTCTGGAGGTGCTTTCTGGGGCAGCTCATCTGTCGGGATGATGCCATCTGAGAGAGGCAATGGGGAAGTCATTGTCAAAGGTGGATAAAGACGTTCCACTGTAGCTGCTTTGGGGGTCACCCACACTCCCCACGTTCTGTGAGTAAGCCCAATAAAACTCATTGGCCCTTGTGCAGGTTAGTTATTGTCAACTTTGCACAGTTAGGGTCATCTGGGAAGGAAACCTCAATGGAGAAAAATGCTTTCAACAGATTGGTATACGCTGAGTCTGTGAGGCATTTCCCTGGTTGTTAGTTGATGTGTCAGGGGCCAGGCCACTATGGATGGTGCCACCCCGAGACAGGTAGTCCTGGGTTGTATAAGAAATCAAGGTAGATAAGCCACAGAGAGTAAGTCAGTAAGAATCAGTCCTTCATGGCTTCTGTTTTATTTCTTGATGTCAAGTTCCTGTCTTGGCTTCCACTTATTACAGACTATAAAGTGTAAGGTGACATAAACCCTGTCCTTCCATGTTGCTTTTGGTCATGGTGTTCATCAGCAGTAGAAAGGAAACTGGGACAGTTGCCTAGGAAAAACTTTGGTGGACTGGCAATGTTGGCTTACAACTAAGGGCTCTTTATGTCTCCCCAAGGAAGGAATTCTCATATCATTGCTCAGTGTCTTTTCCTTCTATGTCTCAGAACTAAGCCCATGAAGATTTGGGTTAGAAAAAGGTTTATAGCTGGGCAGTGGTGGCGCAAGCCTTTAGTTCCAGCACTCGGGAGGCAGAGGCAGGCGGATTTCTGAGTTCGAGGCCTGCCTGGTCTACAAAGTGAGTTCCAGGACATCCGGGGCTATACAGAGAAACCCTGTCTTGAAACAAAACAACAAAACAACAAGGAAGGAAGGAAGGAAGGAAGGAAGGAAGGAAGGAAGGAAGGAAGGAAGAAGGAAAGAAGGAAAGA